>NC_083725.1:1200000-1800000 GCF_028564815.1 Eubalaena glacialis
GGCCTGTGCGAGCGCAGGCCCACGAGGACCACCCCAGCTCCAGGTGCCCCCGCCCGCGCGCTTCCCTGGCCTGTTGCGGTCCCGGGGGCCCCTCTGGGTGGTCCCTGTCTGCAGCCTCCTCCTTGCCTGCCAGTCGCCTCCGCTCCCCGCCCCCCCCCCCCCCCCGGACTCCTCTCTTCTCTCCACCTTCCTGCTCAGTTCAGTTCAGTCCCGTCTCTGGGTTTGTTCTCCGGATGCGAAGGTTTCTATTTTCACACCTCGGTAATTGGTGCTATCTGTTGAAAGTAACTCTGGAACTCCAGCCTGCTGGGGTCAGGAGGAGTGGAATTGAATTAAAGGGAGTAGAAATTGGCTGGAAGCAGGAGGAAGACTTGAGCGGCATGATTTCTCTCCTCCAGGTGGCCGGCAGCCTCTGAGCCTTCGGAGCCACCTGGTGCGCGGTCTCCCGGCTTTGTTCCCTCCCTTGATGGGAGCCCCCGGGGGTGGGGAGGTGGTGGGATGAGGGAGGCTCCCTGCCTGGCCCTCCCCCGCCCAAGGAGTGGCACTGAGGACCCAGGCAGTTCTCGCCCAGAAAGAACATCGTGCCAGTGAAAGGGCATTGGAGCGATTAAATACGCGAAACACCCCCTGTTCTAGTAGTGCAACGGCTGGGAGAGACGCTCACAGGGGGCCAGGGGTCTGTTGGTGACAGCGGCTAATCCATCCAAGTCACGCCGGCGTGGCCGCCACAGTGCCGCCGGCGAGGCAGGTGTGGCCCCTGGTTGGTGCTCGCAGAGGCTGTCTCTGCCCACTGGAGAGGGAGCAGCGGTTTCTGCTTTTCCTCCTTTGATGTTACAAATCGAGTTGATCCTTAGATTTTAAAACACTTGTTTTCTGCTGGTGGAGTTGACCATCTGTTTCTGATCTCCTGGAAGATTTTTCAGTGATTGGAAATATCTCTTCTCCAACAGGCAGCAGATGAACGGCCCTTGCTCGCGGCTGTCAGGTATCTGTTCTCCCCCAAGTCCATCGGCGGCGGGTCTGCCTCCAGGATAGGGATGAGCTTTGGGTGTGATTCTCAAAAAATCTCAGGATCTCAAAGAATGCACTTCCCCTTGGGGCCCAGGAAAGGTCAAAACAGTGAACTTCCTCTGTGGCCAAAGGGCTCCTGTTCCCTCCCCCGCACTTGGAGGAATGCACACACCCATTTGTATGTTCTGGTTGGGACTGTATCACATGTCGATGGTAGAATATTTGGATAGCAGAAAATACGAAGAAAATAGAAGTTATGCTTCTCTACTGTTCGGGATGCCGATGGAGGTTTCACAGATGGAAACTCCCTGACCCTCCTTGTGGTTCCAGAAGCTTCTCCTCACTCCCCACTTTCCACAAAGGCTGCTGTGGTTCCATTCGGGTGGAAAGGTTCAGGAGGCGTCAGGAGGGAGCTGGGCTGCTCTTCTTCAGTGACTGGTGAGGAGAACTGCCCCGAGCCGGTTTCCTCACCTGTGAACTGGCAGTGACGCTGCCCCTCACCACGTGGGGCTCTTGCGAAACTGGACACATTGCCCACCCCAGAGTCCTTCAGGCTCCAGAGCCCCTCCACAGTGATGTCAGCTCCTTACATTTAAAACTGCCGCAGGCCAGGCCCCATCCTGCCTTTTTCCTAGAGGTTTAATTTCTAACCTTCCCCCTCTCCCCCCGCGTGCCTCCCTGGGACCCGAGCTAGCTACTTTTCTGATCCTTCACATCAAGCGGGCTCCGGTCCGTGTACTCCGTCTGCCTAGCATCTGAGATCCGCTGCACCTGGTCCTGGGCTGACTGTTAAGCTTCGTCAGGTGTGTAAGTGGGTGGGAGGAGGACTGAGGGAGGTTGTCTCAGGTCTCGGGGCCGGATCAGCAGGGCAGGCTGCTGGGAAGGGGCCTTCGTGTTGCTGTGTGTGTTCTCGGCGTTGCTCTGGTCCCGATTCTCTCTCTGATTCTTTGGTCTGTGTGCGTTTCCCTGCCTGGTCTGTCTCCTTTTCTGTCTTTCTGTTGCTGGCCTTCCGCATTGGGCTCGGGCATGGCCTCTGCCCCATGTACTGACGCAGAGCAGGGAGGGTCTCAGCTCTTCCCTGCAGGGGAGCGGGCGGGTTGCTCTGAGGAGCCCCAAGTCCCCCCGACTCTGGACCGGACCCTCCCGAGCTCCTGGACCTGCTCAGGCGTTTGGAAGGAAGGGGGGCCGCTGGCCCGCCTGCCTGCCCTGCATTCCCCCCAACCCACGTGCAGAGGTGCGACCCTGGCCGTGGCCTGAAGTTTATACAGGTGCAGCTGGTGTTCTCTCTCACATTGACAGAGGCAGAGGCCAGAGCCTGAGAGGCCCTCTGACCTTGTGCCCTGGTCCCTGGAGATGACAGAGCGCGTGCAGCGCGTCCCTGGATGCACTTGCGGTGGGGAGGTGCTGGTTAGTTTCTCAGGACTCGGAGGTGACCCAGGTTTAATAAAGAGGATTAATGGATTTGAGCTAAAGGTCCTGGCTGTTCCAGGCAGATAGCCTCTTCCTTGTGAGACAGCCAGCAGCTCTCAGTCTGTGCCTCCTCTTTGGGGAAATGGCTCACATGCCGCCTTAAAGGGGCCTCCTCTCCTTCCCTTCCCGCTAACCCGCCTGAGGTGGCGGTGTGCCCTGCAGCCCCCTTACGACCAAGGGGCTCCTGGTGACAAGAATAGCAACAAAAAGGACACTTTTATTCTGCTGGTGGCAGATAACCACCTTTCTGAAAAGCATTTTGGCCACAAGAATTGAAACCTTTAAAAATATCGCGTCTACCCTTTCCCACGGCAAGTCGACAGCAATGATTTTCTTGCAGGATGATTAAGGATGCCTTAATCCTTAATGTCCGCCAAAGAGGATGGGGACAGAGATGTGTAGCAGTGGGGACTGAGTTAAATGTATAACACTGCATTTGTGCATTGGAATCATGGGCATTAAGAAAAGATGCTATAGAAGCGTCTTTTGAAATATGTTCACAAGTTCTAAAACACCACGTGTAGTTAAACTCATTTTTGTAGAAAAGTCTGCCGCCTGTGTGTACAGGTGAAGGATGTGCGCCTGCGACTGGATGGCGAAACTCAGCGGTTTTGTTGTAGTGTTTGACTTACCCTCACTTTCTAATTATTTCCATAACCGTGTGTCACTTGTAATGGTGGCAGAGCAAAGTGGGATCTGTCGGGGGCCCGGCAGCTCCTCCGGATGCGCCCACCCGGGCCCAGCCTCTTCCCCAGGAAATACGGGTGCAGCTCCCGACAGGTGGGAGGGGGGCCTCTGGGTGACAAAGCCACGAGCTGCTCAGGGTCACACTTGTGATGACTGGTCCCAGGCGGTGCTTCCGAGAGTCCTAGGAGAGTGGGGCCCTCTGCCCGGGACACCCCACCTGGGCCCCCGGGGACAGGGTGACCCTTCCCCAGGGAGCAGGTCTTAGTCGAGCCCTCTGCCTGCCCCAGGGCGAGCCGGATCGCTTCCTAGGGTGCCTCTCAAGTGCACTTTCCTCTCCCGGCTTCCCTGCCCCACCCCTCGCGTGGGTGATGCCGCCATGCCCCCCAGGAGTCTGTCCTGTGTCCAACAGGAGATCCTGCGTCCTGGGGGCCTCACCCTTAGGACATGTCCCCCGAAGCCTCCCTCCATCAGCCACGAGGCACTTATTCATTGCCCCTTCATATTTATTTAAACTTTTTAGTGGGCACTGAATTTCGACTTTTCTGACATTAATTACCTGCTTACGTCTTATCTGTCTCTGGTATTAACATCAGGACTACTTTTTATTTTCCCTTTTGACAGTTTGGCATCATTGTCTCCAACTTAATTCTTGTGCAACCCTGGGGTGTGTGTTTATCTATGGCCATGTCTTAGTTTGCTATTAAAAAAGTGTTCTGAGCAGCTCATTTTTCCAATGATTTTAGCCTCAAATCTTCATGATGCTCTGGTTGTTCCTCCTTGCTTTTATATACTCGCTGTTATCCGGAGTAGAGAAAGGGCAAAAAGCTGAAGTGGAAAGAGTTTGTCTCCTCAGGGACTGAGTTCTAAAAGGAAGGAAGAAAAAAGGCAGAAAGCACTATGCAAAGCAGGCCTTCAGCAGTGGACACGTCTGTGAAACGGAGCCTCTCCCGGAGGGTTGCAGCCGGCCCTGGGGGGAGGAGTCCACCGGCTCCGGCGCTCCGGGTGGGCCCCAGGCTGAATCCAGCCCTGCAGCTGCTGTGAGGTCCCCACCTCCTCCCTGGGTTTCCCCTTAGAGCAGGACAGGCCTCATGAGACCCACCTGATGTAAAAACCAGGGTATCCAGGACGTGGTTTCCCCGAGTATCGGAATTGAATATATGATTACATCCTGTGTGATTCTAGGGCGTTGTTTCTGCTGTAGTTACCTGAGCTCCTGTCCTGCTCCCAGGCTGTGACGAGTTTTAATCAACCTGTAAAGCTCCCCGTGGGATCCCGGGATGGAAGGTGCGAGCGAGAAGCACAGTCATTCTGCTACTTCTGCGTTTTCCTGATCCTTTTACTCCTCTGGCCCCATTTTCTTTCTGGCATATCTGTTCTGCTAATCGAATTGCAGACCCTCAGTGTGTCCCCCTTTTAAAGCTATATCATCCGTTTGTCTGTAGCCAGACAGAGGTTCTGTCTCTAGAAGGAATATTTCAAAGCATGCAGTGCTGGGTCGCCTTCTGTCTCTGGGTGGTCTTCTGGGTTCCTCGCCTACCTTATGGGTACTTCTCTGGGTTCTGTCTCTCCCAGTCTTCCTTAATGTCCTTAAGGAAAGAGAAAGTAGGGATTCCTGGGCAGGGATTTATACACATGATAGTGGAATCTTGTTTATGAGCAGGAACTAAGCTATAACCAGATAGTAGATACTTTCCCAGCCCATGACAGTGATTTCGATCAAATGAGGTGTTTTTCTCTCCTCGCCTCGTGTGTAGTGATGCCTTCCAAAAATGAGTGAAGGAGGCACTTCTTAACGCTGAGTGATACTGAGGGTGAGGTGGTCACGGGACTAGGATGGGCCGACACCAGCGAACTCCACACAGGTGGCCAGCTGCCCAGGCGCCAGCCTAGCATCCAGGCTGCCTTCTGCACCTTCGCTGCTCCCTTACTTCACCCCGTATTTTAACAAAGATCTAAAGGGGAGGAGGCAAGAAGCCATAAATATCTCTGGGAAGCAGCCTGTTTGCTGCATGTGGGCACCTGTCTGGAATATAGCAGGGTGGCCTCCATGACCAGAAAGAAGCAGGACTGCACAGATGCTGGGTTTTTTTTTTTTTTAACATTTTTATTGGAGTATAATTGCTTTACAATGGTGTGTTAGTTTCTGCTTTATAACAAAGTGAATCAGTTATACATATACATATGTTCCTGTATCTCTTCCCTCTTGCATCTCCCTCCCTCCCACCCTCCCTATCCCACCCCTCTAGGTGGTCACAAAGCACCGAGCTGATCTCCCTGTGCTATGCGGCTGCTTCCCACTAACTATCTATTTTACGTTTGGTAGTGTATATATGTCCATGCCACTCTCTCACTTTGTCACAGCTTACCCTTCCCCCTCCCCATATCCTCAAGTCCATTCTCTAGTAGGTCTGTATCTTTATTCCTGTCTTGCCACTAGGTTCTTCATGACCTTTTTTTTTTTTTTCCTTAGATTCCATATCTATGTGTTAGCATACTGTATTTGAGATATCATCTCACACCGGTCAGAATGGCCATCATCAAAAAATCTAGAAACAATAAATGCTGGAGAGGGTGTGGAGAAAAGGGAACACTCTTGCACTGTTGGTGGGAATGTAAATTGATACAGCCACTATGGAGAACAGTTTTCCTTAAAAAACTAAAAATAGAACTACCATATGACCCAGCAATCCCACTACTGGGCATATACCCTGAGAAAACCATAATTCAAAAAGAGTCATGTACCAAAATGTTCATTGCAGCTCTATTTACAGTAGCCAGGACATGGAAGCAACCTAAGTGTCCATCATCGGATGAATGGATAAAGAAGATGTGGCACATATATACAATGGAATATTACTCAGCCATAAAAAGAAACGAAATTGAGTTATTTGTAGTGAGGTGGGTGGACCTAGAGACTGTCATACAGAGTGAAGTAAGTCAGAAAGAGAAAAACAAATACAGATGCTGGTTTTTATTCTGATCGAGATGGGAAACAATTAGATGGGAGGCTACTGGGACATTTTCTGCAGGGAAGTGACGTGGGCTGACCTGCCTTTCAGGTGGGGACAGCACCTCCGTCCCTTCCTGGGATTTCCCCTCCTGTTGGCGTCTGCGGTGCCTCTGGAGCCTCATTTTACTTCAGTGATCCGCCATCCTATCCCCCATCTTATTTCCCCAATTGCTTTCTGAATCTGTTAGAGAATGTGAGATGCAGAGATGAAATTGTAGGAATATAAAATATTCAAGTTTATTGGGATATAAACAGACTCACAACATGAGTAAAATACTGACCTATAAAAAAGCAGGTCCTTTTGGAGTTTTCTCGTCATTTGCCTGTGGGCCTGGTTGGAAATCAGAGTGGTGGGTGCCTGCTGGGAGTCACAACGTCATATCATTTTATTTTTATTTTATTTAGTTCAGCTTGGAACTTTGGCTTGTATGGGTTCCTGGTGCGGGGGTGTGCTGTAACAACCAGCTTTCTGAAGGAGAAAAAAACAAACCCTTATTTAAAATCTCCAAAACTTGGAGGCAACCAAGATATCTCTCAGTACGTGAATGAATAAACAAACTGGTCGATCCAGACAATGGAATGTTATTCAGCACTAAAAAGAAATGAGCTGTTGAGCCATGAAAAGACACGGAGAAAACACGAATGCATCTTACTGAGTGAAAGAAGCCAATCTGAAAAGGCCAAATACTGTATGATGCCAAGTCAGTGACATTCTGGAAAAGGCAAAACTGTGGAGACAATGAAAGGATCAGCGGGTGGGTGGGGGACGAACAGAGGGAGCACGGAGGGTTTTTAGGGCAGTGAAGATACTCTGTATGACGTGACGATGGACACGTGTCATTACACATTCGTCCAGACCCGCACAGTCTACAAGGACCCGGTGAACCCTAATGTAAACTGTGGACTTGGGGTGATTATGATAAGTCCATGCGGGTTCAGTTGTGACAAACGTCCCACTCTGGGAGCGAGGGATGTTGATACTGGGGGAGGCTCTGCATGTGTGGGGCAGGGGTTTTGGGGAAATTTCTGTATCCTTTCAATTTTGCCATAAATGTAAAACTGGTCTAAAAAATGCCTTGAAAATAATCCCTGCTTTGTAGCATTTGCTAATTCCAGGGTATAAAAACGTCATCCATGGCTGATTTCCAGCTACCAACGTGCACAATGTGAGGTACCTAAATCCCCACGAATGTGACGTACCGCTTTGCCGTCTGCTAGGTTCCCATGTACATGAGTTTCTTTCTAGACTGTCACTTTGACCCCATTGATCTATTTGTCTATCCCTGTGACTGAACCATACTACTTATAATTACCATGGCTTGGTTAGTTTAATAAATGTTCCTTTAAAATAATGTATTATTGATTAACCTCACTGAGACTTTGATTGCGATTGCTTTAAATGTATACACACACACATTTAGCATCTCTACAATATTGAGACTTCCCAATAAGACCACACATCCATTCAATCAGTAGAGTCTGTTATGTGCCAGAGACCATCGTTGGCTCTGTGATAGACAAGATTGCCACAGTTCCTGCTCTTACAAAAACATATATTCTGGAGGATGAGGTCGGGAAGCTTGGTAATGAGCAGGTGAACAAAAGGAAAATGTAAAGCCCATTTCAAATGGCGTAAATACTATGAAGGTTTATAAAATAGAACACAGCTAAGGGGAGTCTACTTTGGATTGTTTACTCAGGGCGTCGTCTCTGAGGAGTGACATTTTAGCTGAGGCCTGATCACAGCGAGACAATGGAGGAAAAGTCTGAGAAGAGCATTCCGGACAGGACAGCCAAAGACCCTAAGCTGGGAACCACCTTGTCAGCTTTGAGAGATTAAAAGAGGCCAGTGGGGAACATGGTGCAGTGTGAGGTGTCTTCCCAGCCATCAGAGATGGAGACAAAGATCCTCTCGGGTAGGGTCTTCCAGGCTGCGGTGGAAGGTTTGGATATTATTCTAAACACAATAGAAAGCCTTAGAAGGGATTTGTGTAAAGGGGAATGATTTGATTCACAACTTAGCAGCCCATTCTCATTTCCGTGACAGGCATAGATTGTGTGTGTGCTGGGAGAGGAAAGAAAGGAGACTATTTAGAAAATTGTTGCTGTAATCAGGATGAAAGATGACGGGGCCCTGGATCACGGCGGTAACAGTGGAGCTGAGGGGTGCTCGTGGGTTTTGCATATGTTTTGGAAGTAGCGCTGGAGAGCTTTCCGATGCACTGGTTGTGTGGAGGGAGAACCAAGAATGGAGTGGCTGCAAAGAGCTCAGGCTTGAGAAACTAATTGAATGGGAAGGTTACAGAGGGCAGAGCACGTGGGTCCCTCCCGCGTCCTTGTGGACCCTGCTTTTACTCTAAAATATCATCCCAGTGGAGAGGTCAGGAAGGAGGTTGGAGTTGTGAATCCTGAGTTCTGGGAGAGTTCTGCCAGCGATAGTTATGTGAGAGCCATCAGTGTGAGGGAGCAGGGGTTGAGATAGGAAGACAAACCCGATGGTGCGTTTCTGAGCAAGATGAAGTGTTTCAAGAAGAGGTGGTTATTGTATGGAATGCTGTTGATGGTCAAGTTTGGAGGGCAGAGAACAGGTGCTTCAGACCTCAGGAACTGGTAATTGGTAACCTTAACCAGAGTAATTAAAATGGAACGGTAATTTCAGAAGCTTGACTGTTGTTGAAAGAATGGGGCTTGGAGAAATTGAAATACAGTCAGTGTTCGTTATTGCATTGGTTTCATTCTGCAAAATCACTTCAAACACTATATTAGTGATTGTGGAACCATTGCTCCCACGGGAAGAAGGGTTATGTTCCTGTGAGCCTCTGGGTACAGCCTTTCATCAGCTGATCGATACACAAACTTATGTGCATTTCTGTTTAAAGACACCTTGTTTAATATATACTGTTGCTTCATTACCATTGAGCTTGTGGCCCAAAGCACTGTAATTTATACCTGGACAGAGCTTATCTACACACATTTCCTCCATAAGGCACATCTCAGCTTTCTTGCTGTTAGGGACACTGCAAGGCAGTTCAGTACTACCCTTGGGGGCTGTTTTAAACAGTGAAATCACCAACAAAAAGCACAAAAATGGGGAAACTGTGGCACTGAATAGACTAAGAAAAGGACAGGTGTTTAGAGTATGATTTGCTGAAACGAGGGCACATGTGTCAGGGCGAATCACATTTTGTGCTGCTCAGCTCACATCCAAGAATGACTGCAAACAT
Organism: Eubalaena glacialis; assembly: GCF_028564815.1. Classification (NCBI taxonomy): domain Eukaryota; kingdom Metazoa; phylum Chordata; class Mammalia; order Artiodactyla; family Balaenidae; genus Eubalaena; species Eubalaena glacialis. The sequence continues at coordinate 1,209,403 of NC_083725.1, forward strand.
GCCGTGAGTATTGATTTTGGAGTTACAGACAAGTTTTAGCAAATAGGCGGATTTGCCTACATGGAATCTGTGAGTAATGAGGGCTGACTGTATTAACTAACTATAGGTAACTCTTTGGAGATGTTTCTCTGCAAGGTTTGGTATGGTAATGGAGGTCTTATTTTGCTTTCACTATTTAAAAATTTTTTTTATTTTATATCGGATTATAGTTGATTTACAACGTTGTGTTTCAGGTATACAGCAAAGCGATTCAGTTACACATATACATGTATCTATTATTTTTCAAATTCTTTTCCTATTTAGGTTATTACAGAATATTGAGCAGAGTTCCATGTGCTGTACAGTAGGTCCTTGCTGATTATCTGTTTTATATAGAGTAGTGTGTATATGTCAATCCCAAACTCCCAATTTATCCCCCCCCAACCTTTCCCCTCTGGTTACCATAAGGTTGTTTTCTAACTCTGTGTTTGCTTTTAAAAACATGTGTGATCCTAGAGTGTGTTTTTAGGGTGGGAGGACTGACCCAGTACAGAGAGAAATTTGACGATGACCACTGACCAGCAAAGTCTTCAAGAACGGGAAGGGGGGAATCCAGGTCATCAGTGTAGGAGGAGGCTTTGATCAGAGCAGTAACATGGCGAATTCCCCGTCAGTCAGGGCTGTTTTTATGTTCTCTTATAATTTTTTATAGTCTTTTTTTTTTTTTTAATTTTTATTTATTTACTTATGGCTGTGTTGGGTCTTCGTTTCTGTGCGAGGGCTTTCTCTAGTTGCGGCGAGCGGGGGCCACTCTTCATCGCGGTGCGTGGGCCCCTCACTGTCACGGCCTCTCTTGTTGCGGAGCACAGGCTCCAGACGGCGCAGGCTCAGTAGTTGTGGCTCACGGGCCCAGTTGCTCTGCGGCATGTGGGATCTTTCCAGACCAGGGCTCGAACCCGTGTGCCCTGCATTGGCAGGCGGATTCTCAACCACTGCGCCACCAGGGAAGCCCCAATTTTTTATAGTCTTATTCACATAGTTCATGTGTATTTATTATTAATTCCTAGTCATGCTATAATTTTTGGTGTTGCGAATGGGTTTTCCTTATAATTGTACTTTATAACCACTTACTGCTGGTGTAAAGGAAAGCTATTGATTTTTGTATGTTTCTCATATCTAGTCACTTTTTAAACTCTTAGCTTTGATAGTTTTTTAAAAAGTTGTTTGCATTTCTAGGAAAACAATTATATTGTTTTTAGATAACATATCTCCCCCCACTGTTTATTTAAAATCTCTAGATGGATACTCTTTTCTTGTTCATAATTTTATAGAATTGCCTTCTGTGTTTCAAAATTTAATATGAACTTTGCTACTAGTTTTGCTATAAAACTTTGTGAGCTTTAAAATATTTCCTTTTTTTTGTGTTTTATCTAAAACATTCTTTTTTTTCATTATGAATGATTGTTAATTTTAACAAAAGCTCATTTGGCATCTAACAATATTATTACATGATTTTTCCTTCTATATTTTAATGTAATGACTTATTGTTGATAGATATTCTGTAGTTGAAATCTGCTGTGCCTGGCATAAACCCTACTTGGATTTGGTGCAATTTCAAATATGCTGCTGGATTTTATTTTATTATTGTTTTACGTCACATTATTTAGTAAAATTCATCTAAAATTATTATTTTCTGTAGCTGGTTTTAGTATGAAGTTTGTAGCCTTCTTAAATGGGTTGGGAAAGTTCCCAGTCGTCTTTTCCTGTGGTTTTCACCACCTCTTCTGTGTCGTCATCCCCTCTTGCGTTCTTTTCTTGGGTTCATTCCTTGGCAACATATCCACTGCTTGACCATGGATTTGGGCATCACTTCTAGGTGTGCATTTGCCAATCTTCCTCTTCATTTTGATTCTTTGAGTTGTCAACTCAATTTTCAACTGCTGGTTGGTTTCCCTTTCTCTCTCTCTCTTTTTTTTTTTTTTAAATTTAGAATCTTAGGTGGAAAAGATTTGGTCTCTCATTCGTGGGACATTACCATCATTGGACCATGTATTAAGTCCCCTTTCTTGTTTTATTTATGTAATTATTTCCTGTTGTCTCCATTTTCCAAATGCCATTCCCCTCATAAAGAACCATTTAAGTGGATTTAATGTGTATCCTTTTAGACTCTTATGTATATATAATTTACTTAACATAAATGGTATTGTGTTACATATTCTATACTGTTTCTTTTTTTCTTCACTGTCTTAAAACTCAATATTTCTATGTGATGATCTAACTTCTAACTACTCCTAACTCTCAGTGGGGCACATCTATCAAATTACACATGTCTACTACTCCAGTGTGGACATTAGATTACTTCCAATATAAGTGCTGAGATGAGTATCTTTACAGGGTCTCTCTTAGAGACCCATGTGAGAATTCTTTTGGTTTGTATTCTCAGGAGTAGAATGCATGGTTGCAGGGTGTACATCACTTAATCTGCCCTCCACGATGGCAGCTGCGTTGTCCACCTCTCCCCCTGCAGGGCCATGGGGTGTCCTTCTCACCACTGCCTTCAATGTTTGGCTTATCCAACTTTCTAAATTTGGGCAGCAGAACAGGCATAAATGTATCATTTTTGTTTTACTTTGAAAATTTTCTGATTGCCAATTTAAGTATTTCTTCATATACTTGTAAACTCTTTGTGTTTCTCCTTTAAATTCCTCACTTAAATTCTTTGCCCACATTTTTGTTAGGGTAATTGTCTCCTCCTTATATGCATTCCTTTTACAGTCTAAATACTAGTCTTTTGTCAGTTTCAGGCACTTCAAATATTTTTTTCCTACTCTATTGTTGCCTGTTAATTCTGTCCATCACGTACTCAGAAGTAAATTCCTAATCTTGGTGTGATTAAATTCATAAACCTTTGTGGGCCATTCTAGGCTTTTGTTTAAGCAGCTGTTCTCCACCTCTAGGTCACAAAGGTATTCTTTCATATTTTCTTCTATTACATTTTTAGTTTTACCTTCTCATTTTTTCTTAAACGCTCTTGCATCTATCCTTGAACGTAGAGTTAAATAGATAACAGTTTTATTTTTTTCCATATAATCTGATTTTCATAACATCATTTTTCTTTTCCCCGGTTATTTATGTTGCCATCTTTATTGTATCTTAAAGCTCTAGCAGCTCTTTTCAGTGGTAACGAGACCGACAAATTTTGCCTGCAGGTCATAGGAGACCGTGTACACCTTCATCCACATACCCTCTCACCCCGTCTCCCCACTGTCCTCCATCCCGGGGGATACTCCCCCCCCCCCGCACCCCCACCCCAGGACTGAGCCACTCAACATCAAGGCAGAGCCTGGACACTCTAGGGGTTTCCTGTGGACGTTGTTGATATTTTTGTTGTGTAACTTGGTAAATCCCATGCTGTCCTCTGTGTTCTAGTTTCCCCGTGGTCGATTTTAGGAGAGGGAGTCAGAGCCCAAGCGAGCTGGGTACCTTGATGAGGAACACCTTGCTGGATGCCATTGGCCACCTCAGACCTGGGACAGCTGGATTCAAAGTGACATTCCCTCTCCTGACACGAGTGCTGGCATTGTCATCACCCAAATACCTGTCCCCTGCCCCACTGGTTTCTGTAAATCTGGGACGCTGGTTGTGGTTAGGTAGAACAGCCTGGGGCCCTCGTGCTGGATCTGCCTGGAGAGCTGTGTGGCCGTCGGCAGGTAACTTCCCCTCTCTGGGCTTTGCTGTTCTCAGAAAATGAGCTGATTAGATTCCTCTCCTCTAAGGACTTGTTAAGCCCTAATGTTATATTTGATTAGTGTGAGCCCATTGGGGACAGCCCGTTTCTGCGTATAGAAGGTGTCCAGTGAATGTCTCTTCAATTAGCCTCATGATGAAATCCTGGCCCAAAATTTGCATTATACGTTTACATCCACACACACTTAACCTCTGTGAAGTCATTTAGCGTCAGTGGGCTGTGTTAGCTTAGTAATAACCTTAGTCCTTCTTGTCACCTGTGTGTGCACGGGCCTGGTAGAGCCCCATGTGTGCTTGTCCCCGCCCCTCCCCCCCCCCCCCCGCCCCCAGGGTGAGCACAAGCCCTTGCATTCTTTTTTTTTAATATGTTAATTAAAAAAATTTTTTTTATTGGAGTATGGTTGCTTTACAATGTTGTGTTAGCTTCTGCTGTACAGCAAAATGAATCAGCTATACGTGTACATATATCCCGTGTTTTTTGGATTTCCTTCCCGTTTAGGTCACCACGGTCACCACAGAGCATTGAGCAGAGTTCCCTGTGCTATACAGTTAGGTTCTCATTAGTTATCTGTTAGCTTCACGGGTGATGCGGGGGTTAACCTAGGCTTGAGGAGAATGGTTAGGATTTTATCCTCAGAAAAAGAGACTGAGAGATGCCACCTGAGGGCATCTTGATGGGGGACGGAGCAGTGCACAACCTGGGACACACCGAGGACAGTGGGACCAACCAGTCAGGAGGCAGCGGGTCACCCAAGCCATCTCGGCCACACCACCAGTGGGATAAGGGTGGTGCCCGTGCGTGGTGGCCTGGAGCTCAGGATGGGCAGAAGGCAGTCGTTCCGGGTGAGGATTCTAGACGGGTTGAGTGGGGCGCCTGGAGCCCTGTGTCTTGGGTCAGGGCACACAGCAAGCACACAGAAATCACTTAGGTCAGGAAGAGCCCCCTTTTGGAGCTTTCTTCCTTTTCCTGATGATGAAGTGAGAGGCATCCTGGGCTGGCTTCTTGGGTGGTGCCTGGAAGGGAAGCTCAGAGTTCAAGGTTCTTCCAAGGCCAGGCCAGGCCAGCCCACGGCACTGTGGATGAGAGGGCTGGGGATGGTTCTGAGCTGGGATGTGGCCTGATTGTGAATACGGATCAGCCGCGGGGTGACGTTCACTGATGGCCACGTGGGGACTGCCGTGTGCGTGTGCGGGGCTGCTTCCCAGCACATCTCACTGGGGTGTGTGAATTGGTTGGGGTCCAAATGGGCAAGTGCCACACTCAGCACCTCAGGCCGACCCTGCTACACTTCAGCTGAGTCACCGTGGGGCGTGTCTAGAGCACTGCTTCCCGACCTCTGAACTCCCTCAGGGCTGTCGTGCAAGTACACCCCCACACACCACGTCTGTACCGCGGGGGTTCAAGGCTGGGGCTGCGATTCTGCTAATGATGGTAACGCGAGACAGTGGGCATTTCCAGGTTCTTAACTCACCTGGCTTACCTCCTTTAACCTGCTCCCATCATGACTTGGGCTGATGTAGGGGAAGCCTACCCAAGAACGTTCTTTATATTTGGGACACCAGCACCGGTGCCCAAAGAGAACTGCATTTGCTGCGGTGGCCCTGAAGGGTCACTGCACTCGGGAATCACCCGGGCTGTGCTCGTGGACAGCGGGACACCTGGCCGTGGTCCCAGTTTCTGACCCAGTGGGTCTGGGGTGTGGGGCAGGCACGGGTACCTGTTACATGCACCCCCGCGGGGTTCAGATGCAGGTAGTCCTGGCCTCCCCCGCGTGGAGGAGGACTGATTGGCTGAGTCTTGCTGCGGGCCGAGCGCTGCCCTAAACTCGAAACAAGTTATTGTATTTAATCCTATGCATCCTTTAAATGGAGCACTGTTATTATCTTTATTTTACAGATCAAAAAAAAAAAAAAAAGGAAGCAACAATATAGCCCTGAGGCTTAGGTAGATTAAATGATTTGCCCAAGATAACAATGGCACAGTGACTGCATGGGATCAGGTTGGTGGGTGGGGCTTTTTTCACTTAACTCTACCCCTCAGGTGCTCCAGCCCCCGGGGGAGTTTATTAGATAGCAGGGAACAGAGTAACAAAATGAAAAATGGATGCAGCTTGTGCTCTCAAGGAATTCAAAGCCTAATATTGGAGACCAGGCAGAAGCAAATGTTAAATGAGGAAGCATGTAATTGAAATGTCAAAATGGTGTATCAAATGGAAACACTGGGCAGAAATTATTTTTTTTTTAGTTGTCTGTAGCTTAGGTTAGTCTCGATGGCCTTTGAAGGTGGTTGAACCTGTACCCAATTATAGGTCTGTCGTTTGTCTTCTATCACTTCTGGAAGAAAGGTGCTCGAAGGAAATCAGTCATCTGCAATGATCCCCGTAAGCATTGCAAGCCACGCCCCCGGGGCTGGGATGTAGGGGCAGCTGTGGGCTGCTCCTCCCCCACGTGGCATCACAGACCCATGGCAGGCTCTGCGCACTGAGAACCGCAGACACGCTCTATTCTCCCGCATGCGGGCTGGAAGACCCTTGGCCAGATTGCCCTGGTCTCTCAGTCAGCCGACTGCTTCCTCACCAACACAAGCTCCAACTTCTGTGTGAAGGAAGGAGGGATGGGACTCTGAGGGGAAAAGCCGGGGAGAAGCAGAGTGAGACCTGATGGTGAATTCGGGGAGGAGCGGGGAGGAGGCCGCCTCAGAAGGCCGTGTCCTCCGTCCTCCCGCTCTTTCTCAGAGCCCTGGATGCTCTCTGGGTGGATTGTGGCTTCTGCCCTTTTACCCTGCTCCACCCCATCCTGAGCAGATTTGCCCCTTTTTCAATAAAGGCGAACCAAAACTAAATCTATAATTATCACTACTAATTCCACTTAATTAGTCACAAGCCAGCCGCCAAATTGGCTTTCTCATAATTATCTGATAAGCAGTAAGCACATCTCATAGATTATAATTAACACTACTTAATTAAAATCTAATATTCATACACCCTTTCCTCCAAATACATCTAATTGGTTGGGTTCATAACAGCAGCAGAGAAAAACTCTTCTTTGGTTGCCCCTCTGTAAGGACTTCAAATACCTACTTTCTTTATTTTCAGTCCCCTGAGAGCGCTGAGGGGGAGTTACAGATACTGTTGCTGATGTATTCTTTCAGCAAGTTCTCCATTTTCTCTCTGGGGGACTGAGGAGAGTTGCGGGTCTCTCGTCTCTCGGGAGGCGTCTCACCAAACGAAGAGACCGTTGGGCGTGGTGGCCCCTTGGCTGACGCGTGCCTCACGCCAGGGAAATCTCAGCTTCCAACGTGGCTTCTTTGCATTCGTCCCGCTGCAGACGGTCTGTCCACCTCCGAACTGGGGAAAAAATATCCTGTCCAACTTCCTAGTGCCATTTTTGGAAATGAATGGGATTCAAAGCCGTTTTGAAGTTCGGAGTGGCTGTGATGTGTGTTTTTCAGCCACCGCGGTCTCTGGCTGGGCTGAGATCACAGGTGTCTGGTGTCTGATCCCTCGGGCGCCGGCTGGGATGAGAAGCAGAGCCGTCAGCGTCTTGAAAGGGAAGAGACTCTATTCTTGGTGAGGTTGCTGGCCGCCCATTCCTTAGATAGGTCGGAGGGCAGGTTAAGGAGGAGCACACGGGGCCGTTTCCTGTCCTTTCCGAGCTCCAGCTAAACTGACCCGATGGTGGAGAGTCCCAGCCGCCCTTCCCGCGCTGGAGCGGGGACGGGAAGGTGGGGAGGGCGCCTGAAACAGAAGGGGCGGAGCTCCGCCTCACGGCAGGGAGGACCTGGGGCAGAGGCCAGTAGAGGGAGGCTGAAGCTCCTAATGCCGTGTGTTTCCCGACGGGCTGCTCTGTCCTGTTCAGGGCGTTCTGTCCACCGTATCCTGTTCGTCTCACTGTCCTTAGTGCCTCGTCTAGTGCCAGGAAATGCAAGGAAATGGATAGATGGTTTCTGTATTGACACCTAGGTGCCAGTGGTTTAATACTCACGTTTCAGAATCTCAAACCAGGCCTAGGAGAGTCAGCGGAGGTGTGGGAGGTTGTCACCGCCGCCTCTCCTCCAGGACACTCACGCTGCTGTGAACCATGCCGTGCACATCTGCCCTCCCCACAAGGTTATGCTTCAGGAGAGCGAGACCTGGGGTCAGTTTACTCACTGCTGGCTTCTCCACCACCTCCATAGAATCCAGCAGGTGATGAGTGTTCATTATATTCCTGTTAATGGCTGGATGGATGAATGTCCTGTGACTTCTTTCCTACTGGAAAAAAAAAAAAAAAAGTCAAATCCACTACCAGTTATTAAATATTTAATCCTGAGCTGTGAGGTTGCTCTCATTTTCATTGCTACTGAATTTCTCCCGTGAAGTCCGTCTGGATCAGGAGAAACTCGCCACCCACCAAGCGGGAGGGAAGCTCTCCCTGTGATGTGTCTCGGTATTCCCCTACGTGCTTCTTTCTCTGTACCCAATCAAAACATTTGGCCAGCGGGTCCATCTTTAGCAATTTAAACTGGCTTTGGGCAAGGAATTCTCTGTTGAGCTGTCTATTTATTCATGGCCCACCAGGGAGCAGCTATAAATGCCTTGGAGCACGATCCTGTGTGTTCAAAATTACTTTAATGGGTTTTTGGCCCAAATGCCACTGTCTCCTTGTATCGTGGGTTCCTGTTGACACTGCCAGGTCGGTTGGGTGGTGACAGCTGCGTGGATACAGGGAGACCTCTGTCTGGGCCATCGTTTTGCTGGTGGCCCTGAGAAGTCTTTGAAGCTTCTCGTCTTTCATCCTCTCTCCACTCCCAGAGAGCCTCCGAATGAGCACAGCTTGCCACCCGCCACCCACTGGCCGGCGGGGGGCTCTGCTGCCATCTTGCCTCTCTCATCCTGCCCCTCACCCGGCAAGGGCTTTTTTAAAACTTCAGTGTCTTGGCTGAATGCATTTTCCTCCAGTAGGAAGGATCTCAGGGGAGACACTCTGTTTATCCTGTTCCTTTGACTAAAGCTGCCTTGGCCACCTAATCCCCCATCCATGCTGGGCTTTCTGTGATACCCTGGGCTTGAATAAATTATATTTTCAAAGGTTAAGACTGGATTTCAGCAGTCGACTCTCCCGCTGATGTCTTGGTTATTTTCTGAACGTAAGAAAAAGAGGGAGAGCTGGTGGGTTTACGAAGGGGAGAGCTGTCTTCTGCAGTGCTGTCGCAGGATGGGGCCGTTAGTTATTTTGCAAAATCTCAAACGCTGTCTTCTCTGGGCTACTGCAGCAGGACAGAGGGGGCTATTTCTGCCGGTGCTGCTTGTTCTGAAAGCCCGTGAGCAAGGGCTGGCAGCTGGGGCTTTGTCTCTCTGCCTGTACCATCTAATGCCAGAGGGAGGAAATGGGTGGAAAAAGAAGTTGGGGAATGGTAGAGGAGGGTGTAAAAAAGAGGACGAGAAACAGGTGATCGATTCTCCCCTGGTCTGCAGCATCCACGGAGCAGGTACCCGCTGCATTTGCATCTTATCTGGCTTGACATACTTGCCTTCTCTGGGACGTGGTATTAAGTGGCAAAAAGAAAAAGCACACACACCAAAAAAAAGAAAACATTCCTGAAATGCCCAGTTGTGTAGCAATGATATTAAGTAGCTACAGTGTCTGTGAGCACACTGCTGTAGAGAAAGGCGGCGAGAGCAGGACTTGCTTCAGGGCCCGGGCGTGAAGGCGGAGTGTTGCAGGCATCATCAGAAACTTCAGCAGCCTCAGTAGCTACCCATGCGTGTCGCAGGCTCTGGCTCCTGGGCAGACGGGAGCGTGCCCTCCCCTGGGCCTGCAGGTCCTCCCACAATTCCTCAGCATCCTTCCTCTTCCACATCGTCCCTGAAGGAAGTAGGTGCTTGCTGTGCACACTCGAAGGCCAGAGTCCCAGCACGCCCGAGGTCCCCCACCTTCCTCTCCCGCATTCTCTCGCCGTGCCTGCCATCTGTCCTTCCGTGCGCAGAATGAGTCTGAAATTTGTACGTTCAGGCCGCGTCTCAGAGGGCAGCCAGTCCTCTGAGTCCCGGGTGTTTACAGCCTTTTGGCATTTTGCCTTGAATGTCCTGAAGGGAATCCGCGGTTGTGTGGACCTGTGACCGCTCGAGGAGTAGTTAGACTGCCCAGATAGAAAAACCTTTCAGTCTGCAGTTCTCAAGAGTGGTGATGTGAAATGAAGGTGCAAATTCAACATCAAGATCATTTCTCCTCACTCCCACCCACGCTTCTCCTTTCATCAAATACTATTAATTGAATCTCTCGAGTGTTTCTGGAGCCTCTCCGCTTCCCTCCTTACCCACTGCCCGTATCCTGGTTCACTCTCCATCGTCCTTGCCTGGTTCAGGTCAGCGTGGTCCTAACCCCTGGGCCCATCACCACTTGGGAGTGACTTGCCTGTGATACAAAGCTGTCCTCCTTCAGGGACCCCTGGCTGCCTTCGGGGAAAAATCAACTCCAGAGCTTGGCATTGGCTAGCTGCACCCCACCTCCCCCTGCCACCTTTACATCCTCATGTATCACTCGTCCCCTCGCCTCCCCCCCCAGGCTCTGACTCTCCAGGAGTAATGACTGCCTTGCCCCGGCCCCAGCCCGGCCTTGAGATGCCTGTCCTGTGCTTCCGTGGCACCTTTGATTTTACTTGTCCTTAGACTTAACCACAGTGCAGCCTACTTGCCTTTCTACTTTCTTCTCTTCTATTAGACTGTGATCTCTATGAGGAGAGCCACGTTTACCTAGAACAGTTGCTGATTAATGAAAGCTTGCTGAATTCATATGAATGGCATCTTGAGTTGCTCACTTTAGAAGTAGGTGGCAATCTGATAAAATTAGAGAAATGAATGACAGCCTGCGATTTCCAGTCTGTGCTGTCTGTGGTTTCTTATCTGGATGCTGCTGTTCTCTAGGAGACTGTGATACCCTTGGCTTGAACCACATCCATATACCCTAGTACAGGCCGGAACTGGCAAACTAAGAGCTCCCGAGGAATATTAAATTAATGTTTACGTAGATAATGTAACTGTTTATTTATAATGACAAGACAAACCGATTAACTTATCAAACAAAAATAGATAAATAAGAGCAAGTAGAACAAGGAAAACAATGTAAGAAAGGAGGAGACTTCTGTGTACCAAAGAGGAACCCTCTTTCTTTTCTTAGCTAGTTAATAATAGGGTTGACTTAACCATTTCTAGCTCAGCCCATTTTCAATGATTTTAATCCATTCCAATTACAAAGATCATATTATTAAAGTATTGCTTTCTAACACACTGTGCTAAGGACAGTAGGCATTTGTAAATTCTCACGGCATCTCTTTCCTCTTCTGCCGGTCACCAGTGTACACATAGGGCGTGGGCAGCCTGTCCTCACACCAGCTCAGCCTGGGTGATTTGAAACACTGGCTACGGACCTGGCTCCAGAGATGGGCCAGTGACCCTGCGCAGCTGAAAGCACTGACCCCTTCTCCTTCTCTGCCATGACCAGCTCAGAAATCAGCCTGGGCCCCATGTTCTACATCCCCTCAGCTACGCTCCACTAAGCAAAAACGCCTCACAAGCAAGCACGGGAAGAGCCCCCAGTGTGAGATCCAGCTCCCCAAAATGTGATAACCTCAAAAATACCTTCTTTCAATTAGATGAAAGGTGGCATTAGATTAACTAGTGGCATATATATGTATACATTTTTATTCATTTGTCTTTTAAAGATTTATTTATTATTTATTTTATTTGTCTTTGGCTGCATAGGGTCTTAGTTGCGGCACGCGGGATCTTCATTGAGGCAGGCGGGATCTTACCATATGGTGCGTGGGCTTCTCTCTAGTTGCAGTGTGCAGGTTTTCTCTCTCTAGTTGTGGTGCGCGGGTTCCAGAGTGGGTGGGTTCTGTAGTTTGTGGCACTTGGGCTCTCTAGTTGAGACGTGCAAGCTCAGTAGTTGTGGCACGTGGGATTAGCTGGCCCACGCCATGTGGGATCTTAGTTCCCTGACCAGGGGTTGAACCTGCATCCCCTGCATTGTAAGGCGGATTATTCTTTACCACTGGACCACCAGGGAAGTCCCTATTCATTTGTCTTGAGTACTTGTAAGACTAAACACTCTCCCATAAAAGGAGCCAGGGTACTGTGGAGTGATGGTTGGCTGATTCCAGAACTGGGGCCTTGGAAGTCCAAGGTGATCCTTGAATATCTTATACCAGAAAGCAAGTGTTCAGAAACTGATGAGAATGTGTGAAAACTACAGAGGCGGCAACTTGAAGGGGTAACAGTGGCCTAAATTTGGTAAAATTTGAGCACCAAAAAATAAAAAAATAATAGTGGTGGGTTATAATATGTCTAATAAAACAGAGTTCATAATATTACTACAAAAAATAGAGACAGGCTCTTCTTATAGAAGAATACCTGCCAATAGATATAGAAGGAGAGCTAGAATTATAAAGTAACTATTTCATAATCACCAAAATAATTTAGGCAAGTATCATCAATGGGTATAAAACTATTGGCTGAAAGTTATTGGAATAGGATATTCACATAGTCTCAAAGTATCACCCACAGATTGTATATTGATTACAAATGAAAACATGTGACACTTTGTAGAAAGCTGAAGGCACTTCTTCATCAACCGAACATATTAGCATTTCCAGTAATGAGGCGAACTATACGCTGAGTCTCCTGATCCAATGTACCAAGAGTTCACAACATCACCCACGTGGTATTCTTGGTCAAAAATGTGTAACCTGAACCTAATCATGAAACAGTCACATAAATCTAAATGGTGGGACAATCTACAGAATAACAAGCCTGAACTCTTTAAAATGCCAATCTCATGAAAGATTAAAGAACAACAAAAGGCAGAAGACTGTTCTTGATTAATAGAGGTCACAGAGACATATCAGCTACATACGATGCACCATCTCTGATTAGATTCTGGATCAAATAAAGGAAACTATGTGAGACACTGGGAGAATTGAAACATTGAATATGAGCCGTAGATTAGAAGCTCTTCTTGTATCGACGTCAACTTTCTTGAATTATTGTGGTGTTCTCAGGAGACGCTGGAGTGTGTGGGGATAAGTTTTTATCACCGTGTCTGCAGTGTACTTTGAGCTGGTTTGGTGGGGGACAGAGGGCCGGACCGATGGGGACATGGAGAAAGCAAGCACACGAGGCAAAATGTTAACAATGGGTGAATCTGCGTGAAACATAAATGAATCTTCATGGTAACATTTTTTTCAATTATTTTGTGGGTTTGGAATTTTTCAAAATAAAAAGTTAAGGGAAAAAAATTTAAAAAAAGAAAAGAAACAGAGCGGGCCCCCCACCAGTCCCATGAGCTGAGTTCTGAAACTTGAGTGGAGCGCTGGGAGATGCAGGGCACGTACCTCACAGGACTCCCTTGCCCCTTTGACTCTCTTCTGGTTTCACGGGTCTTTGTCCTCTGCATTTTTTTGCAGGGAGAAAACACAAAGTCACGTTGTTCACTAACCAGCTCCATTTCCTTGTCTCCCACTTAAGTGCATGACTCAGCCATCCAGCCTTTAAAGGGGTTCAGATTATTTGAAACCACAGATAACTCCAAGTCAGCCAGACTAGTCAGCATCCCAACTTTAAAATTAGAAAGAACATTTTCTCAGAGACTTTTCTGCTCCTGGAGGAGGCTGGCCTCTTTTCATGAGAAAGACTCAGTGAGCTCTGTTGTCCGTGCAGCCCCTGGCCCTGGCTTTATTTAACCCTGGAGTCTGGGCCAGGTCTCTGTGCTGCTGTTCTCAGCTCTCTACCCTCCTGGCCCCTCTCCTGCCTGCGGTGAGAGGTTAGCCATTCAAAGAAGGCCGTAGTCAAGACCTAGAGGTGGTCCAGGTAAGACTCATGTTCCCTGAGGACAGCCCATCCCCTCTGAGCTCCCAGGATGGACCAGAGGGAGAGACAGTCTCGGGCACAGAGAAAGCACCGCCTTCCTGGCTCCTCGGCCCTTGGTCAGCGCTGGCCCTTTGCACACCGCTGGGGAGGCAGGTGGGCTAAGGGTGGGCAGGAAGGGTGACTGCAGGCCGCGCTCCTGGCCCTGTTGGTAGGATCAGGCTAATGTCTGCACACCCGGGGGGAACACTGCCAGTCCGCAGGGCCCGCTCACAGGTGTCTTTGGCCAATCTTGGTCATTTGCCGGAAACACTGGAGGATTAGTCCTCACAGGTGAGAAAAATGAAAGGATTCCTTGCAGTGGGAAGACAAAGTATAATTTCCACGGGCTCCTTCTGGATGGACGTCGGGCCCGTAGGACTCTGCTGGAGGTCTCAGCGTTGGTGCTCAGGCAGATGCCCTGCGGAGCCATGGCGACGTAGCCCCAGCCGTGCTCCCCGCCCTCCAAAGACTGAGCGGGGTGGTGCGGTGTGGCGGGCTCCTGACCTAAGGCTGGGGCTTGGCCGACCTGGGGCTCATCATTACTGCAGGGAGAGCCTGTTCTCCACCTCTGCCCAGGGGGCCAGGATGCTCTAAAGTCACTGTCACCTAAATGCTGTCTTGTGCTCGACTGGGGACGTGCAAGTTGTGTTGCTTCCTACAGCAAGCATGGCCCGTTGCCTCCTATTTCTCTGTAATCGTGAGTAGATAATGGCGAGAAGTGTGTCTCTATTGAAGAGACCACATTGTGCCATTCAGAGTGTCGCCAGGCAAAGGCTGGGCCTGGCTTCTGGCATTTGCAGAGGATTTGAGGATTAGTGCTAAGAGTTGTGTGCAGAAGAGAAGAGAAACTAAAGACCCTCATCTCTGAAAGCAAGTGCTAAGAGTGTTCACTTGTCTCCTCACTGGAGGCCAAGAAACAAAAAAATCCACCAACTTTCCATTCTCACTCCCTGCCGCCCCCAACCCCAATCCAGACCCAGAGCCTCCTGCCCTCGGCATCGCCCAGCGGCAGCCGGTCTTCCACATCTGCATCCGGATCCCTGACATAACCTGTCTGATCTTAGCCCCCCTGCCAGGGCACCCGTGACCTCTTTCTGTTTGCTACTCTCTTTCCCAGATGTTTCTGGCAGAAACTTTGTTTCAGCTCGAGTAGCACATGAAATACACTGTGACTGTTCTTTTGCTCATCTCATTCCATATTTCCCTCTTTTTTAAATCACACGTGCCAAAATTTAAATGGTAGAGGAGGGATATGACATCTCAGAAGTGGCCTTCCGTTCCCGTGCCCCAGACAACAGTTCCTCTGTCCTCAGTTATTTAATGTCCTTCCCAAACTCTCCTGTGCGCAGACAATCAAATATTCTCTCTCTCTCTCTCTCTGTTCCCATCTCTCTCTCTCTCTCTCACACACACACCGCGCATATAATATACCATATTCTGTATCTTGGTCTTTTACTTACCATATTTCTTGGAGGTCATTTCAGATCAGTGAACAGAGAGCTTCTTTACCCTTCTTACGTCTCCCTTTGGTTGCTTCTCCTGTCCGTTTTTCCGTTTCTCTGAAATCTTTCTTTCAGATTCTGACTTCAACGCCGCTTCCTCTGGGAACTCTTCCCCTGTCACTCCAGCCTCCAAGGCTGAGCTCTAGATGGTTTGTTTTCTGAATTACTCGTTTTCCATATTGCTGCCTGTCTTTAATGTGCTTGGGTCCTAGTTTCCCAGAGAGACGGTGTGTGATGTCCTTCAGGGCAGGGGCCGTGTCTTCTCCTGCTTCGTATCTCCTACGATACTCCGGCATCTAACAGGGGGCCTTGTCCTCCACAGAGGTGCAGTTAGTTTGATTTGATGGACGGCTCAGGGAACAGAATTGGTCAGTTCTGCCTTGACAGAGAGTCTGTGTCCGGGACCAGGTTTGTTTGCACTGACCCCAAATGAGTTCTCCAGCCAACAAAGCCTTCTTGGGCATCTCTGGGAATGAAATGTGCACTCACGCTGCATAGGGCGTACAGGGCAGCCTTCCCGTGCTCGTTTTCCTTCCACCGCCAGTTGCTCTTTCCATTTTTCCTCCAGAAGTCAGCCAGTGAGAAGGGTCCGCTAAAGCTCCGCGTGCAGAACAGAAAGATCTGCTCTGGGTCAGACGTGCTTGGGGTCAGGCCCTTGTCCACGTGGGGCTGTTGAGACCCCAGCAGTTCTGCTGCGTTCAGGACTGAGGACGAGGCGAAGCAGGGAGACCGCTCTCTGCCAGCGTCCTCACTGCCCTCGTCCAGGTGACGCCTGCGTGGACCACGGGGTGGGGAGGCTCTGGGGCTCCGGCGGGAGTTGCTCCTCTGAGAGACCATCCCCGGGTGAAGTATTGATACATCACTTCACGCCCGTCTAGTTACTGCTAATAGACTGATTAATTCAGACTTAGGACGCATTCCCAAAGGAGCCATGGTCAAAAGCTGTGCAGAGTGTTTCTTTTGTGAGACAGTCATGTTGTTTTTTTCAAGTTGGGAATCCACACTTGGCTCCTGGGACTTAAGAACAAATCTCCAGTTTCTGGGAGTTTTACGAATCGGAGCCCGGGTGCAGAGTCAGCAGCTCTGGGAAGGCTGCCCGTGGTGGCTCCAGGATCGCAGGATGGACGGATGGATGCTCAGCGTGGCTTATTGTCATCTCATCTAGGAAGACAGAAAGCAGGCAATCAGGAAGATGACACGCACAGAGTAGTACGGTCCAGGTGTCCCAGACAGTAAACATTTTTAATTGTTTAGGTACAGGAGAGATTATAGTGGGCTGAGATGGTTCAGGGAAAGTTTCACTGATGTATTGGTCTTGAAAGACCCCTTAGATATGTATATGTATAACTGAGTCACTTTGCTGTACAGCAGAAATTAACACAACATTGTAAAGCAACTATATTTCAGTAAGTTAAAAAAAAAAAATACCCCTTAGAATGAGCCGGATTTTTGAAAGAAGAAAGGCAGGAGGAGAGAAGGAACAGATGTGAGAGGCGAGATTCCAGAGCCTGAGTTCTTATCCTCTAACTGCCAGGAGGGCGGTGTAGCTGCAGGGGGGCCTTTGTGCAGATTAGGACAGAGACAAGCTTCAAAAGGCCGTTGGGTTCAGACCTAGGAGAGTGAAGGGGAGTGAACTTAGAATTGTGGGTTCTTCCCGAAAGCCATGAACAGCTCCTGATGGGTTGGTTCTGGAGGGAAGCAATTGTTAAGGAAAAGCAGAGAGACCGTTGTAGAATGGATTGAAGTGGGCTGAGGCTGGAGAGAAGAGTTCAGGGTCACTTACATTGGTTACTTCAGGTGATTTGTCTACAACCCAAGGGAGGTATTAGGGTACCAACATTTAGGAGAGAAATAGCTCTTATTTAGTCATTCATACCGTAGTGGGAATGAGCTGACCAGAGTCTTTATTTACGGGAGAGGAAGTACATCAGCCAATTCTGTGCCAGGTCAGGGTGGGTAGGCACCTGGGGTCTGGGCCAAGCGGGACTTCTGCTCTGGTCCCACCGGGGGGCCCAGGATGCGCGTTCCTAGTTATCAGTGATGATTGTCTTTCTACAGCATCCTCTGCTCTCACCCGAGGAGAGTCGTGAACACATTATACTGATTACCTCCACCCAGAAGGAGAGGCTGCAGCTGATTTCAAAATGCAGGGGAAGGGGCTGGGGAAGGGTGAGCAGAGCTGTTGTGGAGAATTCTCCTGACTGCTGGGCAGAAGCTTTTCCTCCTGGTGTCTCAGTGGAACCCGTGGTACCTGGAAGGGCTCTCGGCCAAACATGATTTTGTCCTAATCCTGTTTGCTTTTTTTTTTTTTTTAATTGAAGTATAGTTGATTTACAATGCTGTATTAGTTTCAGGTGTACAGTGAAGTGATTCAGTTATACATATATTCTTTTTCAGATTCTTTTCCATTATAGGTTATTATAAGACATTGAATATAGTTTCATGTGCTATACAGTAGGACCTTGTTGTTTATTTTATATATAGTGGTGCATATCTGCTAATCCCAAACTCCTAATTTATCCCCCTCCTTCCCTTTGGTAACTACAAATCTGTTTTCTATGTCTGTGAGTCTATTTCTGTTTTGTAAATAAGTTCATTTGTATCATTTTTTTAGATTCCACTGTAAGTGATATCATGGTATTTGTCTTTCTCTGTCTGGCTTACTTCACTTAGTATGATCTCTAATTACATCCATGTTGCTGCAGATGGCATTATTTCATTCTTTTTTATGGCTGAGTAATATTCTATTATATATATATGTATATATATACACACACACACATACCATATCTTCTTTATCCATCTATCTGTCGATGGACACTCAGGTTGCTTCCATGTCTCCTGTTTGCTCTTTGAACATTTTCTCCAGGGCTCCGCTGTTGCTTTAAGTCTGGTGCTGGAAGCCCATGAGAGGTGGTTGTCCAGCTCTGAGCAGACCTGGGGCCCTGCAGCCTGACTGCCACAGGCTGAATCCTCCAGGGCTTGGGCGGCTCTGCCTGCGGCTCCCGCTTCAGGGCTGCAGAACTGCACTCGCAGCGCCCGGGGAGGCCTGGGCGTGCTGGGAACGTGGGAGAGCAGCCTACAAGCAGCATCCTTCTACCTCCCGTGGGGAAGGAATGGTGGGGGCAGAGGTCTGGGGACCACGCACGTTTAGCCCACGGGAGGTGCTGAACAGCAGAGTGCTGTGACGGGGCTGGGCTCTGAGGGACAGCGGGGGGGTGGCAGCAAGGGTCACGTGCAGTCTTGACCCCTGACATCAGTGACGGGCGAGGGGAAAAAGCCTTGAGTTTTGTCATTTGTTTTAAAATTTTTACATCTTTTGAAACTACAACACCAAAATGTGCAGCTAGCCCTTATCACCTAATATGTCATTTATTGAGGGCATTTACTGCGTGCCAGGTACCAGGCATCCTACGTGAGAGGTTGTCTGCCATCCCCGCTGCAGGGCTGGCAGGTCACAGGCCAAGTGGCAGAGGGAGTAGGTGGCTGAGGGGGAGGAGACTGGATGTCTGTTATTATACTGTACAAATAACCTATTATGTAAACAAGCCTCCACTGTTTCCCCTCCTCCACACTGCTTCCCAAGGTTCAGACACCAGATTGACCGATTCCATCGCAGTGGCCATTGTCTGTTTTCAGCTTAGAGGGTGGCAAGCACTGGGCAATGGGCCAGTGGGCTGGGGCATCGTGGATTGGGGGTGCAGATGGTGTGGGACGCTGCGGATTGGGGGTGCAGACGGTGTGGGACGCTGCGGATTGGGGGTGCAGACGGTGTGGGACGCTGTGGATTGGGGGTGCGGCAAGAAGGGCTGGGGAGGCAGAGGTGTGGACACGGGGCCCTAGACGCAGTTCTGCCCTTTCCCTCAGTTGGTGAGATGAGAACGACCACCTGACCCACAGGTGTGTGAAAATATTGATCAGATAAGCTGCCTGGAGTACCTGCCATGGGGGAGGGGAGGTACTCAATAATTCTTAGTTCCCTCTCTTGTCTTTTTCTTGGCTTTTTGGTTTTTTGTTTTTGTTTTTGTTTTTTTTTTGAGGATTTTCTCCTCCTCTTAAAGTACTATTAATCCAGTGCTTGGGCCATTATAGGCATTCAGTATATAACTTCAAAACAGTAAATACGTAGAAGTATACAAATATTTTACTCGACTTGCTAGAGAACTTTCTTGAGGCTCCTGTGACTGCTCAGATCTGGGGATGCAGACGGGGTCGGGGAGTGATTTGTAAAACCAGGTGTGAAGATCCTGAAGGTGTCCAGCAGATCACGATGATAACTTCCGTCCATATCACAAATTGTATGACATTTTGCACTTGAAAAGGAAGGGCATGTGTGCCTTCTCCAAGCTCTCGGAGGGAGGGCAGGGATCCTGTGTGCATTTTGCCTGTGGTGGGCCTGGTGATGTGATGGCAGGAAGCCAGGTCTTAGGGCTGCCCTGGGAGCAGCCTTTTCCTATTCCCAGAGCTCCCAAACCTCATGGAGTAGCAGGGGGTTAATTTCGTGGTTCACAGATGTTTCACCGCGTAACATGCAAAAAAGCAACAACTTCCTCAAATGAATTTTTTTGGGAAGGGGAAAATAGCAGTAGTTGACTTTTTTTTTTTTTTTGAGCATTAAACTAAATATAAATACCTGTTTTAACAAAACAAGAACTCTTGACGAGAATATGGCAGAAGCATCTGAAGCAGTGGGTTTCCATGTTCTTCCATGGGCTCTAAGGATGAAATGCTTCTTTGGGAGTCTCGATGCCATGTGTCTTACCTGTTAGGTATCAGCTAGGACACCCCGTCTTCCTCTCCCTCCCTCCTGTCCCCACCTCCTTGTCCCCTAATTAGTGATTCTGAAGTATTAGTGCATTACAGCTGAAATTCATCTAAGTTTACTGTTACATCTAAAAAATGTTTTTGTACATTTTCTGAAGTGAACACAGATGTGGCTAGTATTTGTACTCTAAATATG
Source organism: Eubalaena glacialis (assembly GCF_028564815.1). Taxonomy (NCBI): domain Eukaryota; kingdom Metazoa; phylum Chordata; class Mammalia; order Artiodactyla; family Balaenidae; genus Eubalaena; species Eubalaena glacialis. The sequence goes on from NC_083725.1 coordinate 1,229,478, forward strand.
AGTTACAATTCCTTGGCCGGAGATTGAATATTCTCCTAGTTCAATCCCAGACTATCTTGTTGGCCCCATTTCCCACGCTTCCCTAGAAGAGCCTTTTGCCTCAATAAAACTGGTTTCCTTGTTTCCTTATCTTGTGCTTCCACTGGCCGCCTGCTCACGAATCCTGTCCATTTGGGAAGGTCCTTGTTCAGGTTCTGCTTTTTCTGGAACATCAATGATCAGTCAGTCAATAACCATAATGACCTCGCCTTCCTTGAATGCAGATTTAGCCTTTATTCCAATTTCTGTGCCAGTCACTTGTCCTGGGTGGTCTTGTGACTCCTCTTTTATTTCAGTCTCAGTCTACATTGTTAAGCTTTTTAAGCATCTGTCTTGTCTTCTAGCAGATTTCTCTCCTAGAACTCTGTCCCCTGCCCTTTCTCTCCAGCACACAAAGCAGAATACTTTACGTGTTGAGGAGTTTGCTGTATACTCTTTGCAGCAGTGGTGCCATTGTTGACGGGTGAAGAGGGAGGGCAGGGTTGTCTGACCTTTTCCTCTGAGATGTCGTGATTGGTTGAACGAAATAATATGCAGAGTTGTGATTCAGATACCCCCATGTTTGAAGTCAAGTCTACTGATCAGATTAATTTCAGCAAACATTTTATTCTGCAAGGCACTGCAGATAAACAATAGACTAAGACATTTGTAACCTCTGGAAACATTTAAGCTTGAACTCAGGAAATAAACAAGCACATTTATAACCAAAAAAAGACAAAAAAGTGAATATGACAATATGCTAACTTCCCTGTGCTGGGTTCAGTGGCCCATTTCTCATAGGTTATCTCCTTAATCCTCCCAGTATCCCTATGAAGTCGATGATATTATTATCTCCATTTTATAGTGTAGGAAACTGAACCTTTGAGAGGCTACGTAATCCACTCAAGGTCGAACAGTTAATGGAGGAGCTGGGATTTGAGCTTTCCTCTGACTCCGGAGCCCAGAATCTAAATCACCAACTTTACATTTTCTCAGAATTCCATCATGAAACGAATGATATTATAAAATATGTATATGCTTATTGACTTAAGACATGTGAGGTCCACAAAGGGAGGAAGCTTACTGTTATAACCCCACATCACCACCCGACATAGAGTTGATGCTCAGAAAAGTGTTTGTTGGACAAATGAACTAAAAATCTTGTATACAAATAGTGGTGGACTGAATATGGTGCCCCGATGATGCCCAAATCCAAATCCCCAGAACCCATGAATAAGTTACCTTCCATGGCAAAAGGGACTTTACAGATGTGATTAAGTCAAGAATCACAGGATGGGGGGTTGTCCTGGATTTCTTGGGTGGGTACAATGTAACTATAAGCATCCTTATGAGAGGGAGGCAGGGGGCCAAAATCAGTAGCAGGAGATACCAGGACAGAAGCAAGAGGTTGGTGCAATCTGAGGAAGGGGCCGTGAGTTTGGGCTGCCTCTAGATTCTGGAAAGGCAAGGAAACACTCTCTCCTGTAGCCTCCAGAAGGAATTAGTTCTGCCAGCACCTTGGTTTTAGATGTCTGTCCTCCTGAACCATGAAAGAATAGGTTTGTGCTGTTTAAGTCGCCACCTTTGTGGTAAATTGTTACAGCAGTAATAGGAATTCTCGTTCACTCTGGTCTTCAGTCTGCCTGCCCTCATCTGCTGTCAAAGCGGCAGCCTTGGGACTTCCCTGGTGGCGCAGTAGTTAAGAATCCGCCTGCCAGTGCAGGGGACACGGGTTCGATCCCTGGTCCAAGAAGATCCCACATGCGGCAAAGCAACTAAGCCCGTGAGCCACAACTGCTGAGTCTGCGCTCTAGAGCCCGCGAGCCACAACTACTGAAGCCCACGTGCCACAACTACTGAAGCCCGCGTGCCTAGAGCCTGTGCTCTGCAACAAGAGAAGCCACCGCAATGAGAAGCCTGCGCACCACAACGAAGAGTAGCCCCAGCTCACCACAACTAGAGAAAGCCAGCACGCAGCAATGAAGACCCAATGCAGCCAAAAATAAATAAGTTAAAAAAAAAAAAAAAGCAGCAGCCTTTACAGAGCAAGAAGGGATGAGTCCATGGGCCTGAGGTCAAGGCTTTGGTTATCCTCACCCCATCCTCTCACTCGACCCAGAGTCAGGTCCTCCTGAACGTCCCTCAGATTCGCTGATCTCCACTCCAGTACCCTACCCCTAACCTTAGTTGATGCTATTTTTATCGCCCCCTTAGATTTCTGGAAGCTCCCTAACATCTCCTGTCCCCAGTCTTCCTGATAAAATCTGTTTTCTGCTTGTGTCATACCGGCCACCCTGATCTTTCCTGGTTTAACACGTTCGAGAGCTAGAATTCCGTATAGGAACTTGTGTCCTCTTCAGAGACAACATCTGTAAGGTTTTACTTTAAAATTTATTTAGTTAAATTACATTTTAAATAACACTGTTGTTGTCAGGTGGAGTTCTTACCCTGTTGCTAGGAGTATAGACAGCAAATCCTTTTGCAAGTGTAACATGCATCAGAAAGCTTTAAAATAATGCTTTAAAACTTTTCAGTCATTTTTGTTGTGATAAAACATAAAATTTATCACTTTTATCATTTTTGAGTGTGTATTTCAGTGGCATTCAGTATATTCACTCTTGTGTGACCATCATCACCATCCATCTCCAGACCTTTTATTATCTGTCCTCCCAAACTGAAACTCTGCACTCATGAAACAGTAATTCCCCATTTTCCCCAGCCCTCATCCCTGGCAGTCATCATTTTAGTGTTCGTCTCTATGAATTTGGCTATTTTAAGTACCTCATCTAAATGATATTATACAGCATTTGTCCTTTTGTGACTGGCTTATTTCATTGAGCATAATGTCTTCAAGGTTCATCCATGTTGTAGCGTGTGATAGAATTTCCTTCCTTTTTAAAGATGGATAATATTTCATTGTGTGAATAGACCACATTTTGTTAATCCATTCATCCATCAATGGACACTTGGATTGTTTCCACATTTTGGCTGTTGTGAATAATGCTGCTATGAACATAGGTGTGTAGGTATCTGTTCCTGTCTCTGCTATCATTTCTTTGGGGCGTATACCCAGGAGTAATATTGCTAGATCACGTGGTAATTCTATGTTTAATTGTTCGAGGAATCACCAAACTTTTTTCTGTAGTAGCTGCACCATTTTACATTCCAACCAGCAATACCCAAGGTTTCTAGTATTGACCATCATTTGCACATTTTCTGTGAAGAAATGTCTATCAGGTCAGTTGCCCATCTTTTTAAAAAATTGGGTTGTCTGCTCTTTGGGTTGTTGACTTGTAGGGATTCTTTATATATTCTGGATAGTAGTCCATTATCAGATTTGTCATTTGAAAATATTTTTTCATATTCTGTAGATGACATTTTCATTGTTGATAAAAGCTTTTGCATAGAAGTTTTAAATTTTGATGAAGTCCAATTTATCTATTTTTTCATATCCTAGAAACATTGCCAAATACATTATCATGAAGATTTTTCTGTTTTTTTCCAAGAGTTTTATAGTTCTAGCTCTTGCATTTAGCTCTTGGATCTATTTTCAGTTAATTTTCATATATGATGTAAGGTAAAGATTCAGTTTCATTTTTTTAAATATGTGGATATCTGGTTTACTTCAGTGATTTATTGAAATGACTGTCCTTAATCCATTGAATGGTCTTGGTTCTGCTGTCAAAAATTATTTGACAGTAAATGTAAGAGTTTATATCTGGACTCTCTATTGTATTTCATTGGTCAGTATGTCTGTCTTTATGTCAGAACCACACTGTTTTGATTCCTGTAGCTTTGTGGTAAGATATCTAGAAGTGTGAGACCTCCCCCGTTGTTCTTTTTTTAAGATTGTTTTGGTTATTCAGGGTCCTTCAGTTTCCATGAATTTTAGGGTGTACTTGTCTATTTCTGTAAACAAAATCATTGAGATTTTGATAGGGATTGTATTGAATCTGTAGATTGCTCAGGGTTATATTGACATCTTAACAGTATTAAATCTTCCAATCCATGAACATGAGATATCCTTACAATTATTTAAATTTCTTTCAGCAACATTTTGTCATTTCCAGTGTACAAGTATTTTACCTCCTTGGTTCAGTTTTTCCTAAGTATTTTATTATTTTTTATACTATTATAAATCTAATTGTTTTCTTAATTTCCTCTTCAAAATATTCATTGTTAATGTATAAAAATGCAGTTGATTTTTGCATGCGATTTTGTGTTCTGTAACTTTACTGAATTTATTAGTTTTAATAGTGTTTGTGTGTGTGTGTTTAGAATGATTATGGTTTTCTACATAAAAGATCATGGCATTTATGAACAGAGCTAATTTTACTTCTTTTTGAATTTGAATGCTTTCTATTTCTTTCCTAATTTGCTCTGACTACTACATTCAGTACTATGCTGGATAGAAGTGGTGAAAGTGGTGTCCTTGTCTTGATCTTGGATGAAAAGTTTAGTCTTTCATGATGAGGGTGACTTTTGCTCTAGGTTTCTCAGAAATGGCCTTTCTTATGTTGAGGTAGTTTCCTTCTAGTTTGTTGAGTATTTTTATCATGAAAAGGTGTTAAATTTTGTCAAATGCTTTTTATGTACTAATTAAAATGATCATGTATTTTTTTCCCCTTCATTCTATTAATTGCTGGGTATTACATTGATTTTTTAAAAATATATTGATCCATTCTTGTATTCCAGGAATAAATCCTGCTATGTCGTGGTGTAACAGGATGGTTACTATGCTATTGAATTCTGTGTGCTGGTATTTTGTTGATGCTTTTTACATAAGTATTTATAAGGGGTATTGCTTTGTAGTTTTCTCTTCTTGTGGTGTCTTTATCTGACTTTGTTATCAGGGTAACATGGATCTCATAGACTAAGTTAGGAAGCATTCCCTCTTCAATTTTGGGGAAGAATTTGAGGAGGATTGGTGTTAAGTCTTTTTTAAATGTTTGTGAAAATTACCAGTGAAGCCATCTGGTTCTGGGATTTTCTTTGTTGGGAGTTTTGATTACTGATTTAATCTCCTTACTAGCCATAGGTTTTGGATTTTCTATTTCTTCATAATTCCGTCTTGATAGGTTGTGTATTTCTAGGAATTTGTCCATTTCATCTAGGTTTTCCAATATGTTGGCATGTAATTGTTCGTAGTACTCTCTTATAATCCTCTTTTATAAGCTCTCTATTTCCTTATTATACTTTATTATATCTTAGTTACTAATTTTGCAGAAATAATTGTAAAATTGGTAATAATTTCCCCTCTTTCAGGTTTGATTTTAGTTATTTGAGTCTTCTTTTTCTTTTAGTCAGTCTAGCTAAAGATTTTTCCCCTTTTTTTAAGAAGAACCAACTCTTGATTTCACTAATATTTGTTACTGTTTTTTAATTTTATTTCTCTTTAATTTTTATTATTTCCTTTCTTCTGCTAGTTATGGGATTAGTTTGTTCTCTTTCCACTTTCTTAAGCCCTAAAGTCAGGTCGTTGATTTGAGACTTTCTTTTTTTTGTTTGTTTTTTGAAAGGAGGCTTATATTTTATTTCTTAGAGAACACAACTAAAGATTAGAAATAATGACTTTTGTGTCTACTGTCACCATAGTTGGAGTCACAATTATGAGTGGGAAGTTTTTTTAACATCTTTATTGGAGTATAATTGCTTTACAGTGGTGTGTTAGTTTCTGCTTTATAAGGAAGTGAATCAGCTATACATATACATATATCCCCATATGTCCTCCCTCTTACGTCTCCCTCCCACCCTCCCTATCCCAGCCCTCTAGGTGGTCACACAGCACCAAGCTGATCTCCCTGTGCTATGTGGCTGCTTCCCACTAGCTATCTATTTTACATTTGGTAGTGTATATAAGTCCATGCCACTCTCTCACTTCGTCCCAGCTTACCCTTACCCCTCCCCATGTCTTCAAGTCCATTCTCTATGTCTGCGTGGAGACCTTCTTTTTTAATGTTAGATTTTACAGCTACAAATTTCCCTCCTAACATCACTTTTGCTACATCCCATAAGTTTTGTATGTTGTGGTTTCAATTTAATTTGTCTCAAGATATTTTATAAATTTCCTTGTAGTGTCTCTTTTGGTTGTTTAAGAGTATATTGTTTAACTTCCACATATTTGTGAATTTTCTAGTTTTCCTTCTGTTGATTTCTAGTTTTATTACATTGTGATTGGAAAAGATACTTTGCATTATTTCAATCTTTTAAAAATTACAACTTATTTTGTGGTATAACATATAGTTTAATAACATATGGTTTATTGTGGAGAATGTTCCTTGTGTACTTGAGAAAAGTTTGTTTTCTGTTATTGCTGGGTGAAGAGTTCTGTATGTATGTGTTAGGTCCAATTAGTCTATTGTGTTGTTCAAGTCCTCTCTTATTAATCTTCTGTCTGGTTTTTCTATATATTATTTAAAGTAGGATATTGAAATATCCTCCTATTATTGTAGAGCTATTTATCCCTTCAGTTCTGTCAGTGGTTGCTTCACATGTTTTGGAGCTCTGATGTCTCATTCATGTATGTTTATAATTGTTATATTTTATTTTATTTATTATTTTGTGGTGGTAAGAACACACGAGATCTGCCCTCTTAACAATATATTTGTTTTATCTTCCTGATGAATTGACCCTTTTATTATTATATAACATCCTTACTTGTCTCTTGTAATAATTTTTGACTTAAAGTCTAATTTGCCTAATTTTAGTATAGCTGCCCCTACTCTCTTTTGGTTACAATTTGCATGGAATATCTTTTTCCATCCTTTCACTTTCAACCTATTCATGTTCTTACATTTTATTTTTATTTTTTAAAATATTTATTTTTAAAAACATTTATTTATTTATTTATTTAGGCTGCACTGGGTCTTAGCTGCAGCATGCGGACTTCTTAGTTGCAGCATGCATGTGAGATCTAGTTCCCCGACCAGGGATTGAACCTGGGTCCCCTGCATTAGGAACATGGAGTCTTACCCACTGGACCACCAGGGAAGTCCGTGTTCTTACATTTTAAGTAACTCTGTTTCAGACAACATGTATTTGGATACTGAGAACATTCACTGGGTGCGAAGGAAACCCTCACATTGCATCCGGTATATAACCCGGATGTGGACTATGTAGGAATCACAAGCTTGAGGTTGGGACTAGGAACCAGATAGCCTCTCAAAAGAAAAATGGGTTTAAATAAAGAATAACAGAAGCCATGCTACCCTCTTTTGTTTTTTCTTGTTCTAAGAAGATTGACCCCGTATTCAGGATGGTCTGGTAGTAATATGAGACACTGCATTTTCAGATCTGCATTGACAAGAATGTTTTATTGCAAACTTTCAAAGTTCAGTAGTTAACTTTTAAAATATGTTTGTAAGAAAAGAGTGCTTTTCAGCTTAGTGAAGAGGGCAAGACAGGCTTGGGTTTTGATTAATGAGCTTTGGCTTTAGGGCTGTGTATGTTAAGTCAAAGGAGAACATTCTGTTAGTAATGTAAACTTCCAAGGGAAAAAATAAATAATCCTTTTGGGGGAAAAAAGGTAGATCTCGTATCTGTTTTCTCTCTTTCTAAGTGATAGAAAAAATTGAAACCTTAAGGACCATTCATTCCTTTTATCCAAGTCTGGACCATGCTGTCTCTTTTTGTAACATCAAAGGAGGAGATATTGGTGAGTGACAAGTGACATCTTTGCCATCAAGATGTGTTTTTCTCAGTCCAGTCAAGATAAATGAGTGTTTGACTTATTCTTAAACTTCTTCAAAGAGGTCGTAGTATCACTTCCCTCAAATAAGTAATCTCTCCCATCACATTTACAGTCAGGATATAATGTTTTGCTTTCTTTCCCTTTACATTTTTTTTCTTTTGTCCTATGGAATTAAATTAATAATAATTGATCAGCATCTTACTCAAGACAATTATAATATATTAGAAAATACTTGAATTCTACCCCAGGCTTCTCTTCACCCAGCTAAATAGTTCTAAAGCTCTTTAACCTTTCCCAGCACAGTCAGTGCTCAATAAATATTGATCCCATTTTTCAGTATTCTAAGCACTTGGGACTGGAGGAAATTTTATCAGCATACCTGGGTTTGGCTGTATTTGTTTTGTTGCTAACCTAAGATTATGAACCCCTTTAGGGCAGAAGCCATGCATGCCTTTTAAACTCTTACACAAACAACAGTGTAGGGATAGGAACACACTGGCCTGTGATAATCTTGCCACTGATGGGCCTAACTGATGAACACAACATTTTTAATATTCCATATTGGTGACATGGCATCAACGAATGTATTAAAGATGAACTTTTAGAGCCCAGAATTCAAAACCCTGAGGCAGTTAAGATAAAAACAAAATGAAACTTGATCTCCAAAGTTCTGCAACTTTGATTACCCTGGTAATCAAATCAAAGAGCCTGAATCTGGCTCTTCTGGTATGGATTCATAACATCCTAAGGAGAACTGCCAACCCTCAGGATTCCTGCTTGGGGAACATAGCTGGATTCGATGGCTTCCAAAGTCCCTTCCAAACCTGAGATGATGCGATTCTGTGAGACCCCAGTGGATATAAATTCTGTTTTTCTCCCACCAGATTCCTGTGTGAATGGATTTCCTTCCATCTACACCCGAATATCTAATACTGTCACTTTAGACAACCGTGTGTTTGAATTCACATGCAAGCTCTGTCCCCAAACATCCTTGTGTATTTTGGCTTTCTTTTATCTCCATCTGTGGAGAAATACGATCTATTTCTGTGTTACTTGTGGACATGTAGGTCTCTTACCCGTGGCACAGCTTGTGCTGTGTAAGGATACAGTCATCCAAAGACCATCTTGAGAATTCAGGGCTGGTGAGCGGTGCCCTGGACGGAAGTGAGAAGTTGGGGCTGAGCGGTGTGTGGAGCTGGGGCACCCACACCAGCCCACAGATGCCTGCAGGATAGTGGGCTGTCAGCTCAGCCCAGTGCAATGAAAAACAGCGACGTTTCAAAATACACATCCATTTTTAAGCAATCTATACATTTGGCTTGTCTTCATTTTTGGCACTTGTTTATCACAGGAGAAAAAACAAGCTTGTAGGGAAATTAAATAAATCATCTCTGTAAAAGGGAAAAACAAAGTAATAAATTATATATACTTTTTTCCCGTGTCAGAGTTTAACATTTCAATATTTGATCAAAAGTTTAAAAACCCCTTTTTTAGGCTTACAGTCCATTAGATAGATGGGTTTTTTAAATGCACTTAGAACCTCATTGTGATAAAATTTTCAGTTCAGTCACCACCCACTTTATTTTTATGGGCGTCATAGGAGAAACTTTAAAAACATCATTCAGTGCTCCAAACATTGCTGGACTTGGTGTACTGTGGATGGTTTTGGTTTCCAAATTCGATTCTGCTCCATCTAGATTGGGAGAGGAGTGATACCTAGGCTTCCTCTCAGTCGAAACAGCCCGTTCAAGGCTCCTCTCAGCCCTTACAAAGCACACAGCATGTCTTCGTGGAGTGAACTGGGATCTGGGGTTGGCCCTGTACTGCATTTATCCTTAAAGAAATTACTGAAGGTAATAAGTGCTTGGTTAAGATTTCCTGGTTTTGTTTAGTTCAGGTGTTGGTGGTAAGTGGAAGACCTGTATGTTGATCTTCACTTTTACACTAGGTAGTTTTGAGATGGTTAGCAAATCACACCTAGATCTTGCACAAAAGGCTTGGAGATGATTTAGGACCAACCTCACATGTGATAGAGGAACACGACACTGTCCACTGAGGTTCAGCGTCTCATTTAATGTCATAGAGAGATTTTTGTACTTAAGATTTGGTTTTCTTGACTCGGTGTGCAATACTCTTATCAGACTATCTACTACCACACTATTTAAGCTGGTTAAGCTCCAAGGTACATGGTGACCAGCTTTACATTGATATTTTTTTTTTATTAAGAAGACAATAGAAGTGAAATTATTTTCAAAGATATAAAGTAAATTATTAAAATAAGACTATTCATTGCAGCTCTGTTTACAATAGCCAGGACATGGAAGCAACCTAGGTGTCCATCATCGGATGAATGGATAAAGAAGATGTGGCACATATATACAATGGAATATTACTCAGCCATAAAAAGAAACGAAATGGAGGTGTTTGTAATGAGGTGGATGGAGTTAGAGTCTGTCATACAGAGTGAAGTAAGTCAGAAAGAGAAAAACAAATACAGTATGCTAACACATATATATGGAATCTAAGGGGAAAAAAAAAAAAAAAAAAAAAAAAAAGAGGTCATGAAGAACCTAGTGGCAAGATGGGAATAAAGACACAGACCTACTAGAGAATGGACTTGAGGATATGGGGAGGGGGAGGGGTGAGATGTGACAGGGTGAGAGAGTGTCATGGACATATATACACTACCAAATGTAAAATAGATAACTAGTGGGAAGCAGCCGCATAGCACAGGGAGATCAGCTCGGTGCTTTGTGACCACCTAGAGGGGTGGGATAGGGAGGGTGGGAGGGAGGGAGATGCAAGAGGGAAGAGATATGGCAACATATGTATATATGTAACTGATTCACTTTGTTGTAAAGCAGAAGCTAGCACACCATTGTAAAGCAATTATACTTCAATAAAGATGTTTAAAAAAAAAAAAAAATTGTGGAATCATGTACACACACAAAAAAAAAATAAAATAAAATAAAATAAAATAAGACAATTATTTGTGCATTTTAGTGTGTAATTTCTCTGCTGAGTTTCCTTTGTTGATACGTTTCCCTTTCTATTCTTGAGCATAGTTATAATAACTGCTTTCCAAATGCTTGTCCCCCAGTTCTATCTTATAGGTTGTCATAGATTTGGTTTTCACTGATTACCTTTTCTCTGGATTATGGGTCACATTTTTCTTTTTATTTTAGTCTAGAAATTCTTATCATATTCTGGACATTGTGACCATTACAAAACTCTAGATTCTGTTGTGCTCTCTGAATATATTGATTTTTTTGTTTTAGTAGGTAGTCAACTTGACAAGATTTAAATTCCAAACTGTCTCCTCTGTGGTGGGCGGCAATAAAAAGTATTGTTCAGTCCTTTTAGCCTGAGCTGGGTGGCTTGTATTCTTCTCTGCACATGAGTTCAGGGATTGGCTAGAGATTTAAACAGATTTATTTTGTTTAATGCAGAATTTAGGACTTTGCTTCTGTGGATATCTCTTTCATGGGATTTATCCCCTCAATTTGTAGCTGCGGTGGTCACTTCAAACTCTTCTGGTTCTGCAAGACAGTGAGATCAGAGATATTCTTTCAGCTTTAGTAACTCCATTTGGTGCTGACCAGAACTGCCTTCAGGCAAAAGTTTGTAACATATCGGAAATTTACCCAGTGCCATTCCATCCCCTTCTTTTAAGTGAATTCCCTTCAACTTTTTCCTAATTTCGTTTGCTTGCCATTGCCTTCAGGTAGTTTGTTGGGTTTTATTTCCCCCTGAATTTAATTGTGTGTGTGTGTGTGTGTGTGTGTGTCAGATTCGATAGCTATTATCTGTGTAAAGGTTAATCCATTAGAAGCTATTCCTCCATTACCAAAAAGAGTAGATTTTTTTTTTAATGAATTTCTTTCAGGAGTAAATTTTATGAATTATTTTCAAGTTCTATAGTCTTCCTTCCCCCTTTACATACAAGATAAACACTCCTAGTATAAATATGGTAGAAAATCTTATGTAACATACATTCTTATTGTATAGCTTGAATATCCATATATATGGTATATTTAATGTTTATGCTGTATGTATACATTAAATATAGAGAACACATATATATCATACTTTTAGGAATATACACTATATATCCAATGCTTTCTTTTGTTACCTGGGCTGGCACACCAGACCTTTGATCTGCATATGTCTTTGTCAGCATCGCTGGAACCTCACTGGATCACCCTGAGTGACTGGGGCAACTATTCTAACTTCAGTCTAACCACCGTCTCTCTTCTCTGCTGTGCTGTCTCCACCTCTGCTTATAGCTGCGATCTTTTTATTTTTACCATGAAGCCACAGCACAGACAGGAATTCCTGCCTACCCAGTCTAATCTTCAAAGTTAGCAGAGAAGGAATCAATCTCTTTTTTATAATTTCCATTTTCCTCCCTTTCTTTTCTTTCTGGACAAGTCCCATTTTTCTCTGAGAATTGTTGCCATTCCCACAGGGTGTTCCAAGGCTCTTTCTGGCCTGTCTCCATTTTATATCCCTGAATTAAATTTGAAAGGTTGGTGATAGCCTTTTTGCTGAGTTGAGTCAGTGTCAAAGTAAGAAAATTTGAAAGAAAATGGATTTGTACTGGTGTGTCTTCTGTTGTCGGAGGGCAGGTCAACAATTCCTGAGTCACTAGAGTTTCTACCTGTTACGTTCTGAGGATGCCTTGTGAAATAGGATGATTTGACTTCAAGTAATAGTAAACCTTAAATTAATGGCTTAATCAATAGGAGTTCGATTATCTCTTATAACAAGGAACCCAGAGTTAGGAAATAGCCAATCCAGCATCTCCATGATGTGAAGACGTTCCCTGCCCTTCTCCTGGCTTTCCCTTTATGGTCACAGGATTGCTTCAACTCTTAGCATCACTTCTTCACATGACAACATCCAGAGACAGGAGCATAGAAAAGTTGTCCCTGTACTTTAAAAAAAATCAAATAGGAACACATTTTCCCCAGATCACCCAGAAAGCTCACCCAATGAGCTTTTTCTGGCTCATTGGCTAGAAGTGAGTTGTTTGCTCTCTGTAGACAATTAATGGGAAAGGAGAATGGAATTATTTTCACTGCCTAGACTAGGTAGAGCAGGTTGAATAGCTCCCTACCCCGAATTTGTGTCCACCTGGAATCTCAGAATGTTATCTTATTTAGAAAAAAGGTCTTTGCAGATGTACTTAGTGAAGAATATTGATAGGAAATTATCCTGGATTTAGGGAGAGTCTTACATCCAATGATAAGTGTCCTTATAGCAGGAAGAGGAGAGTACACAGGGACACAGAGAGGAAGGGCAGGTGAAGATGGAGGTAGAGATTGGATGGATGCAGTCACAAGCCAGGAGCACCAGGGGACTGGAACCTGGCCGAGGCAAGAAACAATTCTTCTCTGGAAACTTTGTGAGAAAATGGCCCTATCAATACCTCGATTTCAGACTTCTGGCCTCCAGAGCTGTGAGAGGATAAATTTCTGTTTTAAGCCATCCAGTTCATGGTATTTTGTCAAGACAGCCCTAGGAAACTAAGGTACCAGAGGTTGGCAAACTAAGGCCATAGAGCAAATCCTGCCTATTACCTATTGATACAAATTAAATTTTATTAAAACATAGCCTCACCCATTCATTTATATATTGCCTATGGATGCTATTCTGCTGCAGTGAGAGAGTTGAATAGTTGTTACAGAGACCTTGTGGCCAGCAAAGCCTAAAGTATTTACTCTGGCCTTATGCAGAAAAAGTTTGCTGGCCTTTGGACTAGACCATTTGTGGTTCATCTCCTAGGGCTACAGAGAGGCTCATCTTCGTGAGAACACTGCTTCTTAACACCTGAACAAAATGATGTTTTGTTAGAAAAGAAGGAGAATGATTTACGATAGACTACCAAATGTCTCATACCTTGATTAGTTCATGGGCATGTGACCACGAAATCTGGGTTATACACGATAATAAGCTAATACTCGTTAATTATCCACACTTGTAGTTTTAATCTAGTACATTCAGCAAATTCATAGGTTCCCATATAGTTTTTGTTATTAATACAATTGTCAGTAGTACTATATTTTATGTGCTAATAGGTTTCACCTCTATTAGTCTCTATTGTCGGAAACTAGGAAAGGATTCCGAGGTTCCGTACGTGCAGTATAAATAAACCATAATATTTACAGTGATCATCTTGATTTTGTAACTTGTGCATACCAAGTACAGGCTACAAATGTTTCTTTTATATCTCTTGGTCTCCCGATGATGGCATCCAAGATGTGGAGTTAAAAGCACTGAAGATGTCTAAAATAATCAAGAAAGGTGTGCAACCTTGGTCATACAGCTCACGGGCTAGAATAGTGTCCAGGAGAACATCCTTGTAGTAGACGGTCTGTAGATTTTTGGTAAAGGTGCCAAGGTAATTAAGTGGGTGAAGGATAAACTTTTCAACAAACGGTGTTGGGACCATTGGAGATCCACAGGCAATGTGTGTATGACCTTTGCCTCACACTCTACACAAAGATTAAAAATGAATCATAGACCTAGTGGTAATAGTTAAAACTATAAAAATGAATAAAATGTGGAAGAAAATCTTTGATCTTGGGTTGGGCAAAGAGTTCTTAGATATGTACCAAAACCATGATTCATAAGAGAAAAAAATAATTTGGACTTTTTCGCTACACGGACCATTAAGAAAATGTAAAGACAAGCCACAGTTTGGGAGACAGTAGTTAATAAATCACATATCCAGACGTGTACACAGAGTATATAAAGAATACTTATAACTCAATAAGATGAGCCAACTGGTTTAAAAGTAGACAAATGATCTAGATAGAAACTTCCCCAAAGAAAATATTTGAATGACAAGAAGCACATGAAAAGATGACTGACATTATTATTCATTGGAAAAATGCAAAGTAAAACTACAATGAAATATCATTTCAGTCGAAAAAGACAATAACAAAAGTTGGCCAAGATGTGGAGAGCCTGGGATGCCCATACACTGCTGGTGGGAATGGAAACGGTATGGCTACTTTGAAAAGAGCTTGGCAGTTTAATAGAAACTTCAACATTAACGTATTATGACCCAGTAATTCTTCTCATAGGTATCTACCCAAAAGAAATGAAAATATATGCCCATAAAAAGACTTGTACACAAAAGTTTATAGCAGTGTTATTCATACTAGAAAAAACCCCAGAAACAATACAAATGTCCATCAGTGGGTGACTGGACAAAGAAAATGGTATTCCATCCATTTGAAAAAATTATGCTATATAAGACAGCAGCCACAAATGACAAAATGTTGTATGATTCCATTTTTACAAAATGTCCAGAAAAGGTAGATCTATAGAGAAAAAGTAGATTAGGGTTGCTTGCAGCTGGGGTGGAAATGGAGAGAAAAAGCAATTGGGAACGTGAGATCTTTTAGGGTGTTGGGAAGGTTCTAAAACTGGATTGTGGTGATCACTACACAACTCTATAAATTTACTAAAAATCATTACTTTATACTTAAAGAGGGTCGATTTATGGTATGTAAGTTATACCGCAATAAAATGGTCTAAGAATATATAGCAAGGGAATTAAAAAATAAATCTGCAAATATCCCACAGACAACATGGACGCACGCTAACAAGTGTGTGAAGTTTATCGATTGCTGTCTCAACTAGAAAACTGGTTTTTAAAAAGGCTAAAAGGAGACTGGGAATTCTTGTTCTTGTTAAAGAGCTGTTTAAATCCCATCACCACTGTGTAGCTCGGAGCTGATGCCTGAGTTTCCTGGCCTCCCACTGACCCAGAAAGCAGAGTAAAAAGGTAAGAATCCTATTAGCTGAATGAGCAGAACATACTTTTATAGCTTTTCTCTTTATTTCTTTTATCTTTATACCATCCTGTGAGGTAGGTTGAATAGATATTTTGGGCCCCTTTTAGGTCATAAAATCGCAGACCTATTACTAAGATGAAGTCCTGTCTGACTTTTTAAACAGCCTTTTTTTTTTTTTTTTTTTAAGGTTTTGTAAAATTTTTAATAACCATAATACTAAAAAAGAAATGACATGACTATCTATGACACAGAAGTTTAAATTTAAAGACTTAACATTCTGTTTAAAACTATTAAGGAGGCATATTTCAGTCCCACTTCTGCTCATTTTTTTTTCAAAGAGAAGATGAATTCCAAGTACAAAGCTATTTGAGGCCCATCTTCCTTTGCTTGCTCAACCCCATCTTTACGTCACTCTAAGCAGCTTCATGGCACCAACATCACATGTAACTCCTTCACTTCTTCTCCTCCTCTCCTCAGAGACACAAAGCAAGGCTGTCATCCTGGAGCGAATCTCTGTTTAAGTCTGCTCTGGATGCACAGAAAGCCAGCTTTAGCACAACCTTTTTAGCCAGGAGGGAAATTACACTTCAGAAAATGATTATTTTGAGAGTTTCCCTCTTTTTCCCAAGTTGAATCTAACTTAAATTGAATTTGACTACATTCTCCAGGATATGAATGATGATAGAACTTAGTCACCAGGTATAACCACCCATGGCAATTTTTAACTGTTTAGTAAATGCTAATTAATAAGTCTAGTAAACTTACTAATTTATCTCCTTTACTCCTCGCACCAGTTCTCTGAGGAAGGGGCTATTATTATTTCCCCTTACAGGTGAGAAAATTGGGTCTTAGATTATATTTAGTCAAAGGTGGCACAGTGCAGACTTAACCCAGGTCTGCTGAGTTCTGAGTCCATGCCCTTGCCCCGTACACGATCCTGACTTGTCATCTGACCTGCACAGGTGTCCAGAGAGGGAATTGAACAGCACCAGCTCTTTGTGTCCCTTCTCACTCTGTTTGTCAGCTCATCTGCCACAGCAAATGTCATAGAGGGTGGGGGCGGGGATGGTTAAACAACAGACATTGATTTCTCACAGTCTGGAGGCCGGGAAGGCAAGTCAAGGTGCTGGCAGATTCAGTGTCTTGACGAGCCCTCTTCCTGGTTTGCAGGTGGCCACCATCATGTGTCCTCACGTGGCCCGGGGCGGAGTAGAAACCTTTCTCTGTCTCTTCTTAGAATATCCCTGTTCCCGTCATGGCATCTCTACCCTCACAACCTCATCTCAACCTAAGGCCCCACTTCCAGATACCATCCCATTGTGAATTAAGGCTTCAACATATGAATTTGGGGGGAATACAAACGTTTAGGCCATAGCACTTTGTAATTCTATAGATGGGTGTGGTTATTTCTGTCCACCATCCAAAGACTACCATGCACATAGCTGTGTAAGAAAAAAAAAAATCGTGGAGTTAGAAATAGATCATATATTAGGCTGCAAGTTAAGTCTCAAAAGATTTTAAAAGGTAGCTGTGATACAAAGTATCTGCTCCAACAGAATGAAGCTAGAAATCAATAACAGAAGTAAAACTTTAATTCACTAATTTGTGGAAATTAAACAATACAATCTTAAACAACCAATGGATCAATGAAGAAATCACAAGGGAAACTGCAGAACACTTAGAGACAAATAAAAATGAAAACACAGCACACCGAAACTGCATGTTTTTTCAGTGTCATGATTGAACATTGTCTATTAGGCTACCCAAGATTTAAATTTACCTAGTTCTCAAGGGGCATGATTCTTTGTTTGACTCACTACTTCTTATTGATTAGGCTACTTTATCACTGTGTAAATATTAACTTTTATAAAACTGGTATCAGTGAAAATTATTCTTGTCCAAAGCAGGAAGAGATGACCCTAGAGGTTACAGTTTTACTGTTCTGTAGAACTTTAACCAGTTTTGTATCTAGCTGAGCAATTCTATTCTAGCATTTGTTCAGTCTGTTATAACTGTTCTAACTCAGTCTCTCAAATCCTCTTCGAACTAGCTTTACCATTTTTTTGGTCCTCTCATTCATGAGTTAAATAAGTCTTTACATGGCCTCACTTAATATTTGTGTAAAGGCATGTTTAACATTTTGAATATTATTCTCTGAGAGCTTTAACCTTGAGAGCAGGAAAGCTGATTTCTTTTCCTACGTCACCAAGTGACTAGTGTATTGCTTTCTCTCTCAAAACATATTAAGCGCCGCCCTCTTTATTCCCTCCTCCTCTTGCTTGTAAGGCTTGGAGAAGGCAGGAGCGAGGCTGCAGCTTGTGTGTCCTACTCCTCTCTGCCGCTACTTGAAGGGTGTGGAAGCATCTAGAAGAAGCTCAGTGGCTGGCTGTTTTCAGAGGTCTCCATTGCGGACAGAGGAGAGCTGGCACCTGCGTGCTGCAGTCCTGTTCTTCTGGGTCTCAGGCGTGCTGCACGGACACATGCTAATAGGACCCCCGAGGCTCCCTTTCTCAGTGCAGGTTGCCCGCTGTGGGTGACCCACCCATGCAGCTCCTCGACCGGGCCGGAGGCTCAGCGGCCTTGAATTCCCGCTTCTGACAAAAGAAATGTGGCATGCACACCGTGTAACACACTTCAGAGCTGAGTGATCCTGACTAGGGAGATTGGTGCCTCGAGGGAATAATAGGTGTCAGCTGCGGCAATGAAAGGGCAGTACGAGGGGGCCTGTTATTTTCACCCAGGATGGAGTGTTGTGAGTCTGATTAACTGGAGTGAGGGATGCTGTGCTTGTTTTAACAAGGAAGAGAGAACAGGAACCAAAAGTGATTTCTGCCCCAACTAACTCTGCATCTGTCTGTGAATTAGTGCGGGATCAACCTCGTGTTAAGGATGCAGCTTCATGTTGGTAAAATGAGAGGGAATCTGAAAACTCCAGGCTGAATTGCCAACAGATCTTAGCAAACAATTTGACATGATGTTAAAAAAAAACAAAAAAAACAAAAGCACCCTGGGTGGAGCCCAAGTCTCTCCTAAAATAGGAAGATGTTGTGAAGTTTGTATAAAGGATTGATCTGGGTTCTTTTAAAAAGAAAGTTAACTAACCCTGGACTTCTAGAGTGATTTGTCACATTTATATTCTAGATGTTTTATATCCCTGCCATGACCCTGAATTGGTCATGACACATGCAACTGTGGCAAATAATATGGTGCCCAAAGTTTTCCTCTTATTGTCTGGGTTTTCTGTGGATTGAGTTTCAGTTTCATCACTTTCGTATTTAATTTTCTTTGTATTATTGTTTTCATTACATGAGCATCTTATCATTGTAAAAGATTCAAGGAATAGCCAATTATTATTAAGTGTGATGTTAAAGTTTATCTTTTTCCTCTCCCTACCTTTCAACCCAACACATTTGTTCCTCTTTCCTGCAGGAACCATGGGTGATGGTGACAACAGCTGGGTGTGCATCTTTATAGTTCTTTTTCCAAACAATTATACTCATACATGCAAATCTTCCTCCCTCCCTCCCTCCTTCCTTCCTTCCTCCCTCCCTCCCTCCCTCTCTCCCTCTCTCCCTCTCTGCCTCCCTCCCTTCCTTCCTTTCTAAAAAAATATAAAAGGGTTTGTTTTTGCAACTTGCTTTTTTCCAAGGAATAGTCAGATTCACAGTCATTCCATATCAGTTCATATAAACCTACTTAATTCTTATCAGAGGCTGCATGCTATTTTATTGTATAGAGATATTCCCCAAATTGTTTCACCAGAAGCCTATTTACTGACATATATGTTGATTCTGAGTTTCCACTCTTACAAATAATGCTGCCACGACATTCTTTTTCAAACATCCCTTGCATATGTCAACTGTTTCTTAATGATAGCTTCCTGGAGGTAGAATTCTTGGGTCTGCTTTAAAATGCTTTGAAAGGGTCTGCCATATTGCCCTTCAAAAAGACTTTATCAATTTACACGTCCACCAAGAATGTTTGAGAATAAAGGTTTTCCCTCATTCTTACCAACACTGAATATTAACCTTTTAAAAGAATTATACCAATTCATCATTTTCACTCATCAGTGAAAAAATATCATGGCAGAGAGATGAACTGGTTTGGGAGCCAGACTGACATGGTTTAAATTCAAATTGCCCCACCACTAGCTGTGTGCTGTGGGCAAGTTCCTTCAGTTCTCCTTGCTCCCCCTTCCTTTCTCTGCAGTGGGGAAAATACCCACCACAAAGCCTGGTGTAAGCCTTTGATAATTTGCATGTGTCAAACCCTAAGAGTCGCTGGCCAGAAGCAAGCACTTAACAAATATTAGGTATATTTATTATTATTTTTAGCATTTTATAGATTTTGGTAGGGCTTTAAACATATTTATTTATTGGCCACTTGAAAATCTTATTAGAGATACTTTTTAATATAGTTTGTGTTCTGGTAGGCTCTAACTTTTTCTTAAATTTGGAATTCTGTATATACCCACACATAGATATATGCATGGTACTAAATATTAAGCTTTTGTCTGATTATATGTTAAATATTTTTCAGAGATATTCCTATGTCCTGTAATGTTGCATATACTGTTTTATAATACTACAGAAGTTAAAATTTTTTCTTTCATCAAATTTGGCTGCCTTTTCCACTGTGATTTGTGCTGTTAATGACTATTTATTAACCAAGATTTTGGGGAAAAATCATAAAGGCTTATTGGTTGATTGACTGACAGTTTATCTCTTTAATCCTTTTGAAATTCTGAAACTTATTGTTTGCATTTAGTGTGAGATATCTAGCTTTCTCTTTTTAGAAACATTTACATGAATAGTCCCTCTTTTCTGTACTTACTTGAAATGATACTTTCATACCTTATCATAAAGTGAATGCCTATATATTCATGGATCTGTTTCTCAATTCTCAAATTATTACTTTTTAATATCAATAATCCAATTGTTTTTACAAGTTTTTTTTCTTTTTAATATGGTAGATAGTAAACTGACAGAGCAACTGACTTCTAGTATTTTTTCTCCCCCCAAATTTTAATGCTATTCTTGGGTATATTTTTCCAACTGCTTTTTATAGTATATGGGTGTGAGTATGTGTATATGATCCGGATTTATTTTTTCATTATGTTTTCTAGTTTATACTATATGCTAACATACGAGACAGTTACTGATTTTTATATGTGATGGTGTGTCTGTCACCTTATGGAACTCTCTTATTCTAACAGTTTGTCTTATTTTAATAGTTTATCTGTAGAGTCTGATTCTTCTAGAGAAGGGAGATCGTACTGTAGAAAATTATGACAGTTCTGTAGATGCCTTTACTTCTTTATACCGCTTATGTATTTACTTCGACATTTTTATTGGCTAGGCCTGCAGTGTAATGCTGAAAAGGACTGTTCCTTATTTTCTTCTTACTAACTCTAATAGGAGTGCTATTAGTGCGTCATCTTATGTATAGTTGCTGTAGACTTCTGCAAAAAGCCTTCATAGCATTGAAGATATTTCCATCTCTTTCCAGCTGGCCAAAAAGTTTGTTTACTCTGACATGTCTGTCAGATTTTATCAAAATGCTTTTCAGCCTTTATTAAGAAGATCATACTGGGTTTCTGTTTTAACCTATTACCATACCCGGTTGCATTAATACCTTCTTGATGTTACACCATTTTGGTATTCCTGAGTTAAACTTGGTTTGCCATGATATAGTGTTCTATTAATTCACAGCTGGACTTGATTTGTTCATATTTTATTTAAATATTTTATTTAATTACAAAAATGAAATTGCTCCTTTGATTTCTTCTTTGTGGCTTTTGCTTGGTTTTGGTATCAGCGTTAGGCTGGTATTATAATTTTCCATTCTCTGAAACGGTTGGAATTTTTCTTATAAACTCATCTGGGTGTGTGATGGTGTGGTTTTCTGTTTTGTCTTATTTTTGTTAAGGGTAGCTCTAATTTAGAAAAAATTTGAAAACTTTTGAGAAAGTCATGAACAAATTTCTATTTATTTTTTTTACTCGGTTTTTCCAGTTCTTCTCGAGTGACTTGTAGAACATCTTCTCTCTCCCTTAGTCACTCTCCTCCCCTCCCTCCGTTTCTGTCTCTCTACCTGATCTGTCAGCTATTGAAAGGGGGCTATGGATAAAGCTCCTTTCTGTTTGTGGATTTTTCAGTTTCTCCTTGTGTTTTCATCAGATTTTGCTGCACACACACACGCATACACTGAGCTTTGTATTTAGATGCAGACAAGTTTGACTATTGCATCTTACTGGATTGCATGTTTCAGTAATCATAGATATCCACTTTATCCTATTTAATGCTTTGTATCAATACTTTATTCTCTTTCCTGATGTTAATTTTGCTATGCTCTACCATTTTATAATCATTTTTATTACCATTTGCCTAGTATATATTTTTACATCTTTTAAAAAAATCCATTTTGTCTTAATTTCAGTGGGCCTCTCTTATAGTCTACATATAGCTGAATTTTTTTGAGTTTAAAATGGACTTTTTTTGGTGATTGTGATATACTTTGATTGTGCTGTTCTTTCTCTCTTGCCCTTTGAACTGATTATATATATAACTATATATATATATATATATATATAAAAAACTATATATATATAGTTCCATTAAATTTCCTCCCTAGTCATTTGGAACTTATATATCTATTTCTGTTCTCCCAGTGATTATACTTATATTTTTTAACAATTTTAACAATTCTGTCAACAGCTATAGTATCTATATCTTACTCTTATATAGGAAAAAAAATTGTAGTAGTCTTACGCTTCCTATACCCTCTCTGGCAGATTCCACTGCTGAGAACATCTGGGATTTTAGTTCAAGATGGTTATTTTGTGCATTTTTAAAATATCATGCATCGACAGTTATTTAAACTTAACTGTAACTTTCCGTGTTTTCTCTGCTCACTATTCTTTCTTGTATCCTTTTTCTTGGTTTTGTTATTTATTGTATTGGATTATCCTTTCATAAGTTTTTTCAAAAGTATTTGTGGGTGGCAAAATTCCCAATTCTTTGCAGGTCCAAAGCCTTTATTTTGTCCCCAAACTTGAAGGCAAGTTTGACAGATATGGAATCTGGGTTCAAAATAGCATTGAGCCTGGATTTTTCTAGCATCCAGTGTTGCTGTTGAGAAATGAATGGTAAATGTAATCCCCACATCTTTGTGAGTAATCCATCATTTTGCCTTTGGAATGCCTTAGGATTTTTCTCTGTGATGATCTGACATTCCACAATGATGATTAAAGTTTTGGGCCTTTTAAAACTTGTTCTGTGGCACAGAGTAGGTCCTTTTAATCTGATGAACTATGTATTTCTTCAGCTTTAAGTAAACTTCGTCAGTTATTTTGATTTTTCTGTTCATTCCTCTTTTCCAGAATTCTTCTCCATGTCTCTTAAATTTTCTCTTATGCTTTCTATTTCTTAAGGTTTTTCTAGGAGAAACCATTTGCTGCGTTTTCCAGCTTACCAAGTGATTCAGCTACATCTGTTATGGTATTGTTTTAGCATTTATTTTACTTTGAAGATCATTTGTTTTGTCTCAAGATCTAGTTGTTTCTGTTTTAAGATTCAGTGTTATCTAAGGAACTCTAAGGATATTAACATGATTTACAATCTTTATCTTTGTTCTATTAAGTACTTATTTTTTTTAAAAAGAATGTGTGTTAGCTCCCTTCAAATGGTGTGTGGGTCCTGATTTGTGTGTTTCCCTTTTTATTGGAGGTTTCTTCTCCTCTTGGGCTGGGGCTGTGATTGCCGCCTGTGCTCTGCTCCCTGTGGCTATGGAAAGAGGCTCCTGGTGTGCCGCTGGGTGCGATGTGCCAGGTGGGGTTTGCCTTTGTGTATAAGTATCTCCCATCCTGGGAGAAACCATCCGCTAGGTCTTAATTTCTTGGTGTCTCTTTGGCTCGGTGCCCACACAAACGGCTTTACAAGTGGGGCAAATACCAGGGACCCCTGCTGACTGGTCAAGTGGAGGATCAGGGCCAACAGCCCTAGAGACCTAAGCACAAGCTCAGGTCACCCTCTGCACACTTTTTCTATAAACTATGCACTCGGAACTCCTTGGGTTTCTCCGTCCACAAGTCTTCTCTTGAAGAGTAATGTATTTTGGATTCTTGATTTAGCTGGTTTCACTGTTTGCATAACTCTGATCCTGTATTCTTTCTATTGTTTAGAGAATCATCAACATTCTCCTTCACTGGTACAGCTCTTGTTTCCAGTGCTCTTACGAGTATCCTCTTTTTTTGCCCTACATGTCTTACTTGTCACTTTGTAGGATTTGGGATGGGTAAAGGGACCCACGTGGCTCAGACTTATCTTCCTAATTAAACCTCAGTGTCATCTGTTTGAGGAACAGGGGCTTAGGTTTTCTAAGGCTTTCAAGGTAGCGGGTCTTCCATTTTTTCCATGCATTGACATTTACTGTTGTACCTATTATGTGGCTGACACCTCCCTGGGTAGGAGTATGGGGACACAAGAATGTGTAAGATTCAGAACATTTTCCTTTTTTGTTAGGCCCACCCCGTGTACACTTTGAAAAATGCTTCATAATGTGAAGAGTCACGGGTGAAAAGATGATGGAGTGACTAAATCTTCCATTAGGGAAGGTGTAGGGGGAACTGCTTTATAGATAAGATGATTTTTGAGTTGTTTCTTTGAGATAAGTAGAACTTGGCAGTCAGAGAAGGTGGGTGGGTGTCAGAAGTGGGAGTGTGAAGGCATTCCAGGCAAGAGTGAATAGCAGAGGGACTGCAGTGCATGGTGTACTTAAGAAATGTTAGATGATCTGCTCTGGTCATCTCGGGTGTTTGGAAAAAGGATGAGGGAGAAGCCACCTGCAGAGGTGTGACAGGTCTCTGAAGGAAATGTATACCAGGCACTAATTGTCCCCCATGGGAGATCTCTATGGACGGACCCACAACTTTCCAAGTGCACATGACATTAAATCATTTACACTGTGAACCCCAATACCTCTTGATTCCCCTGGAAGGACCTAAAAGGGGTGTCCAGAGAGTGGGCGGAGGAAGGGCTTCTGCTCTTCATCTCATTATAGACTCTATGGACATAATTGGTGATGGCTTCTGTCTGTGGCAGATGGTATGAAGTCCATCCTTTTGTAACTCTACCTAATGACATGCTGGGCTGGGCTGATGCCTAACATACTAGGATCTGGGCCCTGGTCATTGAGCAACGTTATCATCTAACAGTAAATAAACGTTGTTTTACTGTCAGAGAAATATAACATCATATAAATTAGACAGGTGTGCTAAAAACTTACACAGTCATTAGACTTAGATAAAAAGAAACAAAGCCAAGAGTATGTGTAAATAATGAAACAAAACAGAAAAGCCTTCCAGCACACTGCTGGGTGACACCAGGGGACAGGGTTTAGGGCTACGTAGTCACGTAAGGGTTTTCGCATAAAGTATTACACTTGCTTCTCAGAAGAACTGTATGAGTGAGGTGCTATTAATTATCCTCACTTTACACATGAAGAAACTCTGACAATTTTAGTAACCTGTTCAAGGTCACACAGCTAGTAAATGCTGGGACTGGGCCAGAGCCCATGTTTCTCTAATTTTACGCTCTTTCATTTTCACAGCTATTCCTTGCTACCGGACATTACTATGTCCTGGCACTCACACACGAGTGTGGGAACTTTTACTATGGGATGATGGACTTTGAGTTGACGTTTCTGAGCTTCATAGCGCAGAACCCTCAGATCCTGAGAGAACTAACCTGCAGGAGAAAAGTGAATGGGATGAAACTGTTAATTCACTCAATATGGGAATTTTGACTTTAACTGCACTGCATGCTCAGCCTTCTTTCAGGGTAGGGGAGTTCTATCAAAAGCCTGGGAGATAGGGGGCCAAAAGACAGAAGATGGCCACACGATTCCCCGCTCACTCTCCCTATATTCTGCCTTCCTTTGGGCTGAGTCAGAAATAAACTCAATGGAGGCTCCAAAACGCATCATCCTTTGCCATTCATCTACTGTCACTACCTGCTTGCGGGTTTTCCTTATTGCTTTACTGAATCTTTTCTTTTGAAAGTGACAGTATAAGAAACGGACTATTTCGCTGTTGTTCTTGTTGCGGTAGGTATACTAGCTTTTTTTTTTTCTAATTTTAAGAAATGAACAATATATTCCTCGTTCTAAAAGTCATTACCACTCAACTGTGGCCGCTCTTCGTGTATGTTTGTGTGTGGCTGCACAGTGAGTGTGGCGAGGGTGTGCTTGTGTGTTTTGGAAAATGTTATTTATAGCTCTTAATTAGAATTTGTAAGAAGAACTGCACAGGCTCACTACTTTGTTTTCAAGTGTGAGTAGCTGAAATTAGCTCCCTCTTAAACCTTGTCTGAACAAAGCTGCCATGTGCATCACTCCCTCCTCCCCCCACCCAGAGAGGAGGGTAGAGTGGAAAGTGGTTAATCCTCTTCATGGGGGATGGAGTTGAAATTGAGCTTTGCAAGCAAAGTCAGAGATAATTTCCCATCTTCATTACTTATGGAAATCAGTTACTGTACTTTAATTATCCACTTGTTTGTATCGTCCACATGAAATGCCTTTTCTTTTATTTAAACTGCAAATAATTGCCAGTAGACTTATTCATTGGAAATTGGAATCCACTTTTTTGATCTCTAGAAAGCCTATTAATAATGAATGAGGATGTTATTTATTTGCTGTAATTCCACAAATGGAAACTGAAGAAGGACTTTATATTCCTCGCTTAATCCCTCTGACATTACTTAAATACGATCACCCCAGGAGAAATGCAAAGATGTGGAAAAGCAACATAAAGATCAGAACAACTTCCTTATTTTCTTCCTTTTTTCCCTTCTTTCCTTCTTTCAGCAAATACTGATGTGTGGTTACTTTGGGAAAAGCTCTATTAGGTGAAGTGAGGAAGAGGAGTTAAATGCCTTCTAGGACATAATAAACATTCATAAAATCCTTGACATTCGCAAGGGATACACCCTGAGACCTTCAAGAATCCCCATATTCATAAATCTTACTATAGCATATAATTTCCTGCATAAAATTCAATAAAATATAACTGAAAAATTTAAGTGACCCCTTTGGACTCAATGATTCTATAAATACAGGACTCAAGTAATTTATAAACCCATTAAAATAAATTTTGCCGTTAACATAAACTATCCACTATGCTTGTTCTCACTTGGGCAAATTTTATGCTATCCAGAGCACTTGCAGAAATAGTTTCATGAATTGCTTTACCCAGTTTCCATACAGAACATGGGGTAGAATCGTTCATGTCTCAGCAACAGTAGAATCTGAATCTTTGCTCTTAAATTTATTCTTAAAAGTCTATTTCCTGACCATAGCCATCACTTGATTGGATCTCCTCATTTTCTCATTGTGTTCACTGCCAACAGTAGACACCAGTTTTCCTCTTAGGAAACTCTTTTCCCCCTTGACAGAACCGAAGTTTTACCAGCTTTTTAGTGTGTATATGGAGATAAACATGGGTGAACTTGGAATGGGTGCCCAGGGCTCCCCAGTTGTTTCCAGGAGCTCCTGGAGTCACTTCTAACACTGCCTGCTTGTGGGTTTTCCTTATTTCTTTACTGAATCTTTTCTTTTGAAAGTGACAATATAAGAAATGGACTATTTCACTGTTGTTCTTGTTGCAATAGGTATGTTAGCTTTTTTTTTAATTTTAAGAAATGAACAATGTATTCCTTGAATACTGCATCCAAATTTTGGCCTCAGCAAAATTAAAGTATAATATCAACGATGAAACTTTGAAAACTTTGCACATGGTCAAAGCTTTATCTTCGATAATCACAAATGAGCAATGTCTGCTATATTTAGATGGTCCAATACTAGAAAAGAATAAATCCTCAAAGAAAGGTACAGATAAAACTCTGGAAAGCTTCGTGGAGGAGGCAGGATTTTCCTGGATTTTGCGTAAAACAGGAATGCGTCAAAGACAAAGACATTTCAGTAGAGGGACCAGAATGAGGGACCACGTAGTTGAGGATCTAGGGAGCTTATGTGGGAAAAATGAGTGCATTTCCACCTAATTACAAAGGTACTCTGTCCACATTGTAGAAAATACAGGAGATGCTTTCTCCCCTCCTTTTTTTAGTGATATGGCAGACTTGGCATACACAGAAACATTCCCAGTATAGAATATTTTAAAACACTGGGAAAATATATTTAAATAAATATTTTAAAATGCATGGTGACTTGGCAAGAAAGCAAGGAAAGTTCAAGGAGCACAAAGCAGTGAAAACATATTACTTCAAAAAGATAGGCTGGGGACTTCACTGGTGGCACAGTGGTTAACAACCCGCCTGCCAGTGCAGGGGACACAGGTTTGAACCCTGGTCTGGAAAGATCCCACATGCTGCGGAGCAACTAAGCCCATGCGCCACAACTACTGAGCCTGTGCTCTAGAGCTCTAGAGCCTGTTAGCCACAACTGCTGAGGCCTGCGTGCCTAGTGCCCGTGCTCCGCAACGAGAGAAGCCACCGCAATGAGAAGCCCATGCACCGCCACGAAGAGTAGCCCCCGCTCGCCGCAACCAGAGAAAGCCTGTGCGCAGCAACGAAGACCCAATGCAGCCAAAAAAAAAAAAAAAAAAAGGCTGCACTGAAGCCAGTTTTGCTCTAGGATATTTTCCTATTGCTTGTTTCCCAGAGCTTGAATTTGAAAGACTGTGTGTGGATAGTGGAGAAAGCCTGGGACCTGGACACAGTGTGGGTGCGGGGATCATAGATTCTGTCCTGGAGCCACGGACTCCAAAGGCAAGACCCCCAAAGGAGAAAATGCGACAGAGTCTGCCTTGCAGATGGAGAGGGTGGGGATACTCGCCTAGTTGAAGACCCCCCTGGATGGTAAGGGAAAGAGAGGCTTCTCTGACTATCCTTAACCACAAAACTGCCTTCACGGGAGTTTGAGTGTAATTCACAATTTCTGTGTGGCTCTCATAACTTGCAAGATAAAATTTTAAATTGAGCCCAGGTTGGTAAGACTCCAAATAAGCAAATGCAATCTGCAGTGAAGAAATGTACTTTAGGTCCAGTCATCACTAGCATTTCCACAAATCTTTAAGAAGTGT
The DNA here is from genome assembly GCF_028564815.1 of Eubalaena glacialis. NCBI lineage: Eukaryota > Metazoa > Chordata > Mammalia > Artiodactyla > Balaenidae > Eubalaena > Eubalaena glacialis. The sequence continues at coordinate 1,258,090 of NC_083725.1, forward strand.
AGCTCACCATACACCCGAGGAAACACATCCTATGAACAAAAGTCAGCACACGTAATAAAGTGTAGGACAGAAACTGCAGATGGTACAACTTTTTCACATTTGGAATATAAAATATGTACGTATAATTATGCTAAAAGAAATAAAAGTGACTGTCAGAATGTAATTAAGGAACAAAAGAACATAACAATTTACCAGTTGTATTTTTCAAATAACCAAATAGAATTTCTAAAAATGAAAAACATAATAATGGAAAGTAAAATTTCAATAAATGCATGAAAAGTACATTAGTTTCAGCTATAGAAAGAATTAGTGACCTGGATGATACATCATAAGAAAATGCCTATAAAGTAGAATAGTTTCCCAACCTACCTTATTTTATCAATACTTCTTAGTATCTCAATACTTTCTTTTTCACAGCACCCCTAGATCAAAAGAACTACCTTTTTTTTTTTTTTTTTCTCAGTAGTTAGGCCCAAACAACTTACTAGTAATATTTTGCATGGTATCCCACAGACATTGCTGTTTCCCTCAAAAATTGAAAATTCCACAGTGTCCCTGTGAGGTCACTCTGGTTCCCCAGCACTCTGTGACCAACAGTTTGGGACCTGTGGATGTAAAATGAAGAAACCAGTACTGGACTTAAGAGCCTTGAAGGACTGGTCTAACATGTGTCTAATTAGAGTCCAGAAGAAGGAAAGGAAAAAGACATTGCAAGTGGCTTTTCCAGAATTAAAACAAAACCCTTAGATTCAGGAAGCACAGCAGATTGAAAGCAAGATAAATACAATACGTATCTAGACACATTGCACCCAACTGCAGAACTCCGAAGACAGAAGCAACACTGGCAGCTGGCTTATCAAGAGAAGAAATGAATGTTCTTGCTCAGATGGAACCGCACAGATTTTAAAATATTTTCTTTCAGTTTTTTCTGTGTACATATTATTTTTAAATGAAACTTCACATAATGCATAGTTTTTGCATCCTTTTTTCAGTTACTACAACACGAATATTTTATTCACTGTTTAACAAAGTTTGGTTTTAAAATAAGTGATTAACATGTGCTAGGCACTGTTGCAAGCACTTTATGAGTATCAGTTAATGTTCATGCCAGTTCCTTGAGGTACTTACCTTTCCCATCGTGCATTTTCCCAAAATAATTTCCTCGAGGGCCCTCCGTCAGTAAGCAGAGTCAGGGTTTGAAACTAGGCAATGTGGCTCAGATTCTGTGTTCTTAACCCTTGCAGCATGTTATGTTACATTAAAACTTTTGAGTACCATCTTAGACAATTCAAGGAAATGCAAGTTTTAATATATATATGATGTCATCATTTGCATGTATGATAACTAAACAGTTCTTTCAATAGTTTTAAAATTTCAAACATTATAAATAATACTTAATAAATATCCTTTTGTCCACATATTTGTCTAAGTGATTTGTTAAGATAAATTTTTAGAAGTTTAAAAATGTTTAATGTTTAAAACTCATGAACAACCTAAAGGCACTGATAGAGCCAGTTTGCTTTCTGGTAAGATTTTATCTTTAACCTTGAGACCATACCCTCAGTAGAACCTTACCAACAGTGAATATAAGAACTTAAAGTTTAATGACTTTTGATTATAATTTGAGAATGTTAAAAATTTATCTCGTTTTACTATGATTGTAATTTCTTGATTTACAAATGATTTTGAATGCTTTTCACATGTACTATAAGTCAGTTGTATTTTCTTTTTTTTTTTAAAACATCTTTATTGGAGTATAATTGCTTTACAATGGTGTGTTAGTTTCTGCTGTATAACAAAGTGAATCAGCTATACGTTTACATATATCCCTATATCCCCTCCCTCCCACCCTCCCTATCCCACTCCTCTAGGTGGTCACAAAGCACCGAGCTGATCTCCCTGTGCTATGCGGCTGCTTCCCACTAGCTATCTATTTTACATTTGGTAGTATATATTAGTCCATGCCACTCAGTTGTATTCTTGTTTGATCTTTGCTGAGTTTTCCCTTGGTGTTTTCATGTTTTTTCTCTGAAGTTATTGGTCTACGTGTCTCCCTGATACATAGCATGAGTGGTAATTTTGTAAGATGTATTTGCATCATGTATTCCTCAAGAATTTGACTGACTTATTTTGTGGTTCTCTGGCATTTTTGCAATCAAAAAATTGTGTGTATCTTCCTTTTTGTTGTGCTTACATTATCAATCGTCACCCTAATGTTAGATATTCACCTATATTGTCTTGTAAATGCTTTAATATTTTATGTTACATTTAATTCTTTAAGCCATCTGGATTTTCTTTGCAGTATATACTAGCGTGAAGATCTGTTTTAATTCTACTTTCCAAATGTTTCACCTTGCCAGGAGCTCCAGCTTCTTCCCACTTTCTCTGTTCCTCTTTACAAAGAGTTGTCCTACAGAGAGACTTCATTTTTTCTTTTTTCCTTGAACCTGTTTACAGTCAGCCTTTATATCCCATCTTTCCACCCGAAAACGTCTTATCATTATCACCAGTGAGCTCCACATCGTCAAGTCCATTGGTCCCTGTTCAGTCTCAGACAGACTGGCCCATCATCATCCTGCGCCATCCACGCCTGTCTCTTCCGCCCCATAACTCCTGCCTCACTGGCAGTCCCCTTACTGTCCCCTTTGCTTGTCCTCCCCGTGATCCTGACTTTCAGTGTTGACAGGCGCTAGGTCTCAGTCCAAGGACTCTGCTTACTCGCATCGTGGTGTCATCTAGACACATGGCTTTGAATAAAATTCCTATGTTCTGACTCACAGATTTACACCTGTAGTCTGGATCTCTCCCCTGAACTCTTCTGTACATACCCTAGGTTTCTCAATATTTCTGCCTGGATGTAAATTCCGGAGCTTCTCTTCCAGAGCTGCTCTCTGTGAGGTCATCCCAACGCAGCTGAGGACACTCCATCTTCCTGTCTCAGGCCAGACGCTTTAGAGCCCCGTTGACCCCTCTCTCCCGCTCACAGCTGACTTTCACTCCAGGAAATCCTGTTGACTCTTCCTTCTCCAGAATCATCCTTACCACCTTCACTGTTTTTTGTTCGCCATATCTTGGGTGGGTTATTGCAATAGGCTTCAACTGATGGTGCCGTTTTCACCCTTGTTTCTTTTATTTTCTCTTCAATACACCAACATTTTTGTTTATAAAAAGAAAACATAGTATAGAGCCTACAGTCAACCAAATACATTAGTAATTGTTTTAATATTGGTTCCGGGGAGAGAAGAAAAAAATAAGCCTGTCCATAATCTTCTTAGATAAGATATGCTGATGATTACAAGGGCATTAAAAAAGCAAATACAAGAATATGTGTAAGACTGAAAACTGTAGACACTGGAAACAACTCTTCTCTGTTTCACCTCTGTTTCTTTATAGTCTATTTTTAAAAAAGCAATCAGAGTGAACACATAAAACTGACAGATCATACCATGCCTCTGCTCTGTACCTTTCAATGGCTTGCAGTCTGACTTGGAGTAAAAACTAAAATAATGGCCTAAAAGACCCGCATGGTCCCCAGTACCTCTCGGGCCCCATTTCTGCTGCTTCCCTGCCTTGCTTTGCAGTTGCTGTTGCCTCCGGAAGGCTCTCCTCTGAGATACACAGGTGGGTTAGCCCTCACTCCATCGCCTTCAAATCTTTGCTCAGTTTACCTCCCCCGTGACCCTTCCTCTCCATCCTGTTTGAAATTCCAGTCTTCCCCCACACCGCCACCCCCTTCCACATCCATCATGTCACCCTTGTCATCTGATACATTGTTACATATATTAGGCAAATTTCCTCGCTTTCACTGATCTTTCTGTCAATTATTATTATTATTTTTTTAAATTTATCTATTATTTATTTTGGGCTGCATTGGGTCTTTGTTGCTGCGCGCGGCTTTCTCTAGTTGCGTCAAGCGGGGGCTACTCTTCGTTGTGCAGCTCAGGCTCTAGGCGCATGGGCTTCAGTACTTGTGGCTCGTGGGCTCTAGAGCGCAGGCTCAGTAGTTGTGGCGCACGGGCTTAGCTGCTCCGCGGCATGTGGGATCTTCCCGGACCAGGGCTCGAACCCGTGTCCCCTGCATTGGCAGGCGGATTCTTAACCACTGCGCCACCAAGGAAGCCCTCTGTCAATTATTGAACCAGTAGAATCCGATTTAATCATTACGATTTTGTCAAACATGGTTCATGTCTGGGGAGGAAAGTCTTCTTTATTATTACCCTTTTACAAAATTCGCTTGATTTTTCTTAGCTTTTATTCCAGCTTAACTTTAAAAGTACTTTGTCATGTTCTAAAAGGAAAAAAATTCAAATTGGGTTTTTTATTGGGATTTCATAATATACGGACATCCATTTGGAAAGAATTAATATCTTTACATTATTCACTCTTCCTTTCCAGGAATGTGGTATGGTTTTCCATTTATCCAGGCCTGTTTTCTTTCTGTCATCCAAGTTTTGTAATTCTATATATTTTATAGTTCTCATATATTTCATATTTAAATTATTTCCATATGTTTTAGTCTGTTTTTTTCCTCCACTGTGTTTCTATTGTTGAAATTGTTTCCATTATATATTTTCAAAAGATTATTTTCAGGTTTTCAAAAAATTTGCACCCACCATCATTGTTCAGCTGTCTCATTAGTTGCAGTAGATTTTCGTTTTGTTCTCTTGGGTTTTCTAAGTAGATGTGATGATAATCCTGTCACCTCTCTTCCTCCTATTTCATCTCATGCTGTAATGCCTTGGCTAGGCTTCACAAGGTTGTTGAAGAATGACGGTAATAACTGGACTCTTTTCACCCTATTTACTCCTAAGTCTATGGAGGCTGTCGGGTCAGGATGGATCTCTTTTATCATGCTAAGGAAGTATCTTTACCTGGTTTGCTTAAAGCTCTTTTGGAAAAATAGGAAGAGTTGGGAAGTTTGTCTTATGCTTTCGGTTTGCATCAATTGAGTTAATATTACCTGTTGATTTGATTAACAGATTTCTCAATATTAAACCACAGAGATGGTTGTCCCAAGTGATTTTAAAAACACACTATTGAATTTAATTTATTGATATTTAAAGAGGATTTTGCATCTATATTCATAAGTGTCTCTAGTCTGTAGTTTTCATTTTAGTGCTGTCTTCTGTCATTTATTGGATTCTATATTATGGTATTTTTATGAAATAACTTGGGAAGCAATTTATCTTGTTCCACACTTAGGATAGACAGCAGTGTGTGTGTGTACATACATAGGTATTTTTGTGGTGAGTATCTCCTTCTAAGAAATTTCACAGAATTTATTCTTAAAAACTACTTGGTCTCAGAGCCTCTAAATCCTTTTGATAACTTATTGATTTTGTCCCACGGTTTTTGGCGTATTCCAGTGTTCTACTACTTTTAAAGGGGATCTTGATAGCTTTTTGCTCTTCTAGCAAATAGCTTATTTCAACTGAATTTTCAAATTATAACTATGGAATTGTACATAGCATTTTCCTATACTTAAAAAAATGTTCTAAATCTGTTGCTGTGGCTCATTCTCATTTCTATTTCTGCTTATTTTTATTTTCTCCGTTTTTCTTAGTTTTTCAAGGGGCTCATCTATGTTAAATTTTTCTTTCTAATAGCAAGGCATTTAAGATGTGTACCCCACCATTTTGGTAAGTTTTGAATTCAGTTTTTTTGTCCCCCCCAAAACTGGCTTCCATTTTAGTTTGTCTTTGATTCCATATTCATTTAAGATTAATTTTTAATTTCCCACTGGTTACATTTTCATTCATTTGTTTAAATTTTTGTTATTTTCTCTTATTGGAGTGTGCTCAGAGAATATGACCCATGAAATTTCTGTTACTGGGAATTTATTGGTACTTTTTTGTGATCCAGTAGATGATGTTTCATAATGGTCCATGGTCACCTGAAAATAAGGTGCTTCCCTAGTTGTAGTGAAGAAAATGTTATTAATTCAGTCTTTTAAATTATGTGATCATATTCTCTATATCTTTTTATTTTGGGGGTCTGTTTTATGTCTTAAGATGTTATAGTCTCCTGCAATAGTACGTCTGCTAATTTTTCTTCATACTGTTGACAATTTATCTCTTTCACTTTATATATTCTTTTTTAAAACATTAATTTTTTTGCATAAACATTCATTACAAATACCTATTTATTTAGAAGTGTACTTATTTTCACTGTACTACTTGGCCTACATGAAGTTGAATTCTCCTTTGAGTGACACTAATATTTCTAACCCTGCTTTCTGCATATAGTAATATGTTTTTGGAAATGTGAAAATTAGGCTCCAGCATTTACTGACTCTGGGGCCCGTTTCCTTTCCACAGTGTACGAAGTGATAGGCCAGGGGGCATCCGAGTCTATGGGAAGGTCACCTTGGCCTCCTGCTCCCCTCGCTGTTGCTTCTTTCCTGATAACAGTGCTTTCTGAGCACATTTGTGGTAGGGACACCCTGGCTGCCTCGTGTGCTTCTCAGGTCGTGTGAGCTTCCTATTTCCGCTTCGTCCGTCAGGTCACACCCCGACTGTTTTGTCACGTGTGCTGCTTCAGCCTTACCCTGTGTGGAAGTTGGCCTCCACATTCCAGCAGTAAATGGAATTTACAGTAATTCCTGTCTGTCTGCTTTTAGGGATTTGTAATGTTTTCTTTTTCATCCTTTTCCCATCAGCATCTTAATAGGCATTTTTGTGGACAATTGATAGAGACCACATCAGGAGGTGCTAGTCCAGTAAAACAACAGAGAACAAAAACCTGCTCCCAGAATGTTCTACAGACCTGTGGTCTCTCCGGTCAGCACCATATTTTAAGAACTCCCATCCGGTCGGAGTGTAACAGAACGCTTGGCTAGGAGACCGACGTGCTGGTGGTGTGAAGGGGACAGAGATTTATAATATGGCCGAGCCTGTAATATGGAAAATAAATAACTTTGTATGTATGTGTAAGACTGTGAACCAGGTGGGAGGAAGAGGGGTGCAGGAGGGTCCAATCAGTGCTGGCCTTGCGCGCGCGCACACACACACACACACACACACACACACACACACAATTAGAATATTCGGCTGGTTGCTGGGGGAAGAACAGCTTTGAGAGGAAATAATTATGGTTATTTTATTTTGTAAAGAAACGCATAGGGAGGTAACAAGATGAAACGCTATGAAAAACAGATGAATTAAGGAAGAAAATATGTTTGAAATGGTTAAGTCAAGAAGATGGGTATATTAATGTTAACTTTACTCTCTACTTCTATGTATGTAGAGAACATTTTCATAACAAAAAGCATAAAGAAAAAGGAAAAAGATGACTCAGTGTGGTACATACTGTCTTGACACACTAGCCAAGCCCCCTCCAGGTGATGATGTGCGGCGGTGGGAGGGCGCTGGGGACGGAGGAACACCATGTCCCGAGATGAAGTAGGGACGGGCCGTCAGGACAGAAGTTGTGGCTGAAGCTGCTGGACGCCGCAGTAGAATGCGTTAGGCCACTTTCTCAATATGTAGTATTTGGCAACTTAAGCCACAGCGCTTGGTCCACCTGGGTGTTGTGAGGATGACATGAGACAACGCAGACAAAGGTCCTGTACACCTGCCTGCCTCCCAGGGGCTCAGCATGCGCTGCCTCCTCTTCCTACAGAGACCTCCAGAGTGACTTGCGGGCCCAGCAGAGCCGACTGTATTGCTTACCGCAGTGCGGAAGACGGCCACCTTTTCAGTAGTGCTGCTAAGAAGGAAGGAGAAGGGGGCACACTCATGTGAGTCGTGGGAGGCATGTCTGGTTTAAGGCAGGTGCTTCCATGGGGGGCTCCCACTGGGGCTGAGCCAAGCTTGCGATACAGTTTATATTAGGATGTATTATAATAGGGTTGGTGGACTCAGAGATGAGGATTCTGAAGCAAGCCTCAAAGAGTAAACAGTTTGATCATAGCCGAACAATCTGTTTTTCTAAAAAGCGGCAGTTTACCCTAGTACGGGCAGGTAGAGTGGTCTATTATTGACATCAATGAATTTTCAAAATGTTCCTAAAACAAAGTTATTTGCAACTTCATTTTCTGGGTCAAGAATTTTCCAGAATAGTAAAGTTATGATAATGTAGAGCATCAAATGGTGTGGTAATGTTTTGTCAGCTCTGAGCTGTGTGGCTACAGACAGTCCCGGTTTACAGGGGCTGTTATGGTGTGGATTCTTTCTGTTCGATTGTGGTGTTTGTGGTATATTGCGACACTCACAGCAGATGCATGCATTGTTTGGAAAAGTTTAATGAGACTTATCCATTCGGCAATATCTATCAAAGGCCTTAAAATAATCTTTGAGCTAGTAGTTTAACTCCTAGGAAGCAGTCATTCAAAATCAGCAAAGACATGGATGAAGATGTGAGCAAAGATGGTTATCATAGCACTTTTAGAATAGAAACAATAAAGCAAACAAAGTGATCTTAAATAGGGCAAACAATACAAATTATGATCTAGCCAGAGGGACACTGTATATAACTAGAACAAATCATGCTTTTCAGTAGTATTTAATAATGTGGGAAAATTCTCTCCAAAGTAAATTAAACCAGGACATAAAAGCATATGAAATTATAACATATATGACTGAATGGAAATACAGCAACATTTCACAAGTGGTTATCTCACAGTTGTGAGATGACAGATTAATTCCATTTTCCAATTCTTTTATTTTCTACAAATATTTAAAATAAACATTTTTCTTATCTGAAAACACTAAATACTGATGATGATGATAACATGATGGAAGGGTGGTCCACATGCCTTCCAAAGAGGAAAGGATCTGTCTGTCTTTGCTGCAGTGTCACTAATGATGTAACAGAGGCAGTAAAGTCAAAGAGAGGGACGTCTAGACAGGGAGAGTTGGTTGGGTGTTCACCCTGGTTCTGAACATGGGCTGGAACCTGTGTTCATAAGGATTAGCGTCCTATGATACAGGAAATGACTGTTGCCTTCAGATACACTGGACACCCCTTGGTGCCTTTCAGCCCCAGATAACATTGAAAACCCACCAGCTGCTCAGCAGATGTGCTTGTTGCTCATTGGTCATCACCCTTGACCATCCTTACTGGCTCTGGTCTGAAACTCCTTGAGGACTTCTCATTAGTAACTCTTGTCTCCTCATTGGAAACTTCTGTGACTCCTTGATGTCAGGACCCTTATTTAACTAGGGCGCACAGAATTGACATGATCCGCCTACAGATGTGTTGTGGGTTGAAGTCTCTGGGTCAGCTGCCACGGAGGAAGAGATGCTTGCAGTTGCTCTCCACTGTCATTTCTATGCAGCTGCAGCCCAGACGGCCACCAGATGCTGAATGTTCACTGGAAGTCCATCCAAACTGCATTTTCTTATCTAAAATTCTAATTGCTGAAATGAAGGAGAGAATAAATAAGGTAGAAAAACTCCAAAAAGAGGCAGTTAACGATCAGGGGGATGATTGGGTACTGAAGCAAAAGATAAAATTTTTTCAGAACGGAAAGACGGATGCTGAGAGAAGATGAATGTTTCGAACATTCTGGAAGGCAAATATAAGCCCACAGATTGATTCTGGGTATGCACTGGAGGGTATTGCTTGAAATCTGAAGGAGATGAGAGGAAGAGTAGAGTAGCTGTGGCTCGAGTGATGGAGAAGGAAGTAAAGAGGAAGGCGTTTCATGCCTGTTATCTCAGATAGCACGCGGGCCGAGCACTTTGTCCTGGGCTTCGCTCTGCCACCAGCTGTTCACATGACCTTCACTTTGTAGGACTCAGATTTCTTTCATTTTATTGAAGTATAGTTGCTGTGCACTATTATGTTACAGGGGTGCAGTGCAGTGATTCAGTTTTTAATGGCTATACTCCGTTTATAATTATAAAAGATTGGCGAGGACATCCCTGGTGGTCCACTGGTTAAGGCTCCACGCTTCCAATGCAGGGGGCGCGGGTTCGCTCTCTGGTTGGGGAAGTTCCACATGCCATGCATGTGGCAAAGAAAAAAGAAAAGGCTATATTCCCTGTGTTAGGCAATATATCTTTGTAGTTTATTTTATTCATAAGTGTACCTCTTACTCCCCTTCCCCTATCCAGCCCCTCCCCCGTTCCCTCTTCCCACTGGTAACCACTAGTTTGTTCTCTATCTGTAAGTCTGCTTCCTTTTTGTTATATGCACTTGTTTGTTGTATTTTTAAGATTCCTTATATAAGCGAATATCATACAGTATTTGTCTTTCTCTGACTTATTTCACTTAGCATAATGCCTTCCAAGTCCATCCATGTTGCTGCAAATGGCAAAATTTTGTTCTTTTTTTATAGCTGAGTAGTAATCCATTGTGTGTGTGTGTGTGTGTGTGAGTGTGAGTGTGTTTGTATATCACATTATGTTTATCCATTCCTCTGTTGATGGACACTTAGGCTGCTTCTGTATCTTGGCAATTGTAACTAATGCTGCTGTGAACACTGGGGTGTGTGTAGAATCATGAATAGAATTAGTTGGGCTTGAGAGTACTTTCTGATTCAAAAAGTTTTATTTTGTAATAAGAATGTAAACATTCCATTATTAATAATAATAAATAATAATACCTCAAAATATTATAGAGACTCTAAGTGTAAGAAGGTTTGGGAAGTGTTTGTAAATATTTGAGGTCACCTGTGACATAATTAAAAGGAAGTTAGTGATTCCTAACAATACATGAAATAACGTGGCTGAATCTTCCTCTCCCACGTTGGTCCCTAAGCGGTGACAGACACCTGGAGCACAGGTTTGAACTGCCGTCTGTGTGCATACTGGCTTTGGTCTGAGAGAAAATGCCACCCAGTATGGTTTTGGAGGGATGACATGGGAAAGTAATTTGAAATTCTGCTCCTACTCCTCCTACCCCACATCTCTGTGCCTGACGGTGATTCCCACAACACACTTGGAGCAGGTGAGAGCCCTGGCCCGGGGTCCTCAGGTGTAAAATCCATGAGGAACCAAAGCCTTTGACTTGTAGGAAGCTGCAGTAACCCCCACCCCCATGCCTAAGGCCATGATACTCCACAGTAAAAGGAGTGTCTACCTCAAATGCTGCTGCTTCCTGGGGCCAGAAGGTGAGGTCCTGACTCAAGAGTTGGCCTGCGCTGTTCTGAGTCATGGACGGTTTCCTGGTTCCTAGTCTCCACCTCCTCTTGCCCCCAGAGCCATCGAGACTGAAGGCTAGAGTATGACCTTCTCGAGTGAGATTTGCCTGGCAATGTGCTCACTCCTAGAGGGAAATGAGCTTAAAAGGTATTTAAGAAGTATTACTATTTCAAACGAAATATAAAATACCAGATTATAAATTTCATCAGAGGCATAAATAGTAGACTGTCTGAACTAAAAAAAATTAAAATTAATTTGATAAACAAAAAAGGCAGATTAGCAGTTTGAATCAAGAACAAGAATATTAAATATAAAAAGTAGTCAAATTTTAAAGAAACAGTGGATGGATAAACAGCAGAATGAATACTGAGGAACCAATTAAGTCTTTGGAAGACCATATTTAGCAAATTTTCAGTGCGGAAAAAGGAAAGACAGCTAATGGAATATACATGGCTAAGAAATATGAAGAAGGATAGAGAGAGCCATAGTAATATCTGAAAAATAGATCTCAAAAAGAGAATCTTCTTAATGGAGATGAGAAAATGTTTGAAATAACGAATTTCTTAAAATTAAAAAAAAATTCTAGATGGACAGGGTTCAAGGAATGTCAAAGGGGAAGAGAAGGAAAGGTCCACTCCTGGAAATACAATAAAATTTAAAGACATTAAAGTCAGAGAAAGTTCCAAAAGTTGACAGATAAAATAGAATAAGAATCAAATTAACAACAGATTCTTCAGCAACAACACTTGATGCAAGATGATAAGCATTTAAAACCTAGAAGCTTATATACAAAGTTTCACTCAAATATGATATGTATGGTATGATAAAAATATTCTTCCAATTATAAAATCTCACAAACTTTATCAGAACTCACAATCAACTGGATTAAAGTAGATTTTATAAACTACTCAAAGGCAAGACAAATCTAGGAGTCGTCACAAAAGCTATATGAAATGAAGGTTATTAAATATCTTGTTAAGGTTTTATTGTAACCTAAAATAGCAAAGATACAATAGAAAAGGAATTATAAGTCTAGATCTGTACTGATATGAGAGCCACCAGCTATTTGAAATGTGACCATTTTGAATGAAAATTGCCCTCAGTGTAAAGTACACACAAGATTTCAAAAACTTATTATTAAATAATGTAAAATATCACATTAATATTTTATATTAATTACAATTTAAATATTTTGAATATATTGGGCTAAATAGAAACATATAATTAAAATTAATTCATCTATTTCTTTTTACTTTTATGTGTCTGCTACAAATATAAAATTTCACATGTGCTTTAAATTATATTTTAATTGGAGGGCACTGATATAGATTATCATGATGGGAGCTGGAGAAAAAGGAAACTGAAGTTCTAGACTTACCAGGTCTAGTTTTACAGGTATCAAAATAAGAAGAAGTAAGGATAAAAGAAATATGCAAAAGTTTAAAAAATGATTATGATAGAAACAAAATCAAGAATATAAATATGAATTAATTTCATATTTGAAGACAAACTTTGACTAATTGGATTAAAAGTATACAGATATAGACTCTTTACAAGAGATACACTTAAAACATAAAGACATGGAAAAGTTAAAAGTGAAAAGATGGAAAACAGACATAAGAATATTAAGCAAATTAAGCTTGTATGCCTATATTAACATTGGATGAAATTGTGTTTAAGATGAAAAATACAGTAGTAGAGATGGAATGGGACATGATATAACGATATATGATTCAGTTTACTTAGACAATATTGCAGTTTTAGGCATGTATAAGTCTAATGGAATAGTTTCAAAATACATGAAGAAAAAACTGATAAAACTATAAGGAAAATCCACCATCGTAGCGGGAGATACTGATACATATCTTGATAATTGACAGAAGAACAAGCACCTAGGTTAAAGAAAATAAAGCAGTACAGCTAGGAAGCCTGATTTAGTGGTCTCATATAGAGTTCCACACTTCAATAATTGAGAAGAAAAATTTTTCTCCAGCAACATGAAATAAAAAATAATCATGTATATTTCACCATAACAAAATCTCAATAAATCTCAATGGCAGTTATCATACAGACCACGATCGTTCACTACAACACCACTAATTTAGAAGTTAATAACAAAAAGATAAATGTAGAAATTAAAAACATACTGATAAATACATCATGGATTATGAAAGAAATTATCATAAAAAATTTAAAATAATACATAGAGCTGGTAATAAAAATGCTCCATATCAAAACGTGTAGGATTTGCAAAAGTGGTGTTTCAAAAATATTATAGTCTTAAATATTTGTAATAGAAAGGAGTAAATCCTTAAATAAGGAGCAGATTCTCCAGCTTAGAAATTAGAAAACGTTATAGAATAAACCTAAAGAAAAAGAGATGATAAATATAAAGGTAGAAATAATGGACTAGAAAAATAGGTTACACTTGAGATCAACAGAGTCAAAAGTTATTCTTTGGAATAAAAATACTGTTGGAATAGATAAACTTTTGAGAAAGACCTAATCAAGAGATAAAGACACACATACATACTACCATGAATAAGGAGGACATAACTATACATAAAATGGAGATTTAAAAGATGAGAGAATCTTACTACTATGCTGGACTTTTTAAAAACTTAGACAAAATGGACAATACCATACTAAAATTCATCTAAAGTGATTAATTAATCGCCTTGTAACTAGTAAAGAAATTGAGGGGCTAAGAATCTTTCTAGAAAGAAAATAGTATGCCTATATGATTTTGTAGACAAATTCTTCCAGGAACTGGTAGGAGAAATCATCCCAATTTTACATAAGCTTTTCCAGAAATACAAAATAAATGAAACACCAACTTATTTTACAAGTACAGCATTATTCTGTTACTAAAACTAGAAAAGAAAGGAAAACTATGGATTCATTTTACTGTTTAAGATAGAAACAAAATTCCTAAACAATATATTAGCAAATTAAGTACTACACTGTACTTAAAAAGAATCATACTATACCATGATCAAATTGGGTTTATACTAGGTATTTAAGAATTATTTATTAGAAAATCCATAATGTAATTTACATTAACAGATGAAAAGGCAAAAAGCTGTATGAACGTCTCAATAGATACATAAAAAAGTATTTAATAGAATTCAATACTTATTGTTAATTGAGAAAAACATACTATTAAGAAATCAGGAGTATTTCCAAAACCTGTTAAAGAGTGTATTAGTAAGAGTTCTCCAGAGAAACCATATAATAAAATGTGTACATATAGAAAAATATTTATTACAAATAATTGGCTAATGGGACTACAGAGGGTGGCAAGTCCAAAATCTGCAGGGTGGGCTGGCAGGCTGGAGAGCCAGAAAGACCTGATGTGAGAGGAGTCGGAAGTCAGTCTGCTGGAGAATTCCCTCTTGCTCAGGGGATGCTGGTTGTCTTGTCTTTTCAGGCCTTCAGCTGATTGGATGAGGCCCACCCACATATGCAGGGCAATCTGCTTTACGTAGAGTCCACTGATTTACATTTTTTTTTTAACATTTTTATTGGAGTAGAATTGCTTTACATGGTTGTGTTAGTTGCTGCTGTATCACAAAGTGAATCAGCTATACGTATACATATATCCCCATATCCCCTCCCTCTTGCATCTCCCTCCCACCCTTCCTATCCGACCCCTCTAGGTGGTCACAAAGCACTAAGCTGATCTCCCTGTGCTATGCGGCTGCTTCCACTAGCTCTCTATTTTACATTTGGTAGTGTCTATATGTCCATGCCACTCTCTCAGTTCGTCCCAGCTTACCGTTCCCCCTCCCCGTGTCCTCAAGTGCATTCTCTACGTCTGCGTCTTTAATCTTGTCCTGCCCCTAGGTTCTTCACAAACATTTTTTTTTTTTTTAGATTCCATATATATGTGTTAGCATACAGTATTTGTTATTCTCTTTCTGACTTACTTCACTCTGTATGACAGACTCTAGGTCCATCCACTCACTACAAATAACTCAATTTCATTTCCTTTTATGGCTGAGTAATATTCCATTGTATATATGTGCCACATCTTCTTTATCCATTCATCTCTTGATGGACACTTAGGTTGCTTCCATGTCCTGGCTATTGTAAATAGAGCTGCAATGAACATTGTGGTACATGACTCTTTTTGAATTATGGTTTTCTCAGGGCATATGCCCAGTAGTGGGATTGCTAGGTTGTATGGTAGTTCTATTTTTAGTTTTTTAAGGAACCTCCATACTGTCCTCCATAGTGGCTGTATCAATTTACATTCCCACCAACAGTGCAAGAGGGTTCCCTTTTCTCCACAGCCTCTCCAGCATCTATTGTCTGTAGATTTTTCGATGATGGCCATTCTGACCGGTGTGAGGTGATACCTCATTGTAGTTTTGATTTGCATTTCTCTTATGATTAGTGATGTTGAGCATCCTTTCATGTGTTTGTTGGCAATCTGTATATCTTCTTTGGAGAAATGTCTACTTAGGTCTTCTGCCCATTTTTGGATTGGGTTGTTTGTTTTTTTTGATATTGAGCTGCATGAGCTGCTTGTATATTTTTGAGATTAATCCTTTGTCAGTTGCTTCATTTGCAAATATTTTCTCCCGTTCTGAGGGTTGTCTTTTGGTCTTGTTTATGGTTTCCTTTGCTGTGCAAAAGCGTTTAAGTTTCATTAGGTCCCATTTGCTTAGTTTTCTTTTTATTTCCATTTCTCTAGGAAGTGCGTCAAAGAGGATCTTACTGTGATTTATGTCATAGAGTGTTCTGCCTATGTTTTCTTCTAAGAGTTTTATAGTGTCTGACCTTATATTTAGATCTTTAATCCATTTTGAGTTTATTTTTGTGTATGGTGTTAGGGAGTGTTCTAATTTCATTCTTTTACATGTGGCTGTCCAGTTTTCCCAGCACCACTTATTGAAGAGGCTGTCTTTTCTCCATTGTATATTCTTGCCTCCTTTATTAAAGATAAGGTGACCATTGTTCATGGGTTTATCTCTGGGCTTTCTATCCTGTTCCATTGATCTATATTTCTGTTTTTGTGCCAGTACCATACTGTCTTGATTACTGTAGCTTTGTAGTATAATCTGAAGTCCGGGAGCCTGATTCCTCCAGCTCCATTTTTCTTTCTCAAGATTGCTTTGGCTATTTGGGGTCTTTTGTGTTTCCATACAAATTGTGAAGTTTTTTGTTCTAGTTCTGTGAAAAATGCCATTGGTAGTTTGATAGGGCTAGCATTGAATCTGTAGATTGCTTTGGGTAGTATAGTCATTTTCACAGTGTTGATTCTTGCAATCCAAGAACATGGTATATCTCTCCATCTGTTTGTATCTTCTTTAATTTCTTTCATCAGTGTCTTCTAGTTTTCTGCATACAGGTCTTTTGTCTCCTTAGGCAGGTTTATTCCTAGGTATTTTTTTCTTTTTGTTGCGTTGGTTAATGGGAGGGTTTCTTTAATTTCTCTTTCAGATTGTTCATCATTATTGTATAGGAATGGAAGAGATTTCTGTGCATTAATTTTGTATCCTGCTACTTTACCAAATTCATTGGTTAGCTCTAGTAGTTTTCTGGTAGCATCTTTAGGGTTCTCTATGTATAGTATCATGTCATCTGCAAACAGTGACGGTTTTACTTCTTCTTTTCTGATTTGGATTCCTTTTATTTCTTTTTTGTCTCTGATTGCTGTGGCTAAAACTTCCAAAACTATGTTGAATAATAGTGGTGAGAGTGGGCAACCTTGTCTTGTTCCTGATCTTAGTGGAAATGGTTTCAGTTTTTCACCATTGAGAATGATGTTGGCTGTGGGTTTGTCATATATGGCCTTTATTATGTTGAGGTTAGTTCCCTCTGTGCCTACTTTCTGGAGAGTTTTTATCATAAATGGGTGTTGCATTGTGTCAAAAGCTTTTTCTGCATCTATTGGGATGATCATATGGTTTTTATCCTTCAGTTTGTTAATATGGTGTATCACATTGACTGATTTTCATATATTGAAGAATCCTTGCATTCCTGGGTTAAAACCCACTTAAGCATGGTGTATGGTCTTTTTAATGTGCTGCTGGATTCTGTTTGCTAGTATTTGGTTGAGGATTTTTGCATCTATGTCCATCAGTGATACTGGCCTATAGTTTTCTTTTTTTGTGGCATCTTTGTCTGGTTTTGGTATCAGGGTGATGGTGGCCTTGTAGAATGAGTTTGGGAGTGTTCCTCCCTCTGCTATATTTTGGAAGAGTTTGAGAAGGATAGGTGTTAGCTCTTCTCCAAATGTTTGATAGAATTCGACTGTGAAGCCATCTGGTCCTGGCCTTTTGTTTGTTGGAAGATTTTTAATCACAGTTTCAATTTCAGTGCTTGTGATTTGTCTGTTTATATTTTCTGTTTCTTCCTGGTTCAGTCTCAGAAGGTTGTGCTTTTCTAAGAAATTGTTCATTTCTTCCAGGTTGTCCATTTTTTTTTGGCATATAGTTGCTTGTAGTAATCCCTCATGATCCTCTGTATTTCTGGAGTGTCTGTTGTTATTTCTCCTTTTTCGTTTCTATTTCTGTTGATTTGAGTCTTCTCCCATTTTTTCTTGATGAGTCTGCTAATGGTTTATCAATTTTGCTTATCTTCTTAAAGAACCAGCTTTTAGTTTTATTGATCTTTGCTACTGTTTCCTTCATTTCTTTTTCATTTATTTCTGATCTGATCTTTATGATTCCTTTCCTTCTGCTAACTTCGGGGTTTTTTTTTGTTCTTCTTTCTCTAATTTCTTTAGGTGTAAGTTTAGGCTGTTTATTTGAGATTTTTCTTGTTCCTTGAGGTAGGATTGTATTGCTATAAACTTCCTTCTTAGAACTGCTTTCGCTGCATCCCATAGGTTTTGGGCTGTCATGTTTTCATGGTCATTTGTTTGTAGGTATTTTTTGATTTTCTCTTCGATTTCTTCAGTGATCTCTTGGTTATTTAGTAGTGTATTGCTTAGCTTCCATGTGTTTGTATTTTTTACAGATTTTTTCCTGTGATTGATATCGAGTCTCATAGCGTTGTGGTCAGAAAAGATATTTGATATGATTTCAGTTTTCTTAAATTTCCCAAGGCTTGATTTGTGACCCAAGATATGATCTATCCTGGTGGATGTTCCATGAGCACTTGAGAAGAAAGTGTATTCTGTTGTTTTTGAATGGAATGTCCTATAAATATCAATTAAATCCATCTCGTTTAATGTATCATTTAAAGCTTGTGTTTCCTTATTTATTTTCATTTTAGTTGATCTGTCCATTGTTGAAAGTCGGGGTGTTAAAGTCCCCTACTGTTACTGTGTTGCTGTCATTTTCCCCTTTTATGGCTGTTAGCATTTGCCTTCTGTATTGAGGTGCTCCTATGTTGGGTGCATAAATATTTAAAATTGTTATGTCTTCTTCTTGGATTGATCCCTTGATCACTGTGTCATGTCCTTCTTTGTCTCTTGCAGTAGTCTTTACTTTAAAGTCTATTTTGTCTGATGTGAGAATTGTTACTCCAGTTTTCTTTTGATTTCCATTTGCATGGAATATCTTTTTCCATCCCCTCACTTTCAGTCTGTATGTGTCCCTAGGTCTGAAGTGGGTCTCTTGTAGACAGCAAATAGACGGGTCTTGTTTTTTTATCCATTCATCCAGTCTGTGTCTTTTGGTTGGAGCCTTTAATCCATTTATATTTAAGGTAATTATCGACATGTATGTTCCTATTACCATTTTCTTAATTGTTTTGGGTTTGTTATTGCAGGTCTTTTCCTTCTCTTGTGCTTCCTGCCTAGAGAAATTCCTTTAGCATTTGTTTTAAAGCTGGTTTGGTGGTGCTGAATTCTCTTAGCTTTTGCTTGTTTGTAAAGGTTTTAATTTCTTTGTTGAATCTGAATGAGATCCTTGCTGGGTAGAGTAATCTTGGTTGTAGGTTTTTCCCTTTCATCACTTTAAATATGTCCTGCCACTCCCTTCTGGCTTGTAGTGTTTCTGCTGAAAGATTAGCTGTTAACATTATGAGGATTCCCCTGTATGTTATTTGTTGCTTTTCCCTTGGTGCTTTTAATATTTTTTCTTTGTATTTAATTTTTGATAGTTTGATTAATATGTGTCTTTGCGTATTTCTCCTTGGATTTATCCTGTATGGGACTCTGCACTTCCTAGACTTGATTGACTATTTCCTTTCCCAAATTAGGGAAGTTTTCAACTATAATCTCTTCAAATATTTTCTCTGTCCCTCTGTTTTTCTCTTCTTCTTCTGGGACCCCTATAATTCGAATGTTGGTGCATTTAATGGTGTCCCAGAGGTCTCTGAGACTGTCCTCAATTCTTTTCATTCTTTATTCTGCTCTGCGGTAGTTATTTCCACTATTTTATATTCCAGCTCACTTATCCGTTCTTCTGCCTCAGTTATTCTGCTATTGATTCCTTCTAGAGAATTTTTAATTTCATTTATTGTGTTGTCCATTATTGTTTGTTTGCTCTTTAGTTTTTCTAGGTCCTTGTTAAATGTTTCTTTTATTTTCTCCATTCTATTTCCAAGATTTTGGATTATCTTCACTATCATTACTCTGAGTTTTTTTCAGGTAGACTTCCTATTTCCTCTTCATTTGTTTGGTCTGGTGGGTTTTTCCCTTGCTGCTTCATCTGCTGCATTATTTCTCCATCTTCTCATTTTGCTTAACTTACTGTGTTTGGGGTCTCCTTTTCACAGGCTGGAGGTTCGTAGTTCCCCTTGTTTTTGGTGTCTGCCCCCAGTGGGTAAGGTTGGTGCAGTGGGTTGTGTAGGCTTCCTGGTGGAGGGGACTGGTGCCTGTGTTCTGGTGGATGAGGCTGGATCTTGTCTTTCTGGTGTGCAGGAGTGTGTCGGTGGTGTGATTTGGGGTGTATATGAACTTATTATGATTTTAGGCAGCCTCTCTGCTAATGGGTGGGGTTGTGTTCCTGTCTTCGTAGTTGTTTGGCATGGGGTGTCCAGCACTGTAGCTTGCTGGTCGTTGAGTGGAGCTGGGTCTTAGCATTGAGATGGAGATCTCTGGGAGAGCTCTCACCAATTGATATTACGTGGGGCCAGGAGGTCTCTGGTGATCCAATATCCTGAACTCGGCTCTCCCACCTCAGAGGCTCAGGCCTCACACCCGGCCGGAGCACCAAGACCCTGTCAGCCACACGGCCAGGTATGTGGGGAGTTTCTTGCCTTTTGGGAAGTGTGACATCTTCTGCCAGCATTCAGTAGGTAGGTGTTCTGTAGGAGTTGTTCAACATGTAGATGTATTTTTGATGTATTTGTGGGGTGGAAGGTGATCTCCATGTCTTACTCCTCTGCCATCTTGAAGATCCTCCTCTGATTTACATTTTAATCTCATCTAAAACACCCTAACAAGTAACATCCAGAATAATGTTTGACCAAATATCAGGGCACACTTTATCCCAGCCATGCTGACACATAGAATTAACCATCACAAAGATATCTAAAATGTAAAACAAATAAATGGAGCAACAAAAAACACAACAAACATCATAGCAAACGGAAAATGTCAGAAGTGTTTGGTTAAAAATTCACATGAGATGAAGAAGCTTTTAACACACATATTCAAAATTGACAGTCCTTGCCAGTACAGTGAAACAAGGATAAATAAATTAGTGGCATACAAATTTGAATTGAGGAAATAGTGTCAGTACTTTCATATAATATAATCATTCACATGGAAAACCAAGTAATCAGGCCAATTATTATAAATGTCGGGAGAGGGATTAGAAAAGTAGCTGGATATAAAAATAAAATACAAAAAGCCAGTTGTCTTTTTGTACATCAGTGGCTAAAATGTAGAAAACATAATTTAAAAGATTCCATTTACAATCGTATCACAGAATACCAAATACCTACAAATAAATATATCAAAATATATGCAAGATCTCTAAGAAAAAAAAGCCGTAAGCTTTATTTAGAAATATTAAAGAAGATCTAAATAATTGGGAAAGTACACCATGTCCAAGGATAAAAAGGCAATATTACATAAATGTCAGTTCTCCACAAACTCACCTAGAGATTCACCACAATTAAATTAAAATGTCAGCAGGGTATTTAATGGATCTTGATAAGATTTTTCTAAAAATCTGTATGTTTGAATAAAGAACATAACTGAAAGAGATTAGCTATAATGAGAAACTTGCCCTACATAATATCAGCATTTATTAGAAAGGTATAAAAATTAAAACAGTATAGTATTGGCATACTGATAGACTGAGCTGTGGAATTGAAGGCAACATCCAGGAACAGACTCACGGATATGTGCAAATTTGATGTACGGCGGATGTCATGTCAAATCAGTTCAAAAATTTTAAATTAAAATACTTGATAAGAAAAAAATGTAAAAATTAAATCCCTACCTCACATGGTAAACAAAAATCAACCTCAGAATGATTAAGCATCTGGATATAAAAAGATAAAACTTTGAAACTGTATAAAATATGGCTGAATATGTTTTGGACCATAGGGTATTTTTTTAAGGCACAGAAAACATTTTTATGAAGACGCTGTTAAATTGACAGGGTGATTCTACCCCCAGGTCTATACCCAAGGAAACTCACGCACGTGCACAATAGCGGAAATGGTCCAAGTGTTTAGACAGCACTGTTCACAATGGCAGCACCTGGAAACAAGCGCCCATTGTCAGGGAAAGGGCTGCGCTATGGTTCGTGCACCCAGTGGGGCAGTGTGCAGCAGTCACACGGTGTGGGGGAGCACGTGGGTGAACTTTAGCGACATAACGTCAACTGAAGGACGTCAATTCCCAGTTGTAACATATAGCGTGATATGTCCTATAGTCATGTACGAGAAGGAAAGCCATGAAATGGTTGATTTGGAATCCAGGGTGTGGTTTCCTTGGATGGTAAGAGAGAAGGGGATGGGCTGCTGTGTGGTTATGGACGGATTATTATAAAGGTCCTAACTTGTTTGGGTTCTGGGTTCATGTGTATTTACTGTATTATTAAAAATTAATATCTTACGTGCTTAGTCAATCATGGCAATTCAGTCCTTCTGCCTAGTTCTACCACAGTCAACACTGCTGCAGACATAGCATATTTTGGGTTAGCAAGAGCTGTATTTGTTATCCTTTGCTGCATAAAAAACTACCCACCCCCCCCAAAAAAAAACCCAATAATAATTATGGTTCCTCACAGTTTCTGTGGGTCAGGAATGCAGACAGGTTATGGTGAGGACACTTGTGTCTGCTCCATGGTGCCTGGGGTCTCAGCTGGAAGACCCCAAATCGATTGATATCTGGAGCATTAAGGTCCGTTGTTATTGCTGTGGTCTGTTTGCCAGGATGTTTATCTGGGTTACTTCTTACTCCACAAGAAGGTAGGCAGGTTTCAGTAAACAAAGGGTTCATTTACATCTAAGAGAAACAAAATAAGAGTGAATAACTGGGCCCTTACTTTCAGTGGTTGCTGAGGTTAAAACTCCCAGTTCTCAAATTGTCTTTCTGTCCACATAAAGTAGCTGAACCAACAGTCTCAACTCTGTAGTTTGCAATAGTTTGTGCAGAGGCTGAGGCGAAAAAAACAAAGGGTGTAGAAAGCCAGAAAATGGTAACTTCAGTTTTACCTCTGAGCCCCAACAAGAACAACTGGTGGTGAATGGACACGATCAAGTCTCTGCTTTTCCTTCTGGTCCCTGGGTGGACCTTGATGCTTTCCTGTGTGTCTGTGATCTTTTCCTGTATGTCTTTAAATGCACTCCCTTAGGCTGGTCACACTCTGCAACCAATGTTTCTCCACATAAGCTCAGCAGCATGGGCTGTCCTTGTGCAGCAGGACATGGCCCTTGCTTCCTGGGGCACCTTGTTCTTTCCCGTGTAACTAATGGCTATCGTTATATGTTTTCTCAACAGTTCATCCTTTATCAGAGTCTAGAGAAAACTCATAGAGTTGGTTTGGAAAACATTTGTGGAACACTGCTGTCTATATTGACCTAAGAGTTTGCTTACTCTCAGATAATCAGGCAAGATCTCAAGACAAGATCTAGACACTGTGATTCTCTCCTACTTTAGCTGGATTCTAGGCTTATGTAGCTCTTTTCCAACAATGCACCCTCCTGGTTCAAAGGTCTCATTTTCAAGACTAAGTATCAGCTATTGTGATCCTTTTTTACTGGTTTGCTTGAAGGCTCAGGGGACACTCACATAAATAGAACTTACTGTGGCTACCAGGACGTACCACTATTATCTTGGTGTGAAAACTTCCTGTGTTCCTTCTGGTATCAAGTAACGCCGTATGGGGGGATGTTGAATTTCACCTTGAATCCTGAGTTCAGTTACTTTATAAACTGAGTTGCCAAGCCCTTGGCATGCCCCTGACAATTCATGGTCTGCTCAGATTCCTCCTTTTTTCAACTCGCTGATTAGAACCCAAACTTTCCAAGGCTTCCACACCCTTAACCCCATGGTCATTGCCGAAGATGATGATAAACGACCATGTGTCGGTACTCCTGAAGGAGTGAATAGCGTGTTAATCACGTTTGCGGATGCATCCACATCAGGCGGAGCTGTTAGCACCAGTGAGGCCGGAAAGAAAACATGAAACGTCCTAAAGAAGCAGAAATAAACAAAAGGAAAAACCAAAAATGAAAACAAACCGAGATTCAACCGATAAAACACACATTATTGTAAAGAACAGAGAGCTCAGTTTAAAAGAACCAACTACATACTCTCCTGGACACCTAAAGACAGAAGGGAACAGCAAAGTCTATCCAAAGGGGACCTTATCCATGGCTTGAATTAATTCTGAGGACATTATACCAACTACTTCCAAATGTATCCTTAGATCTGTGACCAGCGATGGGCTGGTAAATGTTTAACAAATGGACCTCTGACTACCCACCACCCCCCCCACCCAAAAAAAGGGTGTGCACACACGATTATTGTAAAATTATAACATAAAGGTTGGGTCTCACACTATTTACAAATTATGAGTATATAATACTCTTTATTGTAAATTCAGTATAGACAGTTGATTCTCATGGAACACTTTTCTTGATTTTCACCAAACTATATCCATAGCCCATCTATGATGAACAAGGATGATTCTAACATGGATGTTGCTTGATATTTTCATTTGCATTGGTTACAGTGAAAGTAAGACAGCAAAGATGCATGTCAGAACTTCTTTTGTTTGCCGATGACTTAAACAACATCTTTGCTGAATCAGATAATAGTCTTTGAATACTCAAAGAATATTTCCTCAATTACTTGTGCTATTCACAATGTAATGGCTATAGAGTTGATAGACTTTAAGTTTAATCTTCATTATTAACGTTTTCTCCATCATTTTCTTAAGTCTAGACAATCAGGAAAGCAGTTAATCAAAATCAAGCTTGTTTCATTGCGTTTGCTGATTTTCATGGTGTGAATACTCTCCCCTTGACGGTTTCAAGCTACCAACTTGATGTCACTGAACACAGACTTGGAAGGGATGCACAATAGCCTGCCCTTGTGTAGTGTTTTCACCATATGGAGACAATAGACATAAGAAACTTTACGAGTATAGATAATAGATAGAAAAATGTAGTCAAATAATTAGGAAGTGATGGCTTTTGAGCATTCGTTGCCTTCTAAAACATTATTTAGTTGAAAGTTTATATAATTTATTTTAAAAAAAATTAAAAAAATTTTTTTGGCCGTACTGCGCAGCATGTGGGATCTTAGTTCCCCAACTAGGGATCGAACCCGCACTCCCTGCAGTGGAAGCGTGGAGTCTTAACTACTGGACCACCAGGGAAGTCCCTATAATTTAATTTTTAATAATGGCAGTCTTTACTAGCTGGCTCGTAACATTTCTGAAAATTTGACAACTGGCCGTCACGAGTAGGTACCAACGGCTGCAGCACACACTCTCAGTGACTTTACTCCTGAGACTCAGGCCTAATTTCCAGTTAATGCTGGTCATTGTAGGAGTCACAGACTCAACACGCTCAGAACCAAACTCAGCTCCCCTCCACCAGGGATGACTGTTTCCCCTCATCCACGCCATCGCACAAGCGAGAAACGTGGAAGGCCTTTAAGACGCCATCTCTCTCAGCTCCAAAAACCCCCAGTCAATCACCAATACGTATGCATGTTGTTTCTGAGATAGCTCTTGAGGGTTTGTCCTTCCTGTTGAGTTCAGAACCGCATCTCCTCCTGATTAGGAGGCCAGCCCCTCTTCCCTCATCCCCCCTTCCCTCATCCCCCCTGTCACTCTAGAGCCGTGTGGGCCTTGCCCTTGGCCTGCTTAGAAGCCGGGTACAGGTCTCTGTATTATTGGGTGGAAACCCTCTCACTCTGCTATGGTGGGCAGCTGAGGCTGTTTTCCTGGTCTTCCCTCCCAAGTGCTGACATTTCCCACCTCACTCCACGTCCGGTGACTTACTCATGGCCCTGATGGCAAATTTCACAGGCTGGCTCCTCGTCCAAGAAGGTCTCTGCCTCATGTGTTCTTCCCTCTTCCATCAGAGCAAATGTATTTGTCTCTCAAGGAGCAAATCAAACGTAAAACTTTGCGGGACTTTCTGAAGAATTGCATATTCCCCCGTCTGGACCCCCATTACCATTTGTTTACATTTTTTTCTGAAAAAAACATATAGAACATACCTTACACAAGGCACAGCATGGAATGAATATTCAATGGGTGGTCTCTCCCCTATTTCCTATTGGCAAGAGCGTGAATTTTAGAGTCCAGGTCCTGGAGATTTGCTAGCTCTGTGATCTTGGGCAAATTATATAACCTCTTTACGTTTCAGTTTCTTCATGTGTAAAATGGAAATAGCAACGCTGCCTTTTGAGCTGCAGGGGAGATAAAATCAGATATTGCTGGTAAAGCACCGGGCCCATTTTGAGTACCCAATACATTCAGATCTTACCCCTCTAGCTCCGTGTCTCCAGCTATGTGTGTATTTGTTCTTATCTTTCCTATAACATCGTGGGTTTCTTGGAGGCTCAGACCACCCTTATTTTCTATGCTTCTTGCAGACCTAGTGTCGTCCTTGGTGGATGCTCTGTGGCTGTTTGTGGGACAAATAGAGGGGCCACGTCTTAGATTTCCCTGTGGTGTCTGGGTGTAGTATGGACAATCCAGAAATCTGAGAGTAAGATGAGCCCATGAAGTGAACTGATCGCCTGGTAATAAGTGGGCATCTATTACAGGTAGAATATAAAAGAAACCTAAGACATAGTCATTGTTCTACTGTGTTGGCCAAAAAGTTCGTTCAGTTAGTGAATGAAGTTCTTCATGAAAATGAAAAATGTCTTTTATTTTTACTTAAAACCGAATGAACTTTTTGGCCAACCCTGTTAAGTGAGCTCTATATGAAAATTTAGAAAATGTGATGAAAATACTTGATAAGGTCCTCCATGTGCAAAATTCTTCACTGTGAACAGAAGGTCCAGTAGAATGTGAGATATTTCCATGCTGGGCAAGAACATCCAGGCATTAGTGGAGGAGGTGGGATCTTAGGGGCCCCAAGTGCTAGATTAGGAAAGTGAATGGATCGTAAACAGCTATTGATGGTTCTTAAATAGCAACATGGCATAATAAAAACCCTTTGAACAAATTAACATGTCCAAGTTTTGCACAAGAGTCTGAAGGAATTAGCTATTCGGGAGGTAGTTTTTATTAAACAAACAAACAAACAAACGAGCTTGAATGTTATGAACTGAATTGTGTGCCTCCAGAATTCATATGTTGAAGTCCTAACCCCCAGGACCTCAGAATGTGATTCTACTTAGAGAAAGGCCTTTAAAGAGGTGATTAAGGTAAACTGAGGTCATATGGGGTGGGCCCTGATCCCATATGACTGGTGCCCTCATTGGGACACAGACACACACAGACTGAGGGAAGACCGTGTGAGGACACTGAGAGAAGGTCACAGCCCCGCTGACACCTTGATCTTGGACTTCCAGCCTCCAGACTGTGAGAAACACATTTCTGTTGCTTGAGCCACTGTGTCTGTGGCATTTGATGTGGCAGCCTGAGCTGACACACTGCGCAAGGTTGACAGCAATAGGAGGGGGACGGGAGACGTGCGTCTGAGGTTCCCTGCAGAGGAACTGTGAGACCCTGGGATTCAGGGGTAGGGTTTAGGGCTTAGGCTGTAGCAGACTCAGTGGGAGGCTGAGGCCTTTGTCCCTTGCAGTAGGCTGGGGTCGCTTCCTGACACCCTCCGGCATTCTGCTCCTCGCCTCCCCCGACTCCTTGCTTCAGCCTCTTTCAGTGTCGGCTAAGCTTGTCCCGTGGCCCCCGTCTGCCCCGCTTGGTGTCGACGTCCCCACGGCTCTAGTCTGTGGGTCTGTCTGTCCCCTCGGGCTTTCGCCTGCTGCAGCCAGTGGCCTCCTGTCTCTTCCCCCTGGTTGACCTTCATTCCCTGCAGTGCTGTTGTGGCTCCTGGTACCTGCCTCTTGATGGCTCTCTAAAATGCTGCCCCTCAAAGGGTGATCAGAAACATGGAACCTTTGGACACCATCCTAAATCTAGAGAATGACAATGGGCATTGGAGCTGCACGTCCAGGTTATTCATACGGATGTTAAAGTTTGAGAAGCACTGCTGTAAGTAGCTCACGTTCTCATCTCTGTCTGTCCTTAGAGGGTGTGAATTCTTGTTGTCCTGTTGCACTGAGTTGTTGAGGGGTTTGCTCGGGCCGATCCCCCTGTGCTGAGCACCAAGTTGTCCTTCTGCCAATGGTCCCCAACAACAACTCTCTGGTCCCCCCGTATCTGTGTCTGCATCTCTAGAATCACAACATCTCCAAGGTCAGGATGTCACTGCCAGCGAGGGGTAGAAGGCACAGAGAATCTTGGGGGGTGAGGGAAGTGCTTTTCGATGGCACAGTCTGTTCACATCACCATGCTGATGAGGCGGCAAAGAGCAGGGAACTAGTGTTTGGTGACTCCAGGCTGTTAACTGGGTTTCATGGGGGGTTCTCAAGGCCTGGAGAACTGGCTTCATCTGAAAGTCTATGGGGTTAGACGCATCCCTAAATTCACGGGCCAGATTGACTTGTCAGAGGCTTTGTGTAAAGCAGGCTTTATTTTAGGGCAGTGATCTTTGGTTTGTTTCTGTCACTACCAAACTTGAGGACCCAGACACGTGTCTATAAGCAACAGCAGCCCACAGGGTCTCAGCTTGGTGTGTGGATGGCAGAACGGCTGAACGTGATGTAGCGACCTTGAGACTTTCCCCTGTGCGTCCTGCTGCCCATCCCCCACCCCCTGCTCCTGCAAACCACAGGATGGTGTAGCCACATTTCCCAGACGCTGGGGCTTAATTCCAAAAAGCCATCAACGTGATTTTGATAAATCCCTAGGAAGGTCATGCTTGCCAAGGATATTTTTAGATCCAGGTCTTAGGGTGAGAGGTCCCATTGTAAGTGACAGAGGCTTTTGTAGGCCTGGGTCTCTTGTTGCGATGGCTCAGATGCTCAGCCCAGGGCCTGTGCCACCATTTGGTACAGAGTCGGCTCCAGGTGAGGAACTGCCGCAAGAAAGACACACAGACGAGAATGGCTGCCAACTGTCCTGTTTCTGCCGTCTTGCAGCCGCCATGCTTCTAAGCAGACACACGTTGATGTGGCTCCGGGGAGAAGGAGAAGGAGGGGGGCCCTTCCCTGTCCATTCATCTTCAGCTTAGAGGCAGCGTAGCTGAAGCCCCTCTTCCCGAGACCCGTTTCCCTCAGCAGCAAGTCCTTGGGCCTCCCTGGGGCCGGATGAAAGGACCTGTATTAGCTTTTCTTTCACACCCTGACAGGCGCCATCACTCTTGTAGGTTTTAATTAAAATGTTTAATTAAGCACAGTCCTAGCAGAGAAAGCTCTCATCCTGGCCACGTCCCCAGGCTCAAGTGGAAGAAGGTGGAGTTCCTGGTAGGGGCCCAGGAGGGACCTCCAGTTTCCTGCAGCCACGGGACGTTACGTAGTCTGGTGAGGAGAGATGATTAGTTTGCTCTTCCCTTGAGCCTGGCTTCAGGTCAGCCTCAGAAAGAGTGAACTGTGGCTTCCATAGTCCTCTGTCCCTGCTTTTACCCCTCACCCCCTGTCCCTATGGAATGGCCTCCAGTCTTCCCATGGTCTCCAGAGCCTCACCACTCCCCTGCCAACATCGTCCCAACTCTACACACCATTCTACGTTCTCTAATTTCCCCAGAAATCGCTGCCCTCCCCATGGCCACTGTCCTCAAAACGTGCCATCCTTGTCCTTTTCTCCCTGGTCCCTGGCTCTGTTCATGGCCTGAGTGGTGGTCCTTCTAAGCCATGCCTCGATCTTAGTGAATAACATGTCTTCTGAAAGAACTCCTGCAGGTTCTCCAAGATAAAGGAAAGGATTTTAGCCTGAAGGGGAGAGAGTTTTGATTGAAAACAGCCTTTTGGCACTCCTCAAATCAAGGCACATTTACTAGTTTTAGAATGTTGTGTCTTGTATACAGTAGTCACTCAATAAAAAGCTGCTCAGACTCTCTATCCCCCTTCCAGGCTACTTGACCCCAATCTCATTTACCTCCTTTCCTTCCCAAGATCAAGGCGAAGCAACCATGAGACACAAACAGCAAACTACACGGGGAAATGTTGTTGGGATATGGGGGACAGATGGAGAAAACCTGACTGTTTTCTCCCCTTGTCTTATAAGCTGGGCTGCTGGTAATGAGACAATTTATTTTTAGGAAATAGTTCTCAAATATAAAACCTCAAAAACAGTAGGGTCCCTCGATATAATGAACCGGCATCACGGTATTGAAGATGGAGGTAAGGTGTTTCCAGGTACCAGTGGCCCGAGCGCTGGCCTGCAGGAGCCGCGTCTTCCCGCTCCCTGACCCTCTGGTCTGCAGCTGGTTTGGCCAATGAGGGGCAGGAGGTAGGCGGGTGAGAGTCAGGTCTGGGTGTTGATTCTTCTGGTTCCTTCTTCTGGCCCAGCTGTGGGATCACAGCTGCCCTTCGATGGGCCTTTCCAATCATTCCTTTTTTCTAGGTCACTTTCCAGTAATTGTCCCTGCTTCAGGGCTGGGGTGGTGACAGTGTTTGGAGTGACGCGTTCAAGGGAGCTGCATGTATGACACATTAGGATTTCCTTACAACCAGCTCTTGCTTTTGCAGACAGCTCCTCCATTACATTCACCTTAAATTAACCCATTTGAATGTGCCACGTGTTTCCTCTTGGGGCCCTGAATGAGTCAGTGGTAAAAGGATAGATCTGGAGGGGTTGGTCACTAGGTAGCTGCTTAGATGAAGTTCCAGGCAAGGGGTGTGATGACTCTGCCTAGAGGCGATGTGAGAAGGTTTCGGTAAAGGTGGACGTGGGCCCTTCGTTTATTTCCACCTCAAGCCACGTAGAAGCATAGACATGTCTGGGAGATGTTGAGCTGTATCTTGGGCTCCACCGGCTGAGCCCAGCGTTTCCTCGTCGATAAGTTGAGATGATGATACTTGTCTGCCCTTCCTCTCAGGTTTGTTGTGAGAATCACATGAATAATGTCCGAGTTGTTGAGAAAGCCATTGGGGGTGCTCCTGAGACGGAGGGGTGACAGGCCCGGAATAAAGGAGCAGTGTTAGACTGAAGTCAGGGAGCGTCTCCCCTAAAGCGGCAGCCAGCATTCTGGGACTGGTGAGCTGTATTCCGTCTGGGCCATGACCTTCCTCTTCCTCTCTCGTCCTGGACCCGTTGTCTGGGGGCTGCACTATGGGACTGTGCTGACGTGCCCGAGGATGCTTTCAAAGGAAATCTCAGAATTATTGTGGTTCTTTCATCAAACCCCTTTTCAACGATTCCTTAAAAAAAGTGGTCAGGGCTAAGGAGTTGGTATGACTCTTGCTCCAAAAACTCAGATATGAAAGAAGTATGGCCTATGCTTTAAAAAATTAAGTCACACTGCATCCAAGTTTGAGGCTGTATCTTCCCAAGGTGACGGGAAATTCAATCACGGTCTTTCTCAACCTACCCTCCACCTCCAGTCCCCAGGGTCCCAAGGCCTCTGGAGTCTCAGGCAGAGCCACAGGGCCGTAGTGTCACCCATGTCCTCTATGGCCTTTGAAGTCGACCAGCTCTGCAGTTTCCAGGCTGAGCTCGGGCAACTGAAGTCTGCCTGACCTCCCTCCATGGCCGCTCTGACACCTACCCAAGTCCACGGGGCCCTGCGAGGGGGCTCCTCCTGGCCGTGGGTCTAACTACAGGGGGAATTCAAAGCCATCCGTCCCCTTGTTAGCTTGGGGCGATCTCCCACCCCCTTTGCTGCTCCCACTCCTCTCTTTTCCCCAGGCCACCCCTCCCCGCTCCTTGATGCCTCATGAGCTTAGGCCTCCGAAAAGGAAGGGCAAGAGTTTGTCCTTGAATCATTGGGCCCAAATCACAATCCTCCCCTCAGGCAAGGATGCAAAACTTGGTGGCCTTCCTGGAATACAGGTAAGAAAAAATACAGGAAGAATAAATCCTAAATAGTTTGCAAAACAGTTGTTCTCTGGATGCTGCTTGTCTTGAACCAAGGAAGGTCAAAATGCAAGGATGCTTGGGGAAGGAATAGAAAGTGTTGGGATAACTTTTGGGGACCGTGCCTGGTCTGGGTGCCTCTGAGTCTGGGTCACTGGGATGGGCGGTCCTGCCATTTCTAAGAGTTAAGCGCGACTCCTACATTACTTGCTTACTGGCCCAAGAGAGTCCTTCTCATGCAAGAGAAGGAGGATGAGAATGTACAACCTATCTCCAAGTGATGCTGTCTGCTTGAAGGGTTTATTTAAAATACATTTCTTCCGTAAAGCCCATTTGGAGACTTGCTATTACTTGCTTTGTCTCTCAGCAACATCAAAAGAGCCGATGAGAATGGCATTTTTTTCTTAACGTGTGCTTTCACTCAAGGGGAAAAAAAAAAAAAAGGCAACAAAAACCCTGCAACTTCTAAACCAGTTCCCAAAATAGACCCAGGGAGAAAGAAACCAAAGCATACTTCACAACCCTCCTCGAGGGAACAATTATAACCTAGAGAGAAAGACGCAGGACTGCAGGGCTCCTGGAGACACAGGCTTTCTTGCCCGAAAAACATGCTTCCCGGGACCCTAAGGAGGTGGGAGTCTTAGACCGATAGGAGAATTCTGGACACTCATGAGGCCAGGCCAGCCTGGGTGTAGGACTCGAGTCCAGATGTGGCCCAATGTCCGCCCACCCCACAGGGCTGGGAGCGGCTCTGCAGGCCCTGTGCTGGGCGCTCCTGATGTAACCAGAAATACTGTCAGCTGTGTACTGGCCGCTGCTGTCTCACCTCCCGTCACTTTCCTGTGTGTCATAGGGGGTGTCCCTGTCACCCAGACTATTTCAGGTTCTGCGCTCTGTCGCTCTGCTTTGTCCTGAGGGGTCACAGGTGCTGTCCTCTCGACCTCATGCATTCTCCTCTCCTCCTTCACTGTCCAGGGCATCTTTTCTTTGCCTGTTACCTGGGCCAGGTCTGCAGGTAGACATCTGTCCTTGTATGTTCCCATAGCATACAGTATTTTTTCTGGGATGAAATCAGATGTTACTGAGTTTTCTCTTTTTCTCTCCCCACCCCCCTGGACTGTAGGACCCACAAGGGCAGATGCTATTCTAGTTTTTTCGTCTGTGTCTGCAGTGCCTAGTAGGCACTGGGCAATTTCTTGGTTAAGAAGTTAACTCCGGAAACAAGATTCCTTGTTCTGAACAGGCTGAGGAGACACTCAGACCTACGACTATCTCCAGGGCCTTGGACAACTGTCCAACTCTCCATTTTATCAGCTGTAGATTAGGGATGATAATATCTTTTATGATCGGCAGAAAAATTGAAGGGTAACATATACATAAGGCACCAAGTATCTGTCACATGATAGGAGCTCGACGGTAGTAATTATTATGATGCTTAGAACTAATGTTAAAGAAAATGTTGATGTTGAATTCTTTATTCCTACTGGCAAACTAGGTGCTTTTAGTTTCTATTTATGGAGTAAATACTTTCACTGACAGTTCTAACCTCTTATCACCTTACCCCAAAGGTTTTTAAAGTTTTCCTCTAATCATATCTTTAGTTTCTCGATCAGGTTTTATAAACTTCCTACTTAGCCAGTAAACAGCACTGGGGTGAGAGCTGGGGGCGGTTCCTCTGTGACGCGGGTTAGCACTCAGGTCTGGAATCACAGCTCCTAGATTTCGTATTTCTCTGCCTTGGTTTCCTCATCTGTGAAGCAGCAATCATGACGTATTGATTGGTTCTTCTGGGAAGAGACCTGTGTTCTAACTTGTTACCGCTTCCTTTTTCTGCAACCCAGATTTGTCTTCAGAACTGCCTGTTCTTTGCTCAGGGACATACAGGTGGCTGCTTCTGTCTTCTAGGAGTGCCAGGGACATGCAGGGGGCCTGGTAGCCAAGTCTGGTCAAACACCAAGACATCAACAGAGGATGGATGATGGTTGGCAGAGATGTACTAGAGGGTGTTCAGTCACCAGAGAGATGATTGAACTAAAGTTTCCAATCCTCTGACTCTGGTTATTTTCTAGGACAGCAGGTTGCTAAGTGCACAGTGAGTGTACGGCCTCTAGAAACAGGCCCAGAATAACACGGCTTTACACCCGAAAGGGACCCTGGGCTTTATCCTGTCCAGTGCTTCCTCCCTGAGGGTGACTGAGAATTACCAGGAGCCTCAGGACCTTGAGATCCTGGTTCAGGAGGTCTGAGGAGAATATTAGTTCATGGATTTTAGAAAGTGCCCCAGGTAATTCTGTTGGACACCCTCTGATCTAGTTCTCTTTCCCCTGTCTGAGGAAATCCTCCAACCTGTAAAACTTCCTTTCTGTAAGGAGCAATTAAAACCGAGAGAGAAAGGAGCTGAAAGCAGCAACCTTCCAGAATAGGTCTGGGCACGGGCCTGTCTGCATGTGTGTTAGAGGGCAGCCCATCTTTTGCAGTGGGGAGCTCACACCTGCAGATTCTTGGGCGCGATGGCAGTTCTACACAGGGATGTAGACCCAGCCACGGCCCCCTGCACTGAGGACAGGAAGGAAGCTTCCTTCTACCAGCCCACATTACAGGCTGGGATACGTCCCCATATAAAGCTCTCTCGAGCACAAAATGTGCCTCTAATGGAATGTCATCTTTCAGGGCAGCAAATTCACACGTAAGCATAAAATCCTTACTTTATTGCCTTTTATCATGAAATACAACTGTATCTGAAGATTGGTGACTCTTGCTAACCCTCTAATCCTAATTCCTTGGATTCATATTGGGCATTAATTGAAACTGTCTTTTGATACTAATTCTAGATGTTGATTTCTTGAATGCTAGTAGAAATCCTAAGTCCTAGAATTTATCTTGTGGCTTATTCTCGATTTTAGATCCGTCCTTCTAAGACGGTTTGCGTCGTCTTGAAGTGGTCACAGGTGGATGGCTGAACCTCAGACCTGACGGGGAGACATAGATTGCTAAGTAGGCTGAAGGTGCGTGAAGGTAGGCAGGGCCAACCTCAGTTTGGACTCCACTCCGTTTTGAAATTGAGTGAAGGTTTTGGGGAATTGTGGCTGGAAAACCAGACCTCCCCAGGTTGTCCTCCACCAGGTGATCACTGATGTATTTATTTCTCTGATTAATGAACTTTGCAAATTAACCTCTGCGCTACTCTGTAATTGTGATGAAGGTTTCGAAAAATCACTTCAGCGTATGTTTCCGCCACTCCTGCGTCTATTCCAGCTGGATGGCCAGCTCACTGTGCTGATTTCCCAAAGATAGTGACTGTGTCCTGACCTCTGAATTCACGATTAATTATTGCATTCAGCACCCCAGTCACCCCCAGTGTCCATGGGCCCGGCTTTATCTCTCTGCACACACAAGCCTGGCTTTTAATTAAAGGCCCTCCAAATTAAATGAAAACAAATTCAATTATTACATCTCACTGGCACAGCTCACAGCATATCCTGACAGCATTTATCCAGTGGACAACCCAGGGAGAGCTCACCTCCCACAGCCTAAATTAATGTGCCCAGTAAACGATTTTTCTTATCTTTGCTTGAACAGGTTTTCTGCCATTGGGTCAGCCCTTGCTATGGTCTTCGCCGTCTCTGAACAAACTATGGTCTTAATACTGTTTCTCTTTCCTCGATCTTCTTAATCTCTACCCAGCTCTTATTCGCGCTTTCCGCAGGGAGAGAGCATGGTCTCACGTCCTGCTCCCTCTGAGGATAGAAGATAATTGCCCTCCAATCTCTGCAGGTTTGGAGGTGCAGCTCAGATATGCATCCGTTAAATGTAGATCCTTGCCCTAAGCTCTTAGGGAGGTCCAGGGGACTGTGTGTGTGCCTGGCGCTCCAGGCTGCCGGACTTCAGAGGAATGTGCGCTGAATTGTGATTACTGTCATGATCTATCATAACAGTATGTTTATCAAGGACTGTATGTGCTGGGCAGTGCAGACAGCACACAATTAAACAGAGGCCCTGCCCAGGGGACCTGTTACATAGATAGGAAGCAAGACCAGGCCCAAACGAAGGGGACAATAGAGCTGCCCTGAAAGGAGGAAACGTGATTTCTCCTGGTGGTGGAGGTCAGGTCTCTACCTTGACGGGGCTGCATTGCTTGGGTTGTGCTTCGACAAGGCCTTCTTTTCAGTGTGAGACCCTTTAGCTGGTGGCAGGTTAGGCCTGGGGTTAGAGGGCTTGTAAGAAGAAGAGCATTAGGTGAAGAGGCAGGAAACTGGATCTTCACACCTCTGTAGGGATGGACACAGTCTGGTGTAGGAAAGGCTCCAGAATTTGGGGGATGTCGGTACGAAACAGACGCTGTGGTCCCTGCCCGCGGCCCAAGGCAGCCCCTGGCGGCATCCTTGCTCTGCTCCCACCAGCACGAGGGCCGGACCATGTGGAGTGGACACGGATGAGGAGAGAGACTGGACACAGAGTTTGGAGTTGGGGGGGGGGTGCCTGGACACGAGGAATCCCCCGACCTTGTAGCTAGGGGTGTCTTTTTTGTCATGTTGACTGGATTTGTCTCATACCCCATGTTGCTGAATAGGAGGCTCCAAATGCTGATGGAAACTGAAAGGAAACATGCAGGTCGTAAAAACTCCCCAATCTGCTTACCCAGTCAGCCCGGGAAAAGCAAAGCAGGAGAAAGGAGCGTGGGCGCCGCCGTCCCCAGGCTGCGGCTTCTGGACCATCTGCCTGTCATCTCCCAGGCCCCGAAGCATGGCCCACACCCCTCAGACCAGACAGGTTTGCCTGAGAGCTCTGCCGAGTGTCTGAGACTCCAGGACAAACTGCGTCCCTGTGCTTCACACCTACAGGCGCCACCCATCTCTCTCAGGGGTGTCGACAGCTGGGAGAGCAGAGTCTTTGGGGGACAACACAGTTGAGGCTCTGTCATCTTTTTTACACCCTTGGTTGAGCAGGCAGCCCTGATAAGCACCTTTCCTGAGTGTCCTGTGTGCAGCAAGCACTGTAAAAGCCTTTTAGGATGAATACAAGGAAATGGGAGATCATCTCAAGGCATTTGTAATCCGATTGGGGGGTGGAAGATACACATGCATAAAGAAACTCTAAAATGACAGGTTCCATTTTCCCACGGTGATTTCCATAATTTCTGCATATGTTTGCAATTCATCTTAACACGTTGTATTGCTACTGTGTGTTTATATCTTATTATTCTGCTCTCGACTAGGCTTTATCAGAGCAGGGCCTGTGCCTTTGTTTTGTTTTGTTTTTAATTTTATATCTCCAAAAATTAGTACTGCCTCTGGCATTTCACGGTATTTGTGTACCTTTGAATTGAATACAGTAAAAGCCTAATTCCAGGGCACCGACCGGAGCAGCATGGGCCCGCTCTGCTCCCCGCTGCGGGAGATGGGGCAGAGCAGTGAGTGGTTGGGAGGCCAGACTTCAAAACTAGGTTGTACGGCCTTGACTGAGTTACTTCCTGTCTCGTCTTTCCTGCCTGTAAGGTGTGGAGGATGACAGTCATATTTACCGCCCAGAATCCTAACGAGGATGACATGAGTAACCCACGAGCTGGAGTGATGCCTGGCACACGGGGAGTGTTGCATAAGTGCTGGCTTTTCTTGTTGTTATCACAGACCTGAAGGGTATTTATCATGGGTTGAACTGTGTCCTCCGAAAACACGCGTCCATGTCCTGTCCTGACTTACAGTATGCGAGAATGGGACCTTATGTGGAAGTAGGGTCTTTGCGGAGTAATCAGGTTACGATGAGGCCATACTGGGTTATGGGCCCTGATCAGTGACTGGCCCTGATCAGTGACTGGTGTCTTTAGAAGAAGAGGGCAATTTGGACTCAGGGGCACACAGAGAGGGAAGATGTAAAGACGCAAACAGGCACCCAGGAAGAACCAAGATGACGGAGGCAAAGATTGGAGGGATGTGTCTGTAAGCCAGGGACCACCAGGGACTGCCAGGGACCACCAGGGACTGCCAGCCACCCTCAGCAGCTCGAGAGCAGGGAACAGACCCTCCCTCAGGACCTCCACCAGGAACCAGCCCTGCCAGAAACCAGATTCAGAGTTGAGCCTCCAGAACGGGGAGAGAAGAAATGTCTGTTGCTGTAAGACACCCAGTTTGTGGTCATTTACAGGATGGCTGTGCTTTATCTTCTGTGTATGCATCCAACACAGCACCTAGTAGAATGCTTGGAAAGCAGAAGATTTTGGCCAATAAATATTTGTTGAAGTGGACAGAATCAGCCGTGGGATATCGTTAATGTGAGTCTAGAATTATAGAGTAGTTTTAGTGGAAGTAGTGTATACCTGCTCATTCTAAGTATCACCTATTTGAAATTAAATACAGGGTGCATATTTGTCCAATTCCACTTGTTATTGGTGTGATGATATTACATATAAAATTACCTTTAAAAATATAATAAAGGAAAGGGGGCTGCCATAAGAGGTTGATCTCCTATGGGGACCTGTCCTTGGTTTATTCCATCCAGTTCTGCCTACTGCAGATTCTGGTTTCTTCCTGTGACCTTAGGGGCCCCTTAAAAGATAACTGATAACTCCAAGTAGAAAACATTTAAAACAAACCAATCAAGGTAATTTGTACGTATAGGATTATGTTGGTCTTGAACAGAATTTCACTTGTAAACTTTTTTCAAACGGCTAATTGTGTGTCTGGCCCTGTGCTAGAAACAATACAATGGAGAATGAGACAGACTGAGAACAGCACTGATGAACATTTTTTGAAGTCTTTATTTTGGGCCAGGCAGCATACTAAGGACACTATCTGGTTCGATCCTTCTTATAACTGAGTTAGGTTTTCACAGATGAGAAAAAATGCTTAGTGAGATCCAGACCATGGCCCAAGGTCACAGTAAATGGTAGAGACCCAGCTTTGTGCCTTGGTGGTCTGGCACTTGAGCTCGCCAATCACCACACCAAAATTAGGCACCTCTCATCCCCACAGAGCTTCGAGTACAGCAGCAAAGACGGCAAGCAAAGAATTGCCAGAGCTGTGGGAAAGAGCGCGGATGAGAACACTTGGGGTGGAGACCGTAACGCAGGATTTTCCCGGAGTCGAGCCATACGCCAGCTTAGGTAGAGAGGGGAGAGGCTGGTTGATCCTTACAAATCCTACCCTGCTTTGGCCTCAGATGTCCAGCCGGCGAGAGGCTCTGAGGTTCAGGGTTTCTGTGGACGCCTGCTGGGCGGGAGCCACGGGGCCGGGCATCTCAGCAGTTTTCCATTTATGAGCCAACGGTGGGGCAGGGGCCCGAGCTGCTGGGTCGGCCTCCCCTGCGCATCCCAGGTCTGGCTGCTCTCTCTGGCTCGTACTGCCTTGTCAGACCCAGGAGATCTGGTGCTGACCTAACTCTGGGCAGGTAGTGGTAAATGGGAAAATATCTCTTGTCTTCGCAAGGAGATGGGGATCCAAGACGAGATGCGGTGTGTGCTATTGGAGAGACCAACCACCCCCCCGGTGCAGCTGCCTGCCTGCTCTGGCTGTAGCTCTCAGGAGGCTAAAAGCCTTGTGATGCACTGTTCCGGGATCTTTTCCCACCTTCATGGAGTCTGTGCCTTTGGCTTTCCTGTGGCCCTACTGACTTAGAGGCTGAGATTTAGCACTGACTCCAGCACAAAATTTGCTTGGCCGCTGCACGGAGAAGTCACTGCAGTGAGTGTTGTGTGCAGCCTCGGTGCACTTCCCAGAGGTTGCCTTTGAAAACCTCATGCTCACCGGTTTCCCACTCACTGAAGGCTTGAAAGAGGACCCATCTGCAAGAGAAGGGCTATTTTTAGTAATGAGTCCATTGTAAGGAGATTCATCGAGTGGGAGAGTCAGCCTGAGGGAAACTTGCATCTTCCCTTGAGCTTTTTCTTGTTTGGAGTGAATCCTCCAAACCTCAGTCACATTAAGACCAATCTCATCAAAACTCAACTTGAATGAAGAGGGTTATTGTTGTTTACAGTAGCACCAGCCCAGCTTTTCACAACCGAAAGCCTGGTGCAGGACACAGCTCTGCCACTTAGGGATTCGGTGACCTGGGGCCAAAATGCACACTCTCTGCGCTCCTGTTCCCCCCCCCATTATAAAATGAGAATAATAACATTAATAATAGTTTATTTCACAGGGTGTTTGGAAAAGTCAAATGAGATAATGTGTGTGAGAGTGTTTTGCAAATTGTAAAATACTGTACAAAGCTCAGCTCTTTTTACAGAAAATACATATGGATTTTCTGCCCTTTTGGATCATTCATTTTCTGTCTCTTTCTAGTGGTCTGAGCAGTGGGGTGTTTGATTTTTATCTTACTTCCTTGGAACTATATACTTTCACATCAATTATTTCATTTCACTCTCACACCATGTCTCTCTTCCCTACAAAATGCAGAGTGTGACTGAGTTGTCTAACGTTTAAAATAAGTTGGGCTCTGACTTCTAGGCCCCTTGCTACTTAGTTTTTAGTTAACTTTCTGATATGGACTTGGGAAAATTTTTAGGGTGGGTAGTTGGATTATTGCTTATTAGAGTGAATAGACTCATGGAATAACCTTTTCTCCAGCTTCTGAATATTTGTAAGTAGGCAAGCAGTTGGGTGCTGGATAGAAAAGTGCCACATTGTCCTACGTGGCCAAAGCTGGTTTTTTCTCTGAACTTGTGGCTTTTCCAGGCCATCCGACTAGCATCCTTATCAGGCGGCCTTGTCAGGAACTCACTCCCTTTGGGGCCCAGCCTGAGTTCTGGTGAGACCAGGCTTCGCCAGTGGGGCCGTGTCAGGGTCCGAGGCCACAGTGCTCAAGGGAAGAGCGTTGTACTCAGGGTCAGAGGCCGCCCCCGTGGGCCCCCTGCCATGAGCATGTTGCTTCCTTTTCCAATATTTCCCAGCTACCTCAAAGGGCCGTTTTATTTTTAATTAATATTTTTTTATTGTGGTAAAATATCCATAACCTAAAATTTACCATTTTAGCCATTTTTCGTACATTTCGGCGGCATTAAGTACATTCATATTGTGCAACCATCGCCCCCAGCCGTCTCCAGAACTGCAAAGGGTTGTTTTTAGAGTAAAATAAAATCATTTCTGTAAAAGGCCTTAGAGCACAACACACCGTAGAAATGCAAAAAAATGTTATGACTCCTTTTGCCCAGTAGTTTAGCAGGAGGGCAAAGTGAGCTTAAAAGGGTTGCTTAACTTATAACTGGTTCAAGGAGGCTGTGCCCCCATCTCCCTGGAGGATTCAAGTGAGTGGAGATGCCCCGTGGTCAGGGTCGTGTGGACACAGTTTACTGCTAAGCTGGGACCACCTGTACACACGGTTCATGTCCAGCTTGGACCTTCTACAGGTTCGCAGCAATCGCTTCTTCACTCGAGTCCAGGTGAGATGTAGTCATTTTCCCTTGTGGGTCAGATAAGGGGCCCGTGGTGCCCAGTGCATAGGTCTAGAAATATTTGGGGGAAGAACTCTATAAAGTGCAGAGTTTCCGTGGTCTTGTAGATGATAGACAGCCTTCTAACTTTATCCAAACCAGGTCTTTGCCCTAAATTCGCAGGAAGGTTTTTCTAGCTTGCCAGATGTAGTGCGGGGGAGACCTGTGCATTCATGAGTAGACAGATGCAGAAAAGCATTTATTCATTCAACAATAGAGATGCTTTCCTAATCTGTTTAACTTTAGGAAATTGGATTAAAGAGAAGACAAATCTAGAAATTACATGCCGCTTAAGGGAGTCGAAATCCAGAGGCATGGGTCTTTGTCTGCTTGGGTTATTTTGGGAAGTGCTGTTCTCTGGTGGAAATTGAATTTGTAGAGAGAACAGGGCTAATGGCCGTTTGCATCCAGCTGCCGTGTCCTTTACTCATCCACACAAGGAGAGTGGAGGGGGCTGTGTGCATCTGTGTTGATCGCTGGACTCCTGTTGTCCTGAGGGTTCACCGCATGGTTGGGTTAATGCCCGTGGTGTTGGTTTGCAGATGCACGATGGGAGGCGCCAGAGGAGGTGCTGGAGGAGGATTATGAAGATGAGACTGGGGTTATTAAGAGCTCACTAGTACCCACCACTCTGCTAATCGTGTTAACTGTTCTACCACTTAGTTATTGAGTTAACTGAAGCTTAAAGAAGTTAAGTAAAATGCCCAGGGTCACAGAACTGATGAGGGAAAGCGTGGACTTGAACCCAGGCCCGTCTTGCTCCTAAGACCCAGCGCCGCCACGTGCCACCAGTGGGGATGACAACGGAGAAACTTCACAAGTTTAAAGAACAGGGCGAGTGCCCTTCTGTCCTTTTCTCCTTTATATTGTAGTCCCTCTCCTAAGCCTCTTCCTACCAGGAGGAGGGATACAAAAGTGAACCTGAAATTATTTCAGATATCAAGAAGAAGCAAAGAATTACATAACAGATACCAAGATTCCCAGTATAGGAATGCGAATACAAACACAGTGGCAGTTCCGTGTGGCGCCCTGTCCCCAGCGTGATCCACATGATG
Organism: Eubalaena glacialis; assembly: GCF_028564815.1. Taxonomy (NCBI): domain Eukaryota; kingdom Metazoa; phylum Chordata; class Mammalia; order Artiodactyla; family Balaenidae; genus Eubalaena; species Eubalaena glacialis. The sequence goes on from NC_083725.1 coordinate 1,300,067, forward strand.
AACGTGGCATTTCTCCTCTTGCGGAGGTTGTTCTTTGGCAGCAGTAAGTCCTTTGCAGGACGGACTTAAGCTCTGTATTCTCTGGGAAGTTTCAGAACAGTGATTCCCAACTCACATGGGAAAGTAGGGCTAATAGAAACTTGGGTTTGGTGAGGGTGGGATCACAGGAGGGCGCTGAGAAGGAATTGGTTAGTGTTGGCTTTTCATGTAGTTGAAAGCGGGTGGCGAGGACCTGGATTGAGAAATGGTAGGTGAGGGTCTGAAGGAAGGGTCATACCCTTGAGGGTGCCAGTACGTATGTCTTAGGATGTGATGACAGAGATGTTGTAGTTGTTTAAAACTTAGTTTTCAGCATACATCTTTTCTGTTTGCATCTCTTTAGATTGTTTTATTTCAAAGATGTTTATAGTCTTGTCCTTCCCGTTAGACAGAAAGAAGGAATATGTGTCTTAAGGTCCCACATTAGTAAATCTTCTTAAATTTATTCCTGGAGGAGCAGAGAAGAAGCATCTTATTAATTGAACTAATATTAAGTGAGTCCTTCCTATGGGCTAGGGTGTCAGGAAGACAGATATCCTCACTGCCTGTGAGGAGTGTGCAGTCAAGCGATTCTCTGAGATTGTCCTGTCTTAAGCCAGGCAGGAAATGGTTAACATGGACCTGACGAAGGAGCTGCTTTCAGAAACAGCCACACTGAACTGCACCGGGACATCCAGGAGACTCCTTCAAAGGTAAAGATCAGAGACAAAACTGGGAAATGTTGGTCAGATAAATCCTGCTTGCCATGAGGGAGGTCTGAGTTTTGTGCTGACCGATGTAGTTTTGTTAGGGGTCTGTGTTTCTCAGGCTGGGACCCCCAGGTCGGCAGGCTGGGCTCCCTTTGTTTCAGTGGCACGAGGTGGGGTCTCTCGTCACACACAGGCTTCTGCAGAAGCTTGTCCTTGGCAACAGGGGGATTAGTTAAGAGCATGGGGCTGGCTAGGTTCAAATCCATCGCGACCGCTGGAGAAACATTTCAGAACACATGCCATACTAATGACAGGTAAATGGCATCATCTTCCATGAAGAAATGCCTTCCGCTCACCAGAAATGAATGTGATGTCTTCTGCCTTTATGTAGGGTCAATACGAGACCCGGCAATTGAACAGCATTTTTCTACCGCTTATAAAAATGGGGTCGAAGGCATTTTTCCTTCAACAGTGGTGCCACTCAAAGTCTTTTTTGTAAATCCTGTAAATTGCAACTCCACACTATCTCTCACAGTAAATTTCTGCTTAAGTTTGGCTCCAAGGAAAATGCTGTCTTGACGGACGAATTTGTATGCTTTCTGTTTTTAGAGAGCAAACGGCATGAGCCAGTGTCCTTCCCATTCACCTTAGCTGGCCCCAACTTGGAGCCAAATGCATTACCCAAGTGTTACCTGCTCGGCTCAGGTACCTGGGCGCCCTTCCTTCTCCTGCCTCCAGATGACCTCTGCTTTGACCTCCCGCCCCAAAAGCCTTGCTTTACCCAGCCGGGCACCTGAGGTCCACTCACAGATCTAACAGTGATGATGATTTTTTGGTATTTGACCTATTTTTCTCTTCATCGCTCTATCTGAAGGGCAGCAAATAACAAATGAAAATCAGTCTTTCTTGAGTGATTGGGTGATAGGGTGATATCTTTCTGATCCTTGAGGATAAAAATTATAGTAAATGAAATATTTTTGAATATTGGAGACTCCACATCTCCAGTCCAGGTATTGAAGAGGAGCCTAGAGGAGGGAAGAGATGGGGGCCTTGTGCTTGGGAGGTCCCCGACTGGGTGGGGGACCACATACACTCCATCCCCTCTCCATTCACAGTTGCTTAGAAGTGACCTCCCAACATTCATCACCGACCTGAAAATAAGCATTCATTACAGTCACTCTTCAGTGACCAAGAAAACCCTCCAGAACCACTTCTTTAAACACGTGGACATGTGGCCCTACTACGTGCTCACTATCGAGGAGTGAAGACAAGTCACACTCAGTTCTTATCCTCAAGGTCTGATGGTCCAAATAGGTGTTAAAACAATCCCGTACATTTCTCTATTAGGGCAGAATGTAAATTCCTCAGCAGAAGTAGGAACAGAGTTCAGTGGTGACCCAGCAGAGCAAGGCATCATTTTCTGTTGTTGTCACTGGGGGGTCAGGAAAGGCTTCAGAGAGGAGGTGACAGGTTGAGCCAGCAGAGATGTCAGGCGGGTGCTGAGTGTACTCGGGGACGGAGGCAAGGCCATTTGTCTAGTCGTTATCTGCAGGGAGCAGGGGAGGAGCCGTGAAAGGCGAGGGGGATATGGCCGCATCCCCTGACAAATGTGTACTTGATGTTGTGATCAAAGGGCAACGAGTGAGGGTTTTGGGCAGGAGTGGTGTTGCTAGGCTTGTGCTTCAGAAGAATTGAACTGAGCCTCGGGGTAGAGAAATGCCAGCAATTGGGAGCCTGGGTGAAAGTTTATTCCAGCGACATAGAGCGTAAACTGTACCCCTTCCTCAGGGTTTGTTCAGGGCAATGAGAAGGGATAAGAATGAAGGAGGCGGATGGAGAAGAGCATGTCGACAACATAATTTGGCGACGGGTGACGTGTGGAGGAACGTGCCCGCTGCATGAGCCGGGCGTGATGCCATCCAGGAGGGGTGAGGGGCCGGGGCGGAAGTGGACGGAGGGGCTTGGAGAGGGGGGACTGCCCGGGCTGCAGGGGGCGGGCTGGCAGGGTTGTTGCAAGGGCGAAGCGTGGGGAGGCGAGCTGAGCTGTGTGGGCAGGGGCAGGAGACAGGAGGGCGGAGCAGGGACCTTGTAGTTCTCCGCATGGGCCACCCCAGCAGGGGTGAAGTGTGGGAGGCAGAGGGCCTTCTCCTGGAGGTGATTCCAGGCTCTTTGGGGCGCCCGATCCTGACGTGGGCTGGGGGGAGCCTGACAGAGCTGTAGCCGCGGCATCTCCTGTGTTAACAGGACACAGCCCTGTAGAGCTTGGGTAGTTCCTGGAATTAGCCTGAGAGGGTGGAGGGGATCCTGATGGGCTTCATGAGACGCCCCCCACCGAGCGAGGGGTGCTGGTGCTGGGCACAGTGGGAGCAGCTACCGTCCCTTGACCTTACGTACTGTGTGCCAAGCGTCATGCTACACACTTGGCCTCACCAGATTGTCACATGAGGCAGAGGCTGTGGTGACCCTCATTCTCTAAAGAGCAAAAATGAGGCTTAAGTGGATTTCTCAATGGCATGTAGCTTCCAAAGCCAGGAAGCAGTAGCCAGGCATTCTCTGGATTGGAGGCCAAATTACAGCCGATTCTCACTATTTGTGGCAGTTCTGGCCTGCAAAGGCATCTCAATGCCTGAGTTGTGGGATCCCAAAGCATCGCTCCTAAGGGAAATGAGGAGTTAGGTTCCTGGGAGCCCCTGGTCCCATCTCTGTCATCTGATCAATATGTAACCTTGTTTTCCATGTATTTCTGTTGAAAGACATCTTATTTAATCTGTACTGTGCACTCATTAGCCCTGAACTCACGGCCAACTGCCCTGTAACTCACGCCTGAAAGAAGTTCACCTAACACACGCACTTCCTCCGTAAGGGCACATCACAGCTGTCCTGCACTTAGGACACCAGACGGCCCTTCAGCACTGCTCTTGGGGGGCATTTTGCACAGTGAAACCACCAACCAGAAGCATAAAATGCAAAATCCGTGGCACCGAGTAGACCTCGAGAGGGACGCTTGTTCAGGGTCCCCTTGTCCCCCTCAGCTGGGGCCCTGTGTGGGTGACTCAGCGTTTGCTGCTCTGCTCACGTCTGCGGCTGGCTCTGAGAGCACCGCACATATTGATGTTGGGGTCACGAGTGAATTTTGGTGAGTAGGCAAATGCGTAGATGTCGACTCTGAATAACGAGGATCACGTGTATCTCAGGCCAAAGGCACGTTTCTCACAATTGACGCATTTCTGGGAGAATCTGGGGAGGAGGGACTGGGATACATCTCGCTTGCTCTTGTGTTTTTTCCCTTCAAGCTTGGGGTCGGCGTTTCCCTGCCAACCCCGTTCAAAGAGCCCCCTCCTTGGAGGATGTCGGCAGCCCTAAATGAGAGCGGGTGGCCCTGGGCAGAGGGTCAGGCTGGGATCCAGGACCTCCTGAAGCCCGCCGTGTGAAGGATGGGGCACCCAGCAGCCTCTGGCCCCCTCCTGCGGTTTCCGGGCCCTTATTTACCTGTTCTGATCTCTCGTTGGGGCTTGGCAGTAGTGCGAGTCAGGACAGCTATTCTCAGCTCACATTCGTGTTCATGTGGCTCCTCGTGACTCCTGGTCTGTTGCAGAACATGGCAGGTTTAAGTTCAAGTTCATGGATCCACAGAGATAGAAGTTCTCTCCAGGTTCTGATCCTTAACCCACCGTGTGATCTTATGTAACTTAGTCTATTCATCTTCCAGTTTCTTCATCTGTGAAATGAGGGCAATAAGTATATCTGCTTAGATTTTTTGTGAAGATTAAATGCATTCACTCATGTAAAGTGCTTAGCATGGTGTCTGCAGTATGATAAATACTCAGGAAACATTAGCTTTTAGACTTTTACATGTAATTTAAAAAATTAGACTCTGATTTTTTTCTGTATACCATCTCAGGATGAAGGATGGGCTTTGGAGTCAGATTACCTCAATTCTGCTCCTGTCTTCTCCTTTCTCTTGTCTGAATAACTTTGGGCAAATTACTGATTCTTTGAATCTCAGCTTCATAATTTGTTAAAGAGGGGAAAAAGTCTAGGTCTCAGATTTTTTTTTAATATTAAAGTATAATTGACTTATTATATTAATTTCAGGTGTACCACATAGTGATTCGCTATTTCTGTAGGTTGTGAAATGATCACCAGGATAAGTCTAGTAACCATCTCTCACCATACAAAGGTATCACTCTATTGTTGACTATATTTCCCATGCTGTACATGACATCCCCAAGAGGTAGTCATTTCATAACTGGGAGTTCTTTCCTCTTAATCCCCTTTACCTATTTCGCTCATCCCCCCACCCCACCTGGCTCCCCTCTGGCAACCATCCATTTGTTCTCTGTGTCTAGGAGTCTGTTTCAGTCTCAGGTTATTTGGAGTGTTAAATAATACACTGTATTTAGGATAACTCTAGCACTGGGTCTGACACACGGTGAGCCTTGATAGATCCTTGCTGTTATGGTGATTATGATTATTAACAATAATATGGTAACTGCATTTCTGAGAGTGCATTGAAATTCGTTCTGTAGATTTGGGGCTCATCTCTTATCTTTGTTAACAGACTTTCTTCCAACCAGGTGCATCACTGGAACGCACCTGCTGTTTGATGGGGGGATTGCTGTGTGGTCCTGCAGAGGCTCTGGATGGGCGAGGGCTGAGGGTTCAACGGGTAGAGGATGGCTGGAGCTGCAAGTGAGGGTTCTGGTGAGACAGCAGGAGTTCTACTGGGAGAAGGCATTTTGCTCCTTAAAATTCCAATTCTCCTGTGTCTGGGGCTCGTGGAGGAGGACAGCCACTGGGGAGGAGCCGTGTTTTTACGTCACGTGTCTGTCACTGGGTAGTAAGGTGCCGGCCGTGATCACAGGAGTCCCTGGAAGCAGGCGGGTCTCCTGTGGGCTTGGAGAGAGTCAGTAGGTCTCTTCGTGGCCCATCGTCCTGTGTCTCCGCGAGTACACCCCACTGTGGGATGCTTCGACCAGGCTGCCTCGTCCACGGCTGCTTGACAGGACAGCCTCGTGCACGCCGTGTCTTTGCGTTAAACCGTCCATTGCAAAGTCGTTGACGTCATTCCACAGCTGACCTTTCTTTCCCCACCTCTCTTCCCCAAGCCTCTCCTTCCATGGGTCCTGTAGGTGGGTAAATCTGCCTTTGCTACATCCCCACGCTGGGGAAATCGGCTGGCTCTGCTAAGTGTGATTGGAGCCGTTTGTTTTTAAGCTGCACATAAGCATCGGGTGAGATTTATAGCACTTTCCTTCTTGCCGAATCGACCCACTGGGAGCCATTAAAGTTTTATTGCTCTCCGCAGTTGCCTGGCCAGAGTGGAACTGAGGGGGCCTGCAGTTGGAAAAGCTTTTTCTTCTGTTGGCTTGTTCACAGGGAATATCGGGGCAGGGGAGGGAATAAAAAGGATGCTTATTTTGTTCAGAACCCTCATTTTGGTCCCAATCCTTTTCCAAACTGCACTAAACTTTCGGGATGACTCCCCATATAATTTGCACTGCGTGCTAAGCCTTCCCCCTCGATCAAGACCTGCCCAAGGTCCCACCTCTTCCAGGAAGTCTTGTATTGATCCAGGGAAGGCCAAGAGTTTCCCTGATACTCCTCTCCCCTCTCTCTTGGCTGGACCCCAGTCTCTTTTTCATGCCGTGGTCTTGGTCCCAGAGTTTGAGATCCATTTTCCTCCAGACTTGTGGCTGCCTCGTATTACTGGTCAATGTACAGGTGCTCTGCTCATGACTCTTAAAGTTGTAGAATCCTAAATCTGGAAGAAGTATTAGAAATTCTTCAGTCCAACTGAAGCCGTACATTAAGCTACTCAGGTTCACGCAGTGACTGAGGCCTTTTTATGCCTGTCCTCAAGAGAGCGTGTTGGCGAGGTGTCTTCTTACGGCAGGTTGAAGAAAGGAAAAGCATTCCAGCGGTGACGTCGCCTGGCTCCCGCTCTCTCGTTAGGCCTTTGGCTGAAATGCTTCCACGTGGCTTGGATTCTGCAGGAGGGAGACGTCCTCGTTCTCTGCCCAGCAGTAACACACACTGCGTGTTTATCATGTGCCAGGCACCCTGGAAGGTCCTGGACAACAGACACACAGGCCGCGCATCAGAGACAGCTTAAATGCTGTCCCCTGAGCAGCAGCTGGAATGAGAGGATGGCCTGTGTCTTGTGGTCACTTATTGAGCCGTGAGGGCCAAGCCGCAAGCAAAATCGATCTTTAGTGTAGTGAGATACAGCATAGAAGGATGACAACAGTGGCCATTTTTGAGCATCTGTTTTATTCAGGTACTACATTAAATACATGAATCATTTCATTTTGATTCTGATAAAAACCCTTCCAAGATGGGTTTCAGCTCTGTGCTCTCTATAAGAAAACCAGCATTGAAACAGGGTTCGTTGATGGACCCAAGGTGGCACAGCCGACGGGGTAGAGCTGGGCCTGGCAGCCGGACGGGGGACCCGCACCATCCCTGCACTCTGTCTCCCGTCTCACTCACACCCGTCAGCTCTGGGAAGGGTTCGTAGTCATTGTACTCATGTCAAGCTGCTTCCCTCTTCCTTATGTATCTGCATTTCAAGAATAAATGTTTTAGATGGTTTTACCCTCAGGGGTAGGAATTTTGATGTGAGTGCCTTGTACGAGGTCACCCCCTCAGAGGCCTGCTCTACCAGCTGTGTCATCCCAATGCTTACGGCACCAAGGACCCTCCACTTTTACTGGGGGTTGTCAGCAATGTAGCAAAGTGGTTGAGAGCCGTGCGCTGGCGTCAGAGTTCAGGGTTCCCTTCTTGCCCTGCACCTTGTTACGTGCTAAGTGGTCTTCACCTTCTGTGGGCCTCAGCTTCCTCATCTGTGCCATAGGAATGGAAAAAAACAAAAAAAACCCCTACCACACGTGCTTTCTATGAGGCGGAATGAAAGCCAATACGTCTAAAACACTTAGGATGATGCCTGGCACATAATAAAGTCTCAATAAATTTTAATTTTTGATATCTCTCTTTTCAAGCATCTAAAGCCATTCACACTTATTGCCACATTTAGCCTCGTAATCTAGGGTAAAAGCTATCATTATAAAATCAATTAAGGAGGTGCTCTTAGTAAGAAAGACACGTGACAGGTACTGGAATTCAGTGAAATGAACCCAAGGCAAAGCAGAGCGTTCAAATTCCTCGATATAGATCTCTCTAGAAGAAACCCATGTTCTTATTACTACAGATGTCAGATGGTCAACAGCCCTGGTTGAGCAGCCCTTCTGATTTTGGAGCTAAGGTGAAGCACAGAGTTTGGTTGTGTTGTGGCAGAGACACTTTCCCTCATCACCTAATCATCCCCAGAGTTGTTGGGACAAGGTTAACCATCCAGAACACCTGTGGGCCCAGAGCCCTGAGTACCCATCCCCTTTCTCCCCTCACACGTCCCACAGGCCAAGAGCAGGAGAGGATGGCCCACTTTCCTAATAGCTCTCAAACTGTTATACTTTCTAGGTTTATTGACAAGGGTTAAACTGGCAAAATGAAACAAGTGGAGGGAATTCAAAATAGGTAGTACGTACACCCGTTGTGCCTCCGTGTGCTGAGCAAACCCATCTCTTTCTAGCCATTGTCACAACATAATGGTTTTAATTATAAATGTAATTCTTGTAGTTATAATAATTTATTGGAATTTGCTACGTGCCAGTCATAGCGTGAGGCGGGTTGATCCAGGGTAGGAAGCTTCCCAACCGTCTTATGTGGCAAGGACATCTGTGGCAGAGTTTCCTCAAGACTCAGAGTCAGGACCATGGACAGAGGCCACGGCCCCTGTGTATCTGTCCCTTGCTGGCCTCCTGCACCCACTCTGACCGCCACCTTCTTGCTCTCCTCAAACATACAGAGCTGTTCCAGCCTCAGGAGCTCTGCCCTGGGAATCCCTCTCCTTGGAAAGGGTTCTCCCTGCCCATCAAATGTCTTACTTTCTTTTGAGAGTTGGGTCCTGGGGCAGGTCTGCCCTGACCAGACTTTGTGAATTAACCCTTTCATTTTATTCACAGCACTTTTCACTTTTTCATGTGTTTGTCTCATAATCTAACTTCTTTGTTAGGATCGCAAGCCCATGCAGACAGGGATTTTGTGTGTCTTGTTCACCCTGCGTTTCTCTCTAGGGAAATGCTTGCAATAGAGCAAGCACTGGATAAATATTTACTGAATAAACACAAACCCTGAATGAAGGAATGAATCAACTAAGTGGATGGCTTAGAGGGATTGATTAACTTCCTGAGTTCACACTTCTGGTGTTGGTTGGGTAACTTCTCCTGGGAGAAGCTGGCTGATGCACCAAGAGGCTGTTTCACCCGGTCCTCTTGTTGGAGACGTGGAGGATACAGGTTTCTGGACGCCTGGCCTGTGGTGGTTGCCCTCTCCTTCGGGTCTTTTCGTGAAGGGACCGGATGCTGATGCCAGCAGACAGGCTCGGGGGCGGGGGGGCGTCTTGCCTCTTCACGGGGCTGGGCTGGTTCTGGACGGAGGGTGAGTGCAGCGTGGTGGGGTGGACCAGAAATCCTCGCCACGTGCTTGACAAGCATCTGATAGAATGCTGTGCAAAGAGCACAGACTGAGGCCAGGATGTCTGAACTGAGGGGAGCCTCGTCCCTGGCCAGCCTACGAGAAGTCCTTAATCTTCCTGAACCTCAGCTTCCTCAGCTGAGACGTGGTGGGCAGGCAGGACCGGACCGTCCGTGGCCTGCAAGAATGCCGTCAGCTCTGAGGGACCCTCGGGCGTCCACCTGGTTCTGCCCTTGTTCCTGCCGATGCTGCCGGCCGGTGCTGGCCCAGTGTGGGGTGGAGCCCAGTCATTCTGCAAAGGGCCCTGGCCATGGTGGGGAGGGATTGGTGCCTGTCTACCAGCCACTGTTTCAGTCTGGTCTCTTGGGTTCCTTCCTTGGTCCAGTTAATTAAAAGGGGGCATCTCAGAGGGAAAACAGAGCAGGGGGACCGGAAGCAATGTTTTTATCCTGCTGGTTATCAGGAAACTGTAAGTGTGGGAAACACCCAATGAAGCCTCGAGAGACTCCTGTGTGTTCTGGGAGTGCGGAGACCCACCAGGGTGAGGGGAGAGAGAGGGGAGGGGGCCCTTTTGAGAGAGAAAGAGGAAAAATCCTTCCTTGGAGCTGGGAGCTGGCCAGCGTGTCTTCTAATTTAATTACTTATCTTTCCCTCAAATTGTTTATGGTTCGCTAAGCTATTAAATGCGCCATAAGCAAACTGCTCTTGAAAGAGGAAGTGGATTTATTTGTTTTAGTTACCACTCCAACAAAAGTCTATTTCTTCTGCTAATTAAGATTCCATTCGTTAATTTAAATGTTATGCTAATTAAAGTATAATTCTGAAGATGTAAAAAGAGGTTAGAAAAAAAAGGAAGAAAAAACTGGGTTGGCCTTTAGGAATCGCATGGAGTTTATTGCGTTGTAATAACGGTAAGCAGGGTAATTATTTCATTTGCTGTGTTCATGCTTCTACTTATTCATAGCCGTCCTCACACTTCAGCTCGTTAACACACACTTCCCTTCCCCCCATGGGAGTTTTCTTGTGATGGTTTAAGATGAGTTGTGAGTTAGGTCCTTGAAGCAATGTTTCGAGTTTCTTCAGCTGGGTCACACAGAGTGCTGCAAGCTGCTGCTTGATTTGATGCTTAGAGAGAAAAAAAGAAAACATCTGGATTTCTGCTTCGTAACCAGTTTCTGGAGCCCAGTTGCTGCTACTCCAGCTTTTCCTCCATCCTCTCCAGAAGCCTGGGTATTTTATAGAAGACAGAGATTATGATATTTTACAAGAAAGAGGATGACTTTTCTTGGCCAAATTTGTGCCTAATGCTTCTGGTCTGAGCTCGGGGAGGGGACTCTGGTGACCTCTGTGCACGTCCGTGACGTGGGCTAAACCGGTCACCTCCCAAGCCTCAGCCTCCTCATCAGTCACGTGGAGGTTGTTGGGAAGATGAAAGGCACTCAAGCTTATGAAAGCTCCCAGCGTGTGGCTGGAACATAGCAGGCTGCCTGGGTGGCCCCTTTCTCCCCGTGTCCTAATTCTGAGGCTGCAGCCCCGACTGGAAAATAGGCCTGGAGTTTCCTTCTCAGCGTGGACTCTGGGCCTCCGGGCGATCGAAGGAGAGAAGGGTTAGCTTCTGCCTCGTGTTAGGGCAAACCACATGGCACTGAATGCATCGGTTGTTCATTGCTGCTTAACTGGTCACCCCCAAGCTTAGTAGATTAAAGCAGCCAACACTTAGGGTCTCTCAGGATCTGTGGGTCAGGAATCTGAGAGGCTCCTCTGGGCGTTTCTGGCTCAGAGGCCCTCGAGGGACCTGACCATTAACACGCCAGCCATGGCTGCAGCCACGTCAGGCGTGAGGACCCAGGACCACACTCGCTCATGGGCTACTGGCGGGAAGCTTAGCCTCTCATCACGGGGTGTCTGCACAGGCACCGGCTTCCCGGGCAAGTGGTCCAATGAAGAGGGGGCAGCACGTTGCCTCTCACCCCCCGTCTCCGCTCCACACCCTCATCCCCTTCCTCTACCCACTGCCAGGCCCCAAGTCCTCCGGCCAGCACAAGAGGGGGTGACCCAGGAGGGAGGGAAACCCAGGAGGCCGACCACAGGACCCTCTCGGAGGCCTGCCTGCCTTTTGGGTTCACTTCCCGGTGTGACAGTGCTCGGCTCTGTCTCACCCTCCCCTCCTCAGAGCCTGGGTCTTCAGGCCCTTCAGTGGCTGAGCTTATGTCCCGCCCTTGACCTGCTGTCCTGCCAGGGCCGCCGGGGATGTGCTTGGACCCCGCTGTCCTGGGAGAGGCCCCACCCATTTCCATGACAGAAGGACTTGGAAGAGGGCTGGCAAAGGTGGGTGGAGAGAGGCGTCGTCTCCTGAAGACCCCGTCTGCTCCAGGCCGAGTCTCTGAGGATACTCGCGGCCTGGGCAGTTCACAGGAGCATAGGGCTGCCTTTGGGGATAAGCCTCCAGAGCTGGGATTGATAGAAAGGGGCGGATGAGAACGAATGCACCTGCATCCCTGTTGGATTCTCAGTGCCAGGAAGGCAACGCAGAGCGCACCGTGGAGTGAATAGCCTTTCATTTCTCATCTGCCTGGGTGGCCCCTTCTTTTTACTGGCGTCTTTCTTGCCAACTGTTGACAGAGAGGTTAACACCATAAACACAAGGCCGAAGTCTCAGCTAACTCTTGACAATTCCCGCTCTCCTCTGGCCTGAGGCTCGGGAGGGAGGGGAAGAAGATGGTGCCCGGGGAGCAGAGGGCGGGAAGCGGGGAGGTCAAGTTGGGTCCTTCGCTTCCTCAGCAGAATTGCCTTTGGCAGGTGCGTTACTCTTCGGGGCCGTGGGAAAAATTCCATCCAGGGTCTCCACAGAAATGGGATGCGGTGTGAATTGTCACGCGGCTGGGAAGAGGGGCTCTTACACTGGCCGCCCACAGGCTTAGTCCATGGCCCGCATGTGCCCCCTCCGCTCACGGGGTGCAGACCTGGCTCGCCCAGGGTCCCACACAGCGTAGATGTCAGGACACAGCAGAGTCTCAGGTGACAGATGGGTCCCGTGAGCTTTTATGGCTCAGGGATGAATAACTGATTCCGACCCTACTGAAGTTTACAGATTGCTCTCTGACAGCCTCAGTCACTATAGTTTCTTTGGATCCCAAAGAAATGCCCCAGAAGCACCCGTGAAGATGGACTCGCTCACACCTGACGTGCTCTCAGGAGGGAGCTTGTGGTACCTTCCGTGAGCAAACGCTCACTGAACGTCAGCTGTCATGCCCAACTCTGGGTTATTCTGGAGACAGTGGTGATAACAACTCAAGACTGGATCCCTGCCTTCAGTCCATCTACCCTGGGGGGTGGGACGGGGTGCGGCGTCTCAGGTGGGCGAGCAGCTGGTTACAGGTGGCTGGGCTGCACTCGCATCCCCCCCCCCCAGACATCTGCCAGCTGTGTGACTTGCAGCAAGTCACGCCCCCTTGAGAGTCAGGGAACATTGTTTAGATGGGATTCGTGGTTTAGCAGGTGCGTCATCCCAGGGATTCAGGCAGTTGTTGAGGGGGAACTTGAGGGGCGGGATCATGGATGAGCTCTTGCCCCGGTCTGGATGGGATGCGTCCAGAGTCTGGACCGAAATGATGGGGCGATGGAGGCGAGGCAGGATTCACAGAGCAGCAGAGAGAGAAGGTTCGGGGGAGGAGGGGGAGGGAGGGAGATAGCTCAGGGCTAGTGCCGGGGCGACCGGACACTGGTGTTACTAACTAGTGGGGGGAAAGTGGGAGAAAGAGCGGAAGACGGCAAAGAGAAGAAATTTAGAACTCGCGTTCTGGCTGCATTGTACTCAGGGCTCCCAAGTGTCTGTGGTTTTGCTCTGTGACCTGGGTTCCCTGCCCCAAATTCAAGGTCACCTGAGCAGCTGAGGCTCAGATAAACTGCCTAGGAGCGGGTCTCCCATGGTGGTTTTAAAAACTCCTGTCATGCTCAGTGAAATAAACGTGGATAGATGCTGTCCTGTCCCCTCCTGTGTCGGGCTGGACGGAGAGGGGGGACAGGACATTGATCGGGTCGAGATAGATGGGAGGCGAAGCCCCCGCTGAATCAATGTTCCCTTAAAGACTGCAACAAATGGGAGTAAAGGTTGAAAGACATTTATTGAGGGTGAATCTGAGTGTGTGTTTTATTAGTGAGCCACGGTCCTGGGTTGATAGAAATGCCCAGCCTAGACACTTCCAGGAGCAGTAAATCAGGGCTTTCTTCCTTGGCCGGCATCCTGGGCAGTGATGTAGGGGTGCCCAGCCCCGGGCCAGAAGGATGGAAGAGAACCTTGGCTGCAGTCCGTCTGGGGTGGAGGCGGGGTGCGCCGGGAGGGCGTCGCTGGGGCCACTCAGGCCTCCTCCCCCTCCCCCGTCACTCCCAGGGGAGACGACGCATGCTCACTGCAGGGGTGGCCGCTCCCAGGCGCTCTCAGGAGTAGCGTGCTCCCCGCCCCTCCCGCCAAGTTCATTTGCCCAAACTTTTGCCCAACTGACGCAGAAGCTGTTGAACGAGCGGCAGCCACACAGCTGGCCGTTCCCGGGCAGCCGGCGCTTGATGAATGAGCCCCGTGCTCATGTCGGGGCGGGGCGGGGGGGCGGCAGCTCTGTGTAAAGGGTCAAACAGTGAGCCGAGTCGACAGCAATAATACCCCCTGCCTGGCCCCCCCCCCCCCCCGCCTCCCCGAGTCAGCGGGCGGCTGCAGGCACCCGAGGACGGGCATCTCCGCGTGGTGGCGCATCAGCCTGGCGCTCACGCCGGCCCGTGGCGTCCGCGGGCACCGTCCGAGGGGCTCGGGCCCAGGCCTGCTTCGGGGGCGCGCGGGCCGCTCTGGGGTGTGCTCACACTCACCATGAGCAAGTCCACGTGAAGCCTTGTGTGCAAACGCCAAAATGAACTTGGACACACAAATCCAGAATCAGCCGCCCCTTGGCAACCTCAGCTCACTCAGCAGGTGGGTTACCGCGCTCGGCCCCGTGCTTGCCCATGTGTCCTGTGGCCTCTCCTCCGCTGGTCCCTCCTCCATCTTCCCCCTTGGATGAGAAATTCCCTGCGTTCTGCCTTCTGCCCCTTCTCCTCCCGCGTGGCGCCTTCTCCAGGTGCGAGGTCCCTCTGCACGGCGTCAGCCACCAGAGCCGCCTCGCCAAGGTGTGTGTACAGTACTCAGGTACTGTTGTCCCCTGAGCTCCCACCTCCCCTGGGGCATGGCGCCCAGCACCTCCTCCTGTAGATTCCAGAGCGCCCCTCCTTCACCGTCCCCGATGCAGACACACAGGCTTCCTTTTGAGTTTGCCCGTCGCTTCTCCCGCCGCCCCTCCACTTCCCTCCGGTGGTTCTCCGCGTCTCTGCCGCCCCCACCCTCCCCTCCAGGCTGTTGCGCGGTCTTAACCTCCAGCACCCCTCCGTCCCCGATGAGCCTCCCCGACCCAGCCGAGACCGCTCTCCCTTCGAGCTTCCGGCGCACGCCCCGCCGTAGGCCCCCAAACGTCACCCACGACTCCCCAGATGTGGTTTGCTGATATTTCACCCCGTGTCCTGCTCTGCTCCCCCCGTTCCTCCTCCCGCCCTGCACTGGCTGACAGGCCACTCCCATCCTCCTTCATGTCCTGGTCATGCCGTGGTCTTGCTGTGAGTCTGCAGTGCTCAGGTTTCCATCCTCAGCCTCGTCCTGGAAACTGATTTCACGGCTGACTCACGTGAGGATGCACGCGTAGTGACAGAGAAAGTAAACCTACAAGATCAGGAAGGGCAGGAATCTGCAGGGAGACGGAGTGTGTTGGATGTCAAAACCAGAATCACAGAGGAAGGCCTCAATATTGAATTTAATAAGGATACATGTCAAGTCACATTTTGAGGTTTAAGAAAGAAATATCTAAAAGCTACTGAGTAGGAAAGGTATGGTTTAGCTAAAGTACCAACTAAAAAAATTCTGCTCGTAGTAAGTATAACTTAAGACAACACAGAATGTAGTTATCAAAAAAGATAACAGAATCTCAGGCAATAGTGAAATAATCTACCAGAAGGATGGTGAGAGTCTTCATTTTTCAATTTTAGGCATTTTACAACTGGAATATGATATTGCAGTCAGAGTAACATGCTTTGTGAAGAAATTAGACAAAAGGCATGCTTAATGAATGTTAATTAGGGAAAGTTAAAACCCATAATATATGTGAATTATTTGTCTCAGTATCTCTTCCAAGACTGCAGTTGTGTAAGTGACCTTTCTAACCCCACACTGAGGCCCTTTGAAGTTTTATTTATTTATTTATTTATGATCTAAATGAAATGTCACCTCTTTAAATCCTTCCTAATGCATGTCATGTGAATTCACTGTATCCTCTTTGATTATCCCATTGAATTTCACTTGATTTTCTACTTATATTCTGGCCAGTTGTTTACATTTCTGTCTTTTGCCACCAGATTTTAAGCGACACCAGGGCAAGGACTCTGTTGTACTCATCTTTGCATTTCAGAAATTAGCACATAATCAGTAAATGTTGAGCAAACTCAGAGACGGAGACAAAACTGTCCTTTAAACCAGGATTACTCAAGCTGTGAGCTGTGTTCTAGCTGTTTCTGAAAGTTCTCAGAGAAGCCTGGTTTCAAAACTATTAATACATATTCCAGGAAGAGTTCTGTGGCTAATTAAGTTGGGGAGATTTGGGGTTCAATACAGTGGAGCTGGCTTCTTGACTATAGGACATTTTGGAACCTTTAATACATTATGTACCCTGTGAATCACCAAAAGTTGGCTGTTATGTATAGGATATACCAAAATCATCTGACTATAGAACGCAGCTTTTATGCTTCACCATTTAATGTTTCATGGAGTATAGTTTGAGACATGCTGAGCTAAGTCTTTTTTTTAGAGAAATGGCACATAACCTGTCCAAGAAGTGCTGGAAATTAAAAGTGTAAGAACCAGAAACACTTATAAGGCAAAAGAAGGAGATGCTAGACAAACACATGCTCTAGACTTGAAGAAAATATATATCAAAAAGTTGAGAGAAAAGTTTGCCATGATGACAGCTAGAAAAGATTGGGACACTCAGTATAGATCACAAAATTTCCTGAGAAGGAGAAAAATAAGTGAAGCTGCTGAAGAAGCCACAGTTTCTTCTGACCACAGAGGGAGCTCTCTGAGGAGCTTGGCTCAGAGGATGAAGTAGAGATGGAAATCCGTTGGGTGATACAGGAATGTCAAAGGGTAGCACCTTGGCACGCAAGGCAGTGATAGCCAGGGGTGAAGGGGGGTGATTGGAACAAATCATTAGTGTGCGAACTAATTAGAAGGCACAGGGGACCCTTATGAGCCCATGAGCAACCTGTTTTGGATGACTGGTTTGGAAATGCATCATCCAGAGTTTGAATATAGCCTCTGTTTTTGGTTTGCCTTTTTCAAAGACTTAAATGGCTAAAAGCCATGATTATCAAATTTGCATTTTGCATAAAGCAAAAATCTGGATAGTCAACACATGAGACAAGGAAGTCAGGATTAGAAAGATGGCAACTGCTGAGAATCATTGATCAAAACAGTTGCAAAATGAAAGTAAGTGGAAGTAAAGAGGAATAGTTAAAATTACTTCATTTTCCTGGAAGTTGGTACTTTTGACTACCTTCATCCAATTTAAAATTGGATATTTAAAATTAATCTAAAATTTGCAGGGTTGTGGGGTCTGATTTCATTGCCTTTGGAGAGGAGAAAATGACAAGAGTATTGGCAGCACAGTATGCCAAGAAAGTAGACATTGCCCCGCCTGCCGCCACTATGTAAGTAAAAATATTAAATTTAATACCAGTGTAACATTCGGGTAAAGGAGATTGTTATTTAACTGTCCTCCTTAAAGGCCATACAAAATATGGAGCATTTTGTTCTGTTTTGGGCATGATTGGAGACACAAAACTTTGATTCAAAGGAGGTGGCTTAGGAAAGTGAAGGGAAAGATACAAATCCCATCTGAAGAAAAATGGTTGGGAGTACTGGCGATGTTTAATTTGGAAAAGAAAAGACTTTGGGGAGACATAGCTTCTTCCAAACATCTGAAGCATAAGAAGAAAAATTGGGTAAACTGGATGGCTTCTGGTGTCAGAGTGGAGAGTAATGCCTAGGATTGCAGGGAGGCAGATTTCAGCTCTGCGTGGCACGTTGAACTTTTTCACAGCCAGGGCTGCTCAGCAGGGAGCTGGTCCCCCTGAAGGCCTGGGTGAGGGGCCTGTCCCCTCAGTGATGTGATGTGCTCTTGGCTCTCAGCGAAGACCCAGGGCAGCAGGACTCCCATCACTTCCCTCTCTCCCTCCCCACTAATCCGGGTCCACTCGAGAAACAGGAACCATACTAGGTGTTTCAAACAGAAAGGATTGAACACGGAATGGTGTCTGGGGACTAAACGAACCAGGAGAATCACTGAGTGCCCAGAGGTAACTGTCCAGGGTGCCACCACCCCTGGAGATGGGGGATGGAGGGGACCAGGGGACCCTCAGGACGGAGGAGCTTGGGCAGAGATCTGGGGAGTCAGCGCTCAGATTTCTGAAAAGGGGACACCTCTGAGAGCCTGGCGGGACCAGCTCTGGGATTTCCAGACAGAAGGTAGAGGTGGGAGCCACCTCTGGGTTCCCCAGGCAGGAGCAGGAGAACAGAGGGGTGCGTCCTCCCCACACCACCCTTCACTTTTACTCTGGGCTCTTCGAGTGACAGGACATCTGGAAACGGGGTTCTCAGCATCGCGGCCTCAGAGCTGCAGGGCAGCATGTGGTCGATGAACTTGGAGTCCACCACAGCCCAACTCTCTGGCTCCCGGGAACCCGCACACACCCTTCTGCCTGCATGGGGACCCCAGCAGCAAGGACAGACCCCTGCTTCACTCTAGCCTCCACTCCTGCATTCACTGCCCACATCACACACCCTTTGCCCTCAGACAGCACCTGGGCCTGGTCAGTTTCCTACCTGCTGGGATGACTCACATCTTCACTCCTCAACGTGGTGTCCTGCTTTGGCCGGTGCTTCAGTTTCCCACTGATGTGAACTAGTGGACCTGGAAACACTGTGGCAGCTCCCCCCGAACCCTGACACCATTTCTCTTTTCTTTTTCTCCCCCCTTTCTCCTATTTCCCTGCAAAATACCCAGACAGATGTTGTAGGGGGGGGTTCCTGTAGTGGGTGAGAGGTTAGACCAAACTATTTTTCATGCTCCTTCAAGGCAAAAGTTTCAAAGTGTTAAATATAAGCAGATTGTTATTATTTTGCATTAGTTAGTTGTGTTGCATTAGGTCTTTTGTGCCACCGGATATCTTATATCTGGACTGATTTACACGTGTATCTCTTCTCAGTTACCGTCTTTATCAAAGAGTTCACATCTAATGGAGAAAATTTAGAAAGTGCAGATAAACAAAAAGACTACAAAGCTTATAACTCCGAGCAGTTGTCACTGATCAAATGTTGGTAAATATCCTTCTAGGCATTTTTCTATACTTGTCAGTTATATATAGAGGTATTTGTATTGTTAACTACAAATAGTTTTATAATCTTGGTAATTTGGGGGCAATTTTTAATGTATTTGGGCATCCTTCCTTCCACAGATCATCCATGTGCCATTTTTACTGTCTGTCCAGGACTGCAGCATGTGGCTGTATCATATTTTATTTAACCAGTCCTCCATCACTGGGCATGAGTTGCTTAGGATGGTTGCAATCTTAAGTATTTGTGCATATTTTCAGTGATCATCATAGAATAAATTCTTTCTAGTTAATTCATTTATAACTTTTTAATTGCCAAAAATATTTACGTATCTGCTTATTGCAAAAGACACACTAAGACAACTCTTGCGATTTTTAACTCTTATGTAAACCTGATCTTTTGCTGAATCTGACCCTTTGCCTGCAGCCCGACCCAATGCCTTCCCTCTGCTCTTGAGTGATAGGAAGTCAGTCCAGCCTGTTCCCTTGTCCCTTCTTGCCTCCTTCGCACACTCTCTCTGCTTGGCAAAGTCTTAGCAGACGTCCCTGTCCATATACTTTCCCCTCCCCAGCACCAACTCCTGAATCAAAATATCCGTCTTAAAATGTGGAAGGGCCTGGAAATGAGCAACAAGGAGCCAAGACTTCGGTCTCAAGGTTCCCGAGGCTTCGTCCAGTGACCGCTGCCCTGCCCCGCCCCAGCTGGGGGGAGCACAGAGATGCGGTGTCTGTCCTCAGAACTGACAGCTCCGTACGCAGAAAATAGGCACATGACTCTGAAGACGTGACATGAATGTAATAGAGGTCAAGCTGCAGCAGCAGCGCAGAGGGTGAGGCGGCGCTTGCAGGGACATTGGGGAGACCCCGGGCCCTGTCCTGTTAGCCAGGCCACACAAGTGGTCACATCGGGGCATGGTCCCAGCGCCAGGCCACCCCCTGTGCACGTCAGGTTTGCAAGTTCAGTTCTCAGGTCATCCCTAAAAATGGCTCCTGAGTTATTTTCTCCTCGGAAGCTGAGAAATGAAGCTTAAGTCATGACGACTCCTGCCCAAGGGCAGGACCCCCGGGGTTCTCTTTCCCTCCGCCCTGAACAAGAACTTGTGGCCCATTGTCTGCAGGGCAGGCTGGAGACGGCGTGGACGAACCAGGCGGCCCTGGTGTTGTGCAGCTTCACCTAGTGGTGTAAGGGGAGGAAAGTGCGTGCTTATGGGGTGAGCAGACAGCTTGGTACCTGACAAGCTAATGGTTAAGTGTCTGTTCACCTGGCAGGCTGCAAGAATTCAGAGGAAGGCTCTGTGCAGGAGTTGGTCGTTAAGGGTGGGCAAAGTTGGGGTATAAAGACGGGGCAGGGACCAGCCTGGACAGAGGTCAGGGATGAGAGAACGTCGGTGCCTGGAGAGAGTGATGCGGTGTGAACTGACAGTTTACATTCTTCTCTGGAAACATTTGATTTTTGTGACAGCTTTCTACGTAGATTATAATTATTGTCCCATTTTACAGATGAGGAAATTGAGTCTTGCACTTGAAGTGATGTGCTTCAGGGCCATTCCCAGCTTGCATGTGACACATGAGCTCTAGGAGATAAAGAGCTTAGAAAGGGGGGTTGGGCCAGAGAAGTGGCACCTGGATGCCAAGATGAGGAGTTTATGTGGAGAGTTGATGAAATAAAAATGCATGAGGAAACGATGGCCAAAGGAAAAGTTTCGATCAGAACTGTGCTTTAGGAGGACTAATCCAGCAAAAGCAACAGTCCGTAGGACGGTCAGGTTGGTAGCAGGGGGATCTGTTAAGAAGTTACTTTAACAGTTAGTGCCCAAGGCAAAAAGATTCTAAGGAGGGAATTCCACCATTTTGCAGAGATGCATGAACAGAATGTTCCACACGGCATCTTTTCCCCATTTTTAAACAGTGTTATTGAGATACAATTGACACACGATGCATATTCAAACTGAACAAATCGGTAACTTTTGAGGTATGCACAAGATCACCACAATCAATGTGTGAACATAACTGTGCCCCCCAAATGTTTCCTCCTGCCCCTTGGTGATCCCTCCTCACTCCCCCTCCCCACTCCACCCCTTCAGGAAACCATTAATCTACTTTCTGTTAGATTAGGTTGCATTTTCTAGAGTTTTGTGTAAAAGGAATCATGAAGTATGTACTCTTCCTTGTTTAGCTTTTTTGTTGTTATTGATAATAATTATTCTGAGATTCATTCACGTTATTGTCTCCATTCCTTTGAATTCCATTGTATGGATGTACCACTGTTCATCTATCCATCCACCTATTGATGGACTTTGGGTTGCTTACAGTTTTGGATTTTACAACTAAAGATGCTGTGAACATCTGTGTACAAGTCTTTTTATAGAATATGCTTTTATTTCTCTTGGATAAACACCTAGGAGTAGAACGGCTGCATCATATAGTAGGCATATGTTTAAATTTTTAAGTAACCTGCACAGCACTTTTTTTATTGAAAAAAATAAAAAAAAATAAAAAAATTACTTCTGAAAAATCAGAAGTAATTTACATTAAATGGTTAAATGTATTATGATACATGCATGTGATAGAAGACTTTTAAAAATGATTATGGATTTGTATTTAACAAAAATATGACCACAGCATAAAAAAGACAGGCTATCGACTTCCATATACATATTTACCAGAATATCAATAGCATTTGTTTTATTTCACTTAATTTTGATAAGATGTTTGTGTGTACTTTCAGATACTATTTATTTATTTATTTATTTATTTAACATCTTTATTGGAGTATAATTGCTTTACAATGTTGTGTTAGTTGCTGCTGTATAACAAAGTGAATCAGCTATACGTATACATATATCCCCATATCCCCTCCCTCTTTTTTTTTTAAACATCTTTATTGGAGTATAATTGCTTTACAATGGTGTGTTAGTTTCTGCTTTATAACAAAGTGAATCAACTATACATACACATATATCCCCACATCTCCTCCCTCTTGCGTCTCCCTCCCACCCTCCTTATCCCACCCCTCTAGGTGGTCACAGAGCACTGAGCTGACCTCCCTGTGCTATGCAGCTGCTTCCCACTAGCTAGCTATTTTACATTTGGTAGTGTCAGATACTATTTAATTTGTTTTCATTTTAAGCAAAAACATTTTTGCAACCTTCCCCCCAAACTAATAAGGCTCTTCGAATATTGGAAATTGGAAAGGAAAGTTACATTGGTTCAAGGAATCAAATTGTCATAGGAAGTAGAGACAGTTTTTGGAGAGTGGGAGTTTGTGGAATGGGAAATGAACCATAACCACATTATATTGTTTTTGTTTTTACTTTTTATTGTGAACTATGTACTTTTCCCTGAAAGAGAAGAACACTTTATTTTTTGGTACAGAAGAAGAAAAAGAAAAAAAGGAATGGGTGTTAATAATAGCTTGATTATTTTCAACCCAAATGCCTAAGTAAAGCAACAATTGATGTATAACTTATGCAGATCTATGCAAACAATTATTTAAATTGGAAGAGGAAGGATGGTATATTGAGAATGGCGATATTTGCGGGATTGCTGATGTGTCAGGCAGGCTCCTTGGTACAAGGGCACCGAAACGAGGAATGAAGGACATTTCACTTTGCGAAGACCCAGCTCATTGTGGTGGGTGATCCTGGGGATTTCAAGGTTAACCAAACATAGTGAGAGACATTCATGAGGTGCTTCGTTGTTTCCCAAACACATGATGTACGTTCTCTTGCTTAGCTAGTCCTGTGAAGCCCTGTCAGCAGGCCGGAGAGGAATTTTAATTTAATCTCCATTTCATAAAGGAGGAGGGTCAGGTCCATAGAAGTCAAATAAATTAACAACAGATACTAGGATTGCTCCTTAAAGATGCTTCTAGAGCTTTCATGTGCATCTGCTCATTTAATCCTCACAACAGTCTCAGGAGGAAAGAGGTAAAGGGACAGTTTTCTTCCTCCTCACCCATTTTCCAGGTGGAGAAATTGAGCTAAATTAGACTGAATCACGTGAACAAAGACACAGATGGGGAACTGGTTGATAGCAGACTTAAACTCTAGACTTAAGTCCTACAGCCACCAGTCTTTAGTTTACTCTGCAACCTTGAGCTGTGTAAAATCACATGCTAGCGAACAAGGAGCCAGTGCTTAACTTGTGACTAAATCGAGTGCTCCTTACCCAACACCACATGGTCGGGTGACTGTTAGTGCATGTCTTCCTTACTTATCTTTATTCTATTTACTGTGGCAGAAAGTTGAAGAAGTCGATAGGGGTGTGTGTGTGTGTGTGTATGTGTGTGTGTGCTTTGAATGGTGTAGAACTGGGGATTCTTTCCAAACCCATGGAGTTTGGAGTGCACAGCATGGGGTTGTGAGATGATGTATTGCTCCATTACAGCTCATGACTGCCTATACTTTGTGACAGTATCTTATGTCATGATGAAATATGGTGTGTGTGGTTAGAAAAGTGTAGATATGCCAGCTGGCCCTGTGCTTTGATTCAATTATTAACTTCTACCACTCTTATCCTGCTGAAAAGCTTCCTCTTCTGTGGCATGTCTCAGTAATGCTAACGACTTGCCTCTTCCTCCTTTGGGGGAGCTTCTCCACATTGACACGTTTGAGCCCGATGTTCATTGCCATATTACCTGCTAAGAGTAAAATTACTGGCTTAACATTAAGTGTTTAGTAAAAATGTCTCATTTGCATTTACTCCTAAGTATTCTTTTTCTATAAGGATAAGACATTTCTATGCTAACATGATAATCCTTTTAAATTATTGCACAACAAACTATTACTTTTACTAAGCCAGGACCCGTATGTTCCCCTTTTTTTTGTAAACAAGAGGGCAGATGAGTGCCCTTGGAGTTGGTTTTGTCTTTTCAATCACTTGAGACTTGGTTGCACCAGATCTGATTAGACTGAATGTTCCTAGATGGGATTTCCTGGCCTTCTGCCCATGGTTAAGAATGCCTTTGATTTTTAGCATCACTCTCCTTTCAAAAATCTAAAAGAGATTCTTCCAGAAGTTTTAAATTCATTTAATTGTATAGCTATGTTTATCTGATGGAGAGAAGTCAAGTGAGGAATCAGATATCTAGGACAAAGTCTTGAGTCTTTGAATTCAGTTCTTTGCTCTGCCAAGCTGATAGCATGCTGGATGGTTACAGCATTGTCCTAAAACCTTGTGTCGTATCCAAACTGGGCACCCCATTACTGTATCTGTATCTGCATGTTGAGTTCTCCTAATGAACATCAGGAGTTGTGGATTTCTGAAGATTGTAGACATTATCTGAGTCTTCTCTCTTGTGATTATGTAAGGACCCTTTGGAGATTACCAGGGGACTGGTGGTTGATTGCGTGGTCTCAGTTTGCCCACTGTTTTGCTTGGCTTTTTTTTTTAATTAATGCCCATTTTATTTGTGCTCATTCTTTATAAATCATAGGTTGTCAGCAGCCTGAATATGGCCTTAAAACCAACACTAAAAAGAAATGGCAGTAAATAACCAGAAGCAATTGGTGTAGAGTAACAGACAGTGAACGGGCTCAATTCCCTGAACCCACTCACTTTTCATCTTTGGAGCTGGAGAGTCACGGCTTGGAGCCCAGAAGATAAAATCTGTTGGTAGAGCTCCTCCTGATCCCAGGACCCCAGGGCTCCACATGGGCACAGCTGCCAGGGCACAGACCTAGCATCCGGATGCAGGGCCATAGGAAAGTTCACCGGAAGATCGTTTGTTGTGATAGAAATGGGATCGTTATTGGAACGAGTGGGTAAAGAAGAGAAAAAGTCCAGCAAGGAGCTGGGTGGCGCTGTCACACGGAGACTGTGTGTCTTGCCCTTTGTGGCCCGCCTCAGAGTGTTAGAGCTGGTCAGGAAGGTCCAGGGGCCTTTTCAGTTCTCTTCTGTCACTGGCTTGGGGAGACCAAAGTGGCTGGGCTGCAGGTCCTTCTACACCGTGGCGCCAGGTTCCCTGCGACCTTAATGGTTGATCCCGTCCCCTTGCTGCCATCCCCCAAATACCCAGATTCTTTTTCCCCCCTCCCCCAGCCCCTCCCCTGCTCTCACTAATAAGTGGACTGATAGGAACCAAGTGACTGTAGTGTGAGGATGCTGAACGTCAGTTCCCCACTTAGAGCAGCATCACAGAAATCAGTGAGCCGCACCGTCCGCCCAGGACCGCCCAGGGACTTGGCACTAATTCTCACCTGGGCTGGGGAGGGCAGGGGCTGCGGAGACTGCATCTTCCCCTCTTCGCAGCTCGACAGAGAGGCAGGCTGCGGTGCTGCTGAGACACACGCTGAGTCAGGAAACAGGCCCATTTTCACACCCAAACATCCCCGCGCTCTCGTGCTCAGATGCTGGGCTGCTCTCTACCGGAGAAGTGGCTAATGGGTGCTGAGTCAGGAAACAGAGGTCACCCCCGAAGGGGACCGGCAAGTTCTCTGTGGGTGTTTGTGAGGTGGTGGAGGAATGGCCCTGCACACAAGTTAAAGGAACAGAAAATAACTTGTCTTCGGGTTCTGCAAAGCTCTTTGCACAGAAACAGATGGGATCCGTGCCTTAATTGAACCCTTATTAGATGCTAAACTTGAACCACTGTTAGCTCTGCCACCTTCCCTCAAAAGCACCGCTTTACTCAAAAAGCCCTGACTGTGTTTCTGTGGCTTTTGGCAAAGGTAAATTGAATGAGCCAAGATGTCTGATTTTAATTGTCTTTTTTTTGGTAATGTCAGCTGCTGAAAGAGGAGCCACCTTCTCAAAGAGGCAGCAGCAGATGCGGATGGCGGAGGTGGTTTTTCCTTTGTGTTTACAGAGCGGCGTCCGTGAGATTCTGGGTCTGGAAGGGTCCTCTCCACGCTGAGCCTCCCCCGATGAGCTGATGGTGGTGGGGGGGGGTGTGTAGGGGGAGTGGAGTTGCAGGAAAGAGTAACACACGTGCCATGTCTTTGGATACCTGGAGACCTTGCCTCCTGAATCAGAAAGTGCGTTTTATGACAGGTGAGGTGGGTGGTGCAGACTCAGCGCTTCCCCCTGGGGGTCTGGCACTGCTCGCTGTGTGTGGGGTGGGAGGTGTGGAGGGCAGACCTTTGAGCGGGTCGTGGCTTTATGCTCACCTCTGGCGTGGGCCGCTCCTACGTGTGGCTGGTGGGAGGCCCCAGCCGTCTCAGTGGATGCTCAGTTGCTCCAGAAACAAAACATTGCAAACAGGAGAGCAGACTTGGTTGTCGCGGATGCCGAGGAGTGGGGTCGGGTCTTCCTCGGGGGTGGGTAGGTTTGTGCCACACGCGCCGGGGCAAGTGACGCCTGCTCTAGAGACGTTTCTGCGTCGTTGGAACCCCGGGTTCCCTGGATCCTCGTCGCCATTAGGCAGGTGTGGTTGTGGAGATGTACGTTTGCCTCCTGGACTCCAGCCCCGGGCTCAGGATGACCTCGGCCTTGGTCCTGACACTTTCTATCCTGTTCTTCAGACACGCTGAGCTCTGTCCTTCCCCACAGGGAAGGGGTGAAAAGTTCAGCCTTAGCTTGGGTCACGCTGCCCTTCTCGAGTCTCTGCTGCTGATGGCGCCTGGTCAGCCCCCTTTGTCCTCAGCGGACGGGGCGGCCTGGGCTCCCTGCCCTCCAGACTCTCCCAGTAGGGTTGGTGTTTGTGGCCTGATTGACACATTTTTCTTCCTGCCAATAATTTGTGAAGCACGAGTTGAGAGTGAAAGGGGGGAGGGGGGGGTGACTCATCCCTCTGGCCACTAGCCCTCGTCAGAGGTCAGCCCACTCCACGTTAGAGCCGAAATGAAAGGAAGAGGAGCCATGGCACGTGGAGGGCACTGCTGGCGGCCTGGGATGCTCGCGACCCTTCCCTGCTAACAGAGCCCCACGTCTGGGGCAGCCGGGGCCCATCCAGGATCAGCCGCTTCCCTGATTGCCCAGCATCCCTCCGCAGCTGTTCTTGGCGACGTGACCCAGTGCTGGGCGGTGGGATGTCAGCGGACGTTGGTTTCCAAGAAGGCTTTTCCAGCCCCATGAGAGCTCAGTTATCTCTGGCATCACCCTTTCCCTCCTTTTTGCCTTGAGTGTCAGCAGCCATGTGCCGAGCACACACGCTGTGGGCAGGGAGCCGGGAGCCAGGCTCGGACCCCAGGGGCCTCTCTGAGCATCGCAACAGCGGTGACCCCTCCTCCCCCAGGCGCCCGCTCTGTGAGAAGAAGTCCCTGCTCGTTCAGCCCACTGTACCCGAGGGTGTTCCTTCCCATCACAGGCGCTCCCGGGAGCGTGGGTGCAACCGAGTCTGAGAGGCTGTGCGGCCCAGGCGGGTCCTGCAGGCTCTGCATCCAGACACGTCCAGCCAATGCACAGAAGTGGTTTCCATGGGCTGAGTGTGCTTGTGTACACGTGTGTGTCTGTGTGTGCACGCGTGTGCATGCGCGTGAGCGAGAGAGGCGTAGGGGAGGAGAGAGAGGGACAGATGGGTGGGGGGAAGAAGCATGACCATGAAGAAGAAGAAGAAAGATTCAAATCCTGGGAATATCTACCCAAACCACGTATTTGGAAAAGATGTAGCTTAAGAGTAGGAGCCAGAGTAACTTAGTCTGAATTCTATTCACTGCATTTAAGGCTCACAAGGCTCCCCTACCAGCCATTTTCTCCTTTCAGGAGGCCTCATCCACTTTAACGAAACGTATTCATTCCACAAAATTCAGAGTCGTCACTCACCACCCCGTGTTATTCTAAGGATTGGGGGAGCAAAGGCAAAAAGGAGGAAGACAGCTCGCATCGTATGAGTGCCCATGTATTTTGCAGTATTTAACTGTTGTTGACTATATTCTATTTATGCTTAAAATAATATTATGAAATAAGTTGTTCTTTAAACAGCATTTTACAGATGGAAAAACTGAGGCTTAGTTTGAGGTTAAGTAACTTCCCCGAGAGCACACGACTAATCGCTGTTGGAGCTGGTGTTGGCAACCACGTCTAAGTCCAGAGTTGCTTGCTTTCCGCTAACTGAGCTATTAATGTCTGCTTTCTAGGTGTCCCCAGTCTAATGGGTCGGGGGGGATAGGAAGCGTATTCAAGAAGAGCACGGCTTTGGAGTCACAGGGACCAGGGCTGGACGCCCAGCTCCACCACTGGTTGGCTGTGTGCACGAGCACAGCTTGGCCTGAGCTTCTTTTCTGGGAAGTGGGTATATGAACATCTACTTCACTGGCTGGAATTTAGCAGATGCTCCACGTGATAGCTGGTGCTACAGGGTGTGTGTATGTGCGTGTGAAACAGACCTTTAAATGACTGAAATGAAATGTGATAGCCATATTATTGGCATTTATAAAGCACTGCTATTTACGCATAGAAGTGGGCACTGAATAACTGAGGGAAATCAATAACATGATGGAAGAGTGGCCACGTGAGCTGGGACGACCAGCCCTCACTAGTCAGAATCAGGAGAAGCGGGACGGCGGGCCCTCTGGGCAGGCATTTGTGCACCTGGAGATGTGATGCAGCACAGGTGTTAGAGCCTCACCGGGAGACCTGGGTGTGGCCCGAGGAATGGAGAGGGGGTGGTGAGATGAGAAAGTGTGCTTGGGGTCGGCCTATGAAGGTTCTTGGGTTTGTATTAAAGCAACAGAGACAGTGAGGCAGCTGTCAGCTGTTCCTCAGGGCGAAGCGGAGAGCCTTCTGTTTGCCCCAGAACACAGCTTCCAGGAGCCAGTGGGCTGGGGGGGTTGGGGGGGGTGGCCGACCGGAAGCCGGAAGCCACAAGCCACAGCGTTGTGACTCTGCATGGCAAGGGCGATTCTATTCCCTCCTCCTCTGCCACCTGCCACACCTCCCTCCACAGCTCAGCTGCTTGAGGTGCAGCTTTTCCAAGCAAGAGTGAGAACACACCTGGGTAGGAAGCGTGAGCCTCTGCTTCTCCCCGTCACAGTGGCATCTTTTAGGGAGGAAGTAGCTCTGACGGGCTTCTCTATTACAGTGATAGCCAAAGGCCTTGCTTTCAAGAGGTATTAGAGAAGCAGAGAGAAGAAGAGCCAAAAATCCATGTGTGGAGGTGGGCAGGACGACAGACCTTCTCCTAGAAGGAGAATTTACCCTAAACCAGGTGAGCCCGGGCGCGTCGGCGCCTTTACTGAGAGGACTCCCCAGAATGCCACAATCCCGCCCGACCCTCAGGCCTTCCTGCTGGTTTGGGGTGTCTCTTTTCCATGATCCTATTTTGTTCAGCCCAAGGAGCCTCCTGAAGCAGGTGTGAGAAGAGCTCTCTCGCCCTGTCTGGCAGGAGCCGAGTGGAGCCCTGCTCACGGGCACGGCCGGGAGCCCAGTGTCTCTCGGGTCCCCTTCAGTCCTCGTTCAGCCATGAGAGAGGCATGACTTGCCGCTTTCCCCACAGGCCACTTGCCCAGCCTCGTCTCTCCCCGAGCGGTCCTTCCCAGGGCAGCGTTTGCCCGCTCTTGGGATGCCCAGCTGGCTTCGGGCAGCGTCCTCGGCTTTTCCCCGAGGAATCAAGCTGCCACGTGACAACTCAGCCCCGTGTAAAGGCAGAGGGCAAGCTGCTTTCTCTCCGTCCTCTTCTGAGCATCCTCGGAGCTCGGGCCCTGTGCTGGGACCGCGGGCACTCTCACCGTCTCCCTGATAGGAAATGGCTTTGTCGCGTGCAGCCCGGCTTGGGGGCCGGGGAGGGGAGTGAGGGGAGGCCTTGGGGAGGGGGGACGAAGCCTCGGGTCCTCAGTCTTCACGCTGTCGGGCCCTGCGGGAGTCTGGAAACGTGCTCTTGGTATCCTGTCATCTTGGCCTGCTTTACTTCTCGGCTCTGGCTGCCTCGCCTAAGGCAGGGTTAACACGTGCGGCTAATATCATATCCGCCCAAGACGTCTCTCATCCCGGTCCCTGCAGCCAGCACGTGCTCTTCGGCCCCACAGCTGCTGTTACGTTTGTCCCCATCAGGGAGGGGGGGGTCTTCCCCCGCGACTGTGGCCACTCGAGAAGCTTCTGCTTTTCTGCGTGAAGAATCCTGTCTGGGGGACGTCTAGGGAGTGGTTCGCATCCCCTGAGTGTGAGCCTCCCTTGGCGTGATAGTACGGGCTCCGCGGGGAGATGGGGGCACCCAGCGTTCCCCCTGGGGGACAGGCCGTTTCTCCCAGCCGTGGAGGCATGGCTGTGGGCAACACAGCCACGTCTCAAAGCAGCTGCTCGGCTCGCTGAGCCCAGCACGCACACCACAGGGCCTTTCTCACCACCATCAGTGTCTTTTTTCGGAATCCCTTGTAACTAACTGTGCCTTTTTCCAGAAAGCCTGTTCGATGGGCTTTATCCCTCAGGGGGATCATTGTGGACACTGGGAGGAAGGTGCACTCGGGAGGGAGTAGCTGGTCCAAGTTCAAGGCTCCGTTCCCCGGACCCCCTCCCATGACCTCGCCTGTTGAGGCTGCGTGTGAACACGCCGTTGACCTGTCCGGACCGGCCTTGAGCAGACAGTGCCCGACCCCCCAGCGGCTTCCCGGCCCTGAGAGCATCTTTGGGTTATTGTAGGAGCCGCGTGTTTCCCTCGAGAGCCGGGGCCCAGCCTCCTCCTGCTTTGCCATCTCCCGTGTTGAACACGCTGTTCTTGTGTTGGATTCCCGTCAGCAGCGGTGAGAGGTTTGCAGGAGGAGTACAGTATGCCTGTCAGCCTTCTACCAGCAGCGGTGCCGTCAGAGCCCTGCGCTGGGTGCGGGGCTGCAAGGTCAGCCGGACGAGGGGATGGCTCTCCAGGCGTCCGGCTGGGTGACCGGGAGTGATGTCCCCCCACAGGGTGGACTGCCCTCTTCGATCCGGGGGTGCAGGGGCACCGGGCGCCTGGTGGATCCCAGTCTGACACCCTCGCGTGCACAGCGTGGGTGCAGTTTTCTGTAGATCACACTCACATGTAGACCGACTCCTGAAGTGTGTGTCCACTCTTCTCTGGTCACAACCAGGACGGGGCAGGGGACTGGCTCTGGGCTCCTTCCCGCCCCCGTCCCCAAGTCCTCGGCGCCTCATTCGGCAGGGGTCCTGCCTGAGGGCCCAGCATGGTGACCGCAGCCTCGCGGTGCCCTCCGGGCTCTCGTCTGCCTGCCTGTGCAGGAGCTGGGACACGTCATCCTTGTTGCCGGTGGGACAGTCACCTCCGCCGATGGGCGTCACCCCAAAAGGGCTGTTCCTCTGAGTCACCGTCACCCGGGCATCGTGCCTTGTCTGGCTCAGGAAACTCCCAGCGTTTCAGGCTGACATAAGACCGTCTGTCTGGGGCAGATGCTGGGCGCTGACAGCCTGGTGGCCCAAATGGTTGGAGGCTGCAGGCTCCAGCCCCTATGATAAGCGGAGGCCACGGAAGCATCCTCTGAAGCCGGGGACCCAGGCAGCAGTGTGAATGGAACTCGACCAACCAGGGCAGAAAAGGAGAGTGCGGGGGTAGCGGTCTGCAGTTGGACGTGTAAGGTTTTAAGGCCACTGTTGTTTGAGCACTTCCTGTGTCACAGACACTGGCGCGAAGCACTGGACCTGCACAGCAGCCCTTAGAGCAGGGCTGTTCCTATCCCCGTTCTGCCCAGAAGGAACGGGAGTGCAGAGGTGTTCAGTTCTGGCCAAGCTGGATAAGAGCCGTAGCTGATACTTGCACCCAGGAGCGTCTGAGTGCAGTGTTCAGGGCGCTAAACATTCCCCTAATGCAGCATGTGCGTAGCACAGACATAACAGCTCACAGGAACGAAAAGGCATTGGCTAGACTGACGTTGATTCCCATCTTTCATTTCCTGTAATTGGATTCTAAGCTCCTCGCGTTCATTGCTTATAGTTCAAGCACACAATTTTACATGTCGGGGTTACATGCCGGGCCCATAGGGTTGTAGGCCAAATAGATACAGAAATGAGAAAATAAATAAAAACTGAGCAAATGAAAGATTTTTCAAGGAAGAAGCCTCTGAGATATCCCCCTGGTTATCATTCTCAAAGTTTCATTTATTGGCAGGTAATTATTAAGCAGCTACTCAAAGACTGAGGATAAAAAGATGAGTGAAATATAGTCCAGGCAATGAAGGGGCTTCAGTGGAGGAGACATTATTCAGGAGCCACCATCGATGGTACAAATGCATGAACAAGCTCGAGCATCTGAGCCACCTGGGCCTGACCTTGGCTGCTTGAGATGCTTGGGATGCAGTCTTGGGAACTTACTTAACATACCTGAGCCTTTGTATTTTCCTCTGCAAGATGGACGTGGGACGTTAATTACTCTACTTCATGGGATCTTTGCAAGAATTAAGTGAGAAGTGCCCAGCAGAGAGCCTGACCCATAGCAGATGCTAGATAAACGGTCGCTGATACGGTGATGTCCCAGATATAGTCATCAGTACTGTGTCGGGGGGACCTGACTTCCAAGAAGATGTTGCTCACCGTGTGGAGCCCTAACGGATGGGAACAGTTATGAAAGAGAATGGAAGCCTTTCCCGATGGCCGGACTATCAGGCATGAGTCCACAGGCACAGGCGTCGAGCTTGGCTTGAGAAGGAAGTGAGGAGGTGGTGGGAGGGTGATGCAAGTCTGGATCACAGAGGAATTTAAATGTCAAACAAAGGCATTTGGAAGTTACTTATTTACCTTAGAGGACAGAGCAAGTAAATAAAAATTTTAATATGGGAGAAATGTGATCAGAACTGTGTTGGGCCCTTAGCTTACTAAGGGACCTTAGTAAGCTAAGGTCCCTTTTCCAGTTCCTCTGGTGCTTCCCCTACAATTCAGAATAAACCCCACTGTTCTTGCCATGGCCCACCAGTCCCCTCCTCACATCATCCCCCCATCCTGTCTCCCTGGTCCCCCCGGCGCTGGCCTCCGTGTTGTTCAGGAGCCCGTCAAGCACTGGGGCCTTTGCCCCACTGTCCCCTCCGTGTGGGCTGCTTTCCTACCAGGCTTCTGGATGGCGCTTTCTTCCCTCCACCCAGGTCTCTGCTCAGAGGTCAGTGAAGCAGGAAAACCTTTCCCGACCACCTGTCTATATAGCGTGGCCCCTCGAGAGCCCTGATCACCAGCTCACATGCACTTGTGTCTTACCTCGTTGTTGCTTCCCTCATCTGGAATATAAGCTACATGGGAGCAGAGAGCCTCTCTTTGTTTCTTCCCAGCACCCAGATCAGGTCCCAGCACAGAAAGATGCTCCATAGATACCTGTCGAATGAGTGAATCATCTAGATCATGATGAATAATAGGATCTTCCAGCAGCACAGAGGAGAGAAGAAGAGGCCCTAACACGGCAGCAGTGGGAGTGAAGATTGGTCAGCATTTCGGCCTCTCATACATTAAACTCTGTTCTTGGGTATCTCGTCAAAGCCCCACAGAGAGTGCTGAGAAGACAAGACAAACGGGGTCCCTACCTGACTCCCGAGGGGAGATGGGCCAACAGACCAGGTGATCACCAGACAGAACAAAGAGGTCTGCAGGATTTCGGGTGCGGTGGAGGGCAGATTAACCTGATAAGCATTTTCATCCATTCGTTCATCATTCAGTTCATCAGTTGGGAAATGAAGGAGAAGGAAAAGGAAAACCCCTTTCCACCTGAGCCTCCTGTGAAGGTGGCGGTGCTGTTACGTGAGATGAGTGTGATCCACAGAGAAGCTGGGGAAGAGGGAGCCCTCGTGTAGGAGTCCAGGGTGTGTGGCCGGCCGGGCGCAGGGGAGAAGTAGAGGCAGGTGCGCTTTTTCCCCGAGGGCTGGCAGGGAATCGAGGGAGAGTAAGTGCAAGTGCAAGGCTGCTTACTGGGGAGGTTGTGGTTTAGTTCTGATTTGTGTTGGTTGTTATTTTGGGGGGGATTTGGGCATATTTGTAATCTGGCAGGAAAGGGGTGGAAAAAAGATTCCAAAGAGTCACTAGATTTGATGGAAGATCATGGAGGAGACAGGGCATTGTGGGGCTAATGTTTGTTAATGTTTATTAAGGAGGAACGTTTATCCCCCCAAAAGGAGGAGGAACATTCCTTCTCAGACTCAACACAGGACATGATTTAAGTGGTGGACACGTCTTCATTTAAGAAAGAAAGCTCCGGGCCCTTGTAAGATCTTCTCAGTTTGCTTCTTGTCAAAGAACAGAAGATGGGATTTGAGAAGATTCGATTTGAAGAGAAATTGGGAGATGGTCTCTGAGGGGTGGTGTCCTTGAGGTGAGCATCTGCCATGAGGCTGCATCGCAGGAAAGGGTCCCCCACCTGCCACGCTCCCTTCTTAAAAGAGCTCACGTGCATCATCCGCTTACTAGCCCAGCGTCTGCCGTGGACTGTCCATACATTATTTCTGTGAATTCTCCCACAACCCTGTGAAGATGAGGGTCATGACCTACATCCTACAGGTGGACGAAGAAGCCCTAGAGACGTAGAGTAACGTGAGCAGAGTTAGGTGGCTACTGAGAAGGAGGACCAGTGCAGAGCCCACATCACAGCCCACGTCAGGGCTTCGGACTTCTCCGCTTCCCCTCTCCCCTGAGGCGGTGGTCTCCTAGCCACGACCTTGTCCAGAGGAGTGTGTAGGTTGTTATAATTTAGTGATTATTCAGAGTCACCAAGTCTGCGCTGGTTCCAGGAGCCCTGCAAGGAGTGGCCGTGAGTTCATGTCCATTTCTTAGGGCAAACTGTCAAATGACAATTGCAGTAGATAACCCGAATTTCTCAGTGTATCTCTGTATGGCCGTAGCGTGTCCTTTGTTTTGAGTGGAATTGGCCCCTGGTCTAGCTTTGATAGAACCAGCTCCTAAGATGACAAGGAAGTTTGTTGATTCCTTCTACAGGAGGCCCTTTAAGATGAACTGACTGTCAGCCAAGCCTGGCCAGCCGACTGTTTGCACGGGTATTTGTTTAAAAAAGAAAAAATCTGAACCTGACCTGAATGAGACCTTGAGGTTTCAGAATTAATACATGTCCTGTTCCTGCCACACCTGTGACACTGTGAAGTTGTAACCACAAACAAAACCTGGACAGGTTCCATGGCAGCCGTGACTGTAATTAAAGCTATTTGGAGGGCTGAAGGCTAATTTAAACGTGATTGCCAGAGGGGTTTCTCAAGTCTAAAAGTGCTAGTTTGACAATTAATGATAGTGAAGGGCTTAACTGGCTTGAGTTAAAATAGCAGGGGAAGGTAAGCCGACGTCCCCTCTGTCCACATGGGGACGGTCACCGGAAGAGCCCCCGAGGTCCTCCTCACGTGGTCGGAGCGGGAGAGAGCGAGCTAGCCCTGGGTGTGGACAGGCAGCAGCGTGGCGCCCTTGCGGCCCGTCTCTCGCGTATACATGTGCTGTGGAGGCCGCTGCAGCACAACTGGTTGCTGACATCCGGCAATTCAGCGCTTAGAGCGCGAACCGTGGCGCGCAACCGGGAGACACAAACACCCTTCCTCCTGTGCTGGGCTGTCAGTTCTGTGTCCTAACCCCAGCATTCAGAGGTGTCCAGTCATACTTCTTAATAAAAGAAACTTAATGGTGGTGAAGTCAGACATATGACACAGTTTTTTGTGTTTTTAAAATTTATTTATTTGTTCTTTGGCTGCATCGGGTCTTAGTTGCAGCACGCGGGATCTTTCGTTGCAGCACGTGGGCTCTTTGCTTTGTTGCAGTGCGTGCACAGGCTTCTCTCTAGTTGTGGCACGTGGGCTCCAGAGTGCGTGGGCTCTGTAGTTGAGGCGAGCGGGCTCAGTAGTTGTGGTGCGTGGGCTTAGTTGCCCCGAGGCATGTGGGATCTTAGTTCCCCGACCAAGGATCGAGCCGGTGTCCCCTGCATTGCAAGACAGATTGTTAACCACTGGACCACCAGGGAAGTGCCTATGACATAGCTTTAAGTTACTGGTGAGAGGAGAAATTCCACCGGATCCATCATTTCTGTCATTACTAATGGCTCGCTTTTTGCCTAGTTCTACAAACGGACCTCCCCCTGACCCCCCACCTGCTTTCAGAAGCCGGCAGAGATGTTCTTCACTTACAGGCAAAACCAACCACATCAGATGGAATGAACACTCCATTTAAATCCCCCTGGTCCCTCTTCTAACACAGAGAAGAAAGCTGATTTGTATGGCCATTAGGAACGTGGTTCCCGTCTGCACAACCAGGGATTCTGTGAATTGCAGACTGACTTAGCTGCATGTTTCTGTAACCTTTAGGGACCTGTACCGAGTTTGACTGAACCGTATTTTAAATGACAGAAGAGTTAGCCACTAAGAACCTTTTATCAGCTGCCATCTTGTTTTGAGGCGGCAGATCTGAACCACTTCAAGTATTTCTTGGATTCCTTGAGCTAAGAGAAACCATTAAAAGCGTGCGTTGAGGCAGGGAGAGCGCTGAGCTGGGGGTCAGGAGGGCTGACATTCCAGACCCAGCTGTGCCACCTACTCAGGCGTGCGTTGAGGCAGGGAGAGCGCTGAGCTGGGGGTCAGGAGGGCTGACATTCCAGACCCAGCTGTGCCACCTACTCAGCCGTGCGTCCTTAGGCTGAACACTTCCCAGAGTGTCAGCCCTTCATCTGAGGGCTAGCTTTGCTCTGAATGGCCTAGCAGTTTCTTTCCAACTCTATGTTTCTCTAACTCTAGTTCATGGTCACAAATTTAGTTCATGGATGGCTTGAGTATAGAATCCTGGACTTCCAACTCCTAATCCAGTGCTCTTTGCGTTCTCCCAGGTAGCCTTGAATTATGGCTCAGTGTCTGTGGTTAAAATGGGTGAACTGCATTAACAGCGCCTGGGGGCAGAAAAACAGGAAGTGCTGGAAGGAAGAGCTGCAAGAGAGACCTCATTATGTTCGGTCAATTAGAAAATGGACTGAGGCTTCCGTATCTATTCCGTGTGGGCAGCTGCTATTAGACCTAATTTGAAAAGTCACTGGCATTGACTTTGAGTTTGCAGAACCTCTCTGTCAGTTAACTCAAAGTCCTTAACCTCGTGTTCAGCATTTATTACCTTTGTTAGGCAGGGTAAACCTTACGACCTTTCTCTTACAGGTAAATGGAACCAAGAGATTGGTCATATATTTGTGCAGTGTTTTAGCTAGTCATCTTCTTTCCACTCCACACCCTGGTCCTTCTCTAACTCACTTGGGATTGTTTTCAGTTCTCTTTAAGAAGGCCTAAAAGTTTATCTACTTTTTAAACAACTTATTTGAGGAGACATTATCTTTCTACAGCTCCACGCTCTGTGTGCATGTCATCTCATTTTTATTGCTAAGGCGTTTGCAAAGTCAAATTCTTAGAGTACCTTTCCTTCTGTAAATATGCATGTTGCCTTACTCTGCAAACACTCATCCTGGATTTAGAGACTGTTGCAACTCTTAATAATATTTCTCTACTTACTCGGCATCTTTCTTCCATAGCTCTCAAAATATCCAGGACACAGAAAGATACAGCAGATAGGAGATGACAATTATTACTACTTGCAATTAACGAATGACAAGTTAGAGGTACTTTTAAAAGTTGACCAAAGTTTAAATAGTCTGTTAGTCAGGAGCTGGTATCCTGGAGTTAGACTGCATGGATTTGAATCCAGTGGAACTAAAATCCAGTTCTGCTGCTTACCAGCCGAGCAAGTCATAGAATATCTCTGTGCCGATCTCTACTGTGTCTGTAAAGTGCGGATGATAATGCCTCCCTCATAGAGTTGTTGTAAGAATTATGTTTTATTCTAAGTATTCTGTATGTGTTAGTTCTTCTTTTTTTCTTCCCTTTATCGTTGTCACTGCTGCCTCCACCACCACCACCACCACCATATCATCACCATCTCCATCATCACCATCACCATCACCATCATCACCATCACCATCACCATCACCATCACCATCACCATCATCATCATCACCATCACCATCATCACCATCACCATCATCACCATCGTCACCACCATCATCACCATCGTCATCATCACCACCATCATCACCATCGTCATCATCACCACCATCATCACCATCACCATCATCACCATCACCATCACCATCGTCATCATCACCACCATCACCATCATCACCACCATCACCATCATCACCACCATCACCATCACCATCATCATCATCACCACCACCACCATCACCACCATGATATCATCACCATCATCACCACCACCATCACATCATCATCCTCACCATCACCATCAGAACCACCATCACCACCATCACATCATCACCATCACCATCACCATCACCATCATCATCATCATCACCATCACCATCACCATCATCACCATCGTCACCACCATCATCACCATCATCATCACCATCATCACCATCGTCATCATCACCACCATCATCACCATCGTCATCATCACCATCACCATCACCATCATCACCATCACCATCACCATCGTCATCATCACCACCATCATCATCATCACCACCACCACCATCACCACCATCATCACCACCATCATCACCACCATCACCATTATCATCCAGTCAGTGAATGGCAACAGCACACAAAGGAAGTACAAGTAGCTACTTAAATTTTGAAAACCTGGACCATGAGTCCTACAGACCTAAATCTGGAACACTATATAGACATGGCAGATACGGACTTTGAAAACAGGTTTTGGGCTGCAGCAGAGAGAGACTTTGCTTACACTCAATGGGGAAAAAAAGGAGACAATCTGCTTCCACAGCCTATAGTAAACGGACAGGAATGTGATACAAGGTGTAATTTTTTAAATCTTTGTGGGGAGCGGGTGGGTGGAGGATGTCATCTAAGTCAGCATGCCCACAGGAAGGGTGAAATTCTTATAGCTTGAGACCTTCCTAGGCTCCTTCCTGGGAAGTTGAGGAAACAACGGGCAGGAAGCCACTAATTTTGTTTTATCTACATCATCCAAAAGTTTGCACCCCTGGGACGCTCTGGGATAAAGTCAGTCTGGAAAGAATCTGGCTTGGTGGCAGAGTAGCTGGAAGCAGAGAGCGGGCTCCTGCCTGCCAAGCGAGGATCTTACCAGTTAGGTGGTGGTGGCGAAGCAGATGACAGTGAGTTCACTGATTTCCTTGGAGAGAAGAGACCAGAGGACTTGCACAGACTGATTTCTTCCCCATCATCTGTTTTTACCACCCCCATCCACATGGAGACTAAGCACTTAAAATATGCAATCAGGCCAGATGCTCCCTTCCATCCCTAATGAGAACTGACCAAAAGGGGGACTCACAGTAAAAAGGCAGACTTTTGGACACATGTGATTCTGAGGCAGCTTCTAGGGAAGGGGATGAAGCTTCCGTCTTTGGAAATGTTTGTAATATGGGAATAGATATTTAGACATACAGCCCATACATGAGACAAAAGCGTTTTAGCACCTCTTATAACTTAGAGACTGTGGCAATGATTACTTAATTAATCTTCATGGTAACAGTAGGGATTATTCTTCTCATTTAATAGATGAGGAAACTGAAGCCCATTCTTTCCCACCATCAAACAATTTGGCATGAACCTGGATCTACTGATTCCCAGCCCACCTTGACAGTGATCCCCATCCAGGCCATTGGAAATATTCATTTTGGGGGATAGAAATGGAAACTGACTTTTCCCAGTCCTCCAATCCTCACTGCTCTTGTGTCCAGGGAAACCTCATTCATTCATTCACTCATTCACTCATTCATTTATTCATTCAATAACTTGTGATCATCTACTAGTCTATGGGTATATTAAGTACAAGGACATAGCAATGAGTAAGACAAAGTCCTTGTCTTCAGAGATTCCCCGTTTCTATTCATGTGAAAGATAAACATGCAAAACACATGAATAGATTTCTTCTATGAACAAGGCAGTGGTAGAAAAAGTCATTGGTGATGCGTTTGAGGGACGTCAGCTCAGGCAGTCAGAGGAGGCTCAGTGAAAGCTACTCTGAGAAGAAAAGTACTTGGTGCTCTTGGGGAAGAGCATCTTTGATGACAAGAGAGCCGGGACAGCAGGAGGGGTAGCATTGAGCACTGCCTGATGTGGAGGAACAGAAAGAGAGCCGGTGAGGTGGAAACATGGTGGCAGTGGAAAAGTTTCAGGAGATGGGGCCCCCAAATTGACATGAACCAGCTCATCTAAGTCATTATAGGCATCATAGGAAATTTGAAGCTTATTCTAAATTCAATGGGAAGGCATTGGAGGTTTTAACCATTGGAATGAAGTGATCTGATTGGAATGTTAAAATGATCCTGACTGATGGATGGAGAATGGGTTTCAGGAGAGAAAGAGGGAAAGGGATTAGAATTCAGTCATCCAGGTGAGAGACAGCTGCATAAACTTGGGTGGTAGTCACTGAAATGGAAGGAATTGAAGAGCTGAGATATTTGTTGGCGGTGGAACAATGAAAACCGACCAATGGTTTGAATATAGCGTAAGAGGGAAAGGGAGATTAAGGATGACTCTTGGGTTTAGGTTCAACAAATAGGTAAGCGGTGGTACCATTTGCTAAGATGGAAGCATCTCAAGGGAGGAAGTGTGTGTGTGACGGGTGTAGTGTGGCGTGAAATCCATTGTGTGTGTGTGTGTGTTTGTGTGTGTGTGTGTGTGTTAAGTCTGGGAAGCCTGCTGTGGGCACTTAGATGTACGAATTTTGTGCTCTGGAACTTGGGCTGGATTGAGGATGTAGGTTTGGGAGTAAGAAGGATATGGATGGCGTTTGAAACCATGCAATTGCACGAGGCCAACCCAGGAGAGAGTGTGAGGAAGGGGGGATGGAGGGTTGAGGACGGAGCCTGGCTCCTCCTTTCAGAGGTCAGGGAGGTGACCCAGAAGGAGCACCTGTCCAGCAGATAACAAGGATCTGCCTAGTAGGTGATCTGACTACCTAGTAGATGACAAATAAACAACAAAGGAACAGGAGAGTGCAGTGTCACAGAGGTGCGGAGAGGAGAGCATTTCTTTTCAATGCTGCGGGGAAGAGAGAGACGCAGTGGGAAGAGAGAAAGGCTCTTGGCACTTTGGTAAGATGGAGTCGTTGATGACCTTGATAACAGACATTTTGTTGGAATGGACGAATTTGAAAGCTCAATTGTGGTGGGCTGAGAAGGGGATGGGAGGTGAGAAAGGGGGGAGATGGGGAATACAGACAACACCATCCTGAATCCAGTCCTAATTACACTCAGCCCCGAACCACAAAAGCTAGATATTGACAAGACTTTGAAAGACCATTTGCTGCTCCTAAAATAACCATGGCGAGTGGGGGAAAGCCAATTCTGTGGTCCCTCTTCGTGACTCAGTCCGTTTTTAAACAACTTTCACTATTAGCAAGTTATCCATCTATCGACCTGAGAGGTTTTTATCCGTTTTGATTGGATGGAGATAGAGACACCCTAAGGGCATTCATGCACCACTCCTCACTCGAGGCTTCCACAGCCCTTACCTTTCTCCACTGGTCCCTCCACCCCCCAACTCTCCATGACGACGGACCTGCGAGACTCCCGTGCAGCTTCCAGATGGTGCTGTGTGCATTTGCTCGTACGCCGGACTCTCTCACTCACATGTGTCCTCCCAAAGAGAAGTGCCTGCTGTCAAGTGGGTATGCCTCGTACACGGTAGATACTGAATTTTTATTAAATAACTGATTTTTGGTAATTTTAATCTACATTCAGTTGCTTGGTTCTTAAGTTAGAATAATGGTCTAGGCCTCTAAGTATGGAGTGTGCAACGTTTCACATAAAAGCAGTAGTCTGGGGAGGAGGGTGTGATGTCCTGTCCATTCCCATTGCACGTTTCTCAGCCGCGCCCTTACTCTGCTGATAGGGGTGGTGCTCCCATGCCCTCCTTTGTTCTGCTTTCACATCGTGACTCTCCATTGCTGGAAAGAAGACAGATGCTAATTTCTTTACAAATACCTTGCTTGCTCACATCCTACTGATGTTTTCAATCTAAAAGGAGTTGGGGGAAGGAGATCTGGATGATTCTCCATTAGAAATGTGCTATTAAAATTGTCAATTTCCTGAAATACATGGTTGAAAAACCTTCATTCTTTTCCCCACTGTGTGTTACCCTAAACTATAGACCTGTCGCCAGTCAGTGTTCTAGCGTGTAGGTACAGAGAAGCTGTGGGAAGATCCGAGTGGCACTTAAATTACATTCTCCCTTTGATTTTGAAGACATTTAGTGCCATTTTGTAGAATTCCAAGACCATTGGTTCCCTAGAGGAGGGGGCTGTCCCTTTTAGAAGCAGCACTGCTGCGGTGACTGAGGAGAAGAAATTAAGCCATCAAAACAGGATTGGCTCTTCCACCCAGATCTTCACGGAATTAAAAGGACAAGAAGGTTCTGTGGGCCCCGCTGCTCTCTTGCTGCAGAGCTAGCTTCTTCACTGCTGCGCCTGAGCTGAGTAGACCACATGGCCCACGTAGTGCGGCCCATGTCATGTAGCCCACTATCTGGGCACCACCTGTGTTTCAACAAAAGGTTGGTTCTTACAAGAAGGTCAGTGTCTAGGGAAGACATGGATTTTCCTGCAGAAAAATTGTTCTTTCTGTCTGCTAGCTTCCAGAGATGTGTGCTCTGTGCATAAGTCAAAATATTTTTTTCTGACTACTTAGCATCTTCCATAATTTCCATTTGGGATTGGAAAGCACAGCTGTGTTCTTCCTGTCTCATTCCTCACCTTCAGAAAGAAAACTCCAAGGGGAATGTGGCCACAGATGGCACAAAATCTGTAGGGAAGGAAGGTGCCATGTTTGGAGTGGCCCAGGCATCTTAAATAGATTCTACAAAGATCCTGGAGGTGTGGGTCTTCTTATCCCTGGATAGGAGGAGATCACACTGGTGCATCTCTGGCTGGTACCACTCTCCACTTGCAAGCGGGGTGTTCTCACACAGGGTAGCCAGGCTCAGAGCCCATCCTGTGAGGGGTCCTGTTTGCTTGCACTCTGAACACCACTTACAGGTTGTGAAATGGAACCCCCTGGTTCAGGTACTTCCACTGTGATACCTGAAGGAGTTCTTTCTCTAGAACCGAAATAAGAGTTGAGGATGAAGACACTGCTACACAAGGAACCAGCACTTAAAAAGTTAAAGATTTTGGGACTTCCCTGGTGGCGCAGTGGTTAACAACGTGCCTGCCAATGCAGGGGACACGGGTTCGAGCCCTGGTCCAGGAAGATCCCACATGCCGCGGAGCAACTAAGCCCGTGCACCACAACTACTGAAGCCCGCGCGCCTGCAGCCCGTGCTCTGCAACAAGAGAAGCCACCGCAATGAGAAGCCCGCGCACCACAACGAAGAGTAGCCCCCGCTCGCTGCAACTAGAAAAAGCCGGCGTGCAGCAACGAAGACCCAACGCAGTCAACAATAAATAAATAAATTAATTACTTTTTAAAAAAAGTTAAAGATTTCCTCAAAACTGCAGACAGCTAAGTGAACAGTTAACTATCATAAATGGACAGCACAGTTTATGGAGATACTGGTGTTAATTTCCAGTCCGTACTCAAGAAGGAAACATCAAATATTCAGCCAGTTTTAGTGAAGG
The DNA here is from genome assembly GCF_028564815.1 of Eubalaena glacialis. Classification (NCBI taxonomy): domain Eukaryota; kingdom Metazoa; phylum Chordata; class Mammalia; order Artiodactyla; family Balaenidae; genus Eubalaena; species Eubalaena glacialis. The sequence goes on from NC_083725.1 coordinate 1,343,212, forward strand.
GAATGCGCTCTGTCCTGCCCTTCTGTCACCTTCTTATCCTCTCATAAAAGTAAGAGCTTAGATTTATTGAGTGGTTACCATGTACATGGTCTGCCTAAAGGCTCAGTATTCCCCGAGTATGAAGTGGATACAATGAATGCTGTTTTGGGTGTTAGAAAGTGGAGCTGGGAGAAGCCAGGCTACTTGCCGAGGTGTCTGGGTTACTGAGATGCACGCGTGGGACCAGAACCTGAGCCCCTTGCCTTCAAGGTGCACGAGTTGAATTTTTCTGCTCCCTTGTCTCCTCCTGGTGCTGATTCTCTCTCACTAGACTGAATTCTTTGAAGGTCAAGGCTATGTCGTCTTCATCTTTGCATCCAGCTCGTGGTAGGTCCTTCTTACTTCCATTTCAAACATGGATTGGATCTGTCCACATTGTGTGCTTCTCCTTGACATGGTTTGACTTCTCCTCTTGTATCAGGGCTGTTCTACTAACAAAAAGGAGTTTGTGATTTCTTCATCAGGAAACACACACAGGTCAGATAGGGAAATAGCATTTTGCCATCAGTTGTTACCGCTATTAAGGCCGCATCAACCATGAAACCTTAGAACTTGCTAACGAAGTTCTACAGCCTCTCAGAAATGGTGTGCTTGTCTGTTTGTAAACGGTTCTTTTAGCAGCATGGAGGGGCTGGGGGAAGTTGACGCCTCTCCAGCGGGTTGAGCATCTCCTGAGTAGACCTTCTGTGTTTGCCTGTGGTTAGTTCATGGATTGTGTGGCCGAACACCTCCCTTCAGTTAGGAAAGCGTCTCCGGTCAAACAGTTACCCAGCACCTGCTCTGGGCAAGGCGTCCCGCTGGGTGCCGTGGGGGATTGGAATTAGGCATGGCCCCTGCCCGCAAGCAGCTCACCGCGGAGATGTGCTGGAGGGGACTCCGTGGGCATCTGGGCTCTGGGCAGTCAGTGGCTCTCACTTGCAATAGAACTTATTCTGCGCAATCACGGAACATTCCATGAATGGTCACTGAGCACGCGCAGTTCAGTAGCAGAGACTTTAGTCAAACTGACTAATCAAAGAAGACACATTCTTTGCCCCGAGTCCTTTCTCCCTGCCGGAGAAGGAATAGCTTTTGTCAGCTGAGCGACAGAACACACGTACAACTGGCTATTGGGTCAGATGCAACCGGATGGCATTTATCTGTGTATTATCAAGCGTTGTGTATTTGGCTTTTAATATAGGTTGCCCCATCCTCCACCATATTTTTTTAGGATTCTCCTCTTGCTGCCTTTTCTCTCAGCTCATCATTGTATTTTATGGACACCCACACATACTGGGATTATAATAATTCAAGCGCTTCGAGGCTCATTCTTTTCTTGTCTGATTCTGGATTTCTCCCCCAAGTACATTTAATGTTGAAATAAATGATATGCAACTTCCAGCCCCATCAGGGGAAGAGAAATTTGGCCAGCAGGAGCTTTCTTTTCCATGTCAAGATAATCTCTCTGCTAATTTGGAAATGAAATTAATAGCTTGTTGCTGTGTCCAAATGCAGATGGGGTCTTCCTCTACTAGAAGCCCCTGGTTTCCATCTTTAGCCTTAGTTTCAGAGGTCAGCCTCAGTGTAGAGCGAGTCACGTATTGGATGTAGAATGAAATTTTCATAAGAGCATTTGAATGTCTTCTTATTGTTTCGCTGCTTTTAATTTAAGCCTATGTTTGGTTTGCAATAACCATAGTCTCCGTTTGGAGTCCTGTTGGTCCTCTGATCTTCAGAGGGTGAGTCCAAGGAAATGCCACCTGGTTTAGTGGCCTCCAAAGCTATCTTTATAATTCTTGCGTGTCAAAGCAAAGTAGGTGCAGCTCCTGGGAGAACTTTTGCAGTTGTGTAAGGCTGCCCTCGAGGGGGAGGAAACAGTGAGCCCAGCCATGGAGAGCGATAACAGCCACCTGCCTCTCTCTGGCCACAGGTGCTTCCCAAGTGGCTTAAAAACAGAAGCTAAGGTACCAATGAACAGCTGAGTCCTGAAGAACACACAGGCAAAATGGCACAAGCAATCAGTTCTCTGGCAACAGCAGCATCCAAAGTAAATAAACAACAGCACAACTTTGTGTTCAGCCTAATGCAGGTCTTTAAGTTTATCCTCTCCCTCACCCCCGAATATTATGAATTCCAGTATCCTTTTAAAACAATGTGAAGCCATTCCTTCTGCAGGGCTACCAGAAGTAAGGAAAGATGGTCTTCTGTAGGATGGATCATGATAAATTATAGAACGTCTGCACCAAAAAGACCACAGCTAGCATCTAGTTCAAACTGTGATTCTATAGATGAGTTTTTAGAGAGATGAAGTGAATGATCAGAGCTCACATAGCTATCAAGTGGCAAAACGCAGCCTGAAATCAGGTTTTTGGATGTACATTTTCATGTTCTTTCCACTGCCACCATTTTGTTTTGAATCTTCTTTAACGCTGACTTGAAAATGGATGTGGTGAAGTTCCCATCTAATCTGCAGTGGCCATTCTGTAAGGTGATGGGGTCCCGCAGAGACTAGACATCCCGGCGGCTAAATTTCCTCCTCTATGCCTTCATGTTTTCAGTGAGTTGTTTAGTAGGGTGCATTCAAAAACTGTGTTTGCATTTCCATTCTTCTGTATTCCTCTAGTACTATTCGCATCTCTAAATATTGGCCTCTGTTCTCTCTTCTGCTTTTGGAAGGAAGAATTACCCAGCAAAATAACGGGTATTGCCTTTTACACGCTGAGGCTTATTTTTCAGTGGGGCTTTGGTTAACTGTGGAGCGTTCTGCTTGGCATTCGGGGCACTGTTCCTGCTGAGGGTAGAGGAGGAACCTACCTGTGCCAGGCCTGTCAACTCCCATTAGGACCCTTACCCCTTGCCCACGACAATGGTAATGTTGACAACTAAAATCCATCACAGCAGGGGGATCTAAGTCACAGTCTAGTTCTGTCTGGGTCTATTCCAAAGTACCCAAGGTTTCAACACTTAGGTCATCATTCTCATGTAAATAACCAAATTTTATCTATCTGGATGAGCTAAATAACCTCAACTTTGAGTCAAGAACTACTTTAAAATAGATAAAATTCCAGCTTATTCTAGTAAAATCTCCTGGCTTCTTATTGGTGTACCAGAGTCCAGAGCCAGGAAAACAGCCACCTTGCTTTCATTTATATTGGTTTGACCAGATGTGGAGTGTCTGTGTTCACGCAGCCACCGAGCTTTATGAGGTATGTTGGTAATTGAAGAGAATTAAGCAGAAGGGACCAGGCTGGTGCTAGAATGTGAAATGTCATCAGAGTAATCATGGGAGGCTTGGCTGGATTTTAGCCTGGGGGGATGTAATTAGCAGACCGGTGAGAACTTTCTTCATGTGTTTGAAGAGTGATTAGGTTTGCTCCAGGTGGCCCTAGATGACAAATCTGAAAGACAAGAAGGAAGTTATAAAGAAGCACGTTTTGGTTCCGTGCCACAAAGCACACGGTGGTGGGGAAATTGCACCAGCAGTACGTTCTCTACCGGTGGGATGAGCAAAGGGAAACCAGTTACGACCCCAGAAGTGATGCTGCAGCCGAGAATAAAGCATTTCATGAAGGGCTGGGGCTGGGTGATTCTAGAGGAGCATCCTTCATGGGGCATTACTACTCCAGGGAGTGGTTGGCCAGACAGATATGTTTGGGGAATAATCACTCAGCAATTATTCCTGGAGGTACGTTATTAATGTTGGGGTAAAAACAGTCAATAAGTTTGTTTAAATTAGCTTAGTCTCGCAAATGCACTTCGGTTATTGTGACTGCCTATTTTTAAAGTAATTCCTATTTATATCCTTTGAACACTGTAAGGGTCCTTTGAATACCTTCCTGTAAGTTGTCTTCCTACCCTGAGATTTTATGTATCCAGAAATCCCACATTCTTTAGAACGGACATGACTTTGGTGTGACGACAGCACTTCTAGATGTTGTGCTGTTATTCGAGAGTTCTGTGATGGGTGCAGGGTCGACTGGTTTATGTTACTTGAGATAAATGTGCTTGTCTAGATTAATGTGGAACAGATCCTGATGGTGAGGAGGAACACAGGTTTGAAGAACTGATCTGCCTGAGGAAGTCTGTTGGGGACACACCGGGCAAGTCTGCTGGTCCTCGGCATCTCTGGGAGCTGACCACAGGGTCATGGTTCCCAGGGCGGCCCTCAGCGAGCGTGCCACACACGGCTCCATTGCTGAGGTTGCAACTGGAGCCTTTCATGAGACTCTCGTGAACGGAGGTAGCATCATTAGTGGTTTTTCTCTTCACTGGACCTTCCATACTTTCACTACAGCAAAGGACAGGAAACCTCCCAATTTGACGGTGAATTCTGAGGTGTAGAGTTCGGCCTTTCGATACAGGCAGAGTGTAGAAGAGGGTTTGCAGAAAGAGAGCAGGAAGGTCAGGATGGATTCTGGAGTCACTTGGGTCTCGGGTGGCGGCCAGCACGCCGCGGGTGGCTTTGCTCGGTGTGAGCGGCGCAGTGGGCGCGGTGCTCAGGGACCCTGAGACGTGGGAGGGAAGCAAGGTCTCGACTGTCCCCGCGGACCGGGATTTGTCCCCCTGGGTGCGGAAAGGGTGTGGTGGATAAAGGTGATTCCGGATGCCAGGTGGACAAGCGGAGGAGGTTAACAGAGAGCAGAGAGCCAAGGCCGTTCCACCAGCTGACGCAGCCGTCCTCCGAGTCAGAGACACTTGCTCCAGGGGCCAAGGGGCGAGCTGTGGCTCGCGGGCTCCAGGGGCCGGTCAGGGGACTCCCTTTTCCCACGGTGACTCGGTAGGAGGTATGTCCCCGGGACTGCAGATCCTGTCCCTTGCCCCAGGCCCGCACCTGGGCTGCCGTTGTGTCAGCGTGGCCCCCGCCCCGGCTTTGGGGTAGAACGAGCTGATGACCGCACAGACCTCTGCGGATCCTGATTGATAGAGAAGGAAGTGGGGTTTAAGGAAGTGTTTCCTTGCGGGGTTTAATCGTTCACCATGAAGGCTATTAGGGATTTCATCACATGCTGCTTTGGCAGTTAGTTCAGAATAAACTGAGAAAACTGCAGGGACATTGCTAAGGAGGCTTTAGCCTCTGTGTTTACAGCACTTTTTTTTAAAAGTGAAATCATGACTGTGTTTAAATTGTACAGCGATATTTATAAAAGTGATGAATTTTCAAGCTGTTCTGAGGAGATGTGGTCCAGGAGGAGAGTAGGAAACAAACCCACCAGCCACCCAACAGTAGCTGGTCTTTAGTCCACTTGTGAAGTTCCTGAGTTTGATTTCACACCTGAGTGATTTTTGTTAAATCCATTCCAATGCTAGGCAGAGAGCTGAAAATAAGTTAATTGAGTCTTAAATGTTAGTGAAGTGTAATCCTACCGCTCGTCGTTTTGAAGTAAATATCCTGGTCGCCAACAGTTGAGAACCTGCTCTAGCTCTGGGGAGATGAAACCCCTGTGGGCCCAGAAGGAAGCTGCAGTACAAGGCTTGGCCCCATCTCAATGGGCCCTGTGGCCCGATCAGGGTACTTGATTTCCATTACTTTAAATAACAAAATTTAATTTTTTATCTAGTGAGGGACACCTGGGTGTCACCCGGGTAGCTGGCAAGATGGCAAGTGCTGGCCCTGTGGTTATGGGGTCTGGGGGAGCGAGGATGGCCCGGGCCCTGCAGGGGTTGGGGGGGTGAGCACAGAGAATCCGCAAGCTGCAGTCCCCAGGGACAGGCGAGGCCACCAGTGACCACGGCACTGTTCCCTGGAGAGGGCTTGGGGTTCATCCTCCCCTTGTAGTGCCGAATTTCAGAGATCCATCCTTCCTCCTCGTGAGGCCCCCAAACTAAGGACTCAGCAAAAGTTCCAGGAAGGCCTAAGGTGCCACCAGCACCCCTCCAGGCTCCCCCTGCCCCCTGAACTCTGGGTCCTCACCCCTCACAACACCAGCTGCCTTCTCATAAGCCAGCATGGTCCTGAGCCGGGCCAGGGCAGCTGAGGGGCCTCTGCCCTCGCGAACACAGGGCAGGGGCCCTGAGCTGTCCTCTGCCCTGGACCGCCCCTCCTGGGCCCTCCCCAAGCCCCGCACACCTTCCCCAGCCTCAGCACCAGCCGCTCCTGGGGAATGGGGTGCAGCCCACCCTGGTTTACACATCTGGCGCCAGAGGCGGCGGGGAGATTTGCCTCTCATTGGTTTGATCAATCTTTCTGCGGTGGAAGCCTCTCCAGGAGTCGAAAGCGATTTTCCCTTCGCAGGCACGGGTAGCCGTAGCCGCCTCGGTTTCCAGGGCCAGGCAGCGCTCTCCGTCAGCTGGGGGTTGCAGGAGCAGGTGTGGCTCAGGGGGGCACACGTGGAGGGAGTGAGCTGTCAGCCCCGCCTCCCGGGTGCTCCGTGGCCGAAGCGCCGCTGTTCGTGAGCACACTCGTTCTCTTCCCTCGGGGTCTCTGAGATGCGGAGGCCTCGAGGGATGGTGAAAAGGACAGCAGCCAAACCGAGGGATTAGTTCCTGGTGCCTCAGGAAGCCGGTGCTCAGCCTGGAGGAATCACAGGAGCCTCAAAGCCATCCTCCTGCCTTCCCTGGAAATGCCTCTCCCTCTCCTTACGAGTTCTTCTCTGTGGGACCCAGGAGAGAGCCCTGACTCTCGGTTTGACGGTATTAGTGGCTGGTTTCATTAGGAAAGCCAATCCCTCTTCCTTCTGCAAAACCAAAGGTCGCAATCTGGGATTGTCTGCAAGCAGGCGTCCAGGCAAGCCTTTCTGTGGGAAGCTCCACGGAGGGTTGCGTTTCCACCCTGACTCCTGGGCATGGGAAACAGCATCGCCCAAGGTCACCTGAAAGTCATTGGGAGGGTAGGCTCCCTGCATCACCTGTTGACATCAAGGGGGTTCAGCTAGACTTAGACAGCGGTACTTTGCTTGTCTTGTCTCCGGATCCCGCTTTACAGACGAGAAGGGTGAGACCAACAGAGACGAAGTCATTTTCTGAGGTCCCAGATTTTGTTAGTATTAAATTAGGGTTAGACTCAGGGCCTCTCTTTGTTAGAATTCACTCGTGTGTTTATTTAACAATTTTTGATGAACAGTTGTGCATTCACGATGGCCTAGGCCGAGCTCTAGGCCCTGGGAATCCAGACATGAATTGAATAGACAGGATCTCTGCTCTCATGGAGCTTACACTCTGGGATCTGTCTGCAGACAGGAAATCAGTACATAAATACCTTCGTGGTGTCAGCAGTGTTGGTTCTGTGAGGAAGACGGGGGTGGACGGAAAGTGGTGGGAGGGCTATAGCGCAGGAAGTGCTGGAGAAGCAGCTAACAGCTGTGCTCAGCAGGGCCAGGCGGGAGGCGAGGGGCAGCGGTGTGGGCCTCTGAGACGGAGGGATTGCAACTGCAGAGGTCCTGAATTCATGATATGTTTACCTTTCATCACAGAAACAAGTTTTTAGAATTTATATATTTTCTTATGCATGTATTTAAGCCTCTCTCTCTCTCTCTCTCTCACACATACAGACACACACACAGACACACACACATACACAAACGCACTCAATTAGTGGGCTAGAGTGGTTATAGAGGGATCAGCTATGAAAAACTGGGGGTGGGTGGAAAGTACAGGATTTGCAGACCGTCAGTGGACCAGAGGTGGAGCTGATTTTAGCATCTGTCACTCAGCCCCCCATCCTTGGTCCACTCTGGGGTGGGGAGGCTGGTCAGGGAGCTGAGACATGCGTTTCTAATAGCTGGAGTTGGCCAGCATCCCACTGTGTGCATCTGGATTATCTGAAGGGTAAAATGACGCTCTTTGGGGCCTGAAAGTCGGTTCCTAGTTTCTGTTTCTCATATACCCGGAGACCAGTGCCAGCAGATCAGGGGGGATGGTGTCCCGTTGCAACCCACAGAGGTCTCACTGCCACATAAACAAAGGCAGTGTTGATTGGCACACCTGGGTATTCTGCGGAGTTAGAAAAGAAAACCATTTTTTTTCTAGATGCAAGCAGAGGACCAAAGATTCTAGGGAGCAGGGGTACATGTGGATTGGCTCAGCTGTGTGTGCATTAAAGGCACAGGAGACCGGCAAAGCAGCTTGAAACTCCGGCAAGCAGGAGACAGAAAATGCCTCAGACGTCGGAGGGTCTGGAAGTGGCTGGTGGGGACTTGTGTGTGGACTCTGCAATTTCAGAAGAAAGCCTTGCTCTTTTTATCATCTTATATCGATTTAACATCCCCCCTTTGTGTTTAAGGTCGGTGTTTGCAGGGTTCTAATGTGATGTTGCGGATCTCTGTGCACCGGATTTTGCCCTGGGTTGAAACCTAGCCTGGGTGGACTTCCTTTGAGTTCTATTTGGAGGCCACTTTGACATGGAATTTTTGATGAAGAATGGCTGGAAAAGGGGGCCTGGTGAGCTGAGGAGTGAGACTTGGCAGGAATGGGAGCTGATTCCCTCACTCAGAGGTCAGCTGGCTGTGGAATGTCCACGGCCTCTCCCCACAGCAGATAAAGGCACTGAGTGCTACTGATTTCCCCAATAGCCCAGGAACCCACAGCATGTGTCACAAGCTTAGGGCAGCTGGCCTTTCCACCCCTGTCACCTCGGCCCCGGAGGCACCTGCCAGCCTCGTGCATGGATCCCTGGTTCCCCAGGCAACTGGGCTATTGTTTCTGGTGCCTTGTAAGACCAGACCTCTTTTGAGTGTGTTTATCAGCGGCAGCACGGCGGGGGAGTGGGCCAGCAGGGGGATTCAGAGACCACGGGAGCCTTTGCACCTCTGTGACTTGCAGAGAGGCCTGTGCCGGTGACGGGGGCACAGGAAAGCTCGCTAAATGGTGCCTGACGCCTAGGCACGCCTTGCCTTAGGAAAAGTAAGGGGTTACCGATACATCCTGTCTTGTTCATCATATCTTAGAAGAGGAGTCTTACTTCAGCTGTTTCTACTGTCATAGAATATCTTTCCAGGGCACGAGGGCTGTGTATACGTATGGCGGTTTTTCCTTTTTCCCCTCTAGGATGCTTTGCCCCATGTGAGGTAATTCTCCATTATACATTCATTTGGTTCTCTGTTGCCCTTGCAAGTTTAACAACCTTAAAAATTGGATGCTTCTCACTGGTTCCATAATGAAGAAGCAATTTGCCTCCAGATCCAAATCCAGGTGAAGCTGTGCTAACTTGAAGCCCTGCCTTGAGCATCTGGAGAATGTTAAATATCTCTGGGTGTAGGAGATCCTTGGATGCCACCAAAAGGTGGGGGAAAAGGTCTTTTAATAGCGTGTGGAGGCGTGAGGAAGTGAGGAAGGAGGGGAGCGAACAGCAAGGAGGTTCACTAAAATTAGAGCCTTTGACAGCGAGGGCAGCTCCACACCCCCCGCAGGCTCCATCCTCCACTCCGAGCCAGCTAGAGGCTGAGGTGAGGCCGGGAAGCCAGCTGTTCTCTTTTAAGCGGCTCTTCACTGAATTTTTACTGTTTCATGGAACAGGGCTTTCCTATTTCTGCTATGTCATTTAAATTTCCCGACCCTGTGAAGAGATTCTGTATCGTCTCCCATCTTAAATGCAATGACAGCATGTCTTTATGTCTTAAATACCTCTCCAGGGCCACACAGCTCTTCAGTACTTGAACCTGGATCTGTGTGATCCGTCTCCTGTGCTCCGAGCCACCAGCTCCTCCTGTGTGAGTTTCTTTCTTTCTTTATTCCGTTAGGAAGAATTACAAATTCCGTGAGACCTGGCGCGGCTGAGGTGCTTTCTGAAGGTCCTCTTGGCTCTGGGCGTCCGCATCTCATACCCGGTGGGGCCCCTGCCCTCTCCCTTTGCTCCTGCAGTCAGCGCTGCTCTGAGGCAGGCCCTACGCTCTGGGCACTCCGTCAAGCGTGTTTTTATCTCACTTTGATGCGTACCTCGGTCCGGATAACAGGGCTCCCCTCTGTTCCAACGTCCGTTTCCATACAGTATTGATTCTGTGCCCTGAGCTGGTCCCTGGTTTCATCCTGGGGTCAGCATCCTTACTGGTCCCCTTAGGACCGGCATCTCTCCCCAGCTGGTCCTGCCACTTGCGTACGCAGCCCCTGGCTGGAGGGTCCCTTCTGCCGGGATCCCCATCACTGTTCTCTTCACTGGATAGCAGGCACATCCTGCCCCTTCACTGGGCCACGCCAGCTGTCAGCTTCCTGCTCGGGCGTCAGCAGATCATTAGATTGATTCCTGGGAGCTGCGCTTGCATTTGGCAGGAACCCCACCGTTAGCCCGCACCGCTGGGTGCGTTTGCGGCCTGGCTCCTGTGCTGGTCCAAGGCGCTTCCTCTTCAGGAGATTGAGAACGAGAGTGAGGACGGTGTTGAAGACTCGGAGGGTGCTATTCAATGGCTGAATTCACTGCTTTTCTAATTAAAACTCAGCCTGCCCTCTAGTCCAGAGGCCCTCATTCAAGAGCCGACGCTGCGGAGGCTGCAGACCCTGGACCTCCTCTCTTCCCCATCACACCCAGCCCCGCACATCTGTCAGCCCCAGCGCAGCCTTTCCGCAGAGGCTCGGATGTCGCTGGGCGTCCGGCAGGTGAGGAGCCTGGGATGAACGTTGCAAAGAAAAGTCCTGTTTTTTTTTTTCCTGGATCATATTGTAGTTTTAATTTTTTGAGGAACCTCCATACCGTTAGCCATAGTGGCTGCATCATTTTACATTCCCACAAACAGTGCGCAAGGGTTTCAATTTCTCCACATCCTCACTAACAGTTGTTATTTTCTGTATTTTTTTTTACAATGGCCGTTCTGACACATGTGAGGTGATGTTTCATTGTGGTTTTGACTTGCATTTCACCAATAATTAGTGATGTTGAGCATCTTCTCATATACCTGTTGGCCATTTATATGTCTTCTTTGAAGAAATGTCTATTCAAATATTTTGCCCATTTTTAATTGAGTTACTTGTTTTTTTCTTTTTGCTATTGAATTGAAAGAGTTCCTTATATATTTGGGATATTAACCCCTTATCAGATCATGGTTTGCCACATGCATATATGGCCAATTGATCTTTGACATGTTGCCATAAATACACAATGGGGAAAGAATAGCCTGTTCAAAAAAAATGGTGTTTGGAAAATTAGATAACCACTTGCAAAACACAAAATTCAGTCTCTGTGTTACATTACACACAAAAAGAAACTCAAATAGATTAAAGCCTTAAATGCAAAAACTGAAACTGTAAGATGCCTAGAAGAAAACATAGAGGAAAATGTTCATGACATTAGTCTTATCAATAATTTCCTAGATATGACACCAAAGCCACAGACAAGAGCGAAAAAAGACAAGTGGGACTACTTCAACCTAAACCAGTTTTGCACAGTAAAGAAAACATCAACACATTGAAAAGGCCACAGAGTGAAAAGTCCCTGTTCTTTTTTTAAAAGAATTTTTAATTTTTTAATTTATTTTTATTTTTGGCTGCGTTGGGTCTTCGTTGCTGTGTGTGGGCTTTCTCAAGTTGCGGCGAGCGGGGGCTACTCTTCGTTGTGGTGCGCGGGCTTCTTATTGCAGTGGCTTCTTTTGTTGTGGAGCACGGGCTCTAGGCGTGTGAGCTTCAGTAGTTGTGGCACGTGGGCTCAGTAGTTGTGGCTCGCGGGCTCTAGAGTGCAGACTCAGTAGTTGTGGTGCACGGGCTTAGTTGCTCCGCGGCATGTGGGATCTTCCTGGACCAGGGCTTGAACCCATGTCACCTGCACTGGCAGGTGGATTCTTAACCACTGTGCCCCCAGGGAAGCCCAAAGTCCCTTTTCTTTATCCGAGGTCCATGTCCTGACCAGTTGTCAGGTGTGAAGTGCAGACACAAAGTACTGAAAGGAGCATGGATTTGGAGTCGGGAAAGCAGGGTACCTAGGCCACTCTGCGGTCGGTGTGACTTTGCACAGATCACAGCCTCTTGGCCTGAGCTGCCTTTTTTGTGAAAGGAAGAGGATAATGGCTATCTTGCCCTTCAGGAAAGACGGCTGTAAGGATTAAATATTGTTGCTTCTCAACGGGGGTGATTTGCTGCGGGGACATTTCACAGCGTCCGGAGTCATGCTTGGTTTTCACAGCCGGACACGGAGTTGCTACCGGCATCTGGAGGGTAGAGGTCAGAGCTGCCACCAAACGCAGCAGAACCTTCCAGCCCCACATGTGAGGAGTTCACGCTGAGAAGCGAATTCGTTTAGTGTGTCCCAGATGTTAGGGCCCAGCACTAAGCAGGCTGCACCCTGCTCAGAAGGGGCCCCCAGGAGTTCGGCGCAGAGGCACAGAATCCACAGACCTGTTCCCGCCACTCCCACACGGCCTCCACCCCAAGGTCACCCTGGACAGTGGAGGGGCAGCCTCACAGACCCTCTCCCTCAGAGGCTCGGAGGCCTGGGCAGCCTTGACAGAAGCCCCAAGTCTCTGAAAGGCAGGCACGTGGGATTTACCAGCACGTGTGCTGCAGGCCTACCCTGGTCCCTGACGTCCACACCCACTGGATTGGGGGAAGTTGCTTTAGCCAGGAGGTTGGGGGTTAGATTTCGAGGCCCATGGACTTGAGCCTGAGCCCTGGCTCTGCCTCTTACCACCCGACTGAACGTGGACAAGTTGTCTGATGCCGAGCCTCAGATTCCTGACCTGTAAATCAGAAGATAAGTCGTGAGCAGGGTCCCTGACACAAGTTAGGGCTGAATGGTAGTAGTAGTAGCTGTTGAGATAGTAATTGGTTTAATTATTGTTATTACTACTGGTAATGCTAATATGGTTATTTTTTATCACCATGCTACGAACTGGTATCTTTTTATCTGCTCAGATGGAGACCCTATTTCCAGGGATTCTCAGCCCTTACATGTAGTAGAATCCTCTGAAAGTCTTTTTTAAAATATAGATGCTCCAGCCCACGCCCATTCAAATGACTTCCCTGGAGGCCCGGCAGAGGCACAGGCTGTTTTTGGTTTTGTTTCACTAAAGCCCTCCAGGTAATTCTAATAAGTAACCAGGGTTGAAAACGGATTGTTTTATGCAGTACCCTGGCCTAACCTTCCCAAGGACCCAGGTGGCATTGAATATTGTGACGGACACGAGGGGAGAGGCAGCGTAGGGGTCTATTCCAAGTCCTGGAGCCTTGCTGTGCCATTGCCTGGCCTCCTTCCTCAGCAGGCTCAGAGGAGACCCCCTGGGTGTGCAGCACCTCTCGGCTGGCCCCCCAGTTATTAGAGGAAAGTCAGAGCAGATGAAACAGGAGAAGAGGCCCCGTCATTTGTCTGCTGGAGTCCATCTTAGTTGTTGGTGATTACCGTGACTTAACTTCCTGTGTGCATTATACTTTGTAGATTACATCACTTCATGCTAACCAATTTATTTAATGAATGAGTGGTCTGAAGTCACCTGTTTCAGTAAATTAAAAGTACCGTCTGCAGAGGCCTAGGGCTTTCGTAAGGATTAAGCTGAGGCCTCCCGGTCTCTGTGGCAGAGGGTTTGTGGAGGCCGCTCTTCTGGTCTGGGGGGCCTTAGGGTGGAGCCCAAGAGCAGTAAGAGGAGTTCTGACCACAGAGGTCACTCTCTGCCCTTGCCCCTTGGTTAGGCTCCAGGAGAGCAGGGCTCCGTCTCTTTACTCCTGACCCTGACATCTGGAAAGAGACGGACGAGATTACCACCATGACCATGCTTCTTTTTGTTATTGTAAACACAAATCAAATATAGGAAAAATTCAAGCAAACAAAAACAAGCAAAGGGAAGATAATACGTGTGTGTGTAAATATATGTATATATATATGTATAATTTTTAAAACATATAATAATAAAAAGTAGAAAGAGGACTTCCCTGGTGGCGCAGTGGTTGAGAATCTGCCTGCCAATGCAGGGGACATGGGTTCGAGCCCTGGTCCGGGAAGATCCCATGTGCTGCGGAGCAACTAAGCCCGTGAGCCACAACTACTGAGCCTGTGCTCTAGAGCCCATGAGCCACAACTACTGAGCCCACGCACCACAACTACTGAAGCCCGCATGCCTAGAGCCCATGCTGTGCAACAAGAGAAGCCACCGCAAAGAGAAGCCTGTGCACCGCAACGAAGAGTAGCCCCGGCTCGCCGCAACTAGAGAAAGCCCACGTGCAGCAACAAAGACCCAACGCACCCAAAAATAAAAATTAAAAAAAAGTAGAAAGATAGGAGGGGATTCTTTACAATTGCTAAAACTGCAACTAGAAATCAAGTAGAATTTTAAAATAACAGAGCTCCGGTCACAATAGAAATAGAAGGTTAAGAGTTATACAATGCTACGTGAGATTTAAAGATATAAGCGCTTGGAAGCCAGTGCAGCAAAGGAGTAAAAAATTAAGACAAAAGGCTAAACTCATAAAAAGTCCAAAACAGAGAAATCTGTAGGATTAAGAAGAGGAAACAACTAAAAAACAAAATAAAATTTAAAAAATTTAGAAACTATTGTAGTACTTTTTAAAATGAGGTTTTTGGTTTGGTTTCCGTTTTTTTTTTTTAAGGAAATAGGCTAGTACTTGAACATTAGAGAGAATGAGAAGGAAAAAAACATGCCACTCCACTGAGAAGTAGACATGAGGCAAAGGCTGACTAAGGCCTGGGAGGTTCTGACTCCCCGTTGGAGAAGCGTGGAAAGGGCAGCATCCCTCCTGGGAGACGGCAGGGGAGTGGTACGGGGCCCTGGTCTCGTGTGTGCACACCCGCAGGCCGTGCTCCACGTCAGTCATCCTTATCAGGCCTGCCGGTGCGGGCCGGAGATGTGGGGTCACCAGGGCAGCTGGGTCAAGCCAGACCCCGCGACCAGCTCTCCTGTGGAACGTACCACCTTGCCGAGGGACGATGAGGTCATGGGATTTCAGGAATTCTGATCCCACCCACCCGGTTCTGCTTATCTATATAACCTTCTGTAAGAATAAGGTAGCAGAAAGGGGCCTGAGTGACCAGATGCCCTTTCTCTTTGGTTTTCACTCCTGGATCCTCGCCTAACATGAATTGTCAATGAAAGCAGATAGAGGAAATGCTCTGTAACAACTTGGACTTGGGTTCACTCCTAGCTTTGTTCATTACTAGCTGTGTAACTTTTAAACAAATGTATCAACTTCTTTGAACTCCAGTTGCCTCATCTGAAAAAAAAGAGGGAGATTAAAGAAAGTTTCTCTCTCTTAATTACGCAAATGAATTATTTTCTAGACCGTGAGCTAGTCAAGGCCGTGATCCGTTTCTGAAGTGCCTTTGTATCCTCAGTACTTGGTACACTGCCAAGCACGTGTGAAGTGTTCAATGCTTGTCTGATAATATAGAAGCTGATTTTGTTTTAGCAATGCATTACTCTATGCCAGGAATTTTGCTGTGCATTTTACTCTGATACTCTCAATTAATCTTTATAACACACACACACACACACACACACACAGAGGTTTGTAATATTAATATCCCATTCTGCACCTTGAGCTTAGAAGTTAAGTAACTTGCTCAGGGCCACCTACCTAGTTTTGAGTTTTTCACGATAACTTAATGAGTGTCCATGTTTTCAGTAGCATGGAGTGAAGATAGGGTAAGCGGGCACTTGTGCTGACTCTACGGTATTTCTTTCCGACCTCCCTGTCTAGGAGTCTGGCCCTGGAGAGCTGCTTTGAGCTGCCACCACTCCAGATGGAAATATAAGGCCATTTTATCCCTGCAGTTAGCACAAATCAGAGCATAAGCACAGATCTCAGAGTCTAGGCAGAATCCTCATGCCAAGTGTACCAAACGGATCTTCTAGTACGTATTGGGACTTAGTAAAGTAAGACACTCTCTGTCCCCCTCCCTCCTGGCAACACACACACACACACACACACACACACACACACACACAATCTTCCTCTGTTTCCCACAGAAAGGAGGGACAAAATCAGTGGAATAAACTATCTTAATTGTTTTTTGAGGGAAAGAAGATTTAGTTATGAAATGACAAGAAAATAAAGCTGTGAGAAAAACAGGCTCAGGATTGCATTCAGGTCTGCTGAGGAAAACAGGAGAAGATGAGACAGAAATGAGGCTTAATTTTAATGAGGGGAAATTTGCTGCCGAGTAGAGAGATCGCAGGAAGTGGGGTTGCACGGCTTCCAAGGAGAGCAGGGCCTTGCGTTGTATTGTGATGGACAAGGCTTGATTCCTTAGGAAGCAGCCTCAGCACACAAAAGACTGAAAGACAGAAAATGCTGGATGCAGAGCACAAAGCAGAAGTCGGCAGTGCAGGCGAGAAAGGACCCGCTTTCTTCCCAGACGAGCTCTGGGGAGGTTGGTTAAGGACATGCCTTTCCCACTCAGTAATTCTTATTTTTCTTCCATGTGAGCGCTGTGAGCACGTGGAAGATGCTGTGGATCTTGGCAAGGAATCTTCTCTCTCTCTTCCCCAGAGTAACTTGATAGACTTCCCAATCACGGGTTTCTGGGACATCTTAAACATTTCATTACCATTTATTACCTATTAATATAACTTTAAAAATTATTATAAATACATATATATTCTAATGTGCTAAAAGTAGGAAATATATATACACGTGTATACGCATATATATAATATATATGTCTAGCTATAAATATATATATAATCTCACTATTTTTGGCTCTTTCTGCATTTTGATAGGTGTTAAAATTACTTCGGTGGGAATGGAGTTTGGGTGGAGTAAAAAGGCAGAGCTAAATCGTCTCCTCCTGCTAGTTCAAGGTAATAAGCTAACGGGCAGAGTGCAGTTGGTCCTCCGTATCCGTGGGTCCCATATCCCGGGTTTCGCATCTGCGGATGCAACCCGTAGCGGATCTGTGCTGTGTTTACGATCTGTGGTTGGTTGAATCCGCGGGTTTGGAATCCAGACGTATGGAGGGCCGACTACAAAGCTTGAGCACGGCGGATTTTGGTGCGTGTGTGGGGTCCTGGAAGCGGTCCTCTGCGGGCACTAGGGATGACTGTAATTACATTTGTAGGCGTTTGAGCAGCACTGGCCTACTGAAAGGCAGGTGGGGCTGAGAATGGCCCCAAATAACACAGCCTGACAATCTGATATGGGTGGGATGGGTGAACATAGAGGGCAAAAAAGGATGCCTCGGTGTGTAGTTACACCAGGTCAGAACTTCTAATATTTCCTACCGGAACACAGCGCATCTGAAGCAGTGCATAGTGGAAAATTCTGGTACTTTTAATACTAGAGATTCTAAGGCGTGTAGAGGTATAGATGGGGGAGTATATGTAATACTATATTTAGAATATATCCATATGTATTTATGTCTATAGCACTCTATACTATTCCATATCTATCTATAATATCAATATAATTCTATATATATATATAGAACATATGTACATGTATAAATGTATATTTTAAAATATATAAAAATTTATTTCTAAACTAAAATTTGGTATTTTGTGAGCAAGAAAGGGTTAGCCTTTAATGCCCTGGTGCAGAATAAAGCAGTGCCCGCTTCGCTGTGCTTTGGGGCTGGTTGGTGAGGATTTGGCCGGCAGAGGCAGGGGAGTGATGCCGCGGCGGTGGAGCTGTGCCTGGGCAGCTGGGACGGCCCCGGAGACAGGCTGACTGGGGTGTGGCCGGACTGTGGGGCTTCTGAGCAGTTCCTTCTAGAAATCATTTCCTTCTCTTCCGTTTCATGCAGTGTTTCATGCAGACCCAGAATTTCCTCGTTTTCTTAGAAGTTCTGTAGAACTTTAGACAACAAAGTTTTTCTTCATCTTGATTCCAGCCCTGACTTCTTAGATAATTGATGTTTTCACTTTGGCTGAGCAGAGGCGGTATGGCTATAATTACAGAGTGGTGGCATGCCATCCCTAAATTCCCTTGTTTTTTTCTCGTTGTTTTTTTTTTTTTTTAATTCTCCCAGAACTGGCTCACACCTTGGACGTGAGTGATGGAGAGGCAATCTCCTCAGACTGTGGACCAGGTGGGGGTCAGACAGCATTTGCATTTTAAAAAGGGCAAAAAAAAGGACCCTCTTCAAATATTCAGGGAGAGCTACAAAATGCTGAAGTAAATCCTTATCAGGAATTTTAATGAGCAAAATAAAATATGAAATCTGTGTGATTAAAATCAAATCTTCCCCCTTCTGCTCCGTGAGATCAGGCTGCCAGACATCAGCACAAGGAAGGTGCTAGGTGGCCTTTTGTGTTTAATTACTGCCAGGGCTGCTTCTGTGTTCAAAGCACCCCCTCCCCAATCCCCTACGGCGTGATGGAGAGCTTGAGATAACACAGGGGCTCCCTTCTGAGGGATTTAGAATCCTGGACAACAGACAATACTCATTTTAACTGAATTGGAGAGATCCAAGCCACTTTGGCTTCAAATACATGTCCCTGGTGGGGTGGGGGGACAAGTTAGGGGGAAGCGGAAAGGTGGAACCACTGCCTACCATCCCAAGACCACCCCTCAGTGGCCCCTCCATCCTTGTTGCTCTGTCTCCCCCTTTAATTGCTCCTATTCTCTCTTCATAGGTCTCAACACCACAAGCTTAGGTGTTGGGTTGGGGAGGCATCCATCCATAATAAACCGGATGTCTGGAATGTAACGTCCACTTCTGTGCCTGGTGGCTTGGTTGGTGCCCCCGCCCATTTGGAGAGGAGGCTGGTTCTGTTAGCTCATCTCCTGACCTCTGGTGCTGCCTGAAGGTCATAAGTTGCATCACCCAGAAGGATGTCCTCAACCCCGGAGCGTTTTCCTCTTGGTGGTCACAATGATTGCTCTTCTTGGGTGCCTTTTGGGTGCTTGTGAACTTGACATGTCTATTTATGCTGTGTCTGCCTTTCAGTTCAGTCCATATTATCTTTCCATTTACATTCAGATTTATTTCACTTCAAGCAGTGATTTCATCACCTTTGTCCTTTGCGAGCAGCCAAGGGTGTTTTGTGTAAGCATTCGAATTGAGTGGAATACAAGGGGGCCGTGGAGACCCTGCCGAAGTCCAGTTTTCTCCCTCTCAGATGAGGAGGCGATAATTGATGTTTTGCCACCGGATACCCCTGTGTGGACGCGGAAGCTGTACAGCTCCGCGCGTGCATTTGCCCAGCTGGTCTGTCGTGAGTAAGAGACGCAGGAGGCTTGCAGGCGTGGACCACGGTAGCCACGTCTCCAGGTGCTCAGGTGACCGACGTGCCAATGGACTAGTTCTCTTGCCTGCTTTTTAGTCCAACCCATGCCGTGTGCCTTATAGTTAGACATATCATCAGCCTTTTTAAAATTGAAGTATAATTAACTTACAATATTGTGTTAGTTTCTAGTGTACAGCAAAGTGATTCAGTTTCATACATATATATTATTTTTCATTATAGGTTATTACAAGATATCGAATATAGTTCCCTGTGCCATACAGAAGGACCTTGTTGTTTATCTGTTTTATATATAATAGCTTGTATCTGCTGAACCCAAACTCCTTATTTATCCCTCCCCTCCCTTTCCCCTTGGTGACCACAAGTTTGTTTTCTATGTCTGAGTCTATTTCTGTTTTGTAAATAAGTTCATTTGTATCATTTTTAGATTTCACATGTAAGTGATAGCATATGATATTTGTCTTTCTCTGACTAGCTGCACTTTGTATAATAATCTCTAGGTCCGTCCATGTTGCTGCAAATGGCATTATTTCATTCTTTTTTATGGCTGAGTAATATTCCATTGTATATATGTGCCACATCTTCTTTATCCATTCCTCTTTTGATGGGCATTTAGGTTGCTTCCATGTCTTGGCTGTTGTAAATAGTGCTGCTGTGAACACTGGGTTGCATGTATCTTTTCAAATTATAGTTTTCTTAGGATGTATGCCCAGGAGTGGGGTTGCTGGATCATGTGGTAACTCTATTCTTAGTTTTTTAAGGAACCTCCGTAGTGTTTTCTATAGTGGCTGCACCAATTTACATTCCCACCAACAGTGTAGGAGGGTTGCCTTTTCTCCACACCCTCTCTAGCATTTATTATTTGTAGATTTTTCAATTCTGACTGGTGTGTGGTGGTATCTCGTAGTTTTGATTTGCATTTCTCTAATAATTAGCAATGATGTGCATCTTTTCATGTTCATCAGCCTTCTTTTTTAATTCAATGTCTATTAATATTAATTCAGTTTGGTATATACCAGGTCTTGTGCAAGTAGTTGTTGAAAAAAATATCATTTATAATTGCTCAATTGTTTATCCTTTCAACAAATTTTTATAGAGTGGGCATTATGTGTCTGGCACTGTGCTGATCTCAAGAAATAAAAGCAGAGGGTAGGTGGGGAGGTGACAGCTTGGACTAAGTTGATGGTGGTGAGGTAGAGAAAACATGGACATATCTGAGAAGTGTTTTGGAGATAGAGCCAGGAGCGCTGGGTGCTAGTTGGATGAGGAAAGTGGGGAATCAAGGATTATTCCTGTCTTGTTGGGGTTAGCAGTTGGGTCAGCAGTGGTACCCAGTGACAGATGCAGTGGGTCTTGGGAAAGACAGGACTCTTCTCAAGTTCCTAAACAACTGACACTGTAAAAACATCTGATCTTTAATGCAGTTGCTAGTGCCTATAAGAATTAACTTATAAGGTTAAAAAATATTTTTTTAAATGCAGTTGCATGAGACCCATACCAGTCTTACTGAATCAGATTATTTGGATAGTGGGACCTAAGCATCTCTGTTTGAAAAAGACTCCTAGGTGATTTTTTTCGTATTCCTGGTTAAAAAAAAATACTGCTGAAAAGCATCACCATCAACAGATGTGGGTATTATGTGTTTGTGTATGGGATGTGCATGTGTGTCTATATAATTCAACCATGGTATGTTTTAAATCCCAGAATGAGTTCCCCAAATACCTGTCTTTAATTAAACTCTGCCCAATTACCATCCGTCAGTGACTGTTTAGAGAATGAAAGTTGATTTCAATATTGGTCTTAAATGTTGAAAAGCGATGTTGGAGCGTAAATAGGTGAGCCATGCGCTGAGAGACTGCAGGCCGCACCCGCTAGCCATCAGCCATCTTGAAATAATTTGGACGTATTTTCTCTTTCTCTCTTATTTTTTAAATTAGCAGGTACCTTTCATTCAAATAAATAACTGAAAGTTGATATGTGTTAATATAAAATCATATTAGAATGTTGAGTATTTTTCAGCCGAAGCCTTCTGTTTGGTGCTACAGTTTTTTTTAAGACTGTGGTTTCTGAGATGCTGTGCTACTCACTTTGCGCTCAGACGCCGCCGTCATGAACACACACACCAACTCGCATGTTTGAAATAGGCAGACAGGTATGTTCGACAATCGACACCACCCTGAACCCATGGAATCAGACTGGAGTCCCTAAGAGGCAGCGGACACTTGGTGCGTATATCTATTATCATATATTTCAGCTAAGTTAGCGTCAGTAGCTAATCTGCGTGAATATAAGGTAATGAGACAAACAGGTATTCCTGCACAGGAAATCAGAAGCAGCGTTGAGAAGCCTGATTCTATGCTTTTGATGTAACCAAAATTGCAGTATACTACTCCCATCCTGAGTGGCCCATGCTGGGAAAATGTCTTTTCAGTCGCCTTAGAGGGCAAATCCTGCCAAACTATAAATAGAGGAAATGTTTAGGACCACACACATACGCACACACATACACACACACACGCATGGATCTACTCTCCCAGCCTCTATGTGCTGACAGCCTGATACAATCACCACCCAAACCAACTATGAAAAAAATCAATTTAACCAAAATTGATGCTCTTTTGTAGAGCTGTTTAAAATCTAAGTGGAAGTGAAACCTTTGAAGCTGCCTTCCCTCTGTAAATGCAGCACTTACTGAGCTTTTGATGGCCACGGGAGCTGTGGAATCTTCCACGTCCCCGGGAGCCCAGCACCTTTGTTCCAGGAGCTGGAGAGGGGTTAGGGGATGGGCAGAAAGTGAATAAATTGTGGGTTTTGTCTTTTACACAGTATTTCTTCCTCTCCAGTCCCAAGCCAGCCCGGGGTGGCTGCCCCTGTGCTCTGTGTACCCGGACAGGCTGCTGGGCCCCCTGGAACAGTTTCCTTTGCAGACTTTATATCCAGCAGAAACACTGAGAGAAAGACGAGATGACACAGGGCCAGATACAGCTTCCAATTCTAAATAGTGGGCTGACCAGTGCCGTTTCTTTACCCATTGGCAGAGTTAGTTGATTGTTTTCCAGAGAAGAGCATAATTTTTAAGAGTTTTTATTCTAAACTATTAAATAAATACTTCATAAACAAACAAAGATATTGATAAGATGCCAGCATTCTGGAATTGGTGAAAATACAGAATTTTTTAACGTATACGAAGGAGGAAGATGAGGATGAGAACTAACATTTACAGACATTTATTATGGGCTCGGCACTCTGATACTTGCTGCATGCAAATTATGTTATTTAATCATAGCAAGAATCTCTGAGTTAGCTGGGATTGTTATCCCCATTTTATGTGCAAGAAATAGATAATTAGTAAACATCTCAAAAATCTCAGATCAAATGAGATTTGATCTCAGAAATCTCAGAAATAACGCAGTTCCATTAAGTTGACCTCAAGTCCATGGGATCAAGAAAGAAAGAGCTGCTGTTAAAGAGATGGGAGCAGACAGATGGGAGAGGGGGAGGAGAATAAAGAACTAGTCCAAATTCTCTTTCAAGTAGGTTGTCTCTATTGATTAAATTAACCACACGATCGGTCACGTTATAAAAATTGTGTCATTCAGTGAGTTTCTGTAGCTGTTAGGGGAGGGTCCAATTTGAGTAGTGTTAAACATCTAAAACAACCAGATGCAGTGGGAAGACAGGAAGTGAGGAGCACACGTGTTCAGGGTGCTGGGTGTCACCCCCTAACCCCGGCATCATTCATTCAGTTCAAGGACAAAGCAAATATTCAAAACCAATCTCTGCAAGGCATTTCCTGGAAAGCTTTGACCGACCGTAAAAGAGTGTGGTTCCACCAACCTACTGCAAATGCCTTGGGAATTTCAGAAGATGCAGTTTTCTCTGAACTGCTGAATTAAATACATCTGGCGGAAGACTTTTGTCAACACTGAGGGGTCACAGGGTCATTTTGTCCCGGTCCTGCCTCTAGGGCTGAGCTCTCCGGTCAGGGACCCTTGTGACACTGGCGTCTCTGCGTTTCTTTCTGTGTACCTTTATTTTAAACTCCCCGGATGGTGGCATTTAATGCTCAGACAGACTCAGACTTACAGTAATGGAAACTGTGGCAGAGATGAGTCCAGAGTGAATCCAGAAAAATAAATGTTGGAGTGACGTTGGTTGCTTTAATTCATGGGTGATCTTCCCTTTTGGGAGATCACAGTGGGGTTGCCACCGAGTGCAACAAATTCCAAGTGGTTTTGAGTAAAGAATTTTCACCCTGTCAGGAGCTCAAAAGAAGCCTCTTGCGGGTGTCAGAGCGGGTAAGCAGCCGCTGGGCACACGTGAAAGGGGCTGTGGGTCCGTTGTGAGGCGGGGCTGGTGAGAAAGGCTGCCCAGATTTTCCATTCACATGCCTCTCACCTGGGCGCACGACCAGACGGGCCGCCTGAATGTCTTGACTTGTCAACGTGATGTGCTGTGAATTTTAAAGAGAAGGCACTGCAAGGGACAGACTCTGATTACTGTTCTAGGTTAAAATGATCAGATTTGAAATAGAGGAGTCTCGGCATGTTAGACCAGTGGGAAATCACCGAGGCGGTGAGCAAAGCAAGTTTGCATACCTGCAGCAGAGTCAGCTCGGCTGTCTAGTCTGTGAGCTTGGCAGGCTCGTGGGATGGGGCTGGTGGACAAGCGCGCACTCAGTGAGGCAGGGTGGCCCGGCAGAGACGGGTGGCCCGGCAGAGGCGGGGTGTGTGTGCTGGTGCCACAGTGTTACCCTCGCAGAGCAGCTAGAAAGTAGCATCTGATAGAAAGTGTGGCGCTGTTGACCACCACGACAGGTAGGCTCTTGCCATGGTTTTTGGTCCAATGACAAATAACACAACCTGTCTGTGCTTCGGTTTCCTCATCTGTAAATGGGAATAATAATCATAGACTCTCACTCCCAGGGGAGTCCTGAAGCTTAAATACACACAAAGTGCTTATAAACAGGCCTATAACATCAGCAATTATTTTTATAAGAAAAAGTTACATGGAACTGTCTGTTCTCACCACGAACTTACAATTTTAGATGAACACGCTGGCCTTGACACACTGATACATCGCACATGCAAGAGAAGCTAATGACACAGAATTTGGATATTCTGCTGAAACTACTAATGTGGATATGAAATAAAGCAGACGTTGCAGGGACAATCACTTGCCATGCTGATTGTTGCCGACCTCGCTCACCCACTTTTAAATGTACACGTGGAATGTGGTCAGGCAGAGGCAGTAGACAGAGAAACATAAATACTCCATAGATATGCGACAGGTTCCATCACTATGACATGCTACTCATTTCTAGCTCTACCGCCACTACTACAGTTAAATTACTACTCCTGCTTATAAGAATACAGACATCTGAGGCTGAGCAGTGCCCGGGATTAAAAGCCTTTTGTCTCTCAGCTGGTAGGTTCCAAAGAAAAGGAAATACAAATGCAATTTCTTGCTTTGAGTCGAGGTTAACAAACAAGCTTTGTAAAAATAGTACATCAAAGTGAGTCAAAATTTATGCATTTTGTAGGTCAGGAGAGGGGTGAATGTACTATATCTTATTCATTCTACAGTACACAAGTTTTCAAATTGAAAAGCATCTCTGAGATTGTGATATGTCCTTGATAGCATATTGTAGGTTAATTGGAAATTTTCATTATTTCTTAGAGGATTGTAAACTGTGGTATATTACTAAACAGTGACATTTTGATTCAATTAAATATAGTAACTGAACTGAGTTTAGGAAAAATAGTCATTGACCACTGAAAAAATATTCTTGTGGGGCTTGGTGATGAGTCCTTACTTCTCTAATTTCTCTTGTTTTCCTAGTACTGAATCCTTATATCTGTGCCATACATACATACACTTGTACCATATCATATACCCACATGTATTAATATAGACAGAAACGAAAAGCCAGGGGTTTAGGACCGATGGTTAAATCGTAAAACTCAGTTGCTGATTCCTGTTCTATTATCCCCTGATCAGAATAAAAAGGGCCGATGCAGGTATTCTCTCAGCGACATGGGTGTTGTCCATGGTGAGCATTTGGCTCTGCACGGTAAGGATGCTGTAGTGGCGGACGGTGCCTCTCCCCCTCCTTTCTCTCTGCTCAGCCTTCTGGGTCTCCTCTCTCCTTTCCCCGCCCACGGAACAGGCCTCGTCCTCACCCACCCTGCACTTGTTCCCTCTGCCTGGAATGCTCTCCCCAGTCACGTTTTCATCCTCTCCCTACATTTTCCATCACCCCCGCCCACACCCCAGCTCTCCACCTCATTTTCTCCATTTAGCATTTATTGCTCTCGGGGACATCATCAGTATCACCAACTAGATGAGGGCTCAGATGAAAGCAAGAAATTTTGAATATTTTCTTCTTACTATTTCCCCCGAACCGAAGACAGTACTGCCACACAGTGTAAATTCAATACATATTTGTTGAATTAGCTCATTGATGATTTTAGAGATTGGTTCTGTGGCTATTTATATTACAGAGGAAGGTGAGGAGAGAGATGAAGTGGTTTTGAAGTCGCTGCTCTAGCAGTGACCTCAGATGTGAGTTTCACCTTGGGGTGACTTTGGAAAGAAAGAGTTTCCTGGCTTGATGTTGGTGGGGCTTTGCCCGAGTGTCAATCCAGCATCTATGCCGGTGTGTCCACCTTTAGTCTTTTCAGTAGTCGAGGCTATTGGCTATTGTATAAGCAAATGGGTTTAGCGGCACTCGAGTTAATATAATATCGCAAGAGTAATAGGTCCAGTGCTGGCTGAGCCCATTGACTTTTATTGCCATTAGATTCCGCTTTAGAAACTGCACATGCATTAAGTTTCATATTTTAAAAGAGGAAAGGTAGATGCATGGCTTTTCTGGACTCATTTGAAGCCTTCATTTTTTAAGGTTAAATAAATACTAAGTGAAATAGTGCTAGCAAAAGGTTTGGGAGACAGGCATCTAATTTATTTTTAATGAACCTGCAAGGCTCCCCATTTTACCTTATTCAGCTAGTTTCTACTTGACTCCGTTTTTAATTCTATAGACTACCCAGCACAGACGGTGTCTCTTCACACACACACACACACACACACACACACACACACACACACACACACACACAGAGGCTGAGGTGTGGTTTTCAAGGTCCTATCATGTTTAACAAATATTTCAGATATGTTCATCTGTTCCACTGATTGCCAAGATTACAGCATGACAACAAATTTTATTTGATGGATAGGAGCTAAAATTACAGCCCGCTCTGCCGTCTGCAGGGATGAATGGATACACGTTGATTTTCTGTGGCGATGCCCATCACTAGGGAGCTGAGGGGTCCCAGGCACTAGTGTCAGGGACGCCAGGCAGATGGCTCCGCGGCGGGGACAGGAGACCCAGGATGCTGCTGGAAGGACCACACACCTCCAGGGCCCTTGGCTAGGGAGGTGCGGATCACAGGGGATGGCGGCACCATGAACTTTTTTTTTCTTTTCTTTTTGCTTATAATGGAAAGCAGCGTGGAAAGCAGCAGCAGAGGAAGGTTTTGGCTCAGAAAAACAGTGCTCCCCACCGCGTAATGAGTAATATGTGGAAGCCAGCCCACATTTCTGGAACAAAGAAAATCAATTGAGGTTTCAAGGTTTTTCTTATGAGCGTATGTCGAGAGAAAATTTTTTACAGTTGGCCTCAAGTTTTAAATCTAATCTTGGCCTTAAGTTGGGGTCAGGGGGATGTGTAGAAGATAGTTTATTGAATCCAATTAATTTTTTTCTTAATTTGGGTGGAAGTTTCTTTTGATGTCTAAAATCCGATTCTGGTAGCAAGCAAGCAATGAATGTCCTCAAGCTGGCAGTTGTTTTCTATCGCTGCTGGAACACTTACCACAAACTTAGTGGCTTAAAACCACACACATTTGCTCTCCTATGGTTCTGTAGGTCAGAAGTCTGGCCTGAGTCTGTGGCAGAAATCAGGGTGTTGGCAGGGTGTTCCTTTCTGGAATTCTAGGAGAAAACCCGTTCCCATGCTTTTTCCATCTTCTAGAGGTGCCTGCATTTCTTGGTCCGTGGTCCCCTCCTCCATCTTCAGGGTCAACATCACAGCATCCCTGCCCCTGCCTCACTCTCACAACTCTTCTTCTGACCACGGCCTCAAAAAGTTCTCTGCTCTTAAGGACCCATGAGAATGAATTGGGCCCACTGCATAATCCAGCATAACCTCCCTGTATTTCTGTTCTAAACTTAATTACATCTACAATATCCTTTTCGCGATATAAGGAAGCGTATTCACAGGTTCTGGGTATGAGGATGTGGATGTGTTTGGGGGCGTTATTCTTCCGACCAAAGTTATGTGAGAAAAGCCCCGGCATGGTGGTGAGTGAAATCTGCCTCCCTCATTTTTGGAGTTGATTCATTCATGAGCAGTTAGTTTAGCTTTGTGGTTAAGGGCACAGGCTTTGGAGTCAGGCAGGTCTGGGTTCAACACCCGACTGCCTCGTTCATTCATTCATTCATGTAACACCTATTTACTGAATGTCTGCTAAATGCTAAGCTTTGTTCTGGTCACTGGGGAAATAGCAGTGAATAAGGCCAATCTGCTGCCCATGAGACATTTATATTTTAGTAGGGGAAGCAGATAGTATGTAAATAAAGAAACATGTAATGTCAGATAGTGACAAACACTATAAAGATACATGGTAGTATAAACGCTTATGCTGTCCATGTATAGCAATTACTCAGTGACCATAGCCATGTGTTCAGTCATTCATTCATTCACTCACTTATGTCAACATCAAACTTGTCATTGGAACACTTTTATTGTGTATAAAGCATTATAAAAAGGGTTTGAATATACATCTGACCCTTTCATCATCCATGTAAGCCTGAGAGGTTGTGTTTTCTGACTTGTTGATGAGAAAATATAGAATCAAAGAAGCTAAATGACTCGTTATCACGTGGTTGAGTGATAAAATGGCCTCAGAGCTCTAGGATGTCGTCAGTCTTGAAGTTTGTTGAATTCTCCTCATTTTCTCCCTAAGCAAGTAGTGTCCCCTGCTTGTAGGTTGTAGACTGGAGAGGAAAGCCTGGGCTGGGGTTTGAAACACTTTATTTTCCTCCAAACCTGAGATGATATGATTTCTTTGTGCTTCCCCTAATTTTCTTTTGATCATTATGTGACTATTCCGTCTTTGATCAATCATTTAAATCTGTGTTTACACAGGCCGAGCAAAGGGAAGATCTAGACAATTACCCAAGCCTTGGAACTCATTTAAACAGCCTATTCAGGGCTCTGCTCATCCGCCACTATTTCATTCTCTCTGCTCCGATACAGCTGCTGAGCACACACACACTGGGGGAGATGAGCGAGAGGAAAGATCCGAGAATCCTCACAAAACGAGAGTCTTTCCGCGGGGTGTTTTCCGTGGTGTTGGCGTCTTTGGTGGTGGTGGGTATGCTGGAGGGGGTCTTCTCTAGGTTAATTAGATGTGCCTCATTAGCTATGTACATTGATTACTTGAACACACTTGCCAGAGCATATTTTGGAGAGAATTTGGATATAAATGCGCTCTCAGTCTCTGCAAGGAAAGATACAGATACCTAGCAGGTGGCTGTCCTGTGAGCCTCCTCCTCCGAGTTCTCTCCTCCCGTAACCTGGTTTCTGTATTTCGGAGGTCGCTCTGCCGGGCTGGGTCCTGAGCACCGGGACAGACTGCGGCGGGGAGTTGATGAACCCGCTGCAGTGAATAGTGTGTGTCAGCGTCAGTTCTACTTCTGTGCCAGTCCTGCTCTACCTCCTGCCCAGACCTTGGTGGAGAAGCCCTGTGATGTTTGTCGCCAGTGTCCAGCTGTAACACTGTCCTGCATCTGCCCTGTCTGGTGTCTCTGCTTTAATGCCCCCGTTGCTCCGAAGCTTGGCCTTGGCCCTGACTTGCCCCCAGACACTGGACTCCAGTCCCGTGGTGTGGACCCTCCCGTCTGCTGACACATCACATTCCAGTCCTGTCCTAGCCTCCTGAACTCCGCGAAATTGCTCTTTCTGGAGCCCTATGAACCATACTTGGTTTTGGACGTTGTGACCTGTCTTCCTCCTTAGAGTACATTTCACCTCCTGCTGCTGGGTTTGGCCCAAACACCCGGCCCTGCTGTCCCTGAGTTTCCGCTGAACACCAGCTGGGCCCTTTGCTTTTAGAATCCTGACTCCACCACTCATGATGCAGTGTTCTTGTTTACAACCTCTAGAAAGTCTGGGCCAAGTTCTCAGCACTTCCAACAAACTGAAGGAAAGGCAGCGCATTATATAACAAGAAGAATCCAACTCTGCCTGGCATCCTTTCTTCTGGTTTTGTGTCTTTCCCCCTCCTAGCTAACCACCCTTCCCTCCCTATGTCCACCCTGGAAGAGCTTCAAGGAAAGTGCAAAGATTATAAATCAATAATCCACAGTAATACTTTAAAATGATTTTTTTTTTCCTTGAAATGTTAGCATGAGAAAATAAAACTGGAAGCGGGGAGGGAGAGACTAACCCACCAGTGACAGAACAGGATTGTGAGCACAATATCCTACTAAACGACACACAGAAGGAGTTGGAGCCCTGTAATACCTTTTATATTGCTGCCTGCCATCTGGTCGGCAATTCTTAAGCCTCAGATATTCAGGTCAACTCTATTTTTCCAAATAGTGCGAGGTTATGGGGATTTCAGCAGCCACTTGTCTTTTTAAATATCATTATATTCTACTGTTTTCCAGAACAAACTGTGTTAGCAGGATATTTGCATAGCACGCAGGGAGTTACGCAGCACGTACTGGGGACCCTGCACGCAGAGGACTTGCGGATGGGAGTGAGGTCCTGTTTCCTGTTAGAGCCTGGAGGTTGGGCTGGGAATTCTCATTTAACCTGGATTGAGTCATTCCACCTGGATCCTGGCTGGAAACAGTCCTCACAGGGAAGAACGACCCTTGCACATTCAGCAAGGACAGTAGGAAGGAAGCGAGCTCCTCTTTGTTCTAGACGAGGTCCCCCGGCAGAGCATGGAGCCCCAAGCAATGCATCTCCTAAGTTTTTAAAATTCTAGGGGCTTCCCTGGTGGCGCAGTGGTTAAGAATCTGCCTGCCAGTGCAGGGGACACGGGTTTGAGCCCTGGTCCGGGAAGATCCCACATGCCTTGTAGCAGCTAAGCCCACGCGCCACAACTACTGAAGCCTGCGTGCCTGGAGCCCATGCTCTGCATCAAGAGAAGCCACCGTGTTGAGAAGCCCGCACATCGCAACGAAGAGTAGCCCCCAGTCACCGCAACTAGAGAAGGCCCAAGCACAGCAACAAAGACCCAACGCAGCCAAAAATAAATAAAAATGAAGTAAATAAATGTGTAAAAAAAAATTCTAAGACCATTTGTTGGTTGTTTTGCTATTCTCTTAGAAGTGGTGAGGGGAATAAATAGGTCAGATATAACCTGATGTTATACCATATTTGAGGTCTCACTTCTATCAATTCCCTAGGTTTTTAAACTAGGGGAAATACCTTTCAAATAAAACCTGAGATGTAGGGATGGTGAGTGAAATATGCTTAATGAGAGACGTAAACGCCTGTGGACTCCTGGTGTCCAAGGAGATGGAGTCACTTTCTCCTCCATCCACTTATGTGAGCATTATTTGCCCAGCACGGCTCTAAGTGGTGAGAACACGGAAGTGAGTAAGCCATATCCCCGATCCACAAAAATGTGTAAAATAAAAAAGGCTAACGTGAACAAGAGTTAAATATGGGTTTCATCCTCCCAACCCCTGCCTCTCCGTGTTCTTTCTCTATGACTCCGTCCTCCTCACGCCTCTAACAAACCTCTAGACGCTGACTGCTTCGCAGTTTATACGTCCAATTCATCTCTCTCTCTTAGACTCCAGACATGTTCATCAAACTGCCCACGTTTTGTGTCCATCTGGATGTCCCGGAAGCACCTCACACTCAGCATCTCGCGAGGCGAAGTCCTCATTGCCCTCCAAGCCTGTGGACCCAACTCGTTGGCCCGTTTGGTGGGTGGATGCCACTCAGCCAAGTCCTGCCTCTCCTGATGCTCTGCACCTCATTTATGCTGGTCTTGTAGCCTCTGTTACCCTTCCTCCACCATCTCCACTCCACTGCCTACAGTCTGGCTTAACCTTTCTTTTAGAAATAAATTTAGACTTCAGAAAGTTTACCAAAGAAGTGCAGAGGGCCCCAAACACCCCTCTCCCAGTTTCCTTTCATACCAGCATCCTGCGTCATCACTAGGTAATTATCGAAACTGAGAAATTAACCTTGGTACAGTTCTACTAACTAATGTACAGAGCACAGAGTTCACCGATTTTTCCACTAGTCTCTTATTTCTGCACCAGGATCCAATCCAGGATCCTGTGTTGCCTTTAGTGTCTTCTTAGTCTCCTCCAGCCCTTGACAGTTCCTCAGTCTTCCCTTGTCTTTTGTAACCTTGACCCTTGGACGGAGCACTGTTCATTATTTTGTAAGTATCCCACAGTTTAGGTTTTACTGATGTTTTCTCATGATTAGTATGAGAATTACTGCCAGAGAAGTTACGTGCTGCTCACAGCTCATGATATTAGCAGGTACGTGCTGTCACTATGCGTCAGTAACCCGTGACGTGATCGGTGTGTGATGTTAACATAGTATCTGCTGGCAGTCCCTTTTGTAAGGTTACTTTTTTCCCTTTAAGCATTTGGAGGGAGAGATATACCCTGTTTCTGCTTAAACTTTTGCCCGTTAATTTTAGCATCAATCGACAGTTCTTGTGGAAGCAATTATTACTGTAGGCTTCTAACAGTGATTTTTCTGTTTCCCTCATTTGTTCCTACTTTTGTTAATTGGAATTCTCCTCCTCCTCCATTTGTGGATGCGTTCAGTTACTTATTTATGTCAATATGGACTCATGGCTATTTATTTTAATCTTTGTTATTTGTTTCTCAGGTTGTTCCAACTTTAGTCATTGGTTGTTGACAGGAGTCAAGTTGGCCCCTCTAACTTTTTTTTTTTTTTTCTGCACCCAATTAATAAATAACCACAGTCTTTTTTTAAAAAATTTTTTTTATTTATGGCTGTGTTGGGTCTTCGTTTCTGTGTGAGGGCTTTCTCTAGTTGTGGCAAGCGGGGTCCACTCTTCATCGCAGTGCATGGGCCTCTCACTATCGCGGCCTCTCCTGTTGCGGAGCACAGGCTCCAGACACGCAGGCTCAGTAATTGTGGCTCACGGGCCCAGTTGCTCCGCGGCATGTGGGATCTTCCCAGACCAGGGCTCGAACCCGTGTCCCCTGCACTGGCAGGCAGATTCTCAACCATTGCGCCACCAGGGAAGCCCCCTCTAACTTTTTAATATGGACACATTCCCCTCTCTCTTTATTTGTAAGCACTTTATTAGTTTCTGGTGCCAGAAAATGCTGCAGACTCATCTTATGTTTTCTCTTCCCTGGAGCCTAGCTGTTCTCTAGGGAGCCCAGATTATTCTCATTGGAGAATGGTGTTTAGAAACCAAGTCTCAGGGCTCAGTGTGCTCACTGCTGCTGTGGGGTGACGGCATCTGGTCCTGCTCAGCGGGTGGGGCTGGGGGATACAGGTGTGCACTGACTCCTGCGTGGGCTCAGCTATCTCTCTCTCATCTCTCTCTCTATCTGTGTATATGTTTTAGGATCCCGTAAGTCCATATTGATACCTCTGATTCTAACCAATACCACAGGGTTTATTCTAGTCTCCCTCTTTCTTTGTTTGAAACTTCTTCCAACAGTGACAAACCTGGCTCTCATTACCTACAATATGTTTACTTATTCATTTAACCCTATTATGCAAATAAAATTTTTTCAGAATTGAAATAATCCATTCCCCTATGAGGAAAAACAAGTACCAACTAGGCTATAATATTTAGGTATAGTTCTTTTGTTTTTATCCTTACCATAGTCTACTGCTTAAATTCCTCATTCCTCTGTGGCTAGACCACTGAAACTGGAATTCCTGGATTTTATTTTTCCACCTCTGATCCATTCTTCACAAGACAGTCAGACTGATTCACCTAAAATAAAAATCAGATTATAATTCTCTGCTGCTTAAAATTCTTCAGGATCTCCCTTTAGCTCATAAGGTAAGGCTCCAGGTTTTGGTATTGCATGTAAGTCCTTCCCAATACGGCCCTCATCTTGTCATCTGGTCATTAGTTCTCTAGCTCCTTGCATTGAACCTGACTCCAAATTCCCTGTATGTTTATTGATTGCAAAAAAGGATAAAGTCTTCTGATTAATAAAAATGCTCTGAGAGCAATAAGTCTATGATCATTTTCCTGGGAGACAAAACAGAAAAGGGAACTTGGAAAAGAGAGAAAAGAGAGTTGAGGTTGAGTGTTTACTGTGGTCCCAGCACTTTCTGAAGGCTGTCTCCTTCAGCCTTCCTGGTCACTCTGAAGGTGGCACAGTTCATGGTGCAGGTATTGGAATCAAAACAGACCTGACTTCAATCCCAGTTGGCCACTTGCTAACTACCTCTGAAACCAAAGTTGGTGCTATTGCCCTTACCCCATGCTCTTTCCCTCAGAGCGGGTTAAGGTGGAGGGTCAGAGAAGGTGGCATTTGACCTGAGTCAGGAAGGATAACAAAGTCTCCACTGTGGGCACGTGGGCAGCTGAAAGAAATGCTCAGGAAAGGGCAAGGGGATTACCTATGAAACAAAGTCTGTATTTCAGTCTTTTCCCTGGCTACTCTTGTACATAGTTATTATGTACCTGTGCGCCGTGTGGAAAGTGACTTTGCAATATAATGTAGCGGAAAGGAAATAGAAATCAGAATTGGAATTTTCATTCTAGTCTCAGCTGTATCCCTGACAAGCTGTGTAATCTTGGTCGTGCCATTTCATCGCCTTGAATCTGATTCTTCCTACCCAAAAACCTAGCAGCGGAATTTGCTGATCTCGCCCCACTTCCTTCTCTTTGCTTGGGGACCATCATGCACTTTCTCCAGCCTCACCTACCACTGCTCATCCTGCTTTGCTGCCTCTGACATTTGTTTATTTTTACTTGCAAGTTGGACTTATAAATACTGTGAGATGCTGCGCCAATTCGGAGGTAGAGGAGGTGAAGGATGGTGGAGTGAGATAGAGGCAGTCGCAGCTGTGGCCACTTGGCGACGGTGACCAGCCACCCCAGCTTCAAGTCTGTATCATTCCCAGGCCACCGAGTGTTCTGAGAGGCATCCCAGCTGATCCTTGGTGTGGCAATGCAGCTTCTACACTGACCACACAAATACTGCCCTGAAGTTGACCAGACAACTTTCAATTATAGGACTGCCTATTGTGTGGCCAGCTGTATGTGCCTCTATTAAGGATAAAACCAGAAGGAATAGAATGAAATTGTGGCGTGAAAAATCTGTGCTAATCATGGGGAGAAACTCCGATGTCAGGCAAATCATGAACCAGCATCAAATTGTGGGATGTCCTTTTCTTTTTCCCTTTCATCATTTAACTGAACTGCTAGGAGGCAAGATAGACTAGATCACCCCCTTAAGGCCTGTTATCACATTTTATTAGATCAGATTTTTCTACAGTTATATAACATTCGCAATTTTGCCATTTTGTGTTCATAAAAAACTCTCCTAAGCTCTCGGGGAAATAGGGACCGCAGCTCACAGGTATTTACTACTGCCTCTTGTAACCTGTTCTGTATGTTCAAAACTTATATTTTATAGCAATTCCATGACAAAAAAATTTTCGTTATAAATTGAAGTCAAGGTCAGCTTTGGCTGAATCAAATCATCATTAAACTTAGGCACCATTGTCATTTTCTTAAAATAGTTATATTTTCTGTTGCTTCTTTTTTATTTAGATCCAGGGAACTTCTGGATCATTTCCTGGTAGCATTTACAGCTTTCCTAGTATACTCAGATATACAGATACTGTTCTATTGACTTGTAATACAACCTGCAGACGTGATTTCAAGACCAAGGGCAGTTCCCCTACAGCTCTTTCCAATGCCTATGCCAGTTAAGGCTATGTTATACTATAGTGCTGCCGATTCAGTTATGTTGCAGTATTTGACAGAGCAGAAAAATACTCTAACAGTGATAAACTTTAAAGCACCTTTTCAGCTCTAAAAGGCTCTTTAGGCAATGCGCTGATGCTCTTGCAGTTGAAACGAAGATGTGAAGGTCCTTATTATTTAAGACTTCTCAATAAGCCAGATTTACCAATGTCAAATTACTGGTGAGTTCTTTGACCCCATATTTATTTCTGATTTCCACAAGGTGTTGGTAAGAGCTGCTGTAAATCAGGTTGCCATCGATCTTGGCTCCTGCTCAGGTAATTCTAAGAGGAAATGTTGATGATCAACAGAAAAAGACTGCAGCTCCGAAGAGCACACGTGTAGGAGTCCCCAGGATGCCCTGGGAGCGTGTGGGTGTTAATCATCAGGGGATAGGAGAGGCAGACACCAGCGCACCCATGGGGGGAGGCACGAGGTCCGTCTACACATCAGGAAATCCAAGCGTGGAGAGGGGTGAAATTTGGCCTTAGAGGAGAGGTGAGGGAAGATGATGAGCGTGGTGTAACAGACAGTCACTTAAACGAGGGTCCCCCACCCCCGGTACGGGGCCGCGGCCTCTTAGGAACGGGGCCGCACGGCAGGAGGTGAGCGGTGGGCGAGGGAACGAAGCTTCATCTGTATTTACAGCCGCTCCGCATCGCTCCCCACCGCTCATATTCCCACCTGAGCCATCTCCCCCGCCCCTGTCAGTGGAAGAATTGTCTTCCATCAAAGCAGTCCTCGGTGCCAAAACGGTTGGGGACCGCTGACTTAAATGATTGATTTAATTAAAAGTAACTGCGTGTCCCTGTGCAAGGCACTTAAATGGTTCTCACGCTCAGCCTCCGTACCTCATGGCACTTCTGTTTGCGTTCTCTGCTTTCTCAGCTGAAGGGAAGGGAAGGCTCTTCACCTCCTGGAGGGCTTTGCCCATTTCACGTGCAGAGAGACTGTTTCTGAGCTGGTCATTCTCCCCACGGTCAGCACCCCCGTGCCATGTGGTCCTCTGTGAGGGGACGGGGGGCCCACAGGTCTGGAGGACCATACGGTAATAAGTATTCCTTGACTCCCTCTAAGACAGTGACTGTGCATTTTGCTTCATGTCTCTTACTTAATCCTCACAGGGAGGATTTTTCCGTCTGGACGGGAGCAGGAGAAAGAGGGAATGGTTGTGAGGAGGGAGAGCGGAGGTGGGATTCGGGCTCTGCTTACTGCCCTCTGCAGGAGAAGCTCCGGTTGGAGGGGGCTGTGAGTCCATTGGAGCTTCAGGGCCTCCAGGCTGTGACTGGCTGGCAGTTCCTAGCCCAGGTCTCGGTGTAGGGGGTCTCCTTCCACCTAAGACAGAGTTTAGGAAATTTGGTTGTAGAGCAAATTGTGAGAAGTGAATCCTATTTTTCTATCAGTTCCCATTACATAATTTAAGATTCATTTTTATTAGGAAAGACCCCCTCACAGGTGTTTGGATGAGGGCCGAGTTGGGTGAGGGTTCAGGAAGGTGCTTCAGGGAATTTGTTGTTCACCCTCATGGCAACGTCTGCGCCCTTAATCGATTCCACTATAGCAGTGGGTTCAGGGATTTCAGGTTGCTTTTCTTTCCAGGAAGCCTGGCATTGAACGGCTGAGTGAACGGTTCTGGAATCCAAGTGCAAGTTGTGGAGTTAGTTACACACTCTCTCTGGGCGCTGCTTCTGCTTCTGGAACGTGAAAATCCTACCAGTTGCCAGTTGCCAGCCCGCTGTGAAGTGCTCTGTGTGGTGTCGGCTGTGTGCTGAGTTTATTCTGTGAGTTTGGTGGCTCGTCAGGTCTTTGGTGTTCTTCAAGGAAAGGGGCCAGGACACTGAGTTCCGTAAATACTAACGTGTTCGTTTTCAGGTAGTTTGTGGCCCTCTTCCTATCTTAATGATGAAGGGGTTAGATTATGGTGCATATGAGCTTCATTTCCCAGCAGACGCCTGCTGTATTTGTGAGTAAAATGTGTCATACCCGTGGGCTGCAGAGTCATACCTCACTCGTGGGCTCAGCCGTCCACACGCCGTGCCTCTTGGTGTGAACATCTCTAATTTTCAAAGAGTTTTGTAAACTGGAAATGACAGTCCTCAAATCTATCACCTCTACTAGTTAAAACTTTTACACCTAAACCTGACTGAGAAGGACTCATCCTCACACTCGTTCTGGTAGCTATCAGGATGATGGCAGTGATGTATTCAGCCTCTCACTGTTCACTGTGACTTCAGGGGTAACACAGAGGAACTTGCCACAGCGTTAGTTTCTTTGGGGACTCTGTCCTGCAACTTTCCTTTCACTCAGCAGTGCCCTCCCCCTGTTCTTGTTTACGCATACCTTCTGGAGTTCTCCTCTTCCCCCAATTCCAAGCTGCTCTCTGACCAATAATTGATGCTAAACTGTGCGTGACTGAAACCAGCTCATCAATATCAGGGCAGGGCCAATCTCAGAACACAAATGGTAGCATATTTTCTAAAAGTCTCATTAAGCATCCTGCAGGATTCACACATCCACTGGGATGCAATTAGTTTTTAACATAAGAAATGCTTTATTTGCTAATAGTTAATGTTTGCCATTTTAGACAAAGCACATACTAATATATGTGAGCCAAAAGATATAAACAGAGTCCACAGAAGAAATTGCAGGGAAATGCAACGTGTACCTTGGATTTAGTACAGATGGCATTTTCATCTTACTGATTCACAAAGATTAAAGAAAACTGAACTTCCTTGTCAGTGATTTTTTTTTTTCTTTCTGTGTTGGGAAAACGTCTATCATAAAATGAAAGGGCTTTATTTTGTTTACTCTTCTTAATAGTTTTTCAAGGGTTCAATATAGATTGAAAAATGCCGCTCACCTCCATCCACACTTAAAATCTTTATTAATAGCATGTGGGTCAAAGTGTTCTTAGTGAGGGAAAAATCATAATTATTGAGAAATTATTAAGAAAATGATATGATAGTGATGCAGTTATTAATAGGACCCAGGTATTCTTTGTTTTCTTGGTAGATGGTCTAGTTCTTTTATTTAGTGAAACTCTGAAGAACCAACAGGCCACCTGCAATGACACAGGTGACTGGCAGTCAGGAAACCCTCCAGCTCATCCTCTGCACTCTGGATGCAGTAGGTCATGGAGGCGGAGACCATGTGAGCACAGGCACATTTCTGTTCGTTTTGTCTTCTCGTGCCGTATGTATGATTGCCTCCTGATAAGGACGTCGGTTGTACTTGCTTAAACACTTTCCAAGAGCCACTTTCCCCTATGCCAGCTTCCACTTCTGTTTCTTAATTGTCTTTCCTGTGCACCGAAGGGCCACACATCCGTTCCCCTCTTTGCTCCAACTTCATTATCCAAAAACAGACATCAGTGTATTGACTTCTGGGTTGCATTTTCTTTATTTTTTAGTTTTGCTTTTTGCTTACTTCCAATTGTTGACTTATTTGCAAATACTTCATAACCAAGATCAGACCAGATCATCCAGTGTTTAGGTATCTGGAACAGTAATCAGTGTCTAAGCACGCTCCTTTCGTGAGGAGTGTCACTCAGGGGAAGAGCTGGAAATTCCCGTAGGCTTGCAAGTTGTCTAATTGTTCCTAAGCTGTGTACAGTTCAGTAGTAATAGAGAAGGGAAGGGCTTTGGGTGATCTTTCCTAATTAAATTTATTTAAATGAATTTCCATTGCTCCATCCCAGTGTGTAAACTCAGATCCCTTTAACTTGTGAGAATCTCATCTGATCAGCTCAACTCACAAGAATTTACATTCAGAGGATAGGTGGACATTTTCCTGTTAGCCCAAGGAATAGAGTCAGGAGTTCTAAGTGCCATGGGATTTCAGAAATACTGTAACACATATTTTAAACCAAATTTAGCAGTGAATACGGAGTAAGACAGAGGTGAGATGAGATCGTCCTTCCACCTGACACGGGAATGTCCCCGTCATGTCCTGTTTGCCTGGATGATCCCTGTGTCTTCTCCCATCCTGCCCCTTGTAGTACCTGTGTGAACACTTCACTAGGTTCAAAGTCCAGCTCAAATCACATCTCTTTATGAAGCTGTTAACAATGATCTCAGCTCACAATGGACTGTCCCTTCTCTTAATGTTTCTGGCACTTAGAGTCAGTATCATACAATTCAGCACAAAAAAGCCTTGGTTTGTCCTTTGATTGGTTGAGGTCTTCCACAGCTTTCCAAACCTTCTGTGTCCCCAACGAAATTCCACATGTGGAAGAGATCTCCCACTGCTTGCTTTTCTCCAGTGCGTAGTATGTACTGATTTATACCCAAGCATATTTGCTACTTGATTCATATAACTGCCGGCTGTGGATCCTAAGGATATTATTGGCTGGAATGATTAACTTGTTTATTTTCAAAATGCATCTTCCTGCTATTGCATTTATACTCAGCACCCAGATTGAATTGCTTCCTGATTGACTGGTTCCCTATCCACCGCCCCCACCCACCCTGGCAACATACATGTGCACAAACAAGCAGATATTTTCTCTAAAGGAACCCATGGACACTAAGCTGTGTGTCAAGAGATCGTTTTAAACGGGCCTCCAGCTTCCCTCTTCCAGTCTCATCAAATAAGTTCATGTAGATGTTTCCTCGGAAATAAAACCTCATTTGAAACCTGAACATATGGAACATGCCCCTCATACCTACCAGAAGTTCCAATTTTGGAAATCTGGGCTGGGAATTAAGATCTTTGTTAATTTCAAGACAGGCCCCCAGATCAGTATTTTGTGAGTGAGGCCAGATCAAAAACCTCATTTTTAAACAACATATGTCTCTGCACAAGTTCTCTGCTTCAGCCAACCGAAGCAGTTCCTTATTTCCCAAATTTGGACAAAAGATTGTGAGCAAATTATTTCTAAAATGACAGAGAAGTTTTCTTCTCAACTTCAAATACTCTGTACTGCTTGCCTGCTGTAGGCGTGGCATTGTGTTAATTGTACTGAGTACGAAGGGACAGAGATTAAATACCATCCAATCAAGGGTGACTACATAACTTATGGCCAAACTAGAAGTTTTGAGAGTGAAAGGGGAGCTGTGATAATTATGCCAGGATGATAGGCATAGACTGGGACTTGCAGGGAAATTCTGGATGTATGGTTACCCTATACATTTGTGTTAGTTTCTTATGGATGCTGTAACAAAGTACCATAACCCTGGTGACTTGAAATGTCAGAAATGTATTCTCCTGCTATTCCAGAGGCGAGAAGTCCAAGATCAGTAATACTGGGCCGAGATCTCCATGTTGGACGGGCTGTGCTCTCCGGAGGCAGTAGGAGAGGGGCTGTTTCTTGCCTTGGCCACCTTCTGGTGACCACCAGCATCCCTTGGCTTGGGACTGTGTCACTCCAGTCTCTGCATCTGTGGTCACAAGGCTTCCTCCTTTTGCTCTTTATGAAATCTCCCTCGGCCTTCCTCTTATGAAGGAAACTTGTGAGGGCATTTAGGGACCCCAGGATAATCTAAGATAATCGCTCCATCTCAAAATTTTATCTTGGTCACACTGCAAAGACCCTTTTCCCTTATATAAAGTGATATTTATAAATTCCAGGCATTAGAACCTGATATCTTTGGAGGCCATTATTCTGTGTACTCACCTTCTCTGCCCTTCCAGTCTTTATGATATTACTAAGAGTGAAAGTACACACTCGAGGAAGTAGAACCATATCAGGAAGTACACACGACTCAGTGCCGCGGGAGGGCATGGGCAGTGCTGCATGTGGAGGAGACAGAAATCGCGTGAGCCTGGGGCAGCCTTACCGTAAAGCATAGACGGGATTTAGAAAGCGGTGGGAGAATGCGTTCCAGACAGACGCGGCCTGAGCAGAGGCTCGGGGGCGGGGACAGTCGTCGATGTCCGGGAGGCACAAAGGAGAGGGCTCCGGCTGGAAAGCAGTCTGTCTTTCGGAGCAGCGGGGGTGCGTTTGGAGTTAGGCTGATGTCAGGGTGGTGGTCCCGCCTTACGCCAAGCTCTCCACACCCCCTCCTGTATTCATCCTGAAGCTCTTTCTCTTCACCCTCCCACTTCATCCTCTTTAAATCTCCATGATTCATCTTTCTGTTTCCCTTTGATCGTTTTTGCAACTTTGCTTCCGCGTCCTTTCCGAGTCCCACCCATCCTGCCCTGCCGGGATGATGTCTGTATCTCTGCACGACTGTTCTTACTAGATTCACTTTGCAGGTCTTGTGTGTTCCACTCTGAGCTCTTGGAAGAAAGGGCCCTGGCGTGCGTCTGTGTCTCCAGTACCTCGAGCACAGAGAGTAAGCTACAGGAGGTGCATTTTGAGTGAAGAGACGTACAGATTTCTACCAAGGACACGAGACTCCGTCAAAGGTCTTGGGTGATTGTAATAGCGGTGGTGGTATTTGGTTTTTGTCAGGTAGTGAGTCCTTCTCATCTAACAAATATGAGTTTGGAACTACTTAGACCCCATCTGGGGCCTAAGAGTTTTACCCCTTAATCTACTTAGGAGCAAATACTGAAATCATCCTTATTAGAAGCTATATACAGTACGTTCTTCCTAAATATATTCTGAGGGGATATAGATGATTTTCCCTCTGTCAGTTTCAAGCGTATTTTTCTCACTTCTTCCTTCATATTAAGCCACTTTCATAATCTACCCATTTTCTCTCGTTCTGCCTTCAAGCAGCTGGGAAATAAGCGATCGGCTGCTTGGTCTCGATGGCCTGCAAGTGCTATGGCTTCTGGTTGCCGTGACGAAAGGTGACTTCAGGAGAAGAAATGAGCTGTCTGCCCATTAATAAGCAAGGCGATGCTCATAAGCTGCGTTGCCTCTGTCAGGCGCCCAGATCCGACCCCAGCAGCTTCCATTAAAGCAGGGGATTAAGTGCTGGTGCAGCCCCGTGGAAGGAACCAGAGACAGCTCCTTGGGTCCCAACACA
This sequence comes from Eubalaena glacialis, assembly GCF_028564815.1. Lineage (NCBI taxonomy): Eukaryota > Metazoa > Chordata > Mammalia > Artiodactyla > Balaenidae > Eubalaena > Eubalaena glacialis. The sequence continues at coordinate 1,385,227 of NC_083725.1, forward strand.
AATTACCTCTGAATCAAACCTCTGATTAATAGCTCCAGACTTGCCGCTCTGCTCTGCATAATTAAGTTTCATAGAGTGTTACAATTAACAGGCGTGCCATCACCCAGGTAGAAACAGCCACCATTTATTTGGCCAGCAGCGCTGGAAAGTGCTGGGTGGTGAAAAAGAAGCATTTATGAGGGGATTAGGTGCATTCTGGGTCATAAATTGAATAAGGCTATAATTACCTTCTAATAAAAAGCTATAAACATGATGATCCCATGATACTACCCCAAAGTCGCCTTCTATTTTTTTCTGCTGCTGAGGGTCAAAGCACTTCCTTCCCTGGTCAAATGCCAGCCACGGCCTGAGACAAGTGTTGGTCTGCGTGGAGGTGGATGGCCCCCACTTTCTGAGATTTCGTGGCCTTTCTGAACTTCCAAGGTGTAGCTTGTTTTGTGCCATTTATTTTAGCTGCGTTTGTTATCACGCAAGGAGTCAGACGTGCAATGCACGTGTCAGGTAAGCTTCAGACTCTTGGAATTACCCGGGAAGAAAGCCAAGGTGTCATTAGAAGTGCTGGGATGCAGCAGAATGCCGGGCACGTCATTGTTGGTGAGCAGGCCAGGAATTAACCGTCCATCAATACCGGGGGATTAAAATATTACACACGACCAGAAAATACTCCTTTTAGAGTTTTGTTTTGTTTTTTTCCTGTAAAATGACATTTCTCGAGCACAGTGATTCCCTTGACCGATATTATTTAGCTATTAAGGCAGATGGATCAACAGTAGCCACCGAAGGGATGACGTCTGCCGTTCTAATCAAGTCTTCTTTGGATCAATAGACGTAAAGGAATGAATAATAGCTACTCCTTTTGTGGAGTTTCTCGAGTGTCGGGTACTTTTCTGTGCTCTCTCCTTGTACAAATGTATTTAACGAGGAACTCACTGCCGATTAAAGGTAAAGCTGTGGTCAGCTTTACCTTTTCCTGCCGTTCTTACCTCGTATTCCTTTTACTCTCCCCCTCTTCCTCGGTTTGCTCATCCCCTCCTTCTGCCTCCTCGTGTTCCCCTTTCTCTGCAATTCTTCTTAGCTGCTATGTTATGTTATGTCTGAGATTCAATCGAGTGCAAAGCAATAGGAAACCAGGGAACCTGAAGTCCAGTCCTGGAGCCGTCATTCTCCATGAGCGTGATTTGGGGCGAGCTGAGTAACTAAATTGGGCCCCAGGTTACTTATTGTAAAACGAGAGGAAGAAGAAGGATGTGGGAGGAGGGAGGAGGGGTACAAGGGCGCAGGAGGCGGGAGGAGAGGAGGTGATCATACCTGTCCTTCCTACAATAAAATGTTGCCCTGAGACTCTGAAGAGAGAGTATCTATGAAAGCCTCTGCAAATGATATAGAACTCTACAAATGTCATGTCACTTGTTTTTGCTAACCTCCTGATAAATATTTTCAGGAATTTTACTGGGATTTAGAGCCAGGCACATTTGGAAGAAAAAAAAAAAAAAAAAAAGAACACAGAAGCCATGCTCTGGACAAATTGCGTTTCTCGTTCTGTACTTACCAGGAGGAAAATGATGCCATTCCTTTTGCTAAAAAGCCATTTGTCTTGCAAATTTCTATAATGAACAGATTTTGGAATAAATACCATGTAATCTGCAATGACAGTTCTCTCATTTCTTTTTTATTAGTTCAATCTTCTCAGCATCTGAACCACATAGCTCCAGAACCTCCATAATCATTAAGGCAGCTGGGTTGCCTGCATTTCCCCTGGCTTTTGGCACATAGCAGAGTCCCCAGCCAGTCTCTTGTTACCAGGCCCACATCTGGCTGCTAAATGCACCTGGCTAAGGACGCCAGGTTGGAAAAGAAAGCAAACAGCGAGCTGCTTGGCTTTTGGAACAATATGCCCTTCTCCCCACCGACCTTTACCTGGGCGCATTTGAAACCCGAGTCCGGCTCGGAGCTTGTGGGGAATTTGAGTTGCGTGAAACATCCCTTCGCTTAAAATAGATCATCTCTATGGAACACAGTGTGGTTGTCAACACTAACTCTCCTTTCTCTCTGCCCTTCTCCCTTTGTCTCTCCCTAGGTAAGTGCTGTTTGATTATTGTTTTGAGCATCTTCAAGAGAGAGCTCAAGGCCGGCCCAGTTCTTGGTCTCATGGGAAGGAAGTCTTTGACCAGTTTCTGGCCATCCTGCCTGGTGGCTCCTGCAGCACGTGGGGTGCACGGAGGTATGGCTGTTTGCTGTCGCTGGGTTTGCGTCTGCTCGTGGTAAAGGGAATGTGAGTGTTGAATCAGCGTCAATGATACAGTTAAAAGAAATTACTGGGGGCTGAGTGCCAAAAGATGGTCGTTTCACCTCTGCAAGTCATCTCGTTTTATGAGTGCTCATGAATTCTGTGTTAATCTGTTTACTAAAAATGGACTTCATAAAATAAGTGAATTATAACAATTTCATTTCTACTAAGGGCTTCACAAATCATTTTTGCCTTTTGTTAAAAGAAGAACACAGGGTTGAAATATATTTTGTTGATATACCGGTTGGGTACATGACTGGGTTTGAGGAAAGCCGATCCATTCCTTATTCCCAGATGATGGCATTCAGCGTGCTTGAACATGTAGTTGAAATATCATATAAAATATTAAGAAAATAAAAGTACAGAGGGGCAGCGTTTGATGCAATTCTGAGGACGAAAATTATGCATATTCCTTGTGTCTGTAACTTTTGGTGCATTGAGCCATTGTTCCGTAGAATGTACTGCAGAGCTGTTCTGTCAGCTGTAGGGTCAGAATCGTTCGTGGAATTGTTGAGAGCGCCATCAGACTCGTCAGTCTCAGCCCAGAGCACCTGGAGGGCATCTTCTCTTCAGGTTGTGAAGGTCAAACATGGGCTGATGGCAATGACTAACTCTGTACCAGGAATAACCATGATGGTATCACAAATGCTTAACTACAGACCTCAGTCTACATAAAATACAGATGTAATTGCAGTGTATTTTGAGTATTTCTACTAGAAATCCCCCTGGTCTGCTAAACTGATGGAAACTTTAGGTGTGGCTAAAGGAAATCTCTCATGCTGAATCAAGAAGAAGACATACTCTTTCTTCGTCTCACTAATTCTTGATCAGTGGCTGACACTTTTTACATTTCGCGATAGTCTGTTGTTCTCTTTATATGGAACATCCCTGCCTACTTGTTAAAAGACAGTTTTCAGAAAAGGTAAAATGATGGTTCATATACAGATACAAAATGAACAATATTTTATTTAACTCGTTATTCATAAGGAAACCAGGCGATTTTATATATGTTTTGAAAGAGAAGTCGAAGACGTACAAATGTATATGGGTTAAAGGAATATTGAAACCAATTTCCAAATGGACGGGAAACTGGCTTTTTCTGAGGTGTTGGGAGGGGGGAGTTGACTGAAACTGCAACAGACAATTTATTTCCATGTCTATAGACAGAATTATTTTGCTTGGCTATCAATTTTCTATAATTTACAGAGTTGTAAAATAGCTCACAGGCAATGAAAGGCTGGGATGAGATAACCCAGTGGGGTGTGCTCGAGACAATGCTCTGTTTTCCATTAGAGACACCCAGTGATCTTTTTCTGCTTATTTCTCATTTCCTTATGGTGATCTTTTCTGCTTATTTCTAATTTCCTTACATACTCGAGTGTGGATTTTAAAATAGGAAGTCATCATCTACCCGATTTTCAGATTCTAACTATCTATGTTCCTATTTATTAAAGTTCAGATCTGTGCCAATTCTGGAACTTCAGATGGTACAGCCTGCCTTCGATTTTGGAAACATGCCTACCTTCATTTTTTGTGACTTCCCTGAAATGCCTGGCTTTGCCACTGCTATCAAAGAAGCTTTTAGTATTTCCCTAAAAAAAAGTACGGATTCTGAAGAAACATTTGCTCCATGAACTAGATCTTGAAAGTTATGCATTAGTTAGATGTAGTTTATTCTTTGGTTATTTATGAAGGGATGTTGTCAAAGTGCCCCTCCAGTGGAAGGAGTTGGATTTGAAACTTTCCGTTTGCAATCCCTTTGCCCTTGAAACACGTTTTGTCCATGTTAATTCATCTTCCTAAGTGGTGGCATCCCGCGGAGCTCACGTGGGGTTCATGTTGACGGGAGTATGATGTGGCCACTGCACATCATCTTAGCTAAGTGATGGCTTTCTCCAAGTGTGGACATGCTTCAAGGGGTCTCATTCACCCACTTGGGGGCACCTCCCAAAGCGAGCAGGGACCAGAGGGGAAAAGTGCTCAGTCTGACGGGGAGGAGAGGGCAGGCATCACCCAGGCGAGGCTGGTTGGCAGGACGCCTGCTCTGTGGGGCACGATGGCTTCAGCCCCAATTGCCAGAACCAGGGGAGTCTGCTGGTCTGCCCCAGTCCGCGGGTGGGATCGCCTCCTGCAGATGCATGAGCGTTGTTTCCCTGCAAGCCCGTTTGCCTCTGCACACCCTGCCTCACGCTGTTGTCACTGATGAGAATCGCCCTCAGTGGTCCAGAGCTGAGGCAGCGCACGGACCCAGGCGGTGGCTTTTTCAGGAGAGGCGGTGCCTCTTTCCGCCACTTCCCAGAAAATCTTGTCATTTTTCACTCAGCAGCGTTCACCGAGATTTCCCTAACTCCTGTCACATCGAAGATCCAGCTGTGCCCCTGAGAGAAGTTTGAAAGGGAAAGACCTGTTCCAATATTTTTCTTCCACACAAACCATCTGGATGTTTCTTTTTTTTTCCTTTGGGATTTTTTTGAGGGTGTAAAGAGGAAGCTCCCAATGAGAGCAGACGCCTCAGCTGAGACGTCCCACTGGGCTCTACCCTGATGGGCGCCTGTGTGCTGCTGGATGCACCACGTGGGCTTCTTTTGGAGTGCTGGAGACCCGCCGTGAAATAGATCTCAGCCTTGAGCTTTACTTCTTCGGCTAAATTGGAACCAGAAGGTTTAGTTTACTTGACTAAGATGATAAAGATGGCCATTGGTGCACTTTAACTCAGATCTGTTTACTCTTATTTCTTTGATTCCCCGCGGCACATGTGATGTGAAGGAAAGAATCTGAACATGAGTTGTTTATTGTTCAGTAGCTGATTTTTACTGCCAGTTGCATGATAGGCCCCAGATCTCTAAGAATTACCTATCAGACATGCTCAGGATGAGGACCCATCAGCCTGAAATCTGTTCACTTTCCTAAGGGCTCATGGAGTTCTGAGATAATTAGCTTTCTGGCTTTAAATTATAAAGAACCAATACGTTTTGTAAATAAAAAAAATATGACCACAGATGCTACCTTTTTCTCTCCCCTGTGCACCCACCTGGATCACCGAGGGTGTGTGTCTCCAAGATGATGGTAAAGAAGTAGGGGTTGAAAATAGGGGGCAAAGGAGAAAAGCACGGGGTGTTTATTGTGACTGTTGTGTGTGCATGTTTGCTGGGCCGAGTCAGTCATGCCGTGTCCTTCCTGTGTCCCCAAAGACTACCCAGATCGAAAAACAGCTGAGTTTCAGAGCAGACGTCTCCGAGACTGAGACACAGGTTTTTCAGGGTGGCCTCTGCATGCACCTATCCCCGTAGCTTGCCTTCCTGTCTCCCTCTGCCCTCTCAGTATCCCCTCCTCCCCAGCCTGCAGTCCAGAGAAGAACAGCCCCGTGTGCAAGCTTTAGCTGCCCATTGATTTCTCGAACCGTGATGCGAAGTCGCACGCAGTCTGCCAGGTGGTGGGGAGTGAGCCGGAGCCTCCTTCTATAACCCTCTGTGGCTCGTTCACCGAATGGCCCTTTTCCTCGAGTCCACATACTAACTCTGTCCAGCAGGTGCAGTAAGGTAGAAATAAAACAGGGCATTTGGAAAGCAGTCTATTAAGTCTCATTTTGGACCCAGTTGGAGGGGCCCTGGTGCAAATGAGCATCATAGTAACCGCGGCTGCGTGGCCCTGCTTCCTCTCCTCCTCGGCCCTGGGGAACTGGAGCAGGGCCCTGGGCTGCTGTCATTCCAATTCAGGCTGTGATTACTATGATGATTTCCCTTCTGGCATATGTATCAAACTCTTATCTTTTTATTTATTGCGAAAACAACAAAATAATATTGAAAGGATCACAGCATGGTCACTGTGTTACACGTGGAGTGAAAAGACAGGGATTCTTAGAGGGAGGTGGGGCAATTTTGAACCTCTAGGAGATTTTCTGGGTGTTGGAAAGGAAAGGAGAAGCCACAGTGGGAAAAAGCGATATTGCATCTCTATCGCAATGAGCTTTTCTAGGAGCTGGAAGCGGCATTATTACTCTTGGAGAAAAGAGCTCTCTCTTTTTTCCCCTCCCTTTTGATTTAGACTTCTGTGAGCCAAAGTGTTCTGTGTTTTAATGGTCTGTTTTAAAGATGGAAAGGGCCCTTATGTGTCAGAACACAAGCCTGTCCCAGCCAGCACGGGGCTTTGTTTGATTAGGAGGCTTGTTTGGGATAGGTGATATTTTTATAGCTTCTGCTTTGCTTCGCCAATGGCCATATTGATGTGGCTCTCCAGGATGGGCCTAATAAATAGTTTCTAGAGCCTCGAGGCCATTCTCTCAGCTGATCCACCACTGAGCCTTCCCCGACTGAAAACCGAATGTCCAGAGAGCTGGCTTCTTGCCCACAGCTGGCCACAGGCCAGGGGAGGAGATCTGGGGGGGGTGTGAGCTCGTGGGCCTTCAAAAGAGCCACTGGAACTTTCCTGTGAACATTTCAGGAGAGCGGCGGGAGTGAAATGCCGAGACGGGGCGTTTCATCCACGTTGTTCAGTTTGCACTCAGATGTCATGGCCGCAGGAGGACGGGGGCTCAGGAGAGCAGGGGACAAACCCTCCCAGGGCGGTTGAAGCTGCTGTGATCCCACCATTTGCCAGAAAATCCAGAGGGAGCAGGGGGACCGTGGGAAGTTGGTGAATGAGATGTGCTGGGGCAGACGTGGTGGGCGGTGATGGAGAGGAGGGCCCCTCACGGGCAGGCGGGGCCTGGATGCCTTTCAGGGCCCAGGGGCGGTGGATGCTGGCGCTCTGGGGAAGAACAGGCTGTGCCCGTTGGGGACGCCCTATGGCAGCATCCTGGCGGCGGTGTGGGGTGGGAGGGGGGGACCGGCGGGGGTGAGGACACTGAGACAGTTGATGAGCGCAGGCCTGGATGGATGGAGTGGCTCTGGGGTCTGGGTGGAACACGCCTCACCCCTGACCTTGGGAGCATCTTTGCTGGGACAGCAGCGTGCCAGGAGCTCTCCGTGCAGCATCTTGTTTAATGCTCCCATAGTATCATGATTTTGCAGATAAGGAAGTAGCCTCAGAGAGGTTTACAGAACAAACAAAACAAAAACACAAGAGAACAACAACAGCAAAACCCGAAAAGTTGCGTTGCAGCGGCTCAGCTGGTGAGGGGCAGGGCCCGGGCTTTGTCTGAGCCCGTGCGGCTAGGAGCCGGGGTGCTGTATGCCAGCGCAGTGTGCCGCTGCCGGTGACACGTGAGTTTTCACACTTGGGCAGCACCCTTGCCCTGGGTCCCCACCGCTCCAAACACCTGAGCGTTTCAGGCTGGCGGCGGAAAACACCTCGAGTTTGAGGGTTCGAGACATGAAAATTCAAGTGTCCCGAGAGAGAACAAGGAAGCTGCTGTTTATTCTGAAAAGTCCGTTCCTTAGTCACAGCAGTAGTCGAGAACAGTCTCTCTCAAACCCTGGTGAGAGTGGAAGCTCTCCGACAGCCCTTGCGGAGGGTTCTGGGAACTCAGGGCGTGGTGCGTGTGCACGCGTTGGGTAGCCTCCGTGGCCTCTTGGGGCGGTCTGTTAACCGCTCTGCCCCTTCTGTTAGCCCTGGTCACACGTCCTGGCGCCCCCACCGCAAACCAGCCACAGAAGCCCACGCGGCACGTGTGCTGGTGTCTGCAGCTGCCTCAGCAAAGCCGCCGGGGAGCCGATGCAGAGGGCGGCCCTCGCTGCCCATCACTCATCATCCGGTCGCCCCCGCAGCTGCTAAGACGCTGGCCTCTTCCTTTTGGTGGTCTACACAGGGCAGAGTGAACTAGCTCTTGTAGTTTTTGTTTGTTGATTTATTGCAGTCAGAACCACCCTAGGCCGCAGGGACAGGCCAGCAGGGGGCTTGAGTCACAGGCTCCACCCTCCCTCCTCTGGCACTCACCCCTCACTCCCTTTGAACCCAGCTGTGGCAGTGCTCCCGTCCCTCATCAGGTGCTGGCCCTGCAGGTCTCCGGGGTGCCCACGTGCACCTGCGCGCCACGGTGGAACGCTGAGATGCTGCAGTCAGCAGGCTTTCCTGGGGCTTCTGTTCCAGGAGCGGCCTTTGTCACTGTGGCGGGAGAGCAGGTCGCCTTGGTGGGTCGGGAAGGGAAGGCTCTGGGAGCCGGAGTAACGCGACAGGGGGTCTCTGAGGTCTTCCCAGGTGACCCCCACGCCTGCATGGCGGTCGGGTGGCCTGATCAGAACAGCACAGAGTGAGTGGGTGGAAACCTCCCCCCACCCCGAGCCCGTGGAGACCCAGCATTCCCACAGCTGTCTTTTGGGGGGAGAGTGGGCAGCAGGCTTCTGTGGGCCCTAGAATTTGGGAGTGGCCAAGGGAGAGGAAACAAGGGCGTTAACTCACTGTGGGAACCTCGGGGAAGCCAGCCCCCATCACTAACTCCGTCTCCCTTTCTCTAACTGTGAACAGAGGGTAGCAAAACTGGCCCTGCTCGCTAAGGTTGAAGTGATGGTAAAAATGTGTAAATAAACATCGTTTCAAGTCAAATTAAATTGCCATCAAAATGTAAAGAAGAAGCTTGCAGCAATGCATGTTTATCTAATCATTCATTAAAGTTTCTTAAATCAGTGTCCATTATCCGAAACAAACAAACAAATAGTATCAACCTAATCCTCTATTTGTTATACCCTCATTTCAACAAAAGCAAACACCACCATCTAGGAAAATTCTGGTCCTCGTTATTTCTTATCCAGATTACTGCTGCGGCGTGCTACCCATCAGTGCATTTCCCACACGTCCCTGATAGTGTCCTTTGGAAGAGTTCAACCAAAGCAAAGTGAACCACGATGCGCCCAGCCTGTTTGTGGGGTGACACTTAGCTGAGTCCTCCAAGTTCAGAGCATCCAAGGCTAACGCTGCTCCCCACCCCCACCCTTAAAATTCCCGAGAGAGAGGCTAAGGGGCAGAGTTAGGCAGGTGCACACTCTTCATTTCCACGAGTCTTTGGCTTGAACCCTGACGCGGTCAGTCTCCTGTGAGCTGGCCGGATGGTCTAGAGCAGAAGTCTCAACTCTGGCTGCTCACGAGAATCACAGGAGAGATTTGAAAAATCAGAACCAAAGAAAAACAGTGGTTCTCAGGGCTCTTTCCCTTGGAATTCTGATTTAGTTGGTCTGAGGTAGAGCCCGGGCATTAGAAGTTCCCAAATGATTTTAATTTCCTGCCAGGGCTGAGCACCACATAGGTAGGGGATCCTTTTGCCTGGGCTGCAGCCTCGTGTAGATCCCAGAGGGTCTTTACTTCCTATTTCCCCTAGGCTGGCATCTGAGTGCCCTCTGTCTTTCTCTCTCTCTCTCTCTTTTTGAAGCACTTGGGAGGCAGTAACCACTTTGGTAGCATGGATGCTGAGGAAGTGTCAGCCTGGTGGCCTGTAGCGTTTGCCCAATGCTTAGGAGCGAGCTGAGGCCACAGGGCCCTGAGCTGTCCCGTGGAGGGACAGTTCCAGCAGGAATATTTCCAGGTCGGTGCAGCCTCTCCAGACTCTAGGACACAGGAGAGCAGAGAGAGGCAGAGCAAGAACAAGGGGCTGGGCTGGGCGCCTGTCCAGCACCTTCTCAGAGCTCCTCTTTCTCTGCCAACTTAGCCCCCTGGAAGAAGGAAGTTTAAGGGAAGCAGAATCCCTCAGTGAGGTTTGCATCTTTAACCCCTTCACCTACCACAGGAAGCTGTACTCCTATCACTGTTGCCCAATAAGATGGCTAGAATTTACCCAATAGAGGGAACCAGGCTGGAAAAGAGAGGTCAGCCAGGACAGAAAGACAAGTCCGTCCTTAAGGAGGCAGCAGCCTGATGGTGGAGGGCAAAGCCGGTCGGATCACAGCCTCCGACCACTTTGCCTCTTGCAGGATGCTCTCCGAATTCGGGAGGCAGACAGGGAGGCCCTTGGGCACCTGAGGGCTCCTTCTCCTCCAGGTGGTCTGTCTGGCCGTCCCCCGGACTCGCCCAGGTAGGTCTCTGCAGGGTGACTGCCTCCTCATGGGTCGCCCTCACCCTCTGCCTTCTCCTCCTTCCCTGTGGCCTGGAAGTGCCCGCCGCAGGGCTCCCCCCTCCGGAAAGCCTTCCTGCCTCTGCAGGTCGGTAGGCCAAGAGCTGCCCCTGGGTTCCCATGGCGACCCCGCACACTGCTCCCAGAGAATATGTCACACCCCACTTCGCCCATTCATTTGTTGGTATTTTTGACCGAACGTTTTGGCAAAAGAAACTGGTCAGTGTCTATATTGTGTTTATATTGTGTCTGGTACTGTGACTACTAACCCCACGTGGTCCCACACTTGAAACATGGCTGGCCCATGCGATGAGATGACAATATTTTCAGTATATTACTGAAAATACGTCCAAATAACTTGACTGTATCGTTTTAACTTTTTTACAGTGTGGCTACTAGAACATTGACAATTACATTTGTGGCAAAAAAATTGCATTTGTGGCTCCTATTGTATTTCTGTTGGGTAGCTCTGGTCTGTAGTGTGACACAAAGTGTCAGATATCCTTCTTCAGTGGTTTCTGTTTGTATCTTGTCTTCCCTCCATCCCCGTGCCCTGCCTCCCCCTTCAGGCGGTGAGTTGGAGATGAACAGGTGAATAAGACACCCCCTCACCTGTGGTTCTCAGGGAGGCGTGGGCACTTCATGTGATCCCTCCACGCCCTCTGCTGACGGTAGGCGAGGTGCTCAACAAGTAATTACGGTCCGCTCATTCATAGCATTATTACTTATCCTGAGTCATCTGGCGTGGTTTTAGGCAGCTCTTTTAAAATTAAGGTGGTCCCTTTCTTTCATGGGTTTAGCGTGCTTCGTGTCCGTTTCGTTTATAAATGTGTTTATCTCCTCAACACCCTCGAGGTTCGTGAAAGTGGAGACTGTCAGGCTCCTATTTTTTTGATGGGAGAGTGAATCACACCGAGATTAAATCAGCAGCAAGGCCAGGGTCAGCCGTACGTCTTCACATCACACATCCATATTCAGAAACTAAACACTGGAAATCAAATGAAACCGAGCTTGTCTCGAATATGGTATCTTGTCCCAAGTACTCTTTCTGACGTCGTGCTGGGTCAAGTGTGTTTGGGGAAGTGGATCCAGACACCAGGTACAGTAGACTTACAAAATGTGCAGGGCCTTAGCGAAGGTGAGAACTCCACATGGCCAGGCACCTATATTTATTTTAAATTTATTAAGAGAGATTTTAGGAAATGCCAAAATTTTATATGCCTTCTTCTAAGGGGTCAAATCATTAGCTGGCTATAGGGAAGTTTATAAATTGTTTTAAAATAATTAGGTGAATAAAGCTATGTCCATAAAAAACTATGCTAATGGACCAGATCCGAGTGGGACAGCACTCTGATCTAGCTGGCTCCCGTTAGCTGCCGGAGACCATTCCTTGGATAGGACCCTTCCTCTCCATTCTCACTGCTGTTGCCCCTCCCCTAATTCTGACAGTATTCCAAGTGGCACATTATAATCAATTACGGCAACTGAAACATACCTGCGTGATGAGGATCCCCTGTACAGGAGTCTTCCAAGCTCTTCCCCCGGCCAAGCCCACCTGCAAATTTATGCTCAAACCACCAGCTGAGTGATTTTGCCAAAGTCGCTCCAAGGTCAAAAAAGACTTCAGTGGCGACACTTCCCTGGTGGTCCAGTGGTTACGACTTCGCCTTCCAATGCAGGGGATGCAGGTTCGATCCCTAGTCGGGGAGCTAAGATCCCACATGCCTCGCTGCCAAAAATCCAAAACATAAAACAGAAGCAATATTGTAACAAATTCAATAAAGACTTAAAAAAAAAAAAAAAAGAAAGACTTCAGCACTCCTCAGTGCCTGTGTCGGGAAAGGCCCAGATCACCTAACTCGGTCTGCAGGGCCCTCTGTGCCTTGGCCTCTGTCCTGCTTCCCACAGACCCTCTGCTCAGCTGCAAACGTCTCAACTGGACAAACACATCCCAGTGGACTTGCCTCTCTGAGGTCACACGTGCTCTTCCGTTTGCTGGATCCTCGTGGGGAGCCCCGTCCTTAGTACCCTTCTCTCTGCTCGGGGAGAACTGACCTTCGCCCTCCTTGTGGTCTCATCCGTGTGTTAGGTACCCCTCCCCGGGGACTCGGGGCTCTGCTCCAGCAGGGGCCTTGTCTCCCAGCTTCTCTCCGATGAGTGCCTGCTCTGTGCCGGGCCTGTTACCCCTGGCGTCGCACTTACATCTCTCAGCTGTCTTACTGGACCACGCTAATGTCCTTATTTTGGACACAACGACACTGAGCTCTGAGATCCTTGTCATTTCCCCAAATCACCACAAAAGCCACAAGTCGTTCTACAGCCTGTGGCCTTCCCCACAAAGTGTTACTGTCCCTAATTCAAATTTATATCTCCCGTGCCGAAGAGAGAGTTGTTAGGCAATGAGATGGTGGTTACATGGATGAGGCCAGGTTCCAGCTTTCGGCAGCCCCTGAGTGAGAGGGGTCTGCCTGTCCTCCTCCTGGCCCCCACTCTGTCTCCTGTTACCCTTTCCCTCCCGTTCGTCCTCTCCGTCTTGCTGACCACACAGGCCATTTTTCCAGGGGGTCGTCGCTTGTTTTCACTGCAAACCTCACGATGCTCCCCGGCCCTCAGTGACGTCCCTCAAACACCCCTTCTGCTTTCTGACATTTTCCTTGTCTGTTGCCAAGCCCTGATGTGATCCATGTGACACGCAGTCCTGTGTGTGGGCTTGACCCGCCAGGAGGGCCTCCGACGAGACGCCTTCCCTGAGCCCGTCAGGACGTGAGGATGTAACGAGTTTGCCATTTGAAAGACCTGGATCGCAGGTTTTGAGCGGGTCCCTCCTCCCCCGTGGCCTCCCTCGCCATTTGATGTAGATTGGCACAGACCAGGTTTTTCTCGGTGTAAGAACATAAAGACATGAAATATTCTCAGAACAGGAAAAGGCCACGCAGCTCAATATATTGACCTCTTCTGTACATGTTTTCAGTGATTCTCCGTTTCGGTGGAAGAGCTCTGCTAGTTATTGATGGCGGGTGGTGAGGGGGTGAGGAGGGTCTTTTGGACTCAGCTTTGGATGTGAGAGATGCGAGAGGGCTGCGCGAGGGTCAGCCCTGGCCCCTCACTTTACAGACGAGGAAGAAATGCTCTGCAAAGCTGGGGAGTTTCCCGAGGCACACGGGGGTTTAGAGCTGGGATCAGATCTGAACCTGGACTTCCTAAGGCGTGGGGCGGTGCCCACAGCACAGGCCCAAACCGCTGCCCCAGCAAAATGAGCCTTGTACACAGCGAGCGGGTTCATTCCCCCAACTTCTATTTCAGAATGTTTGGGCGGAGTTAGCTGGAGTCTGAGACTCAGTGCTCTCCTTAGACCTGAACTAAAGGGCAGAGTCGTCAGGGTCCAGGAATGGTTGGAATGTGGCTGTGATGATGACCACATGAAATGCACCTGTGGGCTCCTGTCCCTCCAGGCAGGCTCCCCCAACCCCCAATTCCGAGCTTTCCGCAGGGATCTCCAGAGCTAGGAGTGACCCCAGGCAGGGCAGGATCTGCAGGAGAGTCAGTCCACGGTGGACAGGATTGTTGAGACAGTTGGTCTGCTGCCTCTGTAGAAAACTCTTCAGCCGCCAGGCTGGGATGAGCTTCCCTAACGGGTCATAACAACACCCAAGATGCTCAGGAAGGCGGATTGAGTTTCCAAAGGGCAGCACCTGCCCATTTGCCTGTGGTGAGAGCTCAGATTACCAGTTGACCCCAAGTCACATGGAGTCCTGACTCTCTTGAAATACTTAGCACTCTTTGTACCATATCCGTGGTGGGTAGAGTGGATCACAAAAGATCTAAAACACCTCCTTGTTTTCTTGTAACAAGGGCTAAAAGATTACATTAACAACCCCGTCTCCCATGTGCACTGTCATCCTTTTGCACCCCTCTTTCCTTCCTGAAATACGTATCAGCCACTTAACAGAGTGCAAGATACGGAGAAGGCAGTTATTCAAGCGTGGGCCCTCCAGCAGCTGTTGGCCAACAGAGCAGCTGTTAGGGGGTCCGTAGAGATGTGCCTGAATGTTGGGGGACTGACTTTGTCTTGAGCATTGTGGTGGGGAGCAGAAGTGGCTTCCCGGATGAAGTGCTCCCACAAAGCCATCTGCTAACTGATGTTTTAGCTAAGATGGCAAGACCCCTTCGTTCCCTCAAGCTACTTTCTCCCTTTTCACGGGTGAAGGATATTCAGAGAAGTTTCTGCTCAACACTCTTTTCTACTGCAACATCAGATGATGTTTATATTCTTAAATCACTGCCATGGATACTTCTAACATTGCGGAAAGTTCTGCAGATGCTGTTTCTAAGGAGGGAGAAGGACAGGCTGGTAAAAAGAGGGAATTTATTTGCAAGGCTTAAGTAAACGGAAGGATACAGTGAAACTGATAGGGTGATTCCACATGCAGATATGGGAGGGCATGACTCTTTTGTCTGATGAGCATGAACTCATTTGGAACAGAGACCCTGTATGTCTTTACCCTGCACTCCCAATGCCTGCACACATCTCAACTGTTAAGGTTCAATAAATATTTCTGTCCTGTCAGAGCCCACGTCTTATTCTGGTCTCTCCCTGTTACACCTGCTCTTTTATTTTTATCTGGGTTGAGGGATGGGAGAGTGGCTGGAAGAGAGAGACAGACCCCTGTTTCCTCCAAAATAAGCAATTAACTCATCATGTACCAGAATGTACACAAACACTTTCAGCTTCTCTACTGAAATCTGAGAGAAAATTAAATTCTGAAAAGATCTGGATTTCTTTTTTATTTTTCAGTAGCAGAGTTGTTTTTCATTTCTTTGCTTGAGAAAGGGAAATGATTGAAATGGGGAAACATTTTCGTTTCTCCGCCTGCTGTGGAAGGGCGTTTTTCAGTAGCGACTGGGGTTCTCTGAGCCGGTATGTGGCCAGGCTGGCGAGGGCAGCCGCAGAAGCGGCGACTCTGGAGGGGCGCGGGCGAAGTGGGGGCAGGAGGGGCTTCTTTGTGAGAACTGCCCCGGGAGTCCCCCGAGCTCCAGGCGACAGCAGCTGCAGGGAAGAGCTGGGCGGGGGACCAAAGTGGTGACTTGCCAGGACCAGGGCCTGCTTCTCCTCGGGCTCCTGGGCCCGACAGCTGCTTGTCCGGAGCCCTCAGACCGGAAGGCAGGGGATGAACCTGGATGGCGGGGCCTTGTGCTTGGTGCCCAGGGCTGCTCCGGGGAGGCCACATCTCGGGGCTTGCAGTGAGCTGCACCAGGCTTTCTGGAGCAAGAATTTAGGCCTGGAAGAGAAGTGGTCTGTCCTGAGTGGGTCAGAGCCTCGGGGATGGTTCAGCCATAATGTGATGCCTACTTTCAGCAAGGAGAGATTCGTGACATGCACGATTCTCTGTGTGCAGGGATTGAAGAGGGGGGACTGTTGTTCACTTACTGTCACATGACTGAGGCAAGGTTTGAACTGCTGAGGTTTTCGCTTCAGCCCCTCCTGTTGACCCCTGGCTCCAGTGGCAGAGTCAGGAGAACTGACCTTGGTTCTGTGAAATCACCCAGGGCTGTGTGCCAGCCCTGAGATTCAGTGGGTGAACGCACAGGCTTCGGGGTTGAGCAGACTCGGGTTTAATTCCTGATCTGCTGTTAACTAGGCAGTGAAAGTAATAAGTTACTTAAAGGCTTAAGCCTCAGTTTTGTCACCTGAAACATGAAGATAATATAGACTGCAGGGGATTTCTGGGGGTTGAGTCTGGGACATTACAGTAAACATACCCCTTGATTCCTCCACAGTGAATTTGGAGTCAGCCAAGTAGATGATAGACTTTTAAAGAATTGGGCCAGCAAAAAGATTAGTTTTCTTGCTGTTAGTGTTAAACTAGAGGACATAGCTTGGACCTACAGCTACAGGTGGGCTTCCTAATATCCTCAGAAGGAAACTGACCCATCTGGAACCACGGCCTCCTGTCTCAGACCTCCCTTTGTGCACGCGTGCGTACACACACACACACACACACACACACACACACCCTTTGTGGGTATTTCCCTCAGGAAGCAGGAATTCCTTCACGGGAACAGAACGAGAGGGAATACAGGTTCACAGTGACAAAGGTGAGTCACTACCTACCGACCCCCAACATTTGTGGCCTGATTTTATTGATTTCTTTTCACCCATGTGTATCTCTAAAGCAGTGGATTCATTAAACACTTTTTTTTTTTTTAAGGGAAGGCAAAACAAAACAATAGCAACAAAACCTAGTCACTGCACACTTCCCTCACTTCCTGCTGTCTTCATGCTGGTTTTCATAGGGCCCTGAAAGCAGAAACGGATACCCACGGTTTCTATCTCTGTAGTCGTGGCATCTGGTGTGTTCTGTGCTAAGAGGCCCAAGCCTGATACTTAAGCAGGCTTACAAGAGCTGCTTGGGGAGGGCTGGGTGTGCATTACTGTCGGGCAATGGATATGAAGGCCGAGGTGTGGTGGGCTTCCTCTCAGAGGCCAGGGCCCATAGAATCACACTTAGAAAGCTGCAGGATTTAGAAGACGCTCCAGAAATAACCTGAAACCGGGATTCAGGATGGGGCTTGACTCCCACCTCTGCCATGCCCCAGCTAAGTGAACTTTGACAGTTGGTCACTTCCTCTCTCCTAATCTCATTTTCCCCGTGTATAAAGCAGGGACAACATATTCTATCCTATAGAGCTCTCGACAGGATCAAATAAGGTGATTATGTTGAAGGACTTGACAAACTAGGTGCTCAGATGCATATACGCTGGGTCCAGGAGGAAAACATACAGCAAGGAATCATCCGATTTGCTCCCCGCTCTGCCCCCATCCCCCCACCATGCCGGCCGACCCCCCGTAACTTGAAGGAGAGGGATTTGAGAACATCATAAGGCAGGTCGTTTTCCAGGATCCTATGGCTAGACAACATTTACGATGCATTTTCTTTTTTGCATGATATTATAACTTTATCTAGAAGTGACCCAAATGCCTAAATGAATACCAAAATTAATGACTATGTAAAATGTCTGTCTTCTCTTTTTACATCAGAAAGGAAGGGTGTGTTTTATTTGATATAAAATGTCTGTCAGCTCCTCATGCACATTTTATTTCTCCCATGAAAACCAGACTATTAAGGAAACAAGGATTCTTGAACAGGGGAGCAAACTGCATCTGTTCAGACCTGGTTAGGAGGCTGGCAATGGGTTAAAGGAGAGGTCTGGACTCAAAGTCAGTCAAGGGCAGAGAAGGGTCAGGGATGAATAATAAGTGTTTGTGTGTCTTGGCCTGGGTTGCGGGGAGTTAGGGTTCTGGAGCAAATTACAATGAACAGAATTGAGGATGTCAGGAAGCAGAATTTGTGGGTAAAGTAAAGGAATAGATGAATTTAAAATACCTATAAGACACCTACAGAAAGATGGATGATAGATATAGATAGATATAGATATAAATTATTGGAAATGTGTCTCGAACGTGAGATTTGGAAGTCTTCTGCACAGAGGAAACAAGGGAAGCCATTGAAATGGACGAGGCCATTCAAAGTTCTTGGGTCATAACTCAAATTACTAGGAGAGGGAGGAGATGGCAAGAGAGAGGCCTGTGAGAGAACGTAAAAAATAAACTGGGTGGCCTGAGGGCCTCGGTATCTGGGAGAGGAGCATTTCACAAAGACGGGGATCATCTGTCGTGTCAGATACTGCGGAGACTGAGAAAACTGGAAGATGAGAAAAGGTCTCCAGATTCGGTTAGGATTAGGGAGGCATCACGGATTAGGACATTTTCACATGCCCGGTATGTTAGGGAGGAAGGAGAGGATGGATGTGGAGATAGAGACGTTAATGCTCATTTAAAAAGACTGAGGTGGAAAATGAAGGAAAGAGAAGTCTCTGGAGCTTTTTGTTTGTTTCTTCTTTATGAAGAGAAAATGTAGACTTGAGCATGTTTACAGGGAGAAGTGAAGAGAGGAAGAGGGTGAAGATCTACGAGTGGGAAAGGATCCAGGTCCTGACGGATGGCAGGAGGGGCAGGGGGGCAGGTGTGACAAGAGCTCACCTGAAGGGAATCGTCCCCTAGTAGCAGGAACTGGGGCGTCTCTGAGGCAGAGGGAGAGGAAAGGTGGCGTGGGCACAGCCATGCGGGGAGCGTGTCGGGAGGCTCCGGAGAACAGTCCCAGGAACACAAGCAGCGAGGGCTTGGTCGATGCTGGAGACACAGGAGCGTCACCACTGCTGAGCTACCGTCACCCTTCTCTTCACTGTACGTGCGCAGCAGGCTGGGCTTACCCAGGCCAGGATTTGGTTTTCAGGGATGCACTTTGGGATGTGTAAGGAGCCACCTGCATTTTATTAATGAACAGGCTCCTACCCATGTGGACATTTCTGGGTACGTTTTCTAATGTCATCATTGCCATGCCTAAAACTTGCTGTAACAGAGCTATAGTCTTGCTTCCATGCTTTGTATTTTTCCAGAAACTCTTTCTTTTAGGGAGTCATCTCTTGTCCTGAATCGTGGGATTAATTTTATCTTTGAGACTTTGCCACGACTCCCTCTCTGACCACCTTTCACCTTTTTTGTTTTCCGTTTGGTCATCCCTTAGTGGGGATATCTCGGGAATAAAAAATATGCCCTAGGTATAAAAAGGCAGTAGTTCAGCTGGTATGACACTGATGTCAGGGAGGAGCAACCACGGAGTCAGTTTCTGTACATTGCCTGCTTCTTTCACCAGCAGACGTTTACCAAACGCCCGTGTGCCGGGCTGTGGCAATGGGAGAGAAACCTGGGGAATGAACAGATCTTCGTCTCCTGACACTCCCAGCGTCCAGCAGGGGGAGGGGAGGGGAGGGGCATCTCACATGGCCCTTCTCCAGCCGGGGGCTGGGTTCCACATCCGGGCTGTAGACGCAGAGCAAGGTAGACAGTGAGGACTTTCCTGAGGCCAGTGGTCTCTGAAGTGCGGACCCCTGAGCTGGCGCTGGCCCGTGACGAAGCCCCCAGCCTGTGGAGGAAAGAAAAATAAGGGGCTCCAAGTCCGGGGAAGTCTGCCAACGTCCCGTCACGTCAACAGCTGTCCTTCGAAGTGCGATGATACCCCCCTGTCTTTGTGGAATAGAAATGGCCCCCTTATTTTTAAAATTTAATGATAGGAGATAATAGACATTTTACTTGGCAAAATGAAAGATTTTCCACCTAATTTCCGACTTCTTTGTTCTTTAAAATTTTACTGATCTGTAAAATCCAAGAGTCTGGGGATTTTTGTCCAAAATGATCCAGGTTATGCAAGAAATATGTATTTTTTGATAAAAATAAAATCCTCAGTTGGCAAAATCCAGGGTGGATCTTGACAGTTGATTTGATTTACCCAGTATTTATCCAGCTCCCTCCCCCTACCCTGCTTCACTTTGCCTGGATAGTGTGGGTCCTGCCAGGCAAACTCACCAGGAGCTGAAGGGTGCTTTGTCAGTAACTCAGTCTGACTGCTAATGTGGCCCGGCCCAGAAATGTTCCTGAGGCATCTAAAATCGCAGATGCCTTTCTGACCCTAAGGGTGGGAGACATAAGTTTGAAAGACACAATCTAAGCTAAGTGTCCCAGGGCAAATGAAAATAAACGATACTCAGGGTTTCTGGGAAAGAGAAGGTCGCTAGCTTTCCAGCCAAATTACATTTTCCCTTTATTGCTTTGTCTTTTGGAGTATTCGAAGTGGAAATTCCAAGGGGAAAGGCAAAGTTGGGGTTAAACTGGACAGATTCTTCTTGAAAAGCTTGGTGACTCCATGTGGTATGGCAAGGTGGAGGCCACTGTAGGTTCTGGAAACGGGGCTGGGGGGGTAATCATGTTGATCGCGTGCCCTCCCCAGCCTAGCATTTCAGTGCCGGCTCCCCTTCCTTGGCTGTCCTAACAAAGTGCCGTAATTGGACGGCCTCAAACCACAGAATTGTACTGCCTCAGTTCTGGAGGCTGGAAATCCAAGATGGAAGTGTTGGCAGGGCCATGTGCCTCTGGGGCCCGTAGAGGGGATTTCTTCTGAGCCTTTTCCTGGCACCTGGTGATGGAAAATCCATGGTGTTCCTTGGCTCGCAGGTGATGACGTACTCCCGTCCCCGCCTCCATCGTCACGAGGCCTTCTTCCCTCCTGTGACTCTGTCCCTGTATCGCCTCTCTTTCTTATAAGGGCACCAGGCATGTGGATTAAGGACCCACCCCTCTCTTGTAGGACCTCAGCTTAACTACTTCTATCTGCCAGGATCCTGTAGGCAAAAAAGGTCCCCTTCCAAGGTACCGGGGGCTGGGACTTCAACACCCCTTTTTGGGAGGTATGGTTCAACCCACCACAGGTGCTCAGTAATGAACGTGTGAATAAACGATTCTTGGAACTACCACCAGTTAGGACTTGGCTGTGGGCATGACAGTGAGCAGAGAAGCGTGTTCTTTCCTTTGTGCTGAATGTGGATGCGTGTGCGCGTGTGTGTACGTAAATGTACTTAGATACATTTGTATAGCACATGTGTATAATAGTTAACATTATACTAAAATGGTGGCGGGTGCTTTAGAATGACCCAGCACACGGATTCTGAAGTGGAAATGATTGAACCTGCACGGACTGCAGATCTCACCCCTGGTCCGGCAATTTCTCTCACTCCTGAGATTATCCCTTATTGAAAGAGTCCATTTATACTGAGAGAAATCAGCTTGCAGTGGAACCCTTTCCTCCTAAAACAATCAAGCATTCCTGAGGCGGGGAGGGCCTCCAGATAGGAAAGTGGTTCTTTTTGTAGGCAACAGGGCTCATTCTTCCTGCAGCAGGAAGACAATCTCTTTGGCTTCTGGCTTCTGGCTTAGCAGCTCCTTTGAAGGACTATTTAAAGCCCAAGAAGAATTTTTACTGATAAATTAAAAAAAAAAAAAGTTTCTGCAAAAAAATCTTCTGTCTCCTGAATGCCAGTTCTGCAAGAGAAGGAACAGAAGGTCCTCCCATGGTTACAACCCTGGCCTTTCCCGGGACAGCTTAGGGAGATGGGAGGGGATGCTGAGCGGCCTGGCGTGTGGTCAGGGGAGCTGATCCTCGGTCCCCAGACACCCTTTCCCCCACCCTGGGACTCGCTCTGATGCTCACGCTTGCCCATGTGTCACTTTCCCTGTCCTCCCAGAGCCCGGGGGCCTGTTAGTCTTTCCAGTTTGTTCTCAGGTCGCTTCCTTCCCTTTAACCCTCCCCATCCTTCTTGTTCACGTAGGTGCTGAAGGGAGAAGATGCTGATTTGTGTCTGTTCTTTGGCTCCCACTAGAATAAGATAAAGAGGATGGCCCTGCATATCAACAAGTTGTCATTTCCTTGCGCGGCGACCCTCACTTCCAGGAGTCCACTGCTGGCTCTTGCTTTGCCTGGCTCTCCTTGAAACCCCTGGCAGCCTCCTGAGAGTGAGTGCCGAGCTCTTGAATAATCTAAGCCCAGCAAGGAGTCACTATCTCAGCGGCAGGCCTAGTGTTCCAGACTGTTGTCTTATTAAGAGCAAAGGAAAGTTTTGACTTACAGGAAGGCCCTTAATTTTCCAACAAGGAGTGGCAGTGGTAACATTTCTCCTGCCCCCTGCTGACTCACCACTTTAGGGAAACTGGGCTTCACCGAGTCCCACTCACTCCTTTGTGCTTGAATATTTTGTCAGAGGCTTTCACGAGGAGATGTTCTTTAACAAGAAATCCACTGAAGCTGTTGAAGGGAACAAATTGGTGGATAATTGCGAGTTTGGTAAAACAAGAAATATGTGTTCTCAGCGTGTGATCGTGCACGTTCAGACCTAGCTCACCTGCCACCCCTGCAAGCCACACCCGCCCCTCACCTCTCTTCCTCTGTACCAGAGCATCACCTTGCTGGGATGAAAGGGAATGGCCGTGGCTTTCATGTGACCACAGAAGGCAGGTGGGGTCGGAAACACCAGTACAATTCCATGACAAGGAAGGCTGCGCCTAAGGAGTGCTCT
The DNA here is from genome assembly GCF_028564815.1 of Eubalaena glacialis. Classification (NCBI taxonomy): domain Eukaryota; kingdom Metazoa; phylum Chordata; class Mammalia; order Artiodactyla; family Balaenidae; genus Eubalaena; species Eubalaena glacialis. The sequence goes on from NC_083725.1 coordinate 1,407,456, forward strand.
GTGTGTGGAGAATCTACATCCTGATGGGTGCCCCATAAATATAATGCTTTGTGGTTCTGGTTGCAATATATTTTATTTAATCCATAATCCTATACAACACTGTCTGATAATAAATAACTGCAATTTGCATGACATTCTGGGATGTTAGGTTTTTTTCTTGTTGTTCTACTTAGCAAATTGCATGTATCTTTCACTCTTTTTTTTTTTTTCCCCCAGCTCAAAGACCCTACAACTGCCTAAATCTAGACCAGTTCAAATTGCCATTTATCACTAATCCTAAATATCCTAGTAAGAGTATCAGAGCTAAGAGACAGGAGCCTGTAAGAAGAGGCTAATCTGTGGACAGGGTACTGTTGTGATGCAGGTGGGGACTGAATATGAAGCACCCCCTCCCCTCAGGAGTGGTCCCTGGGCTCGGAGAGCTTGGACCTAAATAAACACCCACAATGGTGAGCACGGATGGGACGCGGGTGGGTGTGCCACCCAAACCTGCCACATTCTTCTTCTCGATTTGCTCTCTTGGTTCGCCTGAGCGACCCGGGTTCAGAGACTATATGTCTCCATCTTCATAGCCCTTGCATTAAGCAAACCACTCAGTGCATAATGAGTGCTCACCTAATTTTGTAGAAAACTTGGTGTACAAACAAAGGAATGAGAAAGTCATTCTGGATTCAGCACCGTGTATCCGTGCATAACTGACTCAGGCATAAGGTGTTTAATCCTGGTGGCAGTTTTGTGCTTGTAGTAGTTCCTGGAGCACTTCCGTAGAGTGGAAACATTACGTAAGGGTGAGCATACCAGCTCTGGCAATTACAGTTTCAGTCTTCAGTGTCTGCCTTTGTCAGACGGGGGCTAGCTCTTGCCTAGCGTTGTACATGCGTGTGAAGTAGTCAGCAAGATGCCCCCGAGATAGTAGGTGCCGCTCAAATGAAAGCTAACTGGAATGATGATAATTTTTGATGGCTGTGATGATATCCTCTATTCTTACCATTTAATCTTACTAATTTTTTTATCTCTAATATGTTTAGGGCCCATCTACCTTCATGTTTTTGGTTTAGACTCAGGCAATGTATATCAGTGTAAGGCAATGATCCAGGTTGTGAGAACTGAAGAGACAGGTGTGTATGTGTGTGTGTGATTCTTTAAAACCTTAATAATACCTCAGTAAAACCTTAGAGAGGACTACTATTTATCAGGTGCTTACTCTGTGCTAGGCTCTGGGATAGCGAAATCCTTTATCTATGTCATCCTCTTTAATTTCTATAAAAAATTTTGAGGTAGGTATTACCATCCCCTTATTTTTTTATAGGTTAGGAAATTTAGGCACAGAAAGCATACACAACTCATTACAATCTTAAATTAGGAAAAGGGTGAATTCAGGCATCCCTGGGTGCAGGATCTCTCTCTCCATACTGTGTGCTGGAGCGCTCTCCATATGAGCACCCTTCCTCATCAGCCTCGGGGTGACTGGTGAATTGGTGCATCTGTCCCAAGAGGCAGCTCGGAACCGAAACCACAGATCTTAACCACGACGCAGCAGCCCTGATTCTCAGGCATGCGCCTCCTCAGGCTGGGGTTTCTGGTCACCTCCCTGGGCCTCCTCTGCGTCCTCCGCAGGGTCGGTGTGCAATGCAGACTGAGTGCACTCAGCATGTCCTCCATGACCTGTGACTCCAGACTTGGGATGGGCACATTTGTGGAAAGAAGATGAGTGAACAGGAGCCATCCCATTGGAGGGAAGTGTTCTGTCTCCTTTTCCTGGCCATCGGAGTCTCTCTGAGCCCCGCATTATTTAAACCTAAACCGCTGAAACCAGCCATTTACAGTGTTTTCTGTCTCTCAGCCATGTTGAATTAAACAAGAAATTGCTATGGGGACACACACATCTGAAAGAATAAACAGATACCCAGATATCTGTCTTAAATGGAAGCCAAAAATCTGTTGTTGGTACTTAGCGTTTCTCTTCTAAAATGCTCCCTACGGTAGGTCTCTAGGAATCAGGGAGACAACAGTTCAGACCCAGAGGAGACCTGAGGCATTTGTCCAGCCCTCTCATTTTCTAGATGGGCGAGGAGATTCTTTTCCCCAATTGTGTAATATTTTTAAGTTTCCTGGTGGCATTATTTTCCGTTGAGCTAACGCTCATGGTGGGGTCCACAAAGCTTTGAGAGCATCAGGCATTCCACAAGTTACCAAGTTGTCTCAGAGGTGACGTTTGCACTCTCTTCTCTTTCAGTCAGTCCTTCCATTATCATCAATCAGTCACTCCAACAACAACAGCAAAAAACCATCAAAATAAAACCTCAAATTAGACACAAAAATGAACAAAGTAGCAAGTCTGTTCTGGGCGTCTTTCCTGTAATTCCTAGCACCTCTGCATTGAAAGGACCACGGGCGAAGTTGTGAGAAGTAGATTCCAATGTCTGCATTCAGGAACCCCTAAGTACCATCTTTAGTTAAACTTCCCTGTATTTTTATATTATACCTCATAGTTATCCAGCTTTGGAAATAAAATGTACAGAATCACACCCCTTGAGGTACTTTCCTTTTATCTGTTCCTGTCATTATCAAGAACGTCCTGCAGGGGCGCCGAGGTCTGCCCAAACCCTTGCACAGTGCTCTCTTCACCACTGAATGACAGGATATTTTTCTTGCTCTTACAAAAAGGTAATCTTACCAACATGCTCCCCTTGCTGGGGATGGTTTGCTGCTCTGAGTGCATATTAACGACATCGTCGACGCCTGGCATGGAATTCAGACCTGTGCGCACTTTTGTTTAGCCTGTTTATGCTAGTTTTGCCACTGCCTGAAATGGGTAGCAGGTGGGTTTAAAATGAAATTCTCAGTGTTCTTTATTTATTTATTTTTAATCATCATCTTTAAAAAAAAAAACTGGTAAAGAGAATCCAGTCTATAGCGTGGTGAAAGTCTGGACTGGCTGTTGGGACATGGAATGCCAGCCAGCCGTGAGCAAGTGAAACTGGACTAAGTACAAAGGAAAATAAGAGCCCCAAAGTGGTGACTGCTGGTGAGGATGCTGGGTCCTGATGCCGTGTGGAGCCTTTCAGTAGGCATCCAGGAGAGCAGCTAAGATGGCGGAGTAGAAGGACCCTGAGCTCACCGCCTCTCATGGGCCCACCAAAATCACAGCAATCTGCAGAACAACCATCATTGGAAAAGACTGAAACATACCAGAAAAGACCTTCTACAACTGAAGACATAAGGAAGGAACCACAACAAGACCGGTAGGAGGGGTGCACTCACGATATAGTTAAATCCCATACTCCCCAGGGGGGGTGACCCACAAACTGGAGACTAATTATATTGCACAGGTTCTCCCACAGGAGTGAGAGTTCTGAACCCCACGTCAGACCCCCAGCCCAGGAGTCGGGCACCAGGAAGAGGAGCCCCCAGAGCGTTTGACTTTGAAGACCAGTGGGGCTTGATTGCAGGAGCTCCACAGGATTGGGGGAAATAGAGACTCCACTCTTAAGGGTGCACACAAACTCCCACGTGCACCAGGACCAAGGGCAAAAGCAGTGATTTCACAGGACCCTGGACCAGACCTACCTGCTTGTCTTGGAGGGTCTCCTGGGGAGGCCGGGGATGGCTGTGGCCCACTCTGGGGATGTAGACACCAGTGTCGGACATATCGGGGAGCATTCATCTGTGTGAGCTCTCCTGGAAGCTGACATTTTGGCAACAAGACCTGGCCCCACCCAACAACCTGTAGGCTCCAGTGCTGGGACACCTCAGGCCAAACAACAAACTGGGTGGGGATGCAGCCCCACCCATCAGCAGACAGACTGCCTATAGACTCTCTGAGACCACAGCCACCTCTAGATACCCCCCTAGACACGGCCCTGCCCACCAGAGGACAGAGACCCAGCCCCACCCACCAGTGGGCAGGCACCAGCCCCTCCTGCCAGGAAGCCTGCACAAGCCACCTCTAGATACCCCCCTAGACACAGCCCTGCCCACCAGAGGACAGAGACCAGTTCCACCTACCAGGGGGGCAGACACCAGAAGCAAGAAAACTACAGTCCTGCAGCCTGCAGAATGAGTCCCAAACACAGGCCAGACACTCCTCTGGGACCAGCTGGCCAGTGCCCTTGGGTGACGAGAGCGGAGTGTACTGCTGGGACACATAGGACGCCTCCTACAGAGGGCCACTTCTCCAAGGTCAAGAAATGAAACTAACCTTACAAATACATAAAAATTCAAATTTAGACTAAATGAGGTGGCAGAGGAATATGTTCCAGATGAAGGAACAAGATAAAACCCCAGAAGAACAACTAAGTCATGTGGAGACAGGCAATCTACCCGAGAAAGAGTTCAGAATAATGAACATAAAGATGATTGCAGAACTCATGAGAATGGATGCACAGAGTGAGAAATTAGACGTTTTAAACAAAGAATTCGAAAATATAAAGAACAACGAACAATTGAAGAATACAATAACTGAAATGAAAAATACACTAGAGGGAATCAATAGTAGACTAAATGAGGCAGAAGAATGGATCAGTGAGCTGGAAAACAGAGTAGTGGAAATCACTGCCACCAAAAAGAAAAAAGAATGAAATGAGGACAGTTTAAGAGACCTCTGGGACAACATCAAGTGTGCTAATATTCACATTATAGGGGTCCCAGAAGGAGAAGAGAGAGAGAAAGGACCTGAGAAAATATTTGAAGAGATAGTAGCTGAAAACTTCCCTAACCTGGGACAGGAAACAGTCACCCAAGTCCAGGAAGCATGGAGAGTCCCATACAGGATTAACCCATAGAGGACCACACCAAGATACCTTGTAATCAAAACAACAAAAATTAAAGATAAAGAGAGAATATTAAGAGCAACAAGGAAAAAACAACAAATAACTTACAAGGGAACTCCCACAAGGCTATCAACTGATTTTTCAGCAGAAACTCTGCAGGCCAGAAAGGGGTGGCACAACATACTAAAAATGATGAAAGAGAAAAACCTACAACCAAGAATACTTGATTCAGCAAGGCTCTCATTCAGATTTGATGGAGGAATCCAAAACTTTACAGACACGCAAAAGCTAAAAGAATTCAGCACTGCCAAACCAGCTTTACAACAGATGCTAAAGGAACCTTTTAGGTGGAAAAGAAAAGGTCACAACTAGAAAAAAGAAAATTTTTAAAATGGAAAAAGCTCACTGGTAAAGGCAAATATACAATAAAGGTAGGAAATCATCCACACACAAAGCTAGTAGGGAGGTTAAAAGACAGAAGTAGTAAAATCATTTGTATCCACAAAAAAGCAGTTAAGGGATACACAAAACAATTAGATGTAAAATATAATATCAAAAACAGTAATCATGAGGGGAGAAGAGTACAAAAGCAGGGTATCTAAACTGCATTTGAAATTAAGAGATCAGCAACTTAAAACAAGCACAAATGTATGTAGACTGCTATACAAAAACCTCATGGTAACCACACAAAAAAAATCCATCATAGATATACACACAAACAAGAAAAAGGAATCCAAACATAACACTAAAGATAATCATCAAATCACAAGAGAAGAGAACAAAAGAAGAAAGTGGAAAAGAAGACCTACAAAAACAAATCCAAAAAAATTAATAAATGGAAATAGGAACATACATATCTATAATTACTTTAAATGGAAATGGACTAAATGCTCCAACCTAAAGACACAGACTGGCTGAATGGATACAAAAACAGAACCCATATATATGCTCTCTGCAAGAGACTCACTTCAGATCTAGAGACGCATACAGACTGAAAGTGAGGGGTTGGAAAAAGGTATTCCACATAAATGGAAATCAAAGGAAAGCCAGAGCAGCAATACTTATATCAGAAAAAAATAGACATTAAAGGCTATTTAAAATAAAGACAGTTACGAGAGACAAAGAAGGACACTACATAATAATCAAAGGACTAATCCAAGAAGATTTAACAATGGTAAATATATGTGCATTCAGCATAGGAGCACCTTAATATATAAGGCAAATGCTGTCATCCATAAAAGAGAAGTTGACAGTAATACAATAATAGTAGGAGACTTTTTAACACCCCACTTACAGCAATGGGCAGATCATCAAGACAAAATCGATAAGGAAACACAGGCCTTAAATGACTAGATGGACATTAGACCAGATGAACTTAATTGATATTTATAGAGCATTCCACCTGAAAGCAGCAGAATACACATTCTTTTCAGGTGCACATGGAGCATTCTCCAGGATAGATCACAGCTGTGCCACAAAGCAAGCCTCGGTAAATAACAAAAACAAACCGAAATCATATCAAACATCTTTTCCGACCACAACACTATGAGGCTAGAAATCAATTACAAGAAAAAAAAAACTGCAAAAAACACAAACATGTGGAGTCTAAACAATATGTTACTAAACAACCAATGGATCACTGAAGAAATCAAACAGGGTATTAAAAAAATACCTAGAGACAAATGAAAACAAAAACATCATGATCCAAAACCTATGGATGCAGCAAAAGCAGTTCTAAGAGGGAAATTTATAGTGATACAAGCATATCTCAGGAAACAAGAAAAATCTTAAATAACCGAACCATATACCTAACACAACTAGTGAAAGAAGAACAAACAAAACCTAAAGTTAGTAGAAGAAAAGAAATCCTAAATATCAGAGCAGAAATAAATGTAATAGAGACTTAAAAAAAAAGAAAAAGATCAGTGGAACTAAAAAGGTTCTTTGAAAAGATAAACAAAATTGATAAACATTTAGCCAGACTCATCAAGACAAAAAGGGAGAAGGGTCCAAATCAATCAAGTCAGAAATGAAAAAGAAGTTACAACTGACATAACAGAAATACAAAGGACCATAAAAGGCTACTACAAGCAACTATACACCAATAAAATGGACAGCCTATAAGAAATGAACAAATTCTTAGATAGGGTCAATCTCCCAAGACTGAACCAGGAAGAAATAGAAAATATGAACAGACTAATTACCAGTACTGAAATTGAATCAGTAATTTAAAAACTACCAACAAACAAAAGGCTAGGACCAAGATGGCATCACAGGTGAATTCTACCAAACATTTAGAGAAGAGTTAACACCTATTGTCCTGAAACTATTCCAAATTTGCAGAGGAAGGAACACTTTCAAACTCATTCTGTGAGGCCACCATCACCCTGATAACAAAACCAGACAAAGATATCACAAAAAGAGAAAGTTACTGGTCAATATCACTGATAACATAGATGTAGAAATCTTCAACAAAATACTAGCAAGCCAACTCCTACAGTACATTAAAAGAATCATACACCATGATCAAGTGGGATTTATCCGCAAATCAATATCTGCAAATTTCAGTATCCACAAATCAATCAATGTGATACACCACATTAACAAATTGAGGAATGAAAACCATATGATCATCTCAATAGATGCAGGAAGAGCTTTTGATAAAATTCAGCATCCATTTATGATAAAAAAAAAAACTCTTCAGAAAGTGGGCACGGGGGGAACAAACCTCAACATAATAAAGGGGATATGTGATAAGCTTACAAGTAACATTATACTCAGTGGTGAAAAGCTGAAACTATTTTCTCTAAGATCAAAAACAAGACAGGGATGCCCACTCTCACTGCTTTTATTCACCATAGTTTTGGAAGTCCTAGCCATGGCAATCAGAGAAGAAAAAGAAATAAAAGGAATCCAAATCAGAAAAGAAGAAGTAAAACCGTCACTGTTTGCAGATGAGATATACTATACATAGAAAGTCCTAAAGCTGCTACCAGAAAACTACTAGAGCTCATCAATGAATTTGGTAAAGTTGCAGGATACAAAATTAATACCGAGAAATCTGTTACATTTCTATACACTAAAAATGAAAGATCAGAAAGAGAAAGTAAGGAAACAATCCCATTTACCATTGCATCAAAAAGAATAAAATACCTAGGAATAAACCTACCTAAGGAGGCAAAAGACCTGTACTCCCAAGAGTATAAGACGCTGATGAAAGAAATTGAAGATGACATAAACAGATGGAAATATACACCATGTTCTTGGATTGGAAGGACCAATATTGTTTAAATGACCATGCTACCCAAGGCAATCTACACATTCAACGCAATCCCTATCAAATTACCAATGGCATTTTTCAAAGAACTAGAACAAAAGTTTAAAATTTTTATAGAAACACAAAAGATTTCGAGTAGCCAAAACAATCTTGAGAAGGAAGAATGGAACTGGAGGAATCTTGATCCGTGTCTTCAGACTATATGTACTACAAAGCTACAGTAATCAAAACAGTATGGTACCGGCACAGAAACAGAGATATAGATCAATAGAACAGGATAGAAAGCCCAGAAATAAACCCACACACCTATGGTCAATTAATCTACAGCAAAATAGGCAAGAATATACAATGGAGAAAAGACAGTCTCCTCAGTAAGTGGTGCTGGGAAAAGTGGACAGCTACATGTAAAACAATGAAATCAGAATATTCTCTAATGCCATATACAGAAATAAACTCAAAATGGATTAAAGACCTAAATATAAGACCGGATACTATAAAAGTCTTAGAGGAAAACAAAGGCAGAACATTCTTTGACGTAAATTGCAGCAATAATTTTTTTTAGATCCATCTCCTAGAGTAATAGAAATAAAAACAAAAATAAACAAACGGGACCTAATTAAACTTCAAAGCTTTTGCACAGCAAAGGAAACCATAAACAAAATGAAAAGACAACCTATGGACTGGGAGAAATTATTTGCAAACAATGCGACTGACAAGGGATTAATTTCCAAAATATACAAACAGCTCATACAGCTTGATATCAAAAAACAAAAAACCCAATCAAAAAATGAGTGAATACCTAAGTAGACGTTTCTCCAAAGAAGACATACAGATGGCCAACAAACACATGAAAAGATGCTCAACATCACTAATTATTAGAGAAATGGAAATCAAAACTACAATGAGATATGACCTCATACCAGTCAGAATGGCCATCATCAAAAAGTCTACAAACAGTAAATGCTGGAGAGAGTGTGGAGAAAAGGGAGCCCTCCTACGCTGTTGGTGGGAATGTAAATTGGTGCAGCCACTAGGGAGAACAGTATGGAGGTTCCTTAAAAAACGAAAAGTAGAGTTACCATATAATCTTGCAATCCCACTCCTGGGCATATATCTGGGGAAAACTCTAATTAGAAAAGATACGTGCTTCCCTTACCCTCCTTTAAAAGGATTTCCTGTGCTGAGATTTTTAATTGGTTTCCCACTGGGCCCATTTTGTTTGTTTTTGCCCTTTATCTATCTATCTATCAATCTACCTATCTATCTATCATCTATCTATCTAATTTATCATCTGTCTATATTAACTGAAGTCATCTGGTGATCTGTCTATATAATGTTTTGTGATGGAGAGTAGTCTAAGAAATAAGTTTAGATAAGTAGGATGAGTTCAGAGGGGCTTGGAACTGAAATTTTTCCACTGGTACAAAATTCTCTCTCATTGTCTCCACACATGTAAATTCAACTCTTTCTTTAATGCCTTTCCAGTACAGGACTTGAAAGATGGGACTTGATAGCTTAGAAATAATAGTAAAAAGTCATGAGAGTGAAAAAGCTTGCATATGGAGTGAGGAGCCATGGAAAAACCAAACAATGACATTCACTATATTACCAAAATGAAAAAAAAATCATATGATCGTATTAATAGATACTGTAGCAATTGGCAAAACAAAATTTCAATTCCTGTTTTTTAAAACTCACGGGAAAATAAGAATAAAAAGGAAATTCCTCAACTTGATAAAGGACATCTTCAAAATATCTACAGTTATAGTGAAATGTCAGACAGAGAAAGACAAATACTATATGTTATCACTTACATGTGGAATCTGAAAAATAAAACAAGTGAATGAGTATAGCAAAACAGAAACAGACTCACAGATATAGAGAACAAACTAGTGGTTATCAGTGCACAGAGGGGAGGGGTGAGATAGTAGTAGGGGATTAAGAGATACAAACTACTAAGCATAAAATAAATAAATAACAAGGATACATTGTACAGCACAGGGAAATACAGCCATTATTTTGTAACAACTTTAAATGGAGTATGATCTATAATAATATTGGATCACTATGTTGTACACCTAAAACTAACATAATATTGTAAATCAAGTATACCTCAATAAAAATTAAAAAAAAAAAAGATACATGCACCCCAATGTTCATAGCAGCACTATTTACAGTAGCCAAGACATGGAAGCAAGCTCAATGTCTATCAGCAGATGAGTGGATAAAGGAGATGTGAGATATATATATATATATATATATATATATATATATATGTGTGTGTGTGTGTATATATATATATATGTATATATAAAATGGAATATTACTTAGCCATAAAAAATGAAATAATGCCATTTGCAGCAAATGGATGGACCTAGAGCTTATCATATTAAGTAAAGCAAGTTAGACAGAGAAAGACAAAGACAAACATCATATGATGTCACTTATATGTGGAATCTAAAAACTGATACAAATGAACTTATTTACAAAGCAGAAATAAGCTCACAGACATAGAAAACAAACTTATGGTTACCAAAGGGGATAGCTGGGGTGGGGGGGTGCGGGGGTAGAGATAAATTAGGAGTCTAGGATTTACGTATACACACTACTATATCTAAAACAGGTAAACAACAAGGACCTACTGTAAAGCACAGGGAACTATATTCAATATCTTGTTATAACCTATAATGGAAAAGAATATGAAAAAGTATATATATATACACACACACACATATATAACTGACTCACTTTGCTGTATATCTGAAACTAACACAACATTGTAAATTAACTCTACTTCAATTTAAAAAATGGTTTAAAAAAATAAAGAAACCCATAGGTCTTTTCTGGGCCTCAGACTTCTTGCATCCGAGTCCGTAGATCTTAACTGTCTCTATGAAGAGGCAGAGTATTGCTGGGTCCAGGGCCACCAGCTTCCCTGGAGCACCCACATAGAGATGCCACGTACATGTACTGCACTGTAAATAGCACCTTCCAGATTGTGCAAAGTTGCAGTACCAGTTGGTTCTGCATTTTGTGCTGAATGCATGTCATTAGGGCCAACACTTCCTACTATGAATCCTGAACAGCATGGTGGGCAACATTTGCCTTTAGAGAAATGCATGCATTACTTAGCAGTTTCATTTCTTTCCTTGTTATAGGAGACATTATCTAATCATATCATACTCCAAGCTCTTCTATCTCCATTCATGCCAAGTTATTATATTTGGAATCTAAAATTCTCTTTTATAAAGATGATGAATTCAACCTGCTTAATACTAATTACAGTTTTGGAAACACATTTTTTAACATATGCATTATCTAAAAATTATAAATCTATGGTTTTGCGCTTTTTCCTATCTATAATTAAATCACATGAAAACACACTGATTTTACATCATTATAATAAAGGTGTATTCTGATATCTCTGATGACTGTGGCTTCCTGACATTCATTATTTAATTGTTAGACACTTTACTACCAGCTCACATGGTGTTATCTAAATTAATTGTGAACTTTAATACACTTGGATTGGAAAACGAAATTGGCTGTCTCCTCCATAAAGAAGGCTCAGAGAGCTGAATAGACCAATTTTATGTTAACAACTTAATATCCTCTTACAGTTAGGAGCAAAATCTGAATGTTTAGGGAAATGCCCCTTTCAGTTTATAAGAGCTTCTACATTGTAACACTATTCTGTCAGTTGAATGGAGAAAGAAGTATTTTATTCAACTGTTTGGTGATTGTGTTCTGAATTAATTTCAAGACTGCAAAGTCAGTGGATCTAAGCCATTACCTTAAATATGGTCTGAATATCCAGGGCTCTCACTCTGGCCTAAAGTGCTTGCTGGAAACCCTTGGCTGGTCTAGGAGGGGACACAGTCCAGGGAAAATGCCAGGGTCATTCATCATCTCATCAGTGGTTGGAGGAGCTGCAGACCACACGAAAGCCAATATATCTACTGGATGGACCAGAGAGGGAGATAAAAGTCAAAAGGCAGAAAACAGGTACGTTCTTCCATGGATCAGGGCAAAAAAATATTTGACAAAATCTCAGTATAGTCAGTACAAAAAATAAATGATAAAGATTTCTATTTGTTGAGTGTCTGTTATGATGGATGTACCAAATATGGAGCTTTATAAACATACCTCATTTAATCATTACATTATGTGTGCAAAGAAGATTTGATTGCCTCCATTTTATAGATGAGAAAACCGAGGCTTGGAGTGATCAGAAAACTTGCTCAGGAGCCCGCAGCTAGAAAGTGGTAGAGACAGGGTGTGGGATCTTTATTTTATACACTGTTGATAAAAATGGTTGAGGCTTAAGTCTGTAATGTAATATTAATCTGTACAGCTCTATAGCAATGCTAAGCGTAAGGCTCAGAGAGACTGGAACTGGGTCCAAATCACACTGCTAGTAAACGGCAGAGCTGGGACAGGAGCCAAGGTCATTTTAATTCTAAAACTTATGGTCTTTCCAACACATGGCGTTCCACCGCCCACGACGTCCTTTCTGTTACACTAAACAGCCTCTCTAGGGAAACAAACAATTATTTTTCTGCCCAAGGTGCAGAATCCTAGTTCTGCTTTTAAGATAGACAACACAGTAGATGTATCTTCAAGGTCTTCATCTATCCAAAGATTGACAGGCAGGTCTAGGAATTTAAAAGGGGCTCTGCACTGAGCATCTCGGCCACCCCGGCACCTGGGGACACTCTCCAGCCTGAAAGGTTCTACTGGAAGAGATTCTCAGCTAAAGCAGCAGCGTGTGCCGTGGCAGCAACCGGGAGGTTCTGGTTTGGAATGTTAAAGCTTGCTCCTTCTATTCTTCCTTTACATTCAACACTTTCTCATTCCTTTGGGCTGTGTGTCTGTCTCACCCATGGAATGGAAAGATTCCTCTAGGTCAGGAGCGTGTCTCCAGTTAGCCCTTCCACACGTACTTGTTGAGATTCTCCTACGGGCCAGGTATTGTGTTTCATCCCGAGCCAAACAGACGTGGTCCCTGCTTGCACGTTTTAGTGGAGGCACCAACAGGCAATGACAACAACCTCGTGTGATAAAGATTGTGACGGGAAAGCGCAGCACGTTGTGGGAACACATCTAATCCATATTTAGAGACCAGGGGCGGGTTCTTGAGGGGACGTCCAAGAGAAGCCCCAAAGGATGGGCCAAAGTCAGCTGTGAAATCTGGGGGTCCCGGCGGTTGGCGAGGGCTCAGGACAGAAAGAACACACTGTTTGAAGGGGTGGAAATGAGGAAGCGGGTGGGGTATTTGAATAATTGAAAGTTCGGTGTGGAAGGATCCAGAGTGCTTGGGCCGGGAGGGGTTGGAGGGGGGGCACTGTGTGGGCCAGCCTGGTGCACTCCTCGTGGGCATGCGTAAGGACCCATGTGTGCGTTTGCACGTTGGTTTTCTTGGTTGGTTGGTTTTTAAAGGCTGTGGATTCGTTCCTCCCGTCGGGTGTTTGGTGTCTGCTCTCTTGGCTTTTTCTCTTTTTTTTTGTGCTGCTGTCAAATTGTGATTTTGATCCTTGGCCAGGTTGCCTCGTTTTGCTCCACTCCCTACTGGTCTTGTAAACGGAGCTCTATTAATACTTTATTCACAGTGAAGTTGTTGGGACTCATTATCTGATGCCTGTAAAGCCACGTGAGATGATTGGCTGAGAGACACGCCAAGGAGTCGCGTTGCTTCTCAAAAGCCCTGATTGCTTCCGGCAAGCTTCCCTTCTGTTTCTGTGGGACCGCAGCAGCAATTTACCCCAGCGCCTGTTTTCCCAGCCTGTGACTCAGGGATCATCTGGCAGCGGGGAGGAGCGCTGGCCGCATCTCTGACATCCGGCCCAAGTCCTTCAGGCAGATCTGCACCTGAGGACGGGAGGGGGGAACCTGACCCCCCCCCCCAACAGGAGGGGGACGCAGTCCCACATTGGGATTCTTGTGTAAGAACAGAATCCCCTCCCCTCCTCCCCAACCCTGGCTTCCCTGTCCTGTTTCCAAGTCATCAAATCCTGCTTTCTCTTGCTCTCTGGGATATTACATCCTTCAATACCTGTCAGAAACAATTAGCAGTGAGTTTTTTTCCCCTACCTGTTTTCAGAGGAGAAATTAATGGTTGATATTCAGACCTTTCTCCTGACATTACATTTTCTGCAAAGATGGAAAACAGAAAGTGGCAGCCTCAGAGATAGGCAATGCCTATCAGACTTTGAAGACACACTTCACTCAGTGGTGAGGGATGGGAGATGTCAGTGCCAACGGCAGGAGAATCAGGTACTTGAGGAGCTGGCCCAGGAAGGAAGGGAGTGTCTGTTCTTCGCCCGAATGCCCGTCCTCTCCACTCCTGTCCATCTGCCGGTCGCAGAGTCGCAGTGTGTTGCTCACCTCTTCCAGAACGTCCTCTTGAGTCGTGTCATGCAGTCCCTCCCCACCCCGCAGTGTACTTTGTACAGTGGATGGATTGCGAAGGGCGTACCTGAGCCCAGCTGTCGGCCCTCCGATGGCTCTCTCTGGACAGGCCCCTAGGCAGCGTAAAATCTCTGAGCTTTGCTTCACTCCCGTGCAAAATGAAGATAAGAGCAGTAAACCTATGAAGGTGAGGGAGGAATTCTAAGGTATAATTAACTTAAACAGTCTGTTACATGTGCAAATATTAGAATCTTATCCCTTTTAAGTGCTTAGTTTACTGAATGCTTTATGCATTATTTATAATTAATTACAGTGTATCAATGACAGTTATATAGCTGTGTACCTTTTTATAAAGAGGCATCACATGTATTTTTCCTGTTGATTTGCAGAAAGTCTTGTGATTTAGGAGAAGAATATTATTATCATCTTGATTTTAAAGTTGAAGAATCGGAGGCTTGCGCTGTTTTCCAAATGCGCCCTTACCTGGTGGTCGCGTGGGCCGTAGCTTCTGGTCAATACTAGGGTGTTAGTTCCCCTGCGGTGCCCAGGAGGTTGGGTGTGCAGGGACCACGTGGGCCTGCCCGGTTAGATCAGACAAGGACCATTCCATTCCAGGAGCCCCCAGTTTCATATTGGTGCACAGGGACAGGTGGAAATTCTCAGGTCGGCCTCACTTATAAGACAGAGAAAACCTTCTGAACGCTTCCCTCTTGAGAATTCACTGAGAACGGCTTTGATTGGGTTTGTCAGCTGCATCAAGTCCAGGAGATGAGAACGTGCTCTCGTTCTTGAAGTGATAAGATCCTGACGCACGCGTAGGAACCTGCGGTGTGGTACTTGCGTCTCTGGGAAGGAGTCATTTTCCCTCAGCACCAGCGCTTATGCGGATTCTTGCCCTTCGGGTGTGGATCCTCCTTCGTCTTTGCCTTCATTCTCCTTCCTCTCATTTCCTTCACTTTCCATTCTCAACAGCTCACATGGTGGATTTTCTGTCTGTTTTTAGTGTCAAAATATTCATTTTCAGTGGAATGTTGTATTGTGATGTCTTCCAGAGTCTAGAAGGGAATCCGGGATAAAACAGCATCTCTTCCTGGTTCCGTTCTGAACGTGATGCCGGGTCTCGAGGCGGCCCGGGTGAGGGAGCTTCTGCCGTGTCCTCCCAAACCGGATCCTGTTGCACTTTCACAAAATGACTCCAGTGCAGCTCGGAGAGCACCAGCTCTAAAATATCTGTCAGCCTTTTGGTCTCTGTGTGAGAAGTAGAAGGGAATACGCACCGTTATGTATTTCTGGTTTCTGGTTTGTCCTCCTGGGTAGATCTTTCTCTCGCCCCGGGAAGGCCTGAAAGCATATATTCTGTCACCAAGCCACGTCCTCGGCTTGCCGTCCACTAGCGATGGGAACCGCATAGGTGATAAGGAGCACCCGCCCAGCCCCTCACAAAAAAGAAGTGATGATCTGTACCTCCGGGGGTGTTGGTTGCTTTATGTAAATTGTTCACTGAGTCCCTGTAAAAACCTCCCTCCCCGCAAACCCAGCAGCGAATCCAAGTGGCGCTCCCTCCAAAACCTTTCCAGGATACGGTCCCTTCTCAGCGCCGACACCGTCACCACTGGGGTCCTCGCCTCTGCTGCCTGGGTTCCGTCGCCGCCGCCCTGCTGCCCAGTCTCGCCCCGTCCGAACTCTAGTCTAGTCTCAACACAGCGGCAGCGGGAGCTCTTCCAAACGTGCCCCCAACTCGTCCCCCCGCTCCCATTCAGAGTAAACTCCCCAGTCTTGACGTCTGCCTCCAGGACCCCTCTGGCTTTGCTTCTTGCTCCTTTCCTTCCAGCTGCACCCCCGGGGCCCCCAGCCTCCAGCTTTCTCCGAAGCTGCCAAATGTGCTTCCGTGTCCCGGCCTTTGCCGTGCTCTTCCCTGCCCTGGTCTTCACCCCGGGAGCCTCGGCTCACTCCCTGTTTGCTGGATGACGTCACCCCCATCACGCCCCCATCCGCTTTGCCTTGCTTTATCACTACTGTCCAGTATCATATATATTCTGATTTCTTTCTTTCTTTGCTTATTGCCTGTCATTTTTTATTAAAATATAAGCTCTGTGAAGGTGGGAACTCTATGTCCACTACTGTATTCCCAGAATGGAGAAGATGCTTCATAAAGAATAATAAGTGGGTTAATAAAGGAATTTAATAACTAATTAATCAGTATTTGTTCCTTGAGTGAATACAAAGGCATTTTCCAGGGTGTAAAGAGTTGCTCTGGCCTCTTCATCTCATCCCTAACTGCCCTTCTCTTTTGGTTTTCTCTCAGGCAAGATAAATTTTGCTTGATAATTAACATTCTATTTTTTAAATGTAATTCTTGCATTTTAAAGCTATGATTTCCTTTCTACTTTCTTCCTCTCACGTTTGCATCAAAGATTGAGGGGAATTAGCTTGTTTCTACCAAACAGATGGACACGCTTGTGCTTAGATGGAGATACATGAGGTTTTTTTGCACTAAGTGTTCTCGCATCTCAGATTTCCAGGATTAGCCTTACCGTGAAGGGCAGAACATCACATGGAGGAATACAGTAGTCTGGTCAGAAGCCTGGTAGTGGTGAAAAGCACTGACTTTATAACCTCACGACTGAGGTTCAAATCCCAGTTTGGATGGTTATAAGCTGTGTGACATTGAACATGTTGCTTAACTTCTCTGTGCTTCGGTTTCCGCTTCTGGAAACTAGAGAATGTAATGATGATATCAATTATGTAATCCCATAAATTTGGACTGAGAATTAAATGTGTTTATACTTGAAAAGTATTTAGAGCCAGGCCTAGCAAATGAAAATGTTTGTTGAAAAAACAAACACATCACAGGGCACTTCCTCTTCCTGGCTCTGGGATGGGCGGATCATTTCCTGTCCCTGGGCCTCCAGCTATAAAATGGAGGGGATAGCAGAGATTGAATTATTTCTAATTGTGATTTTTATCTGCTCTAAAATGTGAAATTTAAGGTGAGGCTGTCTCAGTGCCAGGAAGACAGATTTTGTGCTTCTGTTTTAATTTAATTTTTACATTACTTCTGCCCAGGTCTTCAGGTTTCAAATGAATTATCCAGATTTCAAATCCAAAGCCTGCCAAGCCCTTCTGTTTCCCCAGAAGTTTTTTTCCTGATACGCAGGGCGGACACCTAGTAAGTGTTCTTAGGGGCCTTGAAGGGCCAAGACGGAGCCACGGGGTTCGCCAGCATCCTGGCCCCTGTGGCTGGGGGGATCCTGGCGTGGCTGCATCACCAGAACTGTGCATGTGAGGGGGACAGGGCAGGCTGGGCCTCAGCAAGACTTTGCAGAAGTTGTGCCGGAAGTGACCTGTCCACTGTCTCCAGGACCCCTGAGCGAAGGGGAGGAACAGAGCCCAAAGGTCTGTTTGGTCTCTCTGTGACCTCCTTGGGAGGACATTGAAACACTGGGTGGGCTTCCTCCTCAAGGTGACAGGAATTAACCGTCCCTCCCTGCGGTGATGAAAAGGGAGTTGTGCCTATAACTCAGGTGCCCACAGGCGTGACCCTAACTTCCTACCCTGGCTCCCAAGAGCCCCTACCTCCAAAGTGTTGAAACGTGTGCTTGTCTACACAGCTGGGCTCAGTCAGCCAGTCCCTCCTCCTCAGAGAACTCGTGTTCCTTCCTCCGTGCCCCATGCACGGGGATACCAGGATCTCTGTGACTCTACTGACTGTGACGTGTGTGGCCTTCCCAGGCTGGAGGTGTTCCGTTGCAGGGACCGGGGCTGGCAGGTGGTGCTGGTGACCAGCGTGTGTGCACTGAGGCCTGAGGACCCCGGAGAGGGGTTCCAGAACATGGAGCTCTTGGAGGCTGTCATGCCAGCAGGAGAACAGAGGCCCGTGGGCCAGGCTGATCCGCCTAAATCTCTCAGCAGCTGACTCCATCTCTTAACTCAGCCCAGATACGATCCTACAGCAAATCTGAAGGCCGAGGAGCTTTTCCAATAATCAGTGGGTTTAACAGTCCTGGTTTTGTATTTTCCAGAAGTTGCCCCAAAGGTGTTCAGGTAGATTGATCTCCACAAGGATAGTAAAGAAGAAAAAAGGAAAGTAGCGAGGAAGGAAGGAGAGAAAGAGGAAAGGATAGACCACCTGGTGGAGAATAGGTGCCCGGAGCACGGTGGTTGGATGGCTGAGCGCACACATGGCACAAGTCACAGCAAGGTTGTCACTGATGCAGGAGTGGGACCAAGTTAGCCCTCCTTGGTCACAAAGTAGAAGCCAGCCCTACGTTGTAACCAATGGGAGAAAAGACACTGAGAATTGGACGTCCGGGTTCTGGTCTCTGCTGCTGTCTGATGGGGTGAGACGCCTGGAAAAATCGCCACCTGCGTCGGAACTCAGGTTTCTCGTCTGCTATATTAGGGAGTCAAACAAGAGAATCTCTTCAGTCCCGTTAAGTAAAGAGGTAGTGGTTTATGCATCCACCTCGCAAACATCTGGTGAGTGTGTACGTCTTCCAGACCCTGGGCTTAGAGGATAGAGACGTTGAGGAGGGGAAGGAGCTTCAGCCACGTGGACACTGCAGCTGAGGGTGCAAGGGCTCTGCTGGCATCAGAGCAGAGAGGACTGGGCTTGCGAGAATGGGTTTCACACACACCTGGCACAGGTTACAGGTGCAAAACCCCTGATTATAATGCATGCCATTCTTGGTATCAGAAAGGCATGTTTCCATGAAACTTTGGCTTTGCTTCAAAGCACAGTAAAGCAGGAATCATCTCATGGGGTGATCTTTACTCAGAGTTCTTTCATTAAGAACCCTCACTCCTTCCTAAACACTTGGACCCCTATTCAGGACTAATCACTTCTGGCACGTTTTTGAAATTGTAGATCACTGAGATAGAAATGCAACTTACAGAATTCTGAATGCTCTTTTCATACCTGGTTTTGTCCACTTCAGTTACCAAAATCTTGACTTTAGCAGTGAAGCCCGACATGGTGCTGAGGAGCTGGCTGGTAGGAGTGTGTGGGAAGCTGAATGTTAGATACTCAGGAATTTTGCAAGTCAGTTTACAACACCGGTAACTTCAAATTGGCCCTGGTGGGAATATTTACCTCACAGAAATCAGCAAACAGTACACATCACAGCTTTTTTTGTTTTTTTTTCAGAGAGCTGGTGGACCAGCCTACCACTGGGTGGAACCCATTTGGTGCAGGTACTAGTTGATAGAATTTACCCAGAGGAATTTTTCACAGGAAATATATGGAGAATAATTGAAGCAATACATGATAATACAGAATACTAGAACCCAGAGATCAACCATGTGTATATGGTCACCTACTGTTTGACAAGGGAGCTGAGAATATTCACCGGAGAAAAGACAGTCTCTTTAATGAATGGTGCTGGGAAAATTGGATATCCACATATAAAAGAATGAAACTAGACCCCTATCTTACACCACTCACAAAGATTAACTTGAAGTGGGTTAAAGACTTAAATCTAAGACCTGGAACCATAAGACTCCTAGAAGAAATCATAGGAAGAAAGCTCCTTGACATAGGTCTTGGCAGTGATTTTTTTGGATATGGCACCTAAAGCACAAACAACCAAATCAAAAATAAACAAGTGAGATTACATGAAACTAAAAAGCTTCTGCACAGCAAATGAAATAATCAACAAAATGAAAAGACAGCTTACAGAATGGGAAAAAATATTTGCAAACCATGTATCTGATAAGGGCTTAATATTCAAAATAAATAAAGAACTAATACAACTCAATAGCAAAAAAAACCCCCCAAAAACAAATAATCCAATTAAAAATGAGCAAAGGATCTGAATTGACATTTTTTCCAAAGAAGATGTATGAAGGGACAACAGGTTGATGAAAAGGTGCTCAGCATAGAATCATCAGGGAAATACAGATCAAAATCACAATGAGAAGTCACCTCTCACCTGTCATAATGGCTATTATCAAAAAGACATGAAATAACAAGTGTCGGTGAGGATGTGGAGAAAAGGGAACACTTGTGCACTGTTGGTGGGAATATAAGTTGGTGCAGGCACTATGGAAAAGAGTATGGAGTTTCTCAAAAAATTAAAAATAGAACTACCATATGATCTAGCAGTTCCACTTCTGGGAATATATCCAAAGGAAACAAAAACATTATGTTGAAGAGATATCTGCACGCCCATGTTCACTGCAGCACTATTCACAATAGTTAATATATGGAAACAACGTAAGTGTCCATTGACAGCTAAATGGATAAACAGGTTGTGATAAAGAATTCTATATTATAGAAAAATATATCTGTGTTATTCAGCCATAAAAAAGAAGGAAATCCTGTCATTTGCAACAAGGTGGATAGATTTTGAAGGCATTATGCTAAGTGAACTAACTCAGCGGCAAATACCATATGAGCTCACTTATATGTAGAAGCTTTAAAAAAAAAAACTCACAGCAAAATAGATAAGATTTTTGGTTACCAGAGGCGGGGAGTAGGTTGAAGGGGAATTGGATGAAAATGGTCAATAGGAAAAAACTCCCAGTTATAATTAGTCCTAGAGATGTAGTGTACAGCCTGATAACTATAGATAACAGTCCTGTGTGATATATTTGAAAATTGTTAAGAGAATAGATTCTGAGTTCTCATCACACACAAAAAACAAACTTTTTTTTGTATCTACATGAGACTATGAATGTTAACTAACTTATTGTGGTAATCATTTCACAAGAGATTTAAGTTAAATCATTATGCTGTACACTTTAAACTTGTGGTCACTTTTATCTCAACAAAACTGGAAAAATATATGAAAAAAATACAGAATACCAGTCATTTCCAACCTTCACATTTTTTGCCATATTTGTGTATAACCTATATCAGTACACTTATTTTCTAATTTAATGCTATTCATGTTTTTACTTAAATAAATTTATTTTAAAAGGAATTTATATTGCTGCTGTAAATGGGAATACGTATCTTTTGCTCTAATATGTTGTAACAAATGAATAACATTAAAATAATCTCATCCATATATTATTCAGAATCATTCCACATACTGCCAGAGGTGTATACAATGGACAACAATAAGGGTATAAAATGAGTTCTTATGGTAGTTTCCAGTGTCTTTTCTTTAAGGAATAATAATTGCAAAGGTTATGCTACATTTACTAGAATGAGGCATCACTATATCATGTATGCCTTGTATACATATAATTACATATACAAGTGCATTAGTTATGTACACTAACTCACTTGATCATTGTAAAAATATCCTATGAGGAAGGTGTTATCATAGTCCAATGTTACAGGGAAGGAAACCGAAGCACAGAAAGTTTAAATGACTTGCCCAGGATGAGGGGCAAACCCAGGATGGAGCCCAGGCAGCTCTGCTCTTCTCAGCTATACTTCACACCTCTAATCAGCAACTCCTGTTAAAACTAAAAATACATATAATACTGGGATTGCTCCAGTAATCCTAAACCTTGGAAGACCTTGAAAGCTATTCCATAGGTATAAAAGCCATATACTTAAGAGTATATATTTGTGATTAAGTTATTACAGCTTTGGTAGCAAAAAGTAAGACTGCCCGCTGGTGGGTGAATGGTAGAATAAATTTGGTTATATTACACTGGGAATTTATGCAGTCTTCAAAAAGAATAATTCAAACTAGGCCAGATAATTTGGAGGAATTTGCACTGGGTTTCCTTGAATAAGAAAAGGAAGATGTGGACAAAAAAATGTGCAGTCATCCTAGTTTTATAAAGTACATGTTAAAATGATCTGTTCTCCTGGCGGCCATAGGTGATGGCAGGCTTGAAAGTGTCTGCCTTGTAATGAGTGTGGAGCTGCAGCTGTGTAATTTTTATTTCCCCACAACTGCTGAGATGAACATCATTCCATATCAGCTTGCCATTTGTATTCTGTGAATAATCCTTTGCACGTTTTCATTTGTTTGTTAATCGCCTCTTTTTAATTTGCAAGAGTTCCAGTTGTTTAGGTTGGTTTGTTTGCTTTTTGCTTTTTTGACGTGTGGCCTCTTCACTGTAAATGTCTTTTCTTTCTTTCTTTCTTTTTTAAACAAATCTCTTATTTGTGTTTGGTCTTTTCTTACGAAAGTTTCCGATTTTTAAGTAGTCAGATATATTTATTGTCTTTTTTATAAGCTTCTGTTTTGTTCCATCTCAAGTCAAAAGTGGGGGAAAGGAAAACCGAACAGACCCAAATAAAACCTTGGCTGGAAGGGGCCTCTTCTCCCTAACACGACTCAGAACCTAAAGTGAGTCCCCTACCTGCGCCGTTGGTGTCGTGTCCTGACTCCCCCTGTGTAACACCGCCACGCCCCTCACCCCAGGGCAGGAGATGAAGGCTTCACTGTTTAAGCATTTTACGCCCCAACTGTGTGCTTCACTTTTCCATCCAGGCTGGAAACCTGGATGGTTAGTAACCAGCCCAGGCCCTCACAGATAAGCTTCAGAATCGGAGTGAGGAGAGAAGGTAGCAGAGTTGAGTTGCATTAGCATATTGATGGCACAGCCACTCCTCGTATTTTATTATCCTAATTAGATGGGTATTAGGTTATATTTAAAGCTTAAATCTTCCTTATATCCCATTACTACTGTGGATTTAAAAAAATCCAACATGGCTTTGAATCAAGGTAGATGTTTAATTTGGCTTTCCTGCCCATTATTTTATCTGTGAGCTGGAGTCTTCTCTTTTTTGAACTCCATGCAGTATTCAAGGGGCTTGTCAGACATATAGTTAATTTCATATTTCTCATGAAGACCCTCTGGGGCCCATGGGGCAGTGGAAGATGACCGCGTCCCCTCTGCTCATGGCTGTCTCCGGGCAGATCTGCCTCCCTCCAGCGTCCCCAGATGCCCACGTGCACAAGCTGAAGCCGTCAGGTCACTCAGACTCCTGCCCCTCCTGCCCCAACAGGACTTAGGCGTCATACAGTCTAAGGAACGTGTGTAAGCCGTCTCCCTGCCCCATCCTCCCTGTGAGGATCCCTCGTTCTCATCCTCATCTCCTTTGACCCCAGTATCAGAAAGGCACCAGCGCCCAGACAATTCTCCCTCGCGCCCAGACAATTCTCTCTCCTAGTCTCTCTCTCTGCTGCCAAAGCATCTTTTCTGGAGAACACTTCTTTGTCTTTCCCCTTTGAAGAATCTTGAATGCTTAGGAGGTGAGACCCAAATTCCTTGGTGTGGCACCCAGATGCCTTTGTTTCCTGACCCCAACCTGCCCATGCAGTCTTACCCACATTGACACCATCCTTCATAAACAACCAAAAATACCCCAGTGTGATGAGTGTAGGTTGAGGCGTGAAATGGACCAAACGCAGGCCCTGCTCTCGCCGTTCTGGTTTTAATGGGCCGCACTTGCCCCCCCGTGGCCTCAACTGTCCTTCCCCCTTCTCTGTCACCTCCTGTCTGAAGCTTTCCTAATAGCCTAGTGAAAATTAATCCCCCCCTTCTTTGGTGCTCCTTGGTAATTTTTAATACCCTAATTCTTAGTGATGAAGGTCTTGCTGTCCCTGGCCTGATCACACGTCTTGGGAGGCAGAGCCAACATCATGTTCATCTTGGTGACTTTTGCCCACAGCACATGGAGCGCAGTTGTTCCTCAGTGCACGTTTGTGGGAAGGATGGAGGGCGAAAAGGAAGGAAGCAAACATGTTGTGACCTTAAATAAGTACCTCCCTGCTGCTTTGTTTTACTTGTTTGTTTATTTTCTTATTTATTTGAAATGATACAACTAGCTTACAAGCTTTACTTGTTGTGAGGATTCAAGAAGGGACTTGCACTATATCAGACACATAGCAGGCGTCCCCAAAGATTACATATCGTTATGTTCCTCTTTAATCACGTTATCACTTCTACCTGTATGAATTCCAGCTCTGATTCTAATGTGCACTAAATTTAAGAGGAAGGAAGGACCCTTGCATAGAATCCACGTTAGCATGCTCTCTGTTTCTTTTGCTTCACTACGAAATCCGCCACCTCCTTCCTACCTGGTCTCCTTCCCAGGAATCAGGGAAAGGGTTAAGGGAAAGGAGAAAAGGCTGAGCCACCAGCATGTGGAGGGTGGGCAGAAGCCACAGGGGAGGTTTGGTGGAGCAAAGCCCAATAGCTAATACTAACGAGATTCCTGGAAGAAATCCCTGGGACTGAAAACATTGGGGGCGATGCCAAGGTCCTTCTGAAAGAACAGAGTTAATGAGAAACAGCACCTCCAGAGGTCTGCCCGCCTGCAGCTCAGCATTGCAGCCCCGATCAGGTGACTTTGTTGCTGATGGGTGACAGCTTAATTTACAAGAATGCCAAGCAACAGCAAATTTGAAAATAAACCAAATATACACATTATAAGAAAAGGGAAATGTGATTCTGAACTCCACTGCATCGTTTCCCTGAAGCTTCACCAACCCCATAATTAGATGATACCTAAACTGTCTGAAACATTAATATTAAATATTATGAGAAATTTACTGGAGATTGTACCATACCTCCTGTTTATATTTCTGGTCTATCTTGTCTTATTTTAATAGAGAATATATATGTACATATGTGTGTGTGTACTTGAGAAATTTCCATTAGGAATGAATTCTGATGTCTTAATAGATTAACCTTGCTGGTACCTAATATAATTAATTAAAAAAAAATGAAATTCCTACCACTGCACAGATTTTAATGGGTAGGCGTTCTTGGTTTCCCTCTAGAAATCTCCCTGCCTGAGGCTGCAGTTTTCCTGAAGGCCCACTCCCCGCAGATTCCGGTGGGAAGCTTGCCCGCACAGCAGCTGTGAGCGCAGGCCAGTGCTTCTCAGCAGAATCTCTCTCAAAGGATGGGACTGGCGTCTACCTGACCCCCTTGCAGAGTCTGAAATGACTTAGTCTTTTAATAGCACAGCCTTGCAAACATCCCGGGGCAACCAAGAGGCATGTTGCTATTCTAGGAAGGCAGACGAGCATCACCTCCACGCCAAGGAGACACAAGGGACCAAGAGCTTAGCACCTCCAATGCCCCGTGCATTTAGATTCTTCGAGAGATGACTTCAGCAGACTCTTCGATACTGATTTTTCTGAGAAGTTGTGAGTCCAGCCATCACATTGCCTTCTTGGCACAAATTTCCTAAGAAAACTCTTCCAAGGTTTCCAGAAATGTAAAACCAGGTCTGGTTCTTGTGGGCGCTTGAAGGGTAGACGGGGGAGGAAGACGATCAGAGCTGGGGTGCTTTGCCTTTATCTGTCACCTCCCGCCTTGCCGAGGGGGGACGTGGTCCTCCCATCAGGAGTGTCCTGCTGTTTTCTAACAGATTCTGAAAGGCCGTGCTCCTCTCTGTACGTCTAAAAAGCGCCAGGAAAGAAGTGGTGACCAGGAGTTCGCGTCATCTAACGTTGAAAGCGCACAGTGGCCTCTATTTCAGTACCTACAGATGCTCGTCTGTTTGGGATGCAGTGGGCTCTGCTGTATCCCCAACTCTGCCTCCCGACCCTCCTCTTCTGCCCTGCAGAACGGCTCGTGTTCAGATTCGGGGCGTCTTAAGCCATCTCTACTGAGGGTCTTCTGTTGGGGCCCAGTCTCTGGAAACATGTTTTATTGTGCGCCCTTGAAAGTTCCTGCCTTTGGTGAGGAATTTCATTGCCCATCACCTTTTAGCAACAAACATTTGAATATAGAATTCCCCATGTAAACCTGGTAGGGTCACAGAGTGCCAGTGGGTCCTCTACTTGAAGGACAAAGACTTCCCTAATTCCCAGTGGCCGTCTCAATCAGCAGCGGCAGGTGTGCTGCAGGAATCCGGCCCCCTCCTGCCCAGCGCTGCCGTGGTGGCCGGTGTTCCAGGGATGGAGAATGGAAGGGAGTCCTTCCAGGGCCCCTGGTCCTTCTGAATCTCAGAGGTCTGTTGCTAATAAGAGTCGTAGAGATTCAATTAAAGAAGACCTGTCAACTACCATTCTTTCTTTGCTCTTTAAAAAATGTTTTTTCTCCTTTTAGGTGCCCTTTTTATGAGCGTGAAAAAGTTCTAATTAAGGAAATCTCTCCTTGGTAAACACTGTATTCTTTCAGTCTAATGAAGCTAAGGTTAGGGTGATTCTTTTTCTTTCTCTCTTCCTTTACCGTCACAATGAGCTATGTTAAAAAATGCATTTTCCGAAAGACTTTTTAATTCCTTCCTTCCTTCTTTTCCTTCCTTCTTTCCTACTTCCATTGACTGAAAGTTTCTTTCTTTCCCCGAAGCCCAAGATTGCTACTTTGGTTGGTATAGAATTATGGGTTATTGTACAAAACATGGAAAGCGTCACTGTTTTGTAAACCTCTTCTTTTTAAAAAAATTTTATTGAACTGTAACAGAGACACAGAAAAGGGCACACATTATGAGTGTAAAACTTAAAGAAATTTTTTTTAAAAAAAATAAACATACTCATATCACCTCAGAGGGACTTGGGGTTACATGGGTATGCTTGCTACTTTGTTACGTTTCTGAGCGCCTATTATGCGGAGGAGAAATTGTGCTCTATGAGGATGCTCGTTAAGCCAGATTGGGAGACTTGGTTGGTTCCTCTGCTGGCCCTGACAGGGGAAGCGGGGGTGGTTAAATGGCATCTCCAAGCCCAGGGCTGGTAGGCCGGTATGTGCGCTGCTTCTTGGCTCCGTCCTGAGCTGGCCTCTCCCCGTGGTCCATCTCCTCTTCATCGCCCTTACGACACTTCGCGCTCAGACGGTTGGGCTGCCTCCTGGCATTGTTACATGCAAAGATTAATAAGCACAGTCCTAAAGTGCTTTGACATTCTAAAGTGCTGTAGAGCTGCTTAGTGGTGAGAGAATCACCGTGGAGCTGTCTGACTGCAGCCACGTCTTCCGAGGGAGTCTGCGTCGAATTGACAGCTCTGGGAGGTGAAGTTTAAAATACATGAAAATCAAAAGATCAGAAACGGGTGGTGGCATTGTCGGCTCGTCCTCCTCTGCCTTTGTCTGGGTTACCTCAACCCTGTTGTAAAATGTCTCTTCCAGAGCATGGAGGACACCGTAAAGGTCTGTCTGTTCCAGGGTCTGGTGGGGACCAGCCGGCAGCTATGCCTGCCGTGGTCTGGCTGCCTAGACTCCACGTGGCTCCGCAAAAGGAACTAGAAGGTATCATTGATTGATTTTTTTTTTTTTCCACACACACTGTATTTTACTTTTACAAGAGATAAATAGACTGACACCAAGCGTTGTACATGGATGACCACAACAAAAGCAACAATGATTGCAATTACCAAACATGAAACACACTCATACTATGTCATAATATTGACATTCAGTCCAGTAATCCTCCACTGTAACAGCTCCTTTACTTTGCAGTGAAAATTGATTTGTATATTCTTTGCCTCTGAGTCCTTGTGGGATTTTTTCTTTTTTTAAATTCAACCAGAAAGTCACAAAAATTATACTCATCCTCATCAGTTCACTCAGTCCCATGTAATTAATTTTTTTTTTTCATCTTGATCTTTTGTTAGCACTTTGATGAGCTCATCAGTTTTTCATTAGAGTTCTGAAAATGCTTATTCATTCAGTTCAGCAGTACAGTCTGGTACCAGAAACCTGTACTTGTCAGAGTCTTTTCCATGAATTTCCTGAAGATGAAACCCTTTTATAGGAACATATTTACAAAAGCATCAGAGTACACCCAGAACTGTCTGTAAATGACAAAAGACTTAAAAATGACCACGGTTAAAGATTTGATGAAAGTTCATAATAATGCAGTTGACAAGAAAATTAGTTATTTCTGAGATATACATTTTAAAGTAATAACTAGGATTATGACTTATAACATTATACCGGAACATATAAGATTTTTAGAAATTTCATGTAATGTCTGAAACATTTATATTAACATATTTCCATACAAATAACCCAATGAAAGTTTAGTATTAGTTGTTTTGTTTGTTTGTTTGTTTATACTGCAGGTTCTTATTAGTCATCAATTTTATACACATCAGTGTATACATGTCAATCCCAATCGCCCAATTCAGCACACC
Source organism: Eubalaena glacialis (assembly GCF_028564815.1). NCBI lineage: Eukaryota > Metazoa > Chordata > Mammalia > Artiodactyla > Balaenidae > Eubalaena > Eubalaena glacialis. Next base: position 1,435,913 of record NC_083725.1, read on the forward strand.
ACCATCCCCACCCCACCGCAGTTTTCCCCCCTTGGTGTCCATATGTCTGTTCTCTACATCTGTGTCTCAACTTCTGCCCTGCAAACCGGCTCATCTGTACCATTTTTCTAGGTTCCACATACATGCGTTAATATACGATATTTGTTTTTCTCTTTCTGACTTACTTCACTCTGTATGACAGTCTCTAGATCCATCCACGTCTCAACAAATGACTCAATTTCGTTCCTTTTTATGGCTGAGTAATATTCCATTGTATATATGTACCACAACTTCTTTATCCATTCGTCTGTTGATGGGCATTTAGGTTGCTTCCATGACCTGGCTATTGTAAATAGTGCTGCAATGAACATTCGGGTGCATGTGTCTTTTTGAATTACGGTTTTCTCTGGGTATATGCCCAGTAGTGGGATTGCTGGGTCATATGGTAATTCTATTTTTAGTTTTTTAAGGAACCTCCATATTGTTCTCCATAGTGGCTGTATCAATTTACATTCCCACCAACAGTGCAAGAGGGTTCCCTTTTCTCCACACCCTCTCCAGCATTTGTTGTTTGTAGAATGATGCCCATTCTAACTGGTGTGAGGTGATACCTCATTGTAGTTTTGATTTGCATTTCTCTAATAATTAGTGATGTTGAGCATCTTTTCATGTGCTTCGTGGCCGTCTGTATGTCTTCTTTGGAGAAATGTCTGTTTAGGTCTTCTGCCCATTTTTGGATTGGGGTGTTTGTTTCTTTAATATTGAGCTGAATGAGCTGTTTATATATTTTGGAGATTAATCCTTTGTCCGTGGATTCGTTTGCGAATATTTTCTCCCATTCTGAGGGTTGTCTTTTCGTCTTGTTTATGGTTTCCTTTGCTGTGCAAAAGCTTTGAAGTTTCATTAGGTCCCATTTGTTTATTTTTGTTTTTATTTCCATTACTCTAGGAGGTGGATCAAAAAAGATCTTGCTGTGATTTATGTCAAAGAGTGTTCTTCCTATGTTTTCCTCTAAGAGTTTTATAGTGTCCAGTCTGACATTTAGGTCTCTAATCCATTTTGAGTTTATTTTTGTGTATGGTGTTAGGGAGTATTCTAATTTCATTCTTTTACATGTAGCTGTCCAGTTTTCCCAGCACCACTTATTGAAGAGACTGTCTTTTCTCCATTGTATATCTTTGCCTCCTTTGTCATAGATTAGTTGACCATAGGTGCGTGGGTTTATCTCTGGGCTTTCTATCTTGTTCCATTGATCTATGTTTCTGTTTTTGTGCCAGTACCATATTGTCTTGATTACTGTAGCTTTGTAGTATAGTCTGAAGTCAGAGAGTCTGATTCCTCCAGCTCCGTTTTTTTCCCTCAAGATTGCTTTGGCTATTCGGGGTCTTTTGTGTCTCCATACAAATTTTAAGATGATTTGTTCTAGCTCCGTAAAAAATCCCATTGGTAATTTGATAAGGATTGCATTGAGTCTGTAGATTGCTTTGGGTAGTATCGTCATTTCCACAATGTTGATTCTTCCAGTCCAAGAACATGGTATATCTCTCCATCTGTTGGTATCATCTTTAATTTCTTTCATCAGTGTCTTATAGTTTTCTGCATACAGGTCTTTTGTCTCCCTAGGTAGGTTTATTCCTAGGTATTTTATTCTTTTTGTTGCAATGGTAAATGGGAGTGTTTCCATAATTTCTCTTTCAGATTTTTCATCATTAGTGTATAGGAATGCAAGAGATTTCTGTGCATTAATTTTGTATCCTGCAACTTTACCATATTCATTAATTAGCTCTAGCAGTTTTCTGGTGGCAGTTTTAGGATTCTCTATGTATAGTATCATGTCATCTGCAAACAGTGACAGTTTTACTTCTTCTTTTCCAATTTGTATTCCTTTTATTTCTTTTTCTTCTCTGATTGCCGTGGCTAGGACTTCCAAAACTATGTTGAATAATAGTGGTGACAGTGGACATCCTTGTCTCGTTCCTGATCTTAGAGGAAATGCTTTCAGTTTTTCACCGTTGAGAATGATGTTTGCTGTGGGTTTGTCATATATGGCCTTTATTATGTTGAGGTAGGTTCCCTCTATGCCCACTTTCTGGAGAGTTTTTATCATAAATGGGTGTTGAATCTTGTCAAAAGCTTTTTCTGCATCTATTGAGATGATCATATGGTTTTTATTCTTCAATTTGTTAATATGGTGTATCACATTGATTGATTTGCGTATATTGAAGAATCCTTGCATCCCTGGGATAAATCCCACTTGATCATGGTGTATGATCCTTTTAATGTGCTGTTGGATTCTGTTTGCTAGTATTTTGTTGAGGATTTTTGCGTCTATATTCATCAGTGAGATTGGTCTGCAATTTTCTTTTTTTGTACTGTCTTTGTCTGGTTTTGGTATCAGGGTGATGGTGGCCTCATAGAATGAGTTTGGGAGTGTTCCTTCCTCTGCAATTTTGTGGAAGAGTTTGAGAAGGATGGGTGTTAGCTCTTCTCTAAATGTTTGATAGAATTCACCTGTGAAGCCATCTGGTCCTGGACTTTTGTTTGTTGGAAGATTTTTAATCACAGTTTCAATTTCATTACTTGTGCTTGGTCTGTTCATATTTTCTATTTCTTCCTGGTTCAGTCTTGGAAGGTTATACCTTTCTAAGAATTTGTCCATTTCTTCCAGGTTGTCCATTTTATTGGCATAAAGTTGCTTGTAGTAGTCTCTTAGGATGCTTTGTATTTCTGCGGTATCTGTTGTAACTTCTCCTTTTTCATTTCTGAATTTATTGATTTGAGTCCTCTCCCTCTTTTTCTTGATGAGTCTGGCTAATGGCTTATCAATTTTGTTTATCTTCTCAAAGAACCAGCTTTTAGTTTTATTGATCTTTGCTATTGTTTTCTTTGTTTCTATTTCATTTATTTCCGCTCTGATCTTTATGATTTCTTTCCTTCTGCTAACTTTGGGTTTTGTTTGTTCTTCTTTCTCTAGTTTCTTTAGGTGTAAGGTTAGATTGTTTACTTGAGATTTTTCTTGTTTCTTTAGGTAGGCTTGTATAGCTATAAACTTCCCTCTTAGAACTGCTTTTGCTGCATCCCATAGGTTTTGGGTTGTCGTGTTTTCATTGTCATTTGTCTCTAGGTATTTTTTGATTTCCTCTTTGATTTCTTCAGTGATCTCTTGATTATTTAGTAACGTATTGTTTAGCCTCCATGTGTTTGTGTATTTTACGTTTTTTCCCCTGTAATTCATTTCTAATCTCATAGCGTTGTGGTCAGAAAAGATGCTTGATATGATTTCAATTTTCTTAAATTTACTGAGGCTTGATTTGTGACCCAAGATGTGATCTATCCTGGAGAATGTTCCGTGCTCACTTGAGAAGAACGTGTAATCTGCTGTTTTTGGATGGAATGTCCTATAAATATCAATTAAATCTATCTGGTCTATTGTGTCATTTAAAGCTTCTGTTTCCTTATTTATTTTCATTTTGGATGATCTGTCCATTGGTGTAAGTGAGGTGTTAAAGTCCCCCACTATTATTGTGTTACTGTCAATTTCCCCTTTGATGGCTGTTAGCATTTGCCTTATGTAATGAGGTGCTCCTATGTTGGGTGCATATATATTTATAATTGTTATATCTTCTTCTTGGATTGATCCCTTGATCATTATGTAGTGTCCTTCCTTGTCTCTTGTAACATTCTTTATTTTAAAGTCTATTTTATCTGATACGAGTATAGCTACTCCAGCTTTCTTTTGATTTCCATTTGCATGGAATATCTTTTTCCATCCCCTCACTTTCAGTCTGTATGTGTCCCTAGGTCTAAAGTGGGTCTCTTGTAGACAGCATATATATGGGTCTTGTTTTTGTATCCATTCAGCAAGCCTGTGTCTTTTGGCTGGAGCATTTAATCCATTCACATTTAAGGTAATTATCGATATGTATGTTCCTATGACCATTTTCTTAATTGTTTTGGGTTTGTTTTTGTAGGTCCTTTTCTTCTCTTGTGTTTCCTACTTAGAGAAGTTCCTTTAACATTTGTTGTAGAGCTGGTTTGGTGGTGCTGAATTCTCTTAGCTTTTGCTCGTCTGTAAAGCTTTTGATTTCTCCATCAAATCTAAATGAGATCCTTGCCGGGTAGAGTAATCTTGGTTGTAGGTTCTTCCCTTTCATCACTTTAAGTATAGCATGCCACTCCCTTCTGGCTTGTAGAGTTTCTGCTGAGAAATCAGCTGTTAACATTATGGGAGTTCCCTTGTATGTTATTTGTCGTTTTTCCCTTGCTGCTTTCAATAATTTTTCTTTGTCTTTAATTTTTGCCACTTTGATTACTATGTGTCTCGGCATGCTTCTCCTTGGGTTTATGCTGTCTGGGACTCTCTGTGCTTCCTGGACTTGGGTGGCTATTTCGTTTCCCATGTTAGGGAAGTTTTCGACTATAATCTCTTCAAATATTTTCTCTGGTCCTTTCTCTCTCTCTTCTCCTTCTGGGACCACTATAATGCGAATGCTGTTGCGTTTAATGTTGTCCCAGAGGTCTCTTAGGCTGTCTTCATTTCTTTTCATTCTTTTTTCTTTATTCTGTTCCGCAGCAGTGAATTCCACCATTGTGTCTTCCAGGTCACTTATCCGTTCTTCTGCCTCAGTTATTCTACTATTGATTCCTTCTAGTGTAGTTTTCATTTCAGTTATTGTATTGGTCATCTCTGTTTGTTTGTTCTTTAATTCTTCTAGGTCTTTGTTAATCATTTCTTGCATCTTCTCAATCTTTGCCTCCATTCTTATTCCAAGGTCCTGGATCATCTTCACTATCATTATTCTGAATTCTTTTTCTGGAAGGTTGCCTATCTCCACTTCATTTAGTTGTTTTTCTGGGGTTTTTTCTTGTTCCTTCATCTGGTATATAGCCCTCTGCCTTTTCATCTTGTCTATCTTTCTGTAAATGTGGTTTCTGTTCCACAGGCTGCAGGACTGTAGTTTTTCTTGCTTCTGCTGTCTGCCCTCTGGTGGTTGAGGCTATCTAAGAGGCTTGATGGGAGGCTCTGGAGGTGGGTAGAGCTGACTGTTGCTGTGGTGGTCAGAGCTCCGTAAAACTTTAATCCACTTGACTGTTGATGGGTGGGGCTGGGTTCCCTCCCTGTTTGTTGTTTGGCCTGAGGCAACCCAACACTGGAGCCTACCCGGGCTCTTTGGTGGGGCTAATGGAGGACTCTGGGAGGGCTCACGCCAAGGATTACTTCCCAGAACCTCTGCTGCCAGTGTCCTTGTCCCCACGGTGAAACAGAGCCAGCCCCCGCCTCTGCAGGAGACCCCCCAACACCAGCAGTTATGTCTGGTTCAGTCTCCCCCAGGGTCACTGCTCCTTCCCCTGGGTCCCGATGCACAAACTATTTTGTGTGCGCCCTCCAAGAGTGGGGTCTCTGTTTCCCCCAGTCCTGTTGAAGTCCTGCAATCAATTCCCACTAGGCTTCAAAGTCTGATTCTCTATGAATTCCTCCTCCCGTTGCCGGACCCCCAGGTTGGGAAGCCTGACGTGGGGCTCAGAACGTTCACTCCAGTGGGTGGACTTCTGTGGTATAAGTGCTCGCCAGTCTGTGAGTCACCCACCCAGCAGTTATGGGATTTGATTTTACTCTGATTGCGCCCCTCCTACCGTCTCACTGTGGCTCCTCCTCTGTCCTTGGACGTGGGGTATCCTCCTTGGTGAAGTCCAGTGTCTTCCTGTCGATGATTGTCCAGCAGCCAGTTGTGATTCTGGTGCTCTCGCAAGAGGGAGTGAGAGCACGTCCTTCTACTCCGCCATCTTGGTTAATCCACCGAGCGGTATCATTGATTTTATGCCCAAACAACTCTATAGCATTAGGTAATGAGACCCTGCCATTTCCCAAGATACATTCACACCCAAGCAGGTGACAGACAGAGCACCTGAATGATGTCTCCTGGATTCCAAAGACCTTCCCCTTCCCTCTGCTGGCCACACCCTGGGGTTTGAAATGGCTTGACGCTTCTGCAGCCTTCATCTCCTCTCCCTGATACTGTCATTCCCTCCTTCTAGGGCCCTTGATCTTCTATCAAACCTAAAACTCCCATCCTGTCCAATCTGTGGGTTTCCTCTTGGCTTCACTTAATTCTTCATCTGTCTTAGAAGATCTCAGCTGACTTACCACTTGTCCCTTTTCACAGCTGGCTTGAAAAGCCTCACCTCTGAGCTCCCCGTCATCAAGCTTCCTTACAGCCAGGTCTGAGCACCGCTGCAGGGGGATTATTTACCCACGGAGACGGGTTTTAGGTTAAACGTGCCCTTTGTATTTCTTGGTGTTTCTCTGCGTTGACTATTTGGACTCTTCCACTCCCTTCAAGCTTCCTATGTATCCTTTTTCATTCTCAACGTGGCCTGCCCCACGGTTACAGGTGAAATAGTCAGGTATGAATTCTCTCCAATTTGGTACCTTCCTCCCACTTACAAATGTGTCTGTAGCCTCATCCACCCACCCCTCACTCTGCTTACAAGGGACCCTCACCCCATTCATGAACCCAATCATAATGAACCCATGATTTTATTTTCAAAATCATCTCTTCAGACATTTTCATTAAAAAAAAAAAAAAAAAAGAATATGCTCAAGTCTCTCCCATCTTTGCAAATGTCTCCTCCCCCAACTGTCCATTCCTGCTCCTTCATAACCGACTGAAGAGAGAGGAGTCTCCCCCGACATCCCAGGGGCTCCTCAAGACACAGCCCTTTCACTGCCTTATGCCCCATTCACTCATTCCTCTCACCAAAATCAGAATGGGCTCTCGGTGCCCAGTCTGTCACCTGCGCGACTTTATGTCTCTCCGGCATGGATATTATCAACATTCCTTCTCTTTTCTCTACAAAGCTCCACAGTCTCCTTCATAACTTTGTTGGCAAAAAGTTGTACATTTATGTAATTATTTGATAAATCTTCATCTCCCCAGTTGTACTGTGTACTCAGTGGAAGGAGAAAGCATGTCTTTGTGCTAAACATTTTAACCCTGGTGCCGAGCACACGTACTAGGTGTACAGTTTATATTTAATTGACTAAATGAGTGCTTTCATGGGAAACGTAGCACCAGTCTTTCTCCTAGAGTCTCTCTTACTTTTATAGGCTCTCCTTTTAAAACACCTTCCTGGTGTTTTCCAGAGTATCGTTCAGCCTCTCTTTTCTCGCTCTTGATGGCAAGCTTGTAGAATCTGCTCTATGACTGTGGTTTCAAATGCCAGCTCCGTCCTAAGCTCTAGACTTACATAACCAACTTTCTACTAGATGTTTCCATTTGAATTTCCGTAGGTACCTTAAATACATGTCTACAGAAGCTGATGTCATCATCTCCGTTTAGATTCGTTCTAGTCTTATGTTTTGGTCCAAATCGTTGCTGTTGGCACGGTGTGCAGTGTCCCACCCAAGACTCCTGGTAGGCACTTCAAATGACTACCTATTCCCGTCCTCCGCATCAACCACTGCTATGACGACTACCGTACCCCAGCGATTCTACCTGCTTCCTGGATTTTTAACTTGTCCTCTCCTGACCATCCCCAGTGGTACCATCATTATAACTTCTTGCTTGGAAAATACTTTCCTAACTGGTCTTTCTCCTGTTTTCAAACTTACCACTGTCGATCTATTTTCTATCATACCGTTAAGTGTTTTTTTTTATGTAACAAAATTATAATATTATAATTACTTGCTTTGAAACACTGAAAAAAAAATGGGAAGACTTCTGAGTAGTTTGTGTAAGAAATATCAAACACTTCATCACTCTCAAGCCCAGACTCTGCACTGTGTCCTCTCCCTGCCCTGGGCTGCTCACAGGCCCTCGTGCGTCCTTGCCTTGCACGGAAGGTTTCATTAACCTGAAGTGTGCCCCCTACCGTCCCCACCCAGCTTTCCTACCGGAACATTTCTCTTGCTTCACAGTTTGGTTCCTGCATCATCAACTCAGGGGACACTTTTCTGAACTACTGCCTGTTAAGTGCCCTCCTCTGAGCTTGCATAGACGCCTGCTCCCTTCTGCTTTAGTGGCAATCATGTTGTCTAAGCGTGTTTGCCCTTTTGTCCTTCACTCGACTGAGCAGTGTAAAGGCAGTGACTGCATATCCCCGCATGGTACACATGGTATCATCATATAATACGGGTTTCATGAATCTACCTTAAATGAATGTTGAACCCTTCACATTAGTGTTCCTATTGTGAAAGAATTGGGCTATTTTCCCACTGAGCTTCTGAATCCTGGAACTACTGCTGTGGTTTGGAGGAAAAGAATGAATGCCTATTCTACCGCCGCTGAGTTGTGGGGAGGGAGTGCTGTCAAAGTCCGCACACGGGCCTCGGGGAGACCTCCACTCAGGCCCGGGACCCTTGTTCTTTCCTGGGACCTACATGCTGCACTGGGTGCTCGTGTGGGTTTCTCTGCACTGGTGGCAGGAGTGTCGTTCCCAGACGGCTTCCCTTACCATCCAGAGGCTTCGACCTGCCTTCTCCAGCTGCCAGGGGGCGTGTGCTTAGGGATGGAGACCCATTTCAACACTGACCTGAGACAGCCTGCTGTGCCTGAGACTACCTGGGAGAGAACAGTCAAGGCCTCCAAATTATCCAGAAGTGTGTGCATTCCTAGCTTGAGTCTTTGCCTGGGGAGCAGACAGTTGAGAATTGGCTGAGATTCAAAGCCAAGTACTCCAAAGAGCGGCAGGAGGGGTGTGTCCTTAAGCTGTGACACAGCTTTTCAGTGTCACCTTTTACATAACGGCAGATCCACTTAGGATCAGCCACGTAAAGTCATGAGGAGAGGCATGTGGGCAAGTCCCACATCCTCACGAATCACTGCAGAGCAGAGCCCCCAGCTGCCAGGCTTCATGGTCTCTTCCCTCAGACCTTCACAGAGCACATTTATCCCAGGACATACCTGTTCTAGGTGCCATGCATTCAGGAGCACACTTTGCTACCTTAGTAGGTTAACTCACTGGTCCTGACGACGTTGGTGGCTAACGGAACTGATAGCTGACATTTCCGAGTGCCTGGCAGATAACTCAGAGCAGCCCACAAATGGTCTCACTCAGTCCTGCCTCGGCCCTTTCAGGCACGTCTTGCATCGCCATTTCTGCTTTTTCAGATGAAACAATTGAGATACGAAGGATTCCGTAACTGGGCTCAGGGCGTTGCACAGCTCAGCTGGAGCTCCAAGCCCAGCGGTCTCCTCCCGAAGCCCATCCTCACCGTCTGTCGGGTTGTGATGGGCTAGCAGACACCGTGCACCCCGCCCGCATCCTCTGACTTCCCGCCGCCAGCCCTGGCTGGCTCCACGTGGAGGCGGCCCGCCCCCCAACCCCTGGAGCCCGCCCTGTGCCCAGGAGGCAGGTCAGAAGGGCCGTGGTTGATGCGCCCTCGCTGTCCCCAGAGGGGACATCCTTCCTCCGAGGGATGCGGGAGTCGGTGTGCACACGTGTCCTTGCCCTGCCCCGCCTCCACAGGGGTAACCGAGGTGTGTGTCTACACGGGCTCCCGAGTCCCCAGTGAGATGTAGCCCCACTGGCCACGAGCAGTCACGCAGAGGCCGACGGGGGGCTCTGAAGCCTGTGGGAGGGTCCGGCTTTCCTATGGACCCGGAGGCCTGGCTCTGTCTTTCCCCACCTCTCAGCATCCCCTGCTTTCCTCCTTCCTCAGCAGGTGTCTGATCCTCGCCGCGGCCTTCTCACATCCGCAGTAAGAGGCTGCCCCCCTCCTGCCCCCGCCACGCTCCACTGCCCATGGGAGGATAAACGATTCTCACCTCTCGTCCCCTGGACCCAGTCATTTGCCAGCTGGTTATTGCAGCAAAAGTAACTGCAGGTGAAAGTGGCAAATCGGCCCCCTCTGCTGAGTGCAGATGGCCTGGCAGCCCAGCCCACACATTTCCAACGGAGGCTCGCTCCACCCCGCAGGAGAGACCTCCTCAAGACGTGCCAGGTCGCGTAGTTATTCAGCCCCTCGGGTTTGGTTGCTCTTCTAGACACTCTGACCTGCAACTACCGTTAGAAATCAGCTACTCTCAAGAATGTCTTATTTGCCCTGAGCTCAGGACCCCTGCAAGTTCACTGCACCCTGGAGTTTCACAGGAATCTCCCTGCTCCAAGCAATTGCCTTCAGCAAACACAAGTTGCCCTCCCCAATCCCAGAGCAACGGGAGGCCAGGGACAAAGACAAAGGAAAGAAAAAGCAAAGGCAGTGGTATGAAATTTTTGATTATACTGCCATATTTTGTTTGACATGTTTTTCTTTTACTTTTTTTTTAAATATCTTTATTAGAGTATAATTTCTTTACAATGGTATGTTAGCTTCTGCTGTATAACAAAGTGAATCAGCTATGTGTATACATATATCCCCATATCTCCTCCATCTTGCGTCTCCCTCCCACCCTCCCTATCCCACCCCTCTAGGTGGTCACAAAGCACCGAGCTGATCTCCCTGTGCTATGCGGCTGCTTCCCACTAGCTATCTATTTTACGTTTGATAGTGTGTATATGTCAATGCCACTCTCTCACTTCGTCCCAGCTTACCCTTCCCCCTCCCTGTGACTTCAAGTCCATTCTCTACATCTGCATCTTTATTCCTGTCCTGCCCCTAGGTTCTTCAGAACCATTTTATTTTTTTAAGATTCCATATATATGTGTTAACATACGGTATTTGTTTTTCTCTTTCTGACTTACTTCACTCTGTATGACAGACTCTAGGTCCATCCACCTCACTACAAATAACTCAATTTCGTTTTTTTTTTTTTACGGCTGAGTAATATTCCATTGTATATATGTGCCACATCTTCTTTATTCATTCCTCTGTTGATGGACATTTAGGTTGCTTCCATGTCCTGGCTACTGTAAATAGCGGTGCAGTGAACATTGTGGTACATGACTCTTTTTGAATTATGGTTTTGTCAGGGTATATGCCCAGTAGTGGGATTGCTGGGTCGTATGGTAGTTCTATTTTTAGTTTTTTGAGGAACCCCCATACTGTTCTCCACAGTGGCTGTCAATTTACATTCCCACCAACAGTGCAAGAGGGTTCCTTTTTCTCCACACACTCTCCAGCATTTACTGTTTGTACATTTTTTGATGATGGCCATTCTGACCTCTGTGAGGTGATACCTCAATGTAGTTTTGCTTTGCATTTCTCTAATAATTAGTGATGCTGAGCAGCTTCTCATGTGCTTCTTGGCCATCTGTATGTCTTCTTTGGAGGAATGTCTATTTAGGTCTTCTGCCCATTTTTGGATTGGGTTGTTTGTTTTTTTAATATTCAGCTGCATGAGCTGTTTATATATTTTGGAGATTAATCCTTTGTCCGTTGATGTGTTTGCAAATATTTTCTCCCATTCTGAGGGTTGTCTTTCCGGCTTGTTTATGGTTTCCTTTGCTGTGCAAAAGCTTTGAAGTTTCATTAGGTTCCATTTGTTTATTTGTGTTTTTATTTCCATTACTATAGGAGGTGGATCAAACAAGATCTTGCTGTGATTTTTGTCAAAGAGTGTTCTTCCTATGTTTTCCTCTGAGAGTTTTATAGTGTCCGGTCTTACATTTAGGTCTCAAATCCATTTTGAGTTTATTTTTGTGTATGGTATTAGGGAGTGTTCTAATTTCATTCTTTTACATGTAGCTTTCCAGTTTTCCCAGCACCACTTATTGAAGAGGCTATCTTTTCTCCATTGTATATTCTTGCCTCCTTTATCAAAAATAAGGTGACCATATGTGTGTGGGTTTATCTCTGGGCTTTCTACCCTGTTCCATTGATCTATATTTCTTTTTTGTTCCAGTACCATACTATCTTGACTACTGTAGCTTTGTAGTATAGTCTGAAGTCAGGGAGCCTGATTCCTACAGCTCCGTTTTTCTTTCTCAAGATTGCTTTTGCTATTTGGGGTCTTTTGTGTTTCCATACAAATTGTGAAATTTTTTGTTCTAGTTCTGTGAAAAATGCCATTGGTACTTTGATAGGGATTGCATTGAATCTGTAGATTGCTTTGGGTAGTATAGTCATTTTCACAATGTTGATTCTTCCAATCCAAGAACATGGTATGTCTCTCCATCTGTTTGTATCATCTTTAATTTCTTTCATCAGTGTCTTATAGTTTTCTGTATACGGGTCTTTTGTCTCCTTAGGTAGGTTTATTCCTAGGTATTTTATTCTTTTTGTTGCAATGGTAAATGGGAGTGTTTCCTTAATTTCTCTTTCAGGTTTTTCATCACTACTGTATAGGAATGCAAGAGATTTCTGTGCATTAATTTTGTATCCTGCTACTTTACCAAATTCATTGATTAGTCCTAGTTTTCTGGTAGCATCATTAGGATTCTCTATGTATAGTATCATGTCATCTGCAAACAGTGACAGCTTTACTTCTTCATTCCCGATTTGGATTCCTTTTATTTCTTTTTCTTCTCTGATTGCTGTGGCTAAAACTTCCAAAACTATGTTGAATAATAGTGGTGAGAGTGGGCAACCTTGTCTTGTTTCTGATCTTAGAGGAAATGGTTTTAGTTTTTCACCATTGAGGACGATGTTGGCTGTGGGTTTGTCATATACGGCCTTTATTATGTTGAGATAAGTTCCCTCTATGCCTACTTTCTGGAGGGTTTTTTATCATAAATGGGTGTTGAACATTTTTGAAAGCTTTTTCTACATCTATTGAGATGATCATATGGTTTTTCTCCTTCAATTTGTTAATATGGTGTATCACAATGATTGGTTTGCGTATATTGAAGAATCCTTGCATTCCTGGGAAAAACCCCACTTGATCATGGTGTATGATCCTTTTAATGTGCTGTTGGACTCAGTTTGCTAGTATTTTGTTGAGGATTTTTGCTTCTGTGTTCATCAGTAATATTAACCTGTAGTTTTCTTTCTTTGTGATATCTTTGTCTGGTTTTGGTATCAGGGTGATGGTGGCCTCATAGAATGGGTTTGGGAGTGTTCCTCCCTCTGCTATATTTTGGAAGAGTTTGAGAAGGATAGGTGTTAGCTCTTCTCTAAATGTTTGATAGAATTCACCTGTGAAGCTATCTCGTCCTGGGCTTTTTTTGTTGGAAGATTTTTCATCACTGTCTCAATTCCAGTGCTTGTGATTGGTCTGTTTATATTTTCTATTTCTTCCTGGTTCAGTCTCAGAAGGTTTCTAAGAATTTGTCCATATCTTCCAGGTTGTCCCATTTATTGGCATATAGTTGCTTATAGTAATCTCTCATGAACCTTTGTATTTCTTCAGTGTCAATCGTTACTTCTCCTTTTTCATTTCTAATTCTATTGATTTGAGTCTTCTCCCTTTTTTTCTTGATGAGTCTGGCTAATGGTTTATCAATTTTGTTTATCTTCTCAAAGAACCAGCTTTCAGTTTTATTGCTCTTTGCTATTGCTTCCTTCATTTCTTTTTCAGTTATTTCTGATCTGATCTTTATGATTTCCTTCCTTCTGCTAACTTTGGGGGTTTTTTGTTCTTCTTTCTCTACTTGCTTTAGGCATAAAGTTAGGTTGTTTATTTGAGATGTTTCTTGTTTCTTGAGGTAGGAATGTATTGCTATAAACTTCCCTCTTAGAACTGCTTTTGCTGCATCCCATAGATTTTGGGTCCTCGTGTATTCATGGTCATTTGTTTCTAGGTATTTTTTGATTTCCTCTTTGATTTCTTCAGTGATACGTTGGTTATTTAGTAGTGTATTGTTTAGCCTCCATGTGTTTGTATTTTTTACAGATTTTTTCCTGTAATTGATATCTAGTCTCATAGCACTGTGGTCAGGAAAGATACTTGATACGATTTCAGTTTCCCTAAATTTACCAAGGCTTGATTTGTGACCCAGGATATGATCTGTCCTGGAGAATGTTCCATGAGCACTTGAGAAGAATGTGCATTCTGTTGTTTTTGGATGGAATGTCCTATAAATATCAATTAAGTCCATCTTGTTTAATGTGTCATTTAAAGCTTGTGTTTCCTTTTATTTTCTTCATTCTGGATGATCCATCTACTGGTGAAAGTGGCGTGTTAAAGTCCCCTACTATGATTGTGTTACAGTAACACAATCATAGTAGGGGACTTTAACACGCCACTTTTTGGCTGTTAATTTCCCCTTTTATGGCTGTTAGCATTTGCCTTATGTATTGAGGTGCTACTATGTTGGGTGCATAAATATTTACAATTGTTATATCTTCTTCTTGGATTGATCCATTGATCATTATGTAGTGTCCTTGTTTGTCTCTTGTAATGGTCTTTATTTTAAAGTCTATTTTGTCTGATATGAGAATTGCTGCTCCAGCTTTTGTTTGATTTCCATTTGCATGGAATATCTTTTTCCATCCCCTCACTTTCCATCTGTATGTGTCCCTAGGTCTGAAGTGGGTCTCTTGTAGAAAGCATATATACGGGTCTCATTTTTGTATCCATTCAGCCAGTCTGTGTCTTTTGGTTGGAGCATTTAATCCATTTACATTTAAGGTAATTATCGATATGTATGTTCCTATTACCATTTTCTTAATTGTTTTGGGTTTGTTATTGTAGGTCTTTTCCTTCTCTTGTGTTTCCTGCCTAGAGAAGTTCCTTTAACATTTGTTGTAAAGCTGGTTTGGTGGTGCTGAATTCTCTTAGCTTTTGCTTGCCTGTAAAGGTTTTAATTTCTCCATCGAATCTGAAGGAGATCCTTGCTGGGTAGAGTAATCTTGGTTGTAGGTTTTTCCCTTTCATCACTTTAAATATGTCCTGCCACTCCCTTCTGGCTTGCAGAGTTTCTGCTGAAAGATCAGCTGTTAACCTTATGGGGGTTCCCTTGTATGTTATTTTTTGCTTTTCCCTTGCTGCTTTTAATTTTTTTTCTTTGCATTTAATTTTTGATAGTTTGATTAATATGTGTCTTTGCGTTTTTCTCCTTGGATTTATCCTGTATAGGACTCTCTGTGCTTCCTGGACTTGATTGACTATTTCCTTTCCCATATTAGGGAAGTTTTCAACTATAATCTTTTCAAATATTTTCTCAGTCCCTTTCTTTTCCTCTTCTTCTTCTGGGACCCCTATAGTTCAAATGTTGGTGCGTTTAATGGTGTCCCAGATGTCTCTGAGACTGTCCTCAATTTTTTTCATTCTTTTTTCTTTATTCTGCTCTGCAGTAGTTATTTCCACTATTTTATCTTCCAGCTCACTTATCCGTTCTTCTGCCTCAGTTATTCTGCTATTGATTCCTTCTAGAGAATTTTTAATTTCATTTATTATGTTGTTCATCATTGTTTGTTTGGTCTTTAGTTCTTTTAGGTCCTCGTTAAATGTTTCTTGTATTTTCTCCATTCTATTTCTAAGATTTTGGATCATCTTTCCTATCATTACTCTAAATTCTTTTTCAGGTAGACTGCCTATTTCCTCTTCATTTGTTTGGTCTGGTGGGTTTTTGCCTTGCTCCTTCATCTGCTGTGTGTTTCTCTTCTCATTTTAACATACTGTGTTTGGGGTCTCCTTTTCGCAGCCTGCAAGTTCACAGTTCCTGTTGTTTTTGGTGTCTGCTCCCAGTGGGTAAGGTTGGTTCAGTGGGTTGTGTAGGCTTCCTGGTGGAGGGGACTGGTGCCTGTGTTCTGGTGGATGAGGCTGGATGTTGTCTTTCTGGTGGGCAGGACCGCATCGGTGGTGTGTTTTGGGGTGTCTGTGACCTTATTATGATTTTAGGCAGCCTCTCTGCTAATGGGTGAGGTTGTGTTCCTGTCTTGCTAGTTGTTTGGCATAGGGTGTCCAGCACTGTCGCTTGCTGGTCTTTGAGTGGAGTTGGGTCTTAGCATTGAGATGGAGATCTCTGGGAGAGCTTTCGCTGTTTGATATTACATGGAGCCGGGAAGTCTCTGGTGGACCAGTGTCCTGAACTCGGCTCTCCCACCTCAGAGGCACAGGCCTGACACCCGGCCAGAGCACCAAGCCCCTGTCAGCTTCACTGCTCAGAAGAAAAGGGAGAAAAAAAGAAAGAAAGAAATAACATTAAATAAAATAAAGTTATTAAAATTTTAAAAATATATATTATTAAAAATAAAAAATTTGAAAAGTAATAATAATAAAAAAAGAAAAGATAGAAAGAAAGAAGAGGGCAACCAAACCAAAAAATCAATCCACCAATGATAACAAGTGCTACAAACTATACTTAAAAAAAAAAAAAAGGCAGACAGACAGAAGCCGAGGACCAATGGTAAAAGCCAAGCTATATAGACAAAAATCACACAAAGAAGCATACACGTACACACTCCAAAAAGGGAAAAAGGAAAAAAATATATATATCTATACATTTTTTTTTAAAAAAGAAGGAAGAGAGAAACCAAATCAATAAAGAAATCTACGAATGATAATTAACTCTAAATACTAAACTGAGATAAACATAAATCCGGAAACAAATTAGAGGCAGAAAGCAAACCTCAAGTCTACAGTTGCTCCCAAAGTCCACCTCCTCAATTGGGGATGATTCGTTGTCTATTCAGGTATTCCACAGATGCAGGTACATCACGTTGATTGTGGAGATTTAATCCGTTGCTCCTGAGGCTGCACAGAGAGATTTCCCTTTCTCTTCTCTGTTCGCACAGCTCCTGAGGTTCAGCTTTGGATCTGGCCCCGCCTCTGCGTGTAGGTCGCCTGAGGGCGTCTGTTCTTCGCTCAGACAGGACGGGGTTAAAGGAGCAGCTGCTTCGGGGGCTCTGGCTCAGTCAGGCCGGGGGGAGGGAGCGGTACGGAGGAGGCGAGGCGAGCCTGCGGCGGCAGAGGCGTCGTGACGTTGCAGCAGCCCGAGGCGCGCCGTGCGCTCTCCCGGGGAAGTTGTCCCCGGATCACGGGACCCTGGCAGTGGGGGGCTGCACCGGCTCCCGGGAGGGGCGGTGTGGAGAGTGACCTGTGCTCGCACACAGGCTTCTTGGTGGCGGCAGCAGCAGCCTTAGCGTCTCATGCCCGCCTCTGGGGTCCGCGCTGATCGCCGCGGCTCGCGCCCGTCTCTGGAGCTCGTTTAGGCCGCGCTCTGAATCCCCTCTCCTCGCGCACCAGGAAACAAAGAGGTAAGAAAAAGTCTCTTGCGTGTTCAGCAGCTCCAGACCTTTTCCCGGACTCCCTCCCAGCTAGCCATGGCGCACTAGCCCCCTTCAGGCTGTGTTCACGCCGCCAACCCCAGTCCTCTCCCTGCGATCCGACCTCCGAAGCCCGAGCCTCAGCTCCCAGCCCCGCCCGCCCCGGCGGGTGAGCAGACAAGCCTCTCGGGCTGGTGAGTGCTGCTCGGCACCGATCCTCTGTGCGGGGATCTCTCCGCTTTGCCCTCCGCACCCCTGTGGCTGCGCTCTCCTCCGTGGCTGTGAAGCTTACCCCTCCGCCACCCGCAGTCTCCGCCCGCGAAGGGGCTTCCTAGTGTGTGGACACCTTTCCTCCTTCACGGCTCCCTCCCACTGGTGCAGGTCCCGTCCCTATTCTTTTGTCTCTGTTGTTTCTTTTTCCTTTTGCCCTCCCCAGGTACGTGAGGAGTTTCTTGCCTTTTGGGAGGTCTGAGGTCTTCTGCCAGCGTTCAGTAGGTGTTCTGTAGGAGTTGTTCCACATGTAGATGTATTTCTGATGTATTTGTGGGGAGGAAGGTGATCTCCATGTCTTACTCCTCTGCCATCTTGAAGGTCCCCCCTTTTTTTTTTTTACTTTTTAAAAGAATGTATTCTTATTTCTTTTGAGTCTGGAACTTGGGAGAAGTTCAAATGTTTGTTGTCACTTCAAGATTGGGCAAGAAAATACAAAAACGAAGAAATAAATAATGAAAAAAATAGAACATCGTAAAAAAAAGTATGCACTGTATTCTCTCTCCAAACTTAGTAGGTCAGGCTCTCAACTACACTTTGCTGGTATTTATTGTACATACAGTGCAGTTTTATACAAAGTGCAGTGAGAATACTGTTACAGGATGGCTGCGTCCCCTCCAGAATCAGATGTTGAAGCCCTAACCCCCAGCTCCTCAGAATGTGACTGTATTTGGAGGTGGGGTCTTTAAAGAGGTAAATAAAGGATATGTAGGTTGGGCTTCCATCTAACATGGCTAATGTCCTTATAAGAAGAGGGAGAAACACCAGGGACACACCCAGAGAAAAGGCCACATGCGGATGCAGAGAGAAGGTGGCCATCTGCACCCCAAAGAAGGAGGCGTCAGAGGAAAACATCCCCGTTGACACCTTGATTTTGGACGTCCGTCCTCTAGAACGGTGAGGAGATAAATCCCTGTTCTTAGAGTCACTCAGTCTGTGGTACTTTGTTGGGCAGCGTAGCAGGGTAACGTAAATGTCTAGTGTGAACCAGGGCCCCTGGGTTAGAACCACAGCTGTGTCCTTTCACCCACTCTCCCGTCTTGAGAACATCACTTTGTCTCTCAGGATCTGATCCCTAAACCCCGGTGAAATGACATATTTACCAAACGTCCACAAAGATACCCAGCACACAGCGTTTTCACATGGGTGCTTAATATATATTTGGTGATTTATTTTCAGAGTGTGGGTGGGGGAGACAGGATCCATTTTTTATAACTTAGCCACCACATAAGTCATAAACATTTATTAGGACTAACTAAAAAGGTATGACTCTGTGTGTGAAAGTGGTGATAAATAGATCCCTACCGATCGCCAGGAAGGATGCTGGTGGATGGTGTTCTCTGGGGCACCAGGGAGAGACCTTCTGGAGCTGAGCCTTAAGCTGGACCCTGTAGGGCGGGTGGGTTGAGAGAATAGGTGAGGAGGGAACAGACTCAGAGCTGCAGGCATGGCAACACATTAGCGAGTGGCCACGAGGGGTCCTGGTCAGAGGATGGCTGTGTCCCAGGGCGTGAAGGTGCTTCAGAGGGCCAGTGGGGAGGGCCAGTGCTCTTCTCTTTGGATTTTGGGAAAAGTGTGTCCCAGAGGAGAATTTTTCATTGGGAAGGAAGTTGCACTACATTATCCATGACCTCTTTCAAATCTCAGATTCCTGAATAGGGCTAAAAACTGAGGGCTAGTTTGGTATGTGAAAAGCTCAGAGTATATCTGTTGTGTAACTGGGATCAAGTGAAGATATTTTTATTATGGTATGATATATGATAATGAAACATGCTCTGAAACAGTTAATCTGACATTATGCTAGGAGCATCTGTCAAGGAAACTAGTTAGGAGCACAGTAGGAAAAAAAAGGCTTGGTTCTTGTCTCTGCCTCCACCGTTTACTAGCTGTGTGATCGTAGGAATGTGATCTCATTCATTTATTCTCATGCATCCATTCTTTGAGGATAACGTACTGTATGCTTCCTGTCTCCCAGGTATGGTGTTGAGCAACGTGGGAGTGATGGCAAATAGTTACTGATCTCAAACACATGACGGTCCAGTGTTAATGATGGATAAAGTATTGAGTGATACAGGAGTTGAAGGAGGCACAAAACCAGTCTTCAGGGTTCAGGGAAGGCATCCTTGGGATGCCTTGGGGATATCAAGGCTTCCCAGAAAAATGATGTCAAATGTGCACCTGTACATGAACTTTATTTCCCCACCTAGTGGAAAAAAAGGAGGGGGTGTATTTCACCTGCTGCTTCATCAGTTTCCTAAGAGAGCAAATAAGATGAATGTCTGGGAAACATCTAGATGCTCTAAGTGCTACATAAACACAGGTTCTCCTGCTTTAAGGAAAGAATTGATAGATTGGATGCCAAAGAAAGGTAAAGACATAAGTACAAGCCTTTAGTTTTCAACCTGGAGAAATTAAAGATTTGGGATACCTTCAAATTCTGTGAAATTAAGTGTAATGGTTTGGGATGTGATGCTTGTTGGGTGAGGAGAAGGGGGTGGAGGTGAAGGCGATGTGAGTTTTGAGGTGCTCTGTGAATATAAGATGGGGGCAATTGAAAATAGAGACCCGCAAGGTAGGGCTTAGCTGGAGAAAGAGGAATTGTCTGTATAAAGGGGAGTCTTGGAGCCAGATCAATGTTGCAATGAAGAAATGCAAGGGAACTCTCCCCATCCCATTTTTGAAAAGAATGCTGGGGTGCTGAACTTTCGTGTGTCCAGTCCCGTCCTGGCGGGCTGGCTGCTGGCTGTTTGGTCTGTAACGGGGCTCATCTGAGCTGCAGAGTTGAGGCCAGGTAGGGAAGGGAGGCACCATAACGCTGATGCCTGGTCTAGGGAACCGACGGGAGAGGCTTTGCGACCTAACAGCTGAAGAGTGGTGGGCGAGGATAAGAAAGCAGGTGACTGAGCCTAGGGAGAGCCCACCCCTGGGGGGCAGGATCAAAAATTGTCGAGGGATGAGGAATAAAACATTATGGAGAGATACCCGTAGCATGAGACAGGTGCACACGAGTAAGCCTTGTTTTCTGGACCCTCTGCGTCAGAGGGTGAGGGGGCCCAACCCTTCAGGCCAGACTCATCTCTGGGAAGGAAGGGCACAAGGCAGAGGCTGCAGAGGCAGAGGCAGGGCTTCTACGGAGGCCTGGGCGGGGTGCACGTTCCAGTGCTTTTGTTGCAGCCATTTCCAATTATTAAATGTTTGAATCTAATCATTTCCTTGATTTAGCAAATCAAACATTTTTTTTTCCTCCAGGGCAAACTACCTTCACTTTATTTTCTTCTCCATAATTAAGTAATTTCTTAATTAGTAATGTTCAACTTAGCCAACCTGAAATGGCACGCTCTATTCCTTTCATAAAAGCTTGCGCGCACACAGCCGCCCCCACCGGTGGTGAGGCGCCCATCACTCCGGGCTCCTCCGTGTCCCGAGCTCTCCCCGCACGCCCCCCTTTCTCCCTTGGTGGGAGGGATTAGGCATCTCCAGCAGCCCTTCCCGAGCGGGGGCCTCCAGCTGTGTCATCTCATACTGTCTGACTTCCTGGTGGCTTTAATTAGCATAAAGGAACTTCTCCTCAGAGGTGGTGTCACACTGGGGCACCACCCGGTGGGCAACCCTCTTTTACACTTGGGGGGGCCTGTTGGAGGGGACCTTGAGCAGCCTTGGCTGTGACACTGCCCAGGGCGCTGAGGCACCGTGCACCCGAGGCCAGGCCGCAGGGACAGACCGTCTCTTCTGCAGCTCTCCGGCTCTGCTTGGCTAAGCACAGTGTCACACGCCACTGTCCTCACGTCAGCATGCAGAGATGGCAGGGGGCCCAGTGAGGGCTGCTCTGGATTGCGCCGAACCCCGCATCCGAGCGCTGCAGTCGGTCCCAGCCCCGGCTGTGGCGTCCACTGTCAAGGCTGGCGATTCAGGACAGACCCCCTCCTCCCCCAATCTGCTCCGTCCACCAGCGCTTACTGAGAGCCTGGGGTGTGCTCCGCTCTACGGAAACCCCGCAGGGAGGGCAGAGAGCGCGGGCGCAGGTGTGGAGTAGGGCGGTGTGCAGGGTCTCTCCCGCAGGACGCCCCTTCTCTGTGCCTCTTTGAGCCCAGCCCCTGAGACCTGGCCTGGGGGCCGGTGCGGGAGCTCTCCATCCCCGTGGCTGCCACTCTTCCCTGACCACAGGCCACAGGCCACTCTCTCTCCACCCAGCTTCCCTGTGCCTGATGGCAGGAAAGATAATGACCCAGCGCCCTGATGAGGCACAATTAATGTTAAAGTAATAGAACAATACTGCCTGCCTGTGATGGGGACTTTGAAATCTCCAGATGAAAGGCCTGCAGCGGTGCATGGCCATTATAAGCATTTATGTACCGTATTTCATCTTCAAAGCACTTTGCAAATATTAACTAATGAGCACAGAGTACTGTCTTTTTCCCCCTCTAGGACTGGGAGGGGGAGACGCGGATGAGAGTCTCCACTTAAATAGAAACATTGCTCCTTGATGTGGAGCAAAGAAAACCCCATCTCTCAGCAGCATCTGTAGTCCCTCAGGGAGGGCCCCTCGGACCAGCCAGTCATAGGCAGCCTGCGAGCCTGCATTTTCCAGCCAGGCCAGTGCAGCCCAATAGAAGTATAATGTGAGCCAGATACGTGATTCCGAATTTTCTAGAGCCACATTTTTAAAGGGTAAATAGGTGAAATTAGTTTTAATAATTTATTTAACTCAATATATCCAAGATATTATGATTTCAACAAGTGACATAAATTTACTGAGATACTTTACATTCTTTTGTGTTCTTTTTTACAAAGTCTTTGAAATTAGAGTATGTCTCACACTGAGAGCACATCTCAATGTGCACTGGCCACATTTCATGGGCTCTATGGCCACATGTGGATAGTGGCCACCAAATAGAACAGCACTGATCAAGATGGTCTTTGAATGGCTATGAATGGATAAAGAAGATGTGGTACATATACACAATGGAATATTACTCAGCCATAAAGAATGAAATAATGCCATTTGCAGCAACATGGATGAACCTAAAGATTGTCATACTAAGTGAAGTCAGTCAGACAGAGAAAGACAAATATCATATGATATCACTTATATGTGGAATCTTTAAAAAATGATACAAATGAACTTAGTTACAAAACAAATAGGCTCATAGACATAGAAAATAAACTTATTGTTACCAGAGGGAATAGAGAGGGTGGGGTGGGAGAGAGAAAAATTAGGAGTTTAGGCTTAACATATACACACTACTATATATAAAATAAATAAACAAGAGGGACCTACTAATGGTACAGATGAACCGGTTTGCAAGGCAGAAATAGAGACACAGATGTAGAGAACAAACGTATGGACTCCAAGGGGGGAAAGCGGCGGGGGGCGGTGGTGGTGGTGTGATGAATTGGGATATTGGGATTGACATGTATACACTAATATGTATAAAATAGATAACTAATAAGAACCTGCTGTATAAAAAAATAAAATTCAAAAGAAAAAGAGAAGGACCTACTGTATAGCACAGGGAGCTATACTGACTATCTTGTAATAACCTATAATGGAAAAGAATCTGAAAAAGAATATATATATGTATGTATGCATAATTGAGTCACTTTGCTGTGTACCTGAAACTAACACAACATTGTAAATTAACTCTACTCCAATAAAAGAATTGCTAAAAAGGCGGTCTTTGAGAAGGAAAGCCCAGAACACGGTAGCTCACAGGGCAGAGTGGGGCAGTCGTCAAGTATGAGCCCTAGTCTGACCGAACCCAGTTCACATCCTGATCAGAAGCTCACTGTCTGTGCGACACTGGACCTGTCGTTTAACCCATTTGGGCTTCAGTTTCCTCATGTGTGATACAGGAGTGTTACTAGGTCCACTGTCGGTTTTATAAGGACTCAATGAAGCTGTTCTGTGAAACACTGAGCACAGGACCTAGCATGTAGTAATAGCGCGATGAAGCGTGGCTCTTCTCACCAGAAAGCATGAGCTCCTGTCTCCGGGCCCTGCCTCCATCCCACTCCGTCCTCCAGCATCAGATACCACTTGGTTCTGATGCGTCTGGTTGGGTTTGGCAGTGGGGTTGATAGATGCGTTCTCTCAACCTCACCCGTGTATGACCCCTGTTCTCCCTGGACGGAAGCTCACGGCTCTGTGTGCCCAGGGCCAGGGGCCCTTGCAGGGTCACGTGGTTGTGAGAGAGCAAGGACGAAGGGGTCTGGAAGGAGAAGGTTGCTTCTGCAAGTGCCTTGGTCCTTCAGTTGCTTTCCTGTCTATGTAACAGGAACTATGAACCCCATCCCGCCCCGGTAACTCTTGCCTACCTGGAGCCTAGCCTCCCTCCAAGGACGCCATCCTCCAAACGCGTTACAATGCCTTCATCCCCGGGCCTTTGTTCACCCCAGTCCCTCTGTCGAGAACCCTCTCATTCCCCCTCAACCCTCAACCCACAGGCCCCGTGTCAGCTTTAATCCCGGCACTTGTACGGGTTCATTTCTCTTAGTCGTTCACGGCACAGCAGCTGGCGTGTACTAGCTCCTCAGTTAATGCTCCCGCGTCTTTGTAAGTCACGGAGGAGGGAGTTGGTGACACGGATACAGCGGCCGGGGGCCTCTGGGCCCCCACCACAGACCCAGGACACGCAGATCCTGGGTGGTGTCGGCTCTCCATCCTGAAGCGCAGCGACTCCAAAGGTTATTGACACCAACAATTCCTTCACTTTAAGCCATTTTAAATAAGAAGCAACAATGGAAGCGTAAACCATCTTATCTTTAAATGCATCACTTCTGGAGACATCTTTTCAGCGAGCAGCTTTCCCCTGGACGTGCTGTGTGGCATTCCTCAAAGCTTCTCCCCTCGAGAAGTGGGCTCCTTCCTTGTAACCCCAGATCTTCCGGTGCAGCAGGCGTCTCGGTGCGGGTCTGTGTGACACCCCCGCTCCCCAGACATCGGCTCCTCCAGCCTGCGCTGGTGCCGCGCCCGTGTCTGGCTCCCGACTCCTCACGGGCTTCTCATAGTTCTCTGAAGGGTGCACCGAAAATGACCGTGGCCGGACGATCCAGTCGTGGGTGAGGGAGGGAGTCCTTCTGGGTCCCCAGTGGGTGTCTTTATTCCTGCAGAGGCACAAGCATGAGGCTGTGAGGAGCTGGCGAGCCAGGGTCGGTGCCCGCACAGAGCTGTCTGTCTCGGCCCTTCTGAGCGCCACATGCCGGTGTCCTCGTGCTGGTGCTGACACGGGGCCCCCGTTCCGCATCGGGTTTGAGTGAACACGCTGGATTCCTTCGCCTCCTTGCGCCTCCTCTTCCCTTCTTGCATCTTATTTCCCTGTCTTGGTTCTCATTTCCCTCCCCCTGTGTGAATGTCGGGTGCTAGGGCGACATAAATAAATCACCTGCCTCACTTTTTGTGAGGTCAGCCGGCCCAAGTTGGTCTCTTACCGAGGGTTCCTTGCCTCCAGGAATTTCCTTTGGGGGGGCTCTTCAGAGGAAAACACAAAAGCACCACACGCAGCTGCCCCACTGTGCAGAACTCTGTTCAGGAAAGACAGTGTGGTGGGGAGGGGAGAAGGATTCTTCGGGAGCCCTGAGGTGGCCAGCTAAAGCTGCGAGCCCCTGAAGCATGAAATTTGATTACTCTTATCTTGGTGCACAGCTCCTGATAACTGCTGTCGGTCATTCAATTACCCAGCAACCTCTACAGATGTCAGCAGCGGCCATTAGCACGGCGTCGGGGTGGAAGGCGGCCTCCCTTGAGCAGGACCTCTGAAATGGCAACGGACATCCGTCCTGGGAACTGGCCCGGCTGGGACCACTGGGTGCGCCGATTGCTCCCATCAGATGATTGATGCTTCCCTCTACTGTCAGGTTTTGTGGGCCCCCTCCTCAGGTCAGAGAGTTAAGAATGGCTTGGAGAGATTCCAAGGTGATTAAGGAGTTTGGAGAATAAAACCAGCAAAGAAAGGCTAAAGAAGTAGCATCATTTAGCTTGGAGGAGATAAGGCTGAGGGCGATTTAATGACTGTCTCCAAATGTGCAGAAGACGTAGGAGGAGGGAGACAGTCAGCTGTTCTGTGCACCCCGAGTGCAGCAGATAATGGCTGGGCTGGGTGATCCGACACCAGTTCTGTCCCTTCCCTTAAGTGACCTTCCCTATGTGACCTTGGGTATGTCCCTATGTGACCTTGGGTACGTCCCTTAGCTTTCTGGGCTTCACACCAGGTGGGCTGCTTCACTTCCTGCATTTTTTATGATTCCATGAGTCATTAGGTTAAAATGCTGGGTAGATTGAAAAAGGGCAAGGTTTCGCGAGCTGGTGTAATTTTGCCTGGAGACAGGAGAAGCTGCTGAGTTCTCCAAAGGGGCTTTTAGGGCAAGTTCCAAAGATTTTGGTTAGTCATAAAAAGTTGGAAATTGGGATATATTTGAGGAAACTGAGGAACTGGACTCTTCAAAGAATTGGGTTTTAGGAGTGATATCCGCTTCCATTAAGAAGGACAGGCAGCCAACAATTCTGAGCTCTTTCTTATAACAATATTCCCGTTGACTTCTCGCCATCAGGCAGCATCTATCAGGGAACGTGGCCCATCACCAGGTCAGTGCTGATGGCAGTTCAGCTCTGCAATCGTTTAAATTATCCAACATGTGGCCGGGACTGGACAGCAGGGTGTCCAGGCTCTGATGCTTGTCTAAAGTGGGCAGGCCAGTGGGCTGGGTAGGTGACACCCTGGGTGTTCTGGTTCTTATCTGCTGGGGAGGAAAGACTTCCACTATCTCTTAAGTGCTGTCACTAGGGCCTGTGAATTAAGCTGACAAGAGACAGGTTAAGAGAAAAGCATATGCTTTTTACTTGATGTAAATACTTTTATGTGGCACTGGGGGGCTTAATAGAAGTGAAAATTCCAAAGAAATGGTTAGACTCAGGGGCTTATATACCATTTTAACAAAGAATGATAAATTGTGGAGACATGGTACAACGAAGTAATAGGGGACTTGGGCTAGGGACAGTGAATTGTGGGACAGGGACAAGGAAGCTAACATTTGGGGGAAACTAATGGAAGATCAAGGTGGTTTTAGTGGGTCTGTTTGTACAGGTCATTTCAGTGCCAACTCTCAGACTCTGGTGATAAGAATATTCTTCCCCTCCTGGTACATGGAAATTTTCTCAGGGAAATGTCATGTCCTGCTTTTAGGTAGAAATGAGGAGGGCAGAGATCCCTTCCTGCACCTGCTGTTTCTCAAGTGCCTTCAGGTCAAAATAACTGATATACCAAAGTGGCATATTTGGGGGTGGCATGTCCTGAACCCCTTCACATTCTTCCTGCAAAGGATGGTGCAGCAGCTGGGGGACACAGCTGCATCTTACCCCTCCCCGCCCTGTCTCCCCAGTCTGGAAGGAAGTTCAGTTTCTCTGAATATATTTCCACAGAGGTTGCTGTTGGTCTTTTGTAAAAGAATCTCAGCTGCTACGTAGTCCAAGGTGGCATTGCCCATGGTCACCTGCAAGACCAGGCCAGGGGTGGGCACAAAGAATGGCCCACGTACCCCAGTGCCCTGACAGTAGAAGCAGGTGTTAGTTAGAGGAGTCAACAGCCTCCCTGATGAGTCCCAACTACAAAGGCAATATATCCTAATTAACTGCAAATGCCTTGCTCATAAAGCTGTCAGCACTGGGCTCTAATGTCTGTACTTCTAATGATGCATTTGATTAGAAGGTAATTTTATTCACTTGGTGGCAGTTGGACCTGTTTGGTGAGGGTTTCTTTCCCTTCCTCTTTCCCTACATTTTCTCTCCCATTGGAAACATTTCTAAAATTATGATGTCCCAAACTATCTAATAAGTAAGGAAATAAATCTACAAAGTAATGTCACCATGTCTCCTCGACACCAGCCTGCGTGTGTATTTGTGTGTGTGTTGTGTTATGTGATGGAATAAAGTGAAGAGTTTTTCTAATTTCTCATCTTTCTCATTGGGGTCCACAGCTGGAATCTCTTCTTTCACAGCCTAATATTCTCTTCATTCCAAGTCCTAATTATTGACGTGACTTCACGTGCGTCACATTTTGCAAATGGGTTCCATGTTCTTTTATTTCATTTACGTCTCACAGTCAACCCATGAGACAATCATGCCTCTGCTGAAGGACCTGAAACTAAGAGATTAGTCACCGGTCCTGGGGACCCCGTCCCTCATCAGTAAACCAGGAATTCAAAACCAAATCTCAGTGTAAATCCTGGGCTTTGTCTACCAGGCTGTATGCACCTTTTCAAAGAGGAGTTTTATCTTTTTTCCTTGGAAACCAAACATGGGTCTGCCTGGCACTGGTGACTTGCTCTTGCTGGAGGACATCCAGGGAGCAGCCAAGTTCCTGGACCTCCTGGGCTGTGGCAGCAGAAGGTGATGAAGGTGACTAAGAGTCCAGACTCCCGGGTGAATCCAGGCACCCAGTGAGCTGTGCTTTGTCTCCCCCTCCCGCTCCTTCACCCTATTCTTCGTGACGGTGCTGCCTGGTCTCCTCTCACCGGGTCTGGAGCTTCTTGCATTGTGTGTCCCGCTGATCTGATTCCATTGCCGTCTTCTTACTTTTACTAACAATAACACTAGCTAATATCCAATGAGGGCTTACTGCTTGCATGGTCTTTACATGTACCATTTCCTTTAACCTACACATAGTGGAGGCACAGTACTACCTGAGGGAAGCTGTCCTGTCAGCCAGTTACAAGCGTCCCCCAGGGTCACAGGGTGGTCAGTAGAGGAGCTGCAAATCCCACTTCAGGGCCTGAGGTCTCCATCGCCACCTGCGTTAATCAGCTTATTGCTGGTAGGTATGTGCCGTGCTCTGCACTGAGCTAGGTGCTATGAGAGACGCCGAAAGAGAAATACACAAGTTTTAACTTGAGATTCCGGAAGGAGAGTGCTTTCTAAATTACAATTTAATGTTTGCATGTCAAGACATCACACATTTTCACTGGGGAATCTCAAAGCCCGGCCTGAGTGAGGAGTGATCTCAGCTCTCAGACCTTCTCTTTTTTTTTTTTAGTATTTTTTATTTTTTAATTTTTAAAAAATTTTTGGCTGCGTTGGGTCTTTGTTGCTGCGCACGGGCTTTCTCTAGTTGCGGCGAGCGGGGGCTACTCTTTGTTGCGGTGCACGGGCTTCTCATTGCCGTGGCTTCTCTTGTTGAGGAGCACAGGCTCTAGGTGCGTGGGCTTCGGTAGTTGTGGTGCGTGGGCTTCGGTAGTTGTGGTGCATGGGCTCAGTAGTTGTGGCTTGCGGGCTCTAGACTGCAGGCTCAGTAGTTGTGGCTCACGGGCTTAGTTGCTCCGCGGCATGTGGGATCTTCCCAGACCAGGGATCAAACCCGTGTCCCCTGCATTGGCAGGTGGATTCTTAACCACTGCGCCACCAGGGAAGCCCCTCAGACCTTCTTTTTTAGCTGAAGGTCAGGAAGGTTAAGTGGCTTTGACTTGTGTGGTGTGTGGAGCCAGTGCAGGATTTGGCCCCATGTCTCAGGGGCCCTGGGGCCAATCTGCTCCCCACTTCACTACTCCCGCTGTCTGTAGTCATCGAGACGGGAGGACAGCTTGCTACACCCATCTCTTGCAAGCTTCTTTATCTCAGATGTTCCATCCCTAACTACCCTCTAGGTGGTCCATTATCCTTCCACGAAACCTCCATTTAAAGGAAAACCATCTAAAGTGTTAGGACCTCGAGGAGAAAGCTCGTGACCTTGCCTTGCTTCGCACTGCGCTGCCTTCCTGATATCCTCTTGTGCAGGGAGTCTGTGGCATCGAGGCAGACAGCCCGTATTAGTAAATCCATTAACAAAGGTGTGGAAGCAGCCTGCACACCCACCCTCTGAGCGGGGACAGATCGCAGATATGAATCGGAGGCTCCTAGACTTACTTACTTCTCCCTGTCCTCTCTCTTTTCTTTTCAACATTTCAGAAACAGTAATGATAATGATCCCAGATCATCAGAGCCACGGAGCAGTGCCCTGCAGCTCCGGGACATGCCACCGTGAAGAAGGGGATGCTCTATGAAAGGGGCTCCACCTCCTCTGGGTGCACTGAGACAGGCAGTTGGGCTGAGGTGGGGCGATTGTGTGCACACCATCCACTTTTATGATGCCCTTGATCGTGTGGAATTAACTTACAGAGTTAATGCCAAGCATTCTAGACACGCAGAGTGCTTGTTAAATTCATGATCTCATACCCTAAGCAGGTTTGAGTGGGGTGGGTCCCCAGTGGGGTCAGCCTCTTGCTCCAGTTCTGGTTCAGAGTCTGTGCTTCGTGCTTGGGTCAGCACCCTCCCACCCCGGAGACCTCAGGGAGGTCCAGAGGGAGGAGGGAATGGATGCGGCCCAGCAGACGCCCCGAGGGACCAACCCAGTACAACCCAGGCCTCGGGCGGGGATGACACTGAGCACCGTGCGTCTCCAGGCCCCGCCACCTCCGTGCCACCTCCGTGCCACCTCTGCACCAGGACGAGGGTCTCCCTTTCCACTTAATTTGGAAAGTGCCCTTTCCATCCTTCTGCTAACATTCGCTCCGTTCTTCATTCAGCCATCTCCCCCTGCGAAAGACTGTGTGTGCTCAGCACCTGCTGGGCCCCACGACCCCGTGAGTGGCATTGCAGGTCAGATGCATCTTCTAATCCTATGAATTGACCTTTTTTCCCCCATTTTGGATAAAAATCTTAGCAGGGAATTTTTATGGAATATCGAATATAGCCAAGGCTGCCCTGGAGACTCAAGCGAGAATCCACGCAGTGGCTGTGCACGTTAGGTGAGGAAACTGTACATTCACACAGCAAAACTGGCGATGCGGGATGCGTGCGCTGCACGCAGGAAAGGGTTTTGGGGGCTTATGAACAGGATTGAGCATGCGAGGTGGGCTGGTCTGGGAAGGCTGCTTGGAGGAAGTGAGACCAAGGAGGAGCCTTAGGGATGTGAAAGCCTCTGTTCACCATCTCCCAGGCTGTGGGGTCAGAACGGTCTTCCGGTAGTGAAGATAGTGAACAATTGTAACTGATGCTGAGCGTCGTGACCTTGCCCAGGCACAATGGTAACAGTAACTTTTTTTTGTTTTTTAAGGAAAAGCAATTAAACAGGCCCAGTCGGAGTCCCTGGCGGACCCTTTGCTGCCCCGTTAGTCCCCTGGGCTGGCTCCCAGCTCGCCGGGGATGAAGCCTCTTCTGGCTTTCTGGATTTTTCTCTCACAGGAAGATATCTGGGGATGAGGTGTGGAAACTTATTGAGAGTTATGGGGTGCCCCCAGGACACTTTGGCTTTCAGTTGAGACCCCTGCACATAAAAGTCTGCTGAAATGTGGAGGTTTGGCTTCAGAAATTAAGGGCTGTCACTTTACCCTGATTTCCTCTTCCTGGGCCTGCCCTCGTGGCTCAGCCAGAGGCAGAGGAGAAGGGATCTTTCATGGGGACAGGTTTAAACAGCCTCCACACGTGCACTGCTATCATTTTTCATGGGAAGCCTGCCGAGTGCGCGCTCAGGGCCCCCGCAGGATCCAGTCTCCCTCCATAAATTCTTGAGAAGCCTGGCGCAGCTGGCAGCAGGAGGGGCTGCCCGACGGGGTGAGGGAGCGAGACAGTGGCTGGAGCACCCAGAAAGGGAGGCCCCGCGGGGCAGGGCACCCCGGGGCTCCACGTACACCCGCCTGGGTGCTGCTGGGCGCCAGTGGGCGGATCAGGGCCCGCCCACCCCAGGAGCAGGTCGGACCCTGTGAATGAACAGGAAAATAGTGTCTGAGATTCTGTTTCCGTGAGGTGCGGTGGGAAGAGCTGGAATTAGAAGCAGAAAGCCTGGGGTCTAGTCCCATCTCCTGAAGCGCTTCTGCTGCGTGACCCTCCAGGTTTAACCTTTGCAGCCTCAGCTTCCAGATCTCACCCGGGCTGTTTCTGCTTGTAGACTGGGGGCGACGATGCCACGATCACCTCCTAGCGTTCTCGGGAGGGACAAGCCAGCGGCTGGTCTGAAAGTGTTTTGTGCAATGCAGGGCCGTACAAATGAGTGGCATTTATTGCAGTGTCACCACAGTAACTGTAGAAGTGGAAGCCGGTGATGGGGTCACATTCACCTAATTTGCTACTCTCACAGCACAGCAGTGAGTGCCAAACTCCTCAGCACTTACTCAGAGCCGTGACCGTAATTAATAAATGGGGTCCCTCCCATCCTGAGGGCAAAGGTCCCCTAATAATGATGAGAGCCTCAGCTAAGGAGCTGAGTAACCGCCAGCCCAGCTCTCCAGGCGCGGCCCCCAGGGTCCTGGCAGGAAATGGACCCCGGGCGTCGGGCTCCGACCCAGCTTCCCTTTGCAGTGGTTGCAAATCCCAGCTCCTGCGCCTCGGGAAGTCGTAGGTGGAGGGATTAAGTCCAGTTCGTTGCCTGGATCCTGATGAAACTGTCCTCACTGCTCCCCGTGGTGAGAAGAAAGCTGTCTGGGGGAGGCAGGCGGCCTCCTGGCTACTGTCTGGCTTTGCTCCGCAGCTGCCCTACCTGCTGGTGGGCACAGACATCCAGAAAAAGCCACAGGGATCCTGGCCTACGGTGAGAGGGGTGGTGGGGTGGAGAACTGCTTTTTCTTCTCCCCTTGCTTTAAAATCCTGTGCTTTTCTGAGCAGTTCTTAGCTTGCTGGCCGAGCTGCACAGCCACCGAAATATTTAAACTTTCGATATGATAGATCTCAGCAGCCTCTCCCAGGAGGGAATTACCTCACCGATCCAAGTAAGGCAGGTGCCCCCCTCGAGATGTGTGCGATTCGTGTCCCAGCAAAAACCCCTCTCTTTTCAAACTGGGAGCTGGCAGTACAGAGGCCTATCACTGGAAGTAGACGCATTTATGAATTTCAACATCCTATTAGCGGTGATGATCTGACAAAATCACGAGAATGGAGATATTTGGGTGCACAGCTGACAGATGATTTATGTGCTGAAATGTCACGAGGAAGAGTGTGTGTCTTCCAGGTGCAGCTGAGGGGTGTGGGATCCCAGCAACGTGACCCAGGGCTGCCCCCCGACCCCCAGGTCGCGGGAACCCTTCGGGGCATCTGTCAGGCAACGACACAGACAGCAGGCGGGCTCGGGGTTGGGGAGGGCTCGTGAGGACGCCCCCGCACCCCTACCGCTGCTGACGCTGCAGCCTCCTTGACACGGGTTTGGGCCGACACAGGCGGAGCAGCCAAGGTAGATTTCCTCGCCTCCAATGTAATAATTTAACTGGAATTGATAAAATGAAATATATTGGGAATCACTGTGCATCCTGGTGAGATGGCATCACGATAAGAACGTATTGAGATAGGAATGTCTAAGTGTGCAGGCTGGGGACCCTCGGGGCATCCCCGGACCCAGGCCCTGTTCACTGCCTGATGGGATGTGGGCTCCCCTGGGCCCTGGTGACTATGTATCCAACCTCTTCCCCCCTCACTTCCCCCCAGAGCAGACAGTTTCTTAGCTTGTTATTGGCTCTGATGCCTTCCCAAGCTCCATCCATAAGAGGAAAATTGAATTGGTCCCATTAGCTTGATTTTAGTAGCCATGGAGAAGGTAATGGACTCCAGCCTTGCTGCATTTAATCTAGACGTTAAAATATTGCATATGATTGACCTACATCACTGCCACGGCCATGGAGAGTAGGAAGCACACGGGAGGGGCACGGGCAGCCTTGCAGGTCACTGGAGACCCTGTGTGTGAAATAGCTGGTTAATTAAGGGGAGATGGTCACCAAGTCCAGATGGAATTCCCTCAGGGGTATAAGGAAGAGGTTGGGAAGAGAGTTTGTCACAGCTGGCTTTTTTCAACCATCACTGTTCAAGCATAAAGAGAAGGGAGCTTAGTCCTGGCTGGAGTGGAGTAAACAGATCGCAGCATTTTAGATCCGAAGCCTCCAGCTCTGTGGGGCAAGAGCCATGCCTGCCCGGTTGACTGCCTACCCTCAGGGTCCATCCCAGTGCCTGCCGGACAGGCAGCGGGTGAGAGTGGGCTGGAGAGTTGGAAGTGTTTGTTGAAGGAACCATAGGGTTGGTAGAGAATTTTAGGTATATCCAGTCTATCTGTTCCTCAGCTTTATTATCCTACTTGTAGAGGGCTCTGCAGACAACCCACAAAGTTTCAAATCCAAGCTTTGCCGCTGAACTGCTGTGTAACCTGGTGCAAGTAACTTAAGCTCTCTGTGCAGGTTCGTCATCTGGAAAATGTCCTAATGCTACATACTTCGTAGGGCTGATTGTGGAGTAAATGACTTTTTGCATGAAAGCTCTTTGAAGATTATTTAATATCTATTTAGTTATAGACACAAGAGTATTTAATATCTATCTAGTTGTAGAATATTTAGTTACAGACTCCAGTGTTAATTGTTGTTATTATTAAGTGATGTTTCCACCTTGCTTTTCATTATTCTAACCTTACACCTAATAGAGATGTGAAACTCCACCTTATAAAGTGTTTCAATTTATTTGCTATGACTTAAGGCACTTTTTCTTATACTGAACTCCATCAGTTACTCCATCAAAACTACCCTGGTGGCCGTGGATAGGTGTCTGTCCTCCCTGGACCGAAGTTTTGTTTTGTTGTGTATAATGCAGAGGCTGAACTAGACCATCTCTAGAGGGCTCTCAGCTGCTGCAGTAGTTGTGTCCACGGTGGCTGCAGTCACATCACAGGACACGTATTTTGTTGCTAGGCACTGGTTTACCTGCTTTACTTGCATTAACTCATTTAATTCATACAATAATCCCATTGAGGAAGTTAATATTCATGTCTTCACCCTAACGATGAGGAAACTGAGGCCCAGAGGGGTCAACTTGCCAAGGCCGCCCAGCCAGTAAGTGGAGCAGCCAGTATTTGGACCTAGAGGAGACCCCCTGAGCCTGTGGAGCAGAATCACAACTTCTGGGGTTTTCTGTTACTATGGTTTTACGAATCTTCCTGAACGCAGGGTGAATCTAGAAATCAGAGTATCTCTTCTCTATTGGCTTTATGCAGTGATCTGACCTTGGTATCAAACAATATTTTCCAGCCATAAATAGCAAAGCACATGATTGCCAAATAAAGGGGAGAATATTTGTTACTGGGAAGATGCCCCAACAAGCTGAGTTATTATTACTGTGTCATGATGATAACAAGAATAATGTTCATTTATAGAGCACTCATGTCCCCCAAGCTCTTCATGGCCGTCCTAATTAGGCAGCCTGTTGACAACATCCCAGAGAGATGACTGCAGACGTCTATTTCAGCGCCTCGCTGCCATGAAACTTAGAAGTACCTTGAGCTTGGGACGGAGGGTCAGGGAAGAGGTACAGGAAAGCTGCAAGGCCGAGCCCAGGAGACTGGCTGGTGAGGAACAGCACCTCATGAGCCAGAACGGCAGCACTTGGTCCAATTCTCTCTGGAATGTGTAAATCAAAAGCTCATTACTGGGAGGGCTCCGTTTGTATTTTTACTGCTATATTTACATTTTATGAAACCATCTGGTATCATTAATATGCTCAAAGTCAGTTTGGTTTTATTTGTAGTTTTACAGCAAAAGGAAAAAGCTCCTCCTTCCTCGAGTGGGAGAGACCCAGGCCTGGGGGAGGAAGGTGGCCGGTGTGGGGGCGCCCTGGGCTGGGACAGTGACCTTGGATCGGCTCCTCGGGCGGGCGGGATCCGGGCTGGCTCCCGGGGATGCTGGCGGCTGCCTGGCAGGCTTGGTCACTCGGAGGGCGGCGAGGCGCTCCGAGCTGAGGGATAATCTGTGTCTCTGGGACGTGGCGACGTGTTCGGAGTTGTGCAGTGACAGGTTGAGGAACAGGAGAACAAGCCCAGCAGCTGCCCTTTCCGGGCACAGAGCTGCGGTGACTTGGCCAAGACGTTGCTGCCTCCAATCACGCCCACCTGTGGGCCTCCCAGGGGCCACACAAGCGGAGGGGACCTACAAGCCTCTTCTCCTTTTCCTCTTGTCCAGCTTCCCTAGGACACAGCCCAGCGGCCCACTCGGCGGTGCCCTGGGAGATCAGAAGCCACCTCCGGCCACTCTTGGCTCGGGGACTAATAACGAAAGGCTGCTTCCCCGTCTCAACCCACAGTAGCGGCTGCTGGAGGATTACAAAGCGTTGGACCTTCTCGTGTTCATCGTAAATGTTATCTCAGCTGGGCAGGTCTTGCAAATGAGCTCTTCACCCTCCCCTTCTCCCGGGTCCCCACTGCCGCCACCCTACCCTCTACCCAAACGAGCGTGGGCCAAGACCAGGGCCTACGAGGGGAGCACATTATCTAGACTGCAGCTTACTGGCCACGATGGTGCTGTTCCCAGACTGACTTCCTCTGGCTTAACGCTTGGATGCTAATGGCAGGAGCTGGTGGGTCAGATGTGGCAGAGGGACAGCCTTCCAAATCGAGATGGCACGAGTTAGCAGCCTGGAGCTCCAGTTTTAGGCTGGTTCCTGGCTCTGTAAGTAAGTACAGGCGGTCCTTTTTTTTTTTTTTTTTTTTTGGACAATGGAAACATCTTTCTTTCTGCTGCAGAAAAACTTGTACTTCATAACTGTCTACAGTCATACCCTGCAGGTTTCAGAAACACAAAACCAAACCTTTCATTGATTCCGTTGAAAAATAACCGTCGTTTCTTTCTCTAAGTGCTCCTTGGCGCCGTTTCTTCCCTCTGACCCCTGTCTCCGTGGTTTCCTGACTCTACATCCTTCTCCCATCCAGTGTTTTTCTCTGCGTCAAGATATGAATGGGGGAAGGATCAGAGGCTTTGAGCAGGAAAAAGAGACGAATGAGCACAACAGAGCAGAAGTGCTGCGCCTTCTCCCAGGTGTTGCCATTTCTTGGAACCTGGACAGAGTGTTTTGTCCTTCCTTTCCTGCTCCCGGTCCTACTCCTTTCGGCGCCCCCTGGATGGTGCCCCAGAACTAGTCATAGAGACCTTCCTGCACAAAGCAGGCTGCTGCCTGAGTAACTCCCACATCTGAAGCCCTTGCACCAGGCAGGTGGGGACCAAGGACAGTGGTTAGGCTGCTGACCTCGTTGAACAGGCATTGGAGGGTCGAGAACCTCCTTCAGGGGTCGGGCCTGGTCTGGTGCTCCCTGAAGGCGGCCCCGCGAGGCGCCGTCACTCACTCCCACCTGAGCTGGTTCGGGCTGCACTGCCCACCTCTTGGCAGGACACTGCCCCCTGCTCCGACGCTTGTGGTCTCGAGGGAGGGGGAGGTCTGGCATTCCCCAGGGGACAGGACACTGGGGCCCGGGGAGGGCCGATCTGGTGCTCTGACCCCCGCACAATCCCGAGTCCTCCCCGCCCCGGACTTTGGTCCCTCCTGTCACCGCGCGGGTGTCACTGCACAGCCCGCATTTGATGAATGATGCGCATTCGTTCATCCCCCGCCCTCCACACCTCCATGCATGTCCATTTTAATTCTCTCCTCCTCCTTTTGGCATCTAGTTTATTTTGTATATAAACTGCTGATGCAAATGTCCAAAATAAATTATGCTGAATAATAGATGAAGACAGCTACATAATTTATAACGCTGGAGCCAGACAGAGCCGGGGGGCTGTGCTGAAGCCCGTGGCCCCTCCTCAGCCGCTTACAGCTGCCGGCCAGCCGGTGTTCACAGCCTTCAGGCTAGAAACCACCAGGGTCAGGGGTCCGTGGTGCAGAGGCTCTTCCTGCAGGTGTGTGCTTGCCCCTGGCGTGGACCCAGGCCCCCTGCCCAGCAGCAGCCCGTGGGGGTCACAAGCACAGAAGCAGTAAATGGTGTGCCAACTCCCCCCATCGGGAGGCCCCCGGCCCCTGCCCTCAGGGCCACCCTGCTCCTCGTTCTCTCCTTCCCACCTGGCCTCCAGCTGTTTCAGCTTCTCCTCAATCATCTCCTCAGACTCCGCTGCCGGCTTCAACTTCCCAGCTTGGGACGGTCTCAGGGAAGAAGAAATGGATGAGTGTTCTAATTCTTGGTCAAGGAATAAGGCCACAGCATGCCAAGGTGCAGGGTGACACTGAATAGAAGTGCTGTCACTGCAGCCACTTTTGTGGCCAGAACCTGCCTGGCTTGTGCAGGATCTAAAAATAGACAGCAGGTTCAGGCCATGACAATAGTTGCTGAATGCGTTCAGATTCTCACTTGATTCCCAACTCTGGCACAGTTGGAATTCTGAGCTGCGTCATTTTCTGCTGGGGGTGGGAGGCTGTCCCATGCATGGGATGTTAGCAACATCCCTGATCCCTGCCCAGTAGGTGCCAGTAGAACCCCAGCCCCCCATCGTTACCGCCAGTGATCGATTTCTCCAGGCGTCACCCCTGTCCTGCATGAGCACGGTTGTCCCGAGTTGCTGACCGCTGAGCCACGTGACCCCAGGCGTCTCCATCAGGGTGACTTAAAGCCAGATCCTCATATATGCCGCAGCGGGGTCATCTGGGGGCCGTGAGAAATGCAGGTTTTCACATGAGACCCAGACCGACTGAATCAGCACGTCCAGCTGTGGGACCCGCGGGTTTATTTTGGGGCAGGTGATTCTTCTGTGGGCTGGAATGTGAGAAACACTGTGCACGGTAGCCACTTGCCATGTGGCCACTTGAGTCTTTTTAGTTGACTGAATTAACTTCAGTTTCTCAGCCTCTCCAGACATGTTTCAGGTGCTCCGTAGCCACACGCAACTGGTGGCCACTAAGCCCGCCTGGGACAGTTCTAGCAAATGCTCATCGCTGCCCACAGCTCGCTGGAGCTCACGGTTTTCTACCACAGTGAAGTGCTGCCAAAATGTGGCCGCCTCCAAGAATCATAAGACCGTCGCTTTTGCTATCAGCCAAGTCTTATGGAATGCGCACTCGCTACCTTATGGTGGTACGCAGCTACATATAGAAGCAGATTGAGGGAAGCACATTTCTTGCTTTAGACTTGCAAATAAGGCTCTGGGAGCTAAGCGCTTTAATCTATCTATGGAAACAGTCAAGGCAACTGGGTAGAGAAACATAACGTTTGGGGCAAAATGCATAACACAGAGCAGGCCTAAATCTTGCTTTAAGGCAATACGTTAGGTAGGGAAATAAAAGCTATCACAGGTTCACTCCTACTGCATGGATGATAAAGAGATACAGGCTGTGGCGTCAGGTACTCCGCTGGGGGCACCGGGCTTTATGGTGGGATGATGGGGGCTTGCTCCTTCTGTGGCCTCTACTAAGAGCCCATGGACAACTGATGAACTCAGGTGAAAAACCCCTGAGGACGTCTTTGCAGGCTTCTTACTCTGTCAAACTCTTGAGTTCAGCAGCTCCAGAGAAAAACATAATGATCCTGATAGCACCAAGATTCCAGGCAGGCCTTGGAGTAGGGCAGGCTGTTGCACACGTGCTACTACTGCTCTGCCCTCTGCCGTGCCAGCTGCAGACATCACTAGTTAATCCTTCTCCTGCTTCCCTTGGAGGCAGACAGTGCCAATCAATCTAGGTTTACACCCACAGGAGGACACCAGCTCACTGTTGTCTTAGAGTGACTCACATTCTCTTCCTGGCCTCTGTTTCTTTTGGACACCTTTCCCACACAGTAGCAGTTCTCCTTTAGTGACTCAAGCAGTGTTTCTTGGCTTCCTGAGGCAGTCACTTAATGTTTACTGTCCTTGCTCCTTCTCAGTCATCAAACCCTGTATTATTTCAGCACAGATGTAATTTGCCCTCCCAAAAGAAGTCATTAGACACAAGTCACCATCAGAAGTACTCCTGGACTGCTTTTTAGCAGCTTGATTCCAATTTGGATTATACCAAACCTGGAATCGTCTGGAATGTATTCTCAACTAAAAATAAAACAAAACATAAGAAAAACACACTTCCACCCCAGCCTGCAGTGGTTTCAGCAAAACCTCCTTGGCAGGTGCACAGTCTTGGGTGAAACTGCCATGATGAGCAAAAGGCTTAAGCCTCTGCCAGAAAGCCCGGCAGGTGCAGGGATTTGTCCTGGCCTCACTCATCTCCCCGAGACACGCTGGGCAAAGGCTTCACTGAACAAGAAGATGCAACAGAGCTGACCCTCTTGGCCTGCCCGGCCAGCTAGCCCAGCACCCACCCCCCGGGCTGATGCTTCCTGCTGCCGTCGGCACTCGAGCTGGGCGGGCGAGGTGACCACAGTCTGACTCCTTCCCCTGGTCAGTTCTCGGGTGCCCCGGTCCTGTGAAAAGCATCCTCCTCTCGACACCCCTCTTCCCCTGCCACCCCATGCTCCATTGTGCTTAAGTTAGAAGTATTTGAAAGCATAAGAACAGGGAGTGAACTTCCGGTATGCTCCTTTGCAGGGGCCCCCGGGGTCCACGGGTCGAGAACTAGATACTGGGCTCCTACTTCTACCCGTGGGAAGGGGAGAAAAGATGAGTAATTTAAAAGATGAGCTTCACTAACCGGTTATTTGTTTATGGGGGAGGTCAGGGGGCAGCAAGGGGCCTGGGGCAGCAGACCGAGCCCTGGAAAAGTGTAGGCAGGAGAGATTGTCAAGGTCGACTAGAAAGCAGAGGGACAGCGTGTTTGGTGAAAGTGGGCTACAGACCTAAAGGTGAGGGCCCGTCCCTGGTCTCTGAAAGAAAATGACCAAATTCCTATGAAGAGGAGGGATGTGTGTAATCCGCTCATTTGGGTGAAAAGGTAAGTCTTCAACAAAACCTGCAGGTTAGACTGGCTTAAGCCACGTGCCCTGGTTAGCTTTATTTCTAAGACACACACAGTATTTACTTCTAGCTATATACATATTTATACGATTATTTATTTGTACAATATGTATACATAGACGACATATTTTATTTGTATGTCAATTACCTATATACACACATCTATGCATATGAGCACACATATTTATTAGTATATAAATTCATATATTAATAACCACAATAAAAAGGTTTGACTGTAAAATATCTATGTATACATATTTGTACATATAAGTAAGCATATGTACAAATTGTTACATGATAATCAAGAAGGTATAGTCTTTGTATTCAAATAGTTCTCTTGAATTCCAGTTCTGTCACTTAGGGAAGGTGTTCCCTTGGGTGGATTATTTAGTTGAGCCTTAATTTTCTTACCGAAATTAGGAGTAATAATACATATAAATTTCATACAGTTACGAGGAATAAGGTAACAAATATAAAACATGCCAAGTAGGTGATAAGTGGTAGACACAGCTGTTTATTTCACCACCATCCCCACTACTACAGCTGGGTGGAGAGCTCATCTCTCGTTCTCTTGGGCGGATGGCGGACATCAGGGCAGAGCAGGCGGCCTTTCTGTGTGTGGCGTTCCTACCAAATCCATCCGTCTTCTACCATCCACAGGGCGCATAAGGGATTTTTTTTCTTTTAATCAAGTTGCTTGTGTTGCAGGAGTGACTCATTTCTATGTCCTACCTGGAAACACGGGGTGCAGGTGACAGCTTGTAGAACCGGTTCAGGGAGGTGTTGATGACAGACAAAGGAGACCTTCCTAAGAAAGCCACCCCCGGAGGGGTGAGTTCCCCGTGACGAAAGGTGCTTCTGCAGAGGCTGGGCAAGGCTGTGTGGGAGGCTGTGTGTTTTCTGAGGTCCCCTTGCAACAGAAAAGCCCCATGCTCTGGATTTTTAAGACGCTGCCTTCTGCACGTGGCCTGCTATGGCTTCTGTGTTACCTGCCACCTCCCCCAGCAGCCCCCTCCGCGCCAGCTCTGTTCCTCAATTCCTCAGTTGCAAGGCCCTGGAGGGACCCAGTAGTGAGGAGGTGAGATTGCATTCTGAGGAAATGGGTGAGCTGAAATGGAGCTGGGATTGAACTCAACGGGGCAGCCAGCTTCATTTAGTGGCCTGAGCAGAGTCTGATTAGGAAAAGGCAGCGATCCAGAACCGAGGCTGGGCTGCTCTCCTGGCGACAGCGGGGGCGGGCGGCTGCCGCAGGAGGCCGAGGGGACCTCTGCGCTCCGGCCCGGCCCCCCCTGCCAGGCCAGCTCCCCGGGTGAGCAGACCGGACCGGCCGATGCCGTTCGGCCCCTGCAGTCTGTTCTCTGGAAGCTTCCTTCCAGGTGAATTTCTCCTCTCGCCCCTCTAAGCCTCACCCGGGCCATTTCTGACAGATATGTCTCTTAACCAGTCTGGAGATAGGAAAACGTGTTCCGAGGGCCCTGGGAACAGAACACGGGCTACACTGAGCATCGAGCCCAGAGCCGATGGTGGTGAAGGGGCGTTAGGAAAGTGACGTATGATGTACGTTTGGAACATCCCCATGACCATGTCCGCCGCCTGCGAGGACAGCCAGTGAGTGAACTCGGAGCGGGGGATACCGCACGGGCAGCAGCTGTGGAAGTTGATCTTGGGTTCCTGAGATTCCAGCCCGGCTCCCAGGGACCTCACCACCCCAGCAAGGTGGCGCCCTGGGGTCCTTAAAGCCCCCGTCACTGTACCTCCCCGTCCCCGTCTCTCTTTCTGTCCCTGTCACTCTGTCTCTTTATCTCCCCGTCACACACACACACACGTGCACACACACTCTCAAAATATGACCTTTTCTTGAACTCCTTTGTGCTTCAGAAGCATCAGCCTGGAAGGAGGATCCTGATGGCAGCTGAAGCCTTTCCTGTCTGTAAAAAAGGTAGAAATATTTAGAGAGAGAGCTAGGTGTTTCTGTGTCTACGGCAGGTTCAAAGATGTATGCTTATGCCATTCTAAAGGCAGCCTTGGCAATTTTCACATGAAAAATGTCACAGGAGTTTGAGATTCTGTAATTATCTATTTATGCGCTGTGGAGGCTGGATGAGGAGGCCAGAGATTGCCTCATTTGCCGGCGGGACTGCTGTTCATCAGTAAGTGTAATGTGACACACACCCTAGATTGGTTCCCAGGAATGGGAAAATTAGTTATGTCACATCTGAAAGCCACTTTACATTCATAGGTCATAAACCGAGAGGAAAAATAACCAAAAGTTTCAGTATTCAATTTGTTTACTCCGAGCCAAATGCAGCCTCTTAAGCTGATGAGAGCAGGGTGGAAGGGAGAGAAAAGGCTTTTAGAAGCTCACTTTAAAAGCTCAAAAGTGTCTGGGACATTAAATAGCTGTTAAAAGCTCTAGATGGATAATTTAAGTGTAAATGAGTATGAACTATACGGATTAAATTTGCCTTAAAATACCAGTCTGAAAAATTAAGGAAAGACTATTTGAGACAAACACAGTTTGCCTTTTTTCAAAACCTGAACATTTTGAAAAAATTATTTCGAAGTCTCAATGAAAGCTAAATGCAGTTGGATTTAACTGCCCCTAATGATCTCCCCATTAAAAGCTACAATTCAG
This sequence comes from Eubalaena glacialis, assembly GCF_028564815.1. Taxonomy (NCBI): domain Eukaryota; kingdom Metazoa; phylum Chordata; class Mammalia; order Artiodactyla; family Balaenidae; genus Eubalaena; species Eubalaena glacialis. The sequence goes on from NC_083725.1 coordinate 1,478,452, forward strand.
TAATAATTATACCCACATTGAAATAAGTACATGTGTTTATACACACACCACATAAAGTGTACGGATATAGTCTAAGCTTTTAAAACCTTTTTCTGTCAGAAATGATAAGAAATATATATATATTTATATGCAATATATATATATATTATATATATATGCAAAAAATATATATATTTACATATATATATATATATATATATGCAAAAGTTCAGCCTGTGAATCTGAAACTGTAGATTAGAAAAAACTTTATAGTTTGATATACTGGTTCATTTTATCCTTTTGGGTACTGTTATTCTTATGATTAAAATTGTAATATTATACCCTCATAGTATATTTTGCCCCAAAATTATGACTAAAGTTCCTCCTTTTGCTAAATTAATTTGTGAAGAATATCTTTGCTTCCTTCTAAGTATACTCATATTGGAAATAATGTTACTCTGGTATACCAAGTTTTCAACCCTAATTATAACCTATGTCTTTCTACATTGTGTTCATCATGCAGAGAAGTTACACATGAAAAAGCATCTTTTTAATTATTCATCATTATTATTATCATTATTGTTCTATTAAAGCCATTTTTTGCTTGATTTTAATGTGATTTTCTCTTGAATTCAAACATTATGAGCAACATTTGGCAAAAAAGAAAGTTTATCATGAATATCATGTGCTCTCTGTTGCTTTGGTTTTTAGAATATGGTGACTTTTCTTTTTTCTTAACTCATCGGGGTGCTGTGGGTTCAAAAGGAAAGGGAACTGAGTTTGAGAGATTAGAAAATTGGGGCACAGAAATGCCCATGACCTTGGCCTAGGTTGCAGAGGCAGCTAGGGGAGGTATTTGGCTAAAGAATGATTTCCTACCCTTTCCATTTCCAGTGTTCCATTGTAGTATGCCACTAAAGTTTAAGTTTTCCAGCCTAATATTATTGATATGATTTTTGGAGATATCATCAGAGTAACAGTTTGAGGTGAGGTTGAAAAGAATGATACGGATATGCACATGGAATCTTAGAGTATGCAAATCCACACTGAGGATGCTGTGTCATGAAATCACTGTCTCTTAACACCTGTGGGGCCAGGTTCAGTCCCAAAGGGTCTGAAACCTGCTAGGTATCCCTGAACCTCAGGCTGATGGCTCAGGGGACCTGTGTAGATTACTATGGCGGCACTAAGTTAAGCCATCCTAAACCATAATTTCTATGAAATCATGGGTTTAATGTGCAAGTTACACCTTTAAAAATATTCATTAAATCAATATATGATATGGTTTAAGAATCAACTTGTGAAAATGACTACACTACCCAAAGCAATCTACAGATTCAGTGCAGTCCCTATCAAGCTACCAATGGCATTGTTCAAAGAACTAGAACAAAAAGTTATACAATTTGTATGGAAACACAGAAGATCCCAAATAGCCAAAGCAATCTTGAGAAAGAAAACCGGAGCTGGAGGAATCAGGCTCCCTGACTTCAGACTACATTACAAAGCTACAGTAATCAAGACAGTATGGTACTGGCACAAAAACAGAAATATAGACCAATGGAACAGGATACAAAGCCCAGAGATAAACCCACAAACATATGGTCACCTTATCTTTGACAGAGGAGGCAAGAATATACAATGGAGAAAAGACAGCCTCTTCAATAAGAGGCATATGGTACAAATACCATATGCTAACACATATATATGGGATCTAAAACAATAATATGGTTCTGATGTACATAGGGACAGGAATGAAGACACAGAGGTAGAGAATGGACTTGAGGACACAGGGAGGGGGAAGGGTAAGCTGGGATGAAGTCAGAGAGTGGCATGGACATATATACACTACCAAATGTAAAAGAGATAGCTAGTGGGAAGCAGCCACATAGCACAGGGAGATCAACTCGGTACTTTGTGTCCACATAGAGGGGTGGGATAGGGAGGGTGGGAGGGAGATGCAAGAGGGAGGGGATATGGGGATATGTGTATATGTATGGCTGATTCACTTTGTTATACAGCCAAAACTAACACACCATTGTAAAGCAATTACACTCCAATAAAGATGTTAAAAAAAAAAAAAAATATATATATATATATATATATGATATGGTTTAAATTTCCCTTCATGCATATACCATCTAAAATTATTGTGCATGGTAAGTACCCCATAATATACATTTTTTAATGTGCCTAACGTAACAGTAATTTGGCCTAGCGACGGGGCATATCTAAAAAGTAGTAGTGGGTATGCTTTTGGCATCATGGAGTTGTCTGGAAGCAAATACATAGAAAACCCATAAAGTTTTTTTTTTGTTTTTGAATTTTTGAATTTTATTTTATTTATTTTTTTATACAACAGGTTCTTATTAGTCATCCATTTTATACACATCAGTGTATACATGTCAGTCCCAATCTCCCAATTCATCCCACCACCACCCCCACCCCCCGCTGCTTTCCCCCCTTGGTTTCCATACGTTTATTCTCTACGGCTGCATCTCTATTCCTGCCCTGCAAACCGGTTCATCTGTACCATTTTTCTAGGTTCCACATATATGCGTTAATATACGATATTTGTTTCTCTCTTTCTGACTTACTTCACTCTGTATGACAGACTCTAGATTCATCCACGTCTCTACAAATGACCCAATTTCGTTCCTTTTTATGGCTGAGTAATATTCCATTGTATATATGTACCACATCTTCTTTATCTATTCGTCTGTCAATGGGCATTTAGGTTGCTTCCATGACCTGGCTATTGTAAATGGTGCTGCGATGAACATTGGGGTGCATGTGTCTTTTTGAATGATGGTTTTCTCTGGGTATATGCCCAGTAGTGGGATTGCTGGGTCATATGTTAATTCTATTTTTAGTTTTTTAAGGCACCTCCATACTGTTCTCCATAGTGGCTGTATCAATTTACATTCCCACCAACAGTGCAAGAGGGTTCCCTTTTCTCCACACCCTCTCCAGCATTTATTGTTTGTAGATTTTCTGATGATGCCCATTCTAACTGGTGTGAGGTGATACCTCATTGTAGTTTTGATTTGCATTTCTCTAATAATTAGTGATGCTGAGCAGCTTCTCATGTGCTTCTTGGCCATCTGTATGTCTTCTTTGGAGAAATGTCTATTTAGGTCTTCTGCCCATTTTTGGATTGGGTTGTTTGTTTTTTTAATATTCAGCTGCATGAGCTGTTTATATATTTTGGAGATTAATCCTTTGTCCGTTGATTCGTTTGCAAATATTTTCTCCCATTCTGAGGGTTGTCTTTCCGGCTTGTTTATGGTTTCCTTTGCTGTGCAAAAGCTTTGAAGTTTCATTAGGTCCCATTTGTTTATTTTTGTTTTTATTTCCATTACTCTAGGAGGTGGATCAAAAAAGATCTTGGCTGTGATTTATGTCAAAGAGTGTTCTTCCTATGTTTTCCTCTAAGAGTTTTATAGTGTCCGGTCTTACATTTAGGTCTCTAATCCATTTTGAGTTTATTTTTGTGTATGGTGTTAGGGAGTGTTCTAATTTCATTCTTTTACATGTAGCTGTGCAGTTTTCCCAGCACCACTTATTGAAGAGACTGTCTTTTCTCCATTGTATATCCTTGCCTCCTTTGTCATAGATTAGTTGACCATAGGTGCGTGGGTTTATCTCTGAGCTTTCTATCTTGTTCCATTGAACTATATGTCTGTTTTTGTGCCAGTCTCATACTGTCTTGATTACTGTAGCTTTGTAGTATAGTATGAAGTCAGGGAGTCTGATTCCTCCAGCTCTGTTTGTTTCCCTCAAGACTGCTTTGGCTATTCGGGGTCTTTTGTGTCTCCATACAAATTTTAAGAGTTTTTTTTCTAGTTCCCTAAAAAATGCCATTGGTAGCTTGATAGGGACTGCATTGAATCTGTAGATTGCTTTGGGTAGTGTAGTCATTTTCACAATATTGATATTTCCAATCCAAGAACATGGTATATCTCTCCATCTGTTGGTATCATCTTTAATTTCTTTCATCAGTGTCTTATAGTTTTCTGCATACAGGTTTTTGTCTCTCTAGGTAGGTTTATTCCTAGGTATTTTATTCTTTTTTTTGCAATGGTAAATGGAAGGGTTTCCTTAATTTCTCTTTCAGATTTTTCATCATTAGTGTATAGGCATGCAAGAGATTTCTGTACATTAATTTTGTATCCTGCAGCTTTACCAAATTCATTGGTTACCTTTAGTAGTTTTCTGGTGGCATCTTTAGGATTCTCTATGTATTGTATCATGTCATCTGCAAACAGTGACAGTTTTACTTCTTCTTTTCCAATTTGTATTCCTTTTATTTCTTTTTCTTCTCTGATTTTCGTGGCTAGGACTTCCAAAACTATGTTGAATAAGAGTGGTGAGAGTGGACATCCTTCTCTTGTCTTGTTCCTGATCTTAGAGGAAATGCTTTCAGTTTTTCACCATTGAGAATGCTGTTTGCTGTGGGTTTGTCGTTTATTGCCTTTATTATGTTGAGGTAGGTTCCCTCTATGCCCACTTTCTGGAGAGTTTTTATCATAAATGGGTGTTGAATTTTGTCAGAAGCTTTTTCTGCATCTATTGAGATGATCGTATGGTTTTTATTCTTCAGTTTGTTAACATGGTGTATCACATTGATTGATTTGCGTATATTGAAGAATCCTTGCATCCCAGGGATAAATCCCACTTGATCATGGTGTATGATCCTTTTAATGTGTTGTTGGATTCTGTTTGCGAATATTTTGCTGAGGATTTTTGCATCTATATTCATCAGTGATATTGGTCTGTAATTTTCTTTTTTTGTAGTATCTTTGTCTGGTTTTGGTATCAGGGTGATGGTGGCCTCATATAATGGGTTTGGGAGTGTTCCTTCCTCTGCAGTTTTTTGGAAGAGTTTGAGAAGGATGGGTGTTAGCTCTTCTCTAAATGTTTTTTAGAATTCACCTGTGAAGCCATCTGGTCCTGGACTTTTGTTTGTTGGAAGATTTTAAATCACAGTTTCAATTTCATTACTTGTGCTTGGTCTGTTCATATTTTCTATTTCTTCCTGGTTCAGTCTTGGAAGGTTATACGTTTTAAGAATTTGTCCATTTTTTCCAGGTTGTCCATTTTATTGGCATAGAGTTGCTTGTAGTAGTCTCTTAGGATGCTTTGTATTTCTGCGGTGTCTGTTGTAACTTCTCCTTTTTCATTTCTGATTTTATTGATTTGAGTCCTCTCCCTCTTTTTCTTGATGAGTCTGGCTAATGGTTTATCAATCTTGTTTATGTTCTCAAAGAACCAGCTTTTAGTTTTATTGATCTTTGCTATTGTTTTCTTTGTTTCTATTTCATTTATTTCTGCTCTGATCTTTATGATTTCTTTCCTTCTGCTAACTTTGGGTTTTGTTTGTTCTTCTTTCTCTAGTTCCTGTAGGGGTAAGATTAGATTGTTTATTTGAGATTTTTCTTGTTTCTTGAAGTAGGCTTGTATAGCTATAAACTTGATTCTTAGAACTGCTTTTGCTGCATCCCATAGGTTTTGGATCGTCGTGTTTTCATTGTCATTTGTCTCTAGGTATTTTTTGATTTCCTCTTTGATTTCTTCAGTGATCTCTTGGTTCTTTAGTAACGTATTATTTAGCCTCCATGTGTTTGTGTTTTTTACGTTTTTTTCCCTGTAATTGATTTCTAATCTCATAGCGTTGTGGTCAGAAAAGATTCTTGGTATGATTTCAATTTTCTTAAGTTTACTGAGGCTTGATTTGTGACCCAAGATGTGATCTCTCCTGGAGAATGTTCCTTGTGCACTTGAGAAGAAAGTGTAATCTGCTGTTTTTGGATGGAATGTCCTATAAATACCGATTAAATTTATCTGGTCTATTGTGTCATTTAAAGCTTGTGTTTCCTTATTAATTTTCTGTTTGGATGATCTGTCCATTGGTGTAAGTGAGGTGTTAAAGTCCCCCACTATTATTGTGTTACTGTCGATTTCCTCTTTTAGAGCTGTTAGCAGTTGCCTTATGTATTGAGGTGCTTCTATGTTGGGTGCATATATATTTATAATTGTTATATCTTCTTCTTGGATTGATCCCTTGATCATTACATAGTGTCCTTCCTTGCCTGTTGTAACATTCTTTATTTTAAAGCCTATTTTTTCTGATATGAGTATTGCTACTCCAGCTTTCTTTTGATTTCCATTTGCATGGAATATCTTTTTTCATCCCCTCACTTTCAGTCTGTATGTGTCCCTTGGTCTGAAGTGGGTCTCTTGTAGACAACATATATATGTGTCTTGTTTTTGTATCCATTCAGCAAGGCTCTGTCTTTTGGTTGGAGCATTTAATTCATTCACGTTTAAGGTAATTATCGACATGTATGTTCCTATTACCATTTTCTTAATTGTTTTTGTTTTGTTTTTGTAGGTCCTTTTCTTCTCTTGTGTTTCCCACTTAGAGAAGTTCCTTTAGCATTTGTTGTAGAGCTGGTTTGGTGGTGCTGAATTCTCTTAGCTTTTGCTTGTCTATAAAGCTTTTGATTTCTACATCGGATCTGAATGAAATCCTTGCCAGGTAGAGTAATCTTGGTTGTAGGTTCTTCCCTTTCATCACTCTAAGTATATCGTGCCACTCCCTTCTGGCTTGTAGAGTTTCTGCTGAGAAATCAGCTGTTAACATTATGGGAGTTCCCTTGTATGTTATTTGTCATTTTTCCCTTGCTGCTTTCAATAATTTTTCTTTGTCTTTAATTTTTGCCAATTTGATTATTATGTTTCTTGGCATGTTTCTCCTTGGGTTTATGCTGTCTGGGACTCTCTGCGCTTCCTGGACTTGGGTGGCTATTTCGTTTCCCATGTTAGGGAAGTTTTCGACTATAATCTCTTCAGATATTTTCTCGGGTCCTTTCTCTCTCTCTTCTCCTTCTGGGACCCCTACAATGCGAATGTTGTTGCGTTTAATGTTGTCCCAGAAGTCTCTTAGGCTGTCTTCATTTCTCTTCATTCTTTTTTCTTTATTCTGTTCCACAGCAGTGACTTCCACCATTGTGTCTTCCACGTCACTTATCCGTTCTTCTGCCTCAGTTATTCTGCTATTGATTCCTTCTAGTGTATTTTTCATTTCAGTTATTGTATTGTTCATCTCTGTCTGTTTGTTCTTTAATTCTTCTAGATCTTTGTTAAACATTTCTCGGATCGTCTCGATCTTTACCTCCATTCTTTTTCTGAGGTCCTGGATCATCTTGACTATCATTATTCTGAATTCTTTTTCCGGAAGGTTGCCTATCTCCACTTCATTTAGTTGTTTTTCTGGGGTTTTATCATGTTCCTTCATCTGGTACATAGCCCTCTGCCTTTTCATCTTGTCTATCTTTCTGTGAATATGGTTTTTGTTCCACAGGCTGCAGGATTGTACTTCTTCTTGCTTCTGCTGTCTGCCCTCTGGTGGATGAGGCTATCTAAGAGGCTTGTGCAAGCTTCCTGATGGGAGGTACTGGTGGTGGGTAGAGCTGGCTGTTGCTCTGGTGGGCAGAGCTCAGTAAAACTTTAATCCACTTGTCTGCTGATGGGTGGGGCTGGGTTCCCTCCCTGTTTGTTGTTTGGCCTGAGGCAACCCAACACTGGAGCCTACCCGGGCTCTTTGGTGGGGCTAATGGAGGACTCTGGGAGGGCTCACGCCAAGGAGTACTTCCCAGAACTTATGCTGCCAGTGTCCTTGTCCTCACAGTGAGGCAGAGCCACCCCCCGCCTCTGCAGAAGACCCTCCAACAGTAGCAGGTAGGTCTGGTTCAGTCTCCTATGCGGTCACTGTTCTTTCCTCTGGGTCCCGATGCACACACTACTTTGTGTGTGCCCTCCAAGAGTGGAGTCTCTGTTTCCCCCAGTCCTGTCGAAGTCCTGCAATCAAATCCCCCTAGCCTTCAAAGTCTGATTCTCTAGGAATTCCTCCTCGCATTGCCAGACCCCCAGGTTGGGAAACCTGACGTGGGGCTTAGAACCTTCATTGCAGTGGGTGGGCTTCTGTGGTATACGTGTTCTATGCCATAATTTTTAGGACACTGCTCTAGCCTATTTGTCTGATAGAATATCTTTGCTTAAATCAAATTAAAATCAATAGACATTGGTCTGCTGTGCGATAAGATCCCAATAGCCCCTGGGGATTCAAAGGTGAAAAATACCCATTTCCTGTACTAGAGGTGCTCAGTGCCTCCTTATATTCTGGTAGTAGCAACTATCTTGTATATCACTTGGCTTTTTCTGCATAATAAATAACCTCCAAAGCTTAGTGGTCTTTTTTTTTTTTTAAAGCAAGATTTCAGTGCTATGTATTTTTTTTTTAATTTTTATTTATTTATTTTTTGGCTGTGTTGGGTCTTCACTTCTGTGCGAGGGCTTTCTCTAGTTGCGGCGAGCGGGGGCCACTCTTCATCGCGGTGTGCAGACCTCTCACTGTCGCGGCCTCTCTTGTTGCGGAGCACAGGCTCCAGACGCGCAGGCTCAGTAGTTGTGGCTCACTAGGCCCAGTTGCTCCGCGGCATGTGGGATCTTCCCAGAGCAGGGCTCGAACCCGTGTCCCCTGCATTGGCAGGCAGATTCTCAACCACGGTGCCACCAGGGAAGCCCAAGATTAGTGGTCTTAAGCAGCAAATGTTTATTATTTCTTGAGGAATCTGTGGATGGGCTGAGTGGTGTTTCTAGTCTGGGCCAGGCCAGCTGATCTCTGAGGTCCACTGGAGGCTCAGCTGGGCTGGACAGATTCACTCGTATCTGGCCATCGACTTGGTGTCAGCTGGGGTGATGGGGAGGCTTGGCCCTACATCTCTCGTCGTCCTGCTGGCTAGCAGGGCTCATTCCCATGGTGACGGCCACAGGCGTCCCAAGGGTAGTAAGACCACGATCCCCAGTGAACAGTGAATAGGAGCCTCTCTAGCGGCTGGTTTGCTAACGTCTCATTGTCCAAAGCGAGTCACGCAGCCAAGCTGAGTTTCAGGGAGTGAGGAAACAGACCACACCTTTTCTCCGGAGGGGAGAAAAGTCACATTACAAAGTTGCTTGCCTCCAGGGGTGTGAGGAATTTGTGGCCACTTTTGCAATCTACCACATCACCTTAACCTTACCACATAGTACATCTCTGAACATGTCAGAGAAGAAATCGGTACAAGGACTTAAAAAGGGAATCAGACGTGATGGACTGAGGAAAGCTTGGTGGAGCTGATGAGTTGTGCGTAATATTTCAGAGGATAAGTGTGAGCTCTTCGGTTTTCAGAAATCTGATTAGAAGAACTAGGTCAGGAAGGACAGATACGGAGAATCAGGGCTCAAGAGCACAGAGGAGAGAAAAACCAGACTCCATTGCCCTGGTTAGAGGCCAAGCCTGTGCCATAGCCGGCATCCTGGAATCACACATCAACTACTGCATCTTTAAGATTGCTACTAATTTTATTATTACAGGGTTGTTTTTCAGTTTTAGGTTTTCTTTCAACTCAAATAAAAATGAACTATCTTTTTTTTTTGCAAGTGTAAATTTGTCTTTTTTATTTTCTAAGGTGTTTTTTTTTTTCCGAAGGCATCCTTTGCAAATTAACTGTAAACATTTCTTTTGAGAAGGATGCTTTAGAAAATGCATACGATCAAACCAAGACCTGGATGTTTTCTAGACTATAGATTCTCAGAGCCCAGTTTTCCCACGTTCCTTTTAGTCATCTCTTCCCATTTATTAAAACATTCAAATGCTCCTTAACTGCAACTTCAGACTCATCTCAAATCGCAGTTGGATTTTTCATTTTATTATTTAGAGCCCCGAATCTTTCAATAAAACGTTAAGCAAGATTCCTTAGTCCAATCGTTCATCCAAACACTGCCCTAGACATGTGGATAAAATAGACACAGAGCCGTAAGGTCACAGAGCTTCTGGACGTGTATTGTAAAGGTGACAGTGGGCACGGCCAGGTGTGCACCGTCAGTCTGCTTGTCATCTGAGGCCCCAGAGTCCATGGCCCGGGTTGGGTACCTGGACTACTTTACAGTATTTGTCATCACAAGTCTTAGACTTACTCTGTGTTCTTTCACTCCCTTCCTGGGTGAGTTTGGGTCAAATGCTTACACGCATTTAGCCTTAGCTTTGCCTACTTCATTAGGTTTTTGTGAGACTTAAAAGAGACTTTGTGTGAAAGGCATGATGTGATGATGATCATCATGATTTAATCCACAGACTCTGTTCTTCTGCAGAGCTTGGTGGTGCCTGCCCTGGGGATGCCTTTCGGTGCAAGATTCACAGCTGCCGCTATAGGGAGGGACTTCTGAGCCCCTCAGCTTCCTCCTGGGAAACTCCTTTCCACTCTATTGATGCCAAATCAGGGCATGGTCACAAAATCCTTGAAACAGTTCAAGGTTTTCACAGCCCCTAACACACACAATACACTCACATCTCTTCTGGCTTATAGGCAGGTTACGTGTGAAAAACAAATTACCTCTAGGGCCCAAGGCTGGTTATTGGGAATGTCTCACTGCAGCATGGGAAGTGCAACCATCACAGGTGAAAAGTGTTGAGGTTCCGTTGCTCCATGTGACAGAGGACTCGGCACTTGCGAGGGTTCAATCACCAGAGAAACGAAAGGGACACTAGGCTTGGAGAGTGGAGTTGTGGACACTAGGTGCTGTGGTCTCACAAGTCCTCAAAATAATAAGTAACAACCACCCTGCTCCCCGGGCTCCAGAAAACCATCGTTAGAAGGCAGAACCTGAAGGGATCTTCACTGAATTCTCAGAACTTACAGGGGTATTTGACTCCTTCTGGGAAGCTCATCAACCAGTCAGTGACTAGAAAGCTGAGGTTGCAGTGGGCAGGTCTCCATTCAGAACAGAACTTCATTTCGTCTCTGATAGGAGGCAGTTGTAGTTCATAGAGAGACTTCTCCCGTATATCTTCTTTTATTATTGCTTTTAGCGACATCCTGTCTTCTTAGGGGAATAAAGAGATTATGGTGATGACTCACAGTGTGGGAGAGGGACATGCAATTAGAGGACACCAACAGCGTGAGGGACCAAAACCGTATCACTGCACCTGTTCTGTACCAGGCCCTTCAGTTAATCTTCAGAAGTCTCTCAAAAGTAGTATATCCAGGAAAGTAAGTTCAGAGAAGTTAACTTACCAAGATCATACATCTATTAGGAAGTAGAAGTGGAATTTGAATTCTAATCTTTCTGAGTTAGGGTCCTGGTTGATTTTTAGGAAGAAAGCTTCATTCCACCCCACATTTCCCCCCAAAGAAAAAGAAATTATAATACATGTAGAAACCCCAACTCCTCTAAAGACATTTCCTTCTATGCTCTCGCTGTCATGGAGCTGGGAATGAAGAAGGCAACAAAGAGGAAATGTCCCTTTGAGCTGAGTTTCCATGGCTTCACTAGTCAGAAAAGAGGGTCAGTCAAAGCAGCATCAATGCACACAGGCTCTCCCAACACAAGGCTCGGAGGGAAGTTCAGCAGAGAGAGAGGACAGCCAGCCGAAGGGGGCTTATCCGTGGAGCTCTGCTGTGTCAGTGGTGGTAGAGCCTCAAAAGCCCCCAGTGGGAGAAACCTGGAAAGAGGGAGAGAGAAGGGAGGGGCTGGCGGAAGAGGAAGCAGGGAGGAGAACGGGGGAGCTACCTCATTTCTGTATTATCCTGTCCATTTGCCTTCGTTTTTCTGATGTTCTGTCCATCAGCTGATAACACGTAATTCTCTCAAAAATAAATACAACTTGAGCAAATTAAGGGAGAAGGCTTTGGAGAGCCCAATTACTGTGTCCCCCCAGTTTCTTGGAAATGGACTTCATTTCCCATAATGAACCAAATGGTGAGTGGCAGCCTGGCCAGATGAGGCGCATCACGCTCTCTTCGTCTGTAGGCACGTGAGGAGAGAGGGAGACTGTGTGGATTGTCGCTGCGGCACCCCTGACTGTGTGTGTGTGCACGCACGCGTGTGCATGCATACTTAGGCCAAATTGAAAGACACCTGTTCCTGGGAAAGCTGCTACTTTTTTTCTCCCCAATTTGTCACAGCAGTTGCTACCACTTGAAAATCTAGTAGGTTTCTGAGAAAAGTTATGTTTATTATGGAAGTCATGTATTAATAATAAATAGAGGTGAAACTCAGAAACAGACATATTTTGTTTCCCCACACCTAATGCAAAGGCACCAATGGATAACTGACTTCACAATCTGGGATCATTTCTTTAGTTACTTCTCTAGATATCTTTGGTTCATTCGTTCATTCATTCAGCAAATGCTTGATGAAAGTCTGCTGTCTGCCACGTGCTGTGATGGGTGTAGCTTGGTTGCAAAACTGGCTCATCAGTGTTCTCTACAGGAACTCCTGATCTGGGGAAGACAGACACACCAAAAGCCAACTATCTAGAAGATAGTTTGTATTGTATTCTACTAGAACATTCCCTTTGAAGAATAATATGGTGTCTTCCCAATTCAAATTGTTAATATTTGCCCCATATATCTTTTGATGGGTGTGCTATTTGTCAAACTCTATCCCAAAGTATACACGCTCACATTTCTATTTTAATCCTAAAATATAGATTAAGACAGCTGACAACTGTGCCTTTTCTTATGTGTGATGGGAGCCTTTCATTCTGAAACCTCTCAACACTGAAAAATTATATCATTTCATACTTATCCACTCAACAAATAATTGTTGGACGCCTCTTCCATTCCAGGTGTCATGCTAGATGCTGGGATTCTAGGGGTAAACACGTTTTATACAGTCCCTACCCTCATATAGATTTTAATCCATCAAGGGAAATAAGCATTAAACCAAGAATTGCACCGTAATTATTTAATTACAGCTGTAATTAAGTGATATGATGGAAAAGGGCAGAATGCTGTAAGGGTGTGTAGTGATGACCTGGCATAGTTTGTAGGACGATGGTGTTCAAGAATGGCATTCTTGATAAATGAAACCTATAATATGAGTTAGTCATGTGGCGAGGACATAGGACAGCTTTTCAGGTAAAAAATATTTTATTGCTGTTGTTCTCAGGTAAGTATGTCTTGTTCCGAGTGTTGTGGGTTTGGTTCTTAGACATCCATGCGAGACGTGAAAGCAGGGCTTCTGTGGGAGCAGTTAGAACAGGTAACCACAAGGTGGCATGATTTGTAGGGGACGGGAAGCCCCATCCTTTGAACTTTAACCTGCTCCAGCCCTTGCTATACACCTTTGGTCCTAGAAAAAGCCACTGATTTATATAAAACGTTTTTTTCAGTCGTATAGTATCCTTTATTCACATGGGCTTTCTTCTGGGATGGCCAGCACTCACAAACTCCTGCAGTGAAGAAACACAGGGTGCATGGAGCTTAGCAGCAGGAAAAGGGGGACGAGCAGGTGAGATGTGCATCAGGTGTGCGTCAAAGACAGGCTTCTCCTACTTCACGGTCATTAGTATGGATGTATGGATAGCCAGCGCGAGGGTTCTATTCATGAGACCCTACCAACGTACTTCACTTAACTTTATCATCCCAATGTATTCATGCACAAATGGAGTGGTTAAGGGAGGCTTAATGAGTTGCACCGTTCCACACCCTATGCCCAGAGTTGACTCCAGAGAGATGCACGGCTCTCTCTGCTCTGGCCTGGTGGCCCCTCCGCGGTGATACTGACTGTAGCAAAATACGCACGGTACAGGTGCAAGTCCTCCCTACCTTAATTCACCCGCTCACGTATTGACGCTTGACGGTACCAAGCAACACAACGCTCAAAATGCAATGCAACACGACACAACACAGCGGAGTGCGCTAATTGCTTGCTGAGCTCCTCCCGAGTGCAGCCAATATGCTGAGAACTTGGGATACGAGACTGAGCAAGACGGACGGGGTTCCCTCCCCAGCGGAGTTTATGATCGAGTCAGCACGATCAGCAACCAGACGAGCCCTTAGGATACAGGGTGGGGGGTGCTCCCTGCACAGAGAAAGTAGAGCGCACGGGAGAGCAGCCTCGGGGGCGCTTCACCCGCCCGGGGTGGTGAAGTGCGGCTGAGGTGTCACTTACCCGGCTGAGAGGTGTGAAGCAGACCGGTAAAGAAGCCAAGGAAATAGTTTCCAAGGCAAAAGAACAGCGTGAGCGCAGACCTGATGGCCGGCCAGGGCTGAGTGCATCGCGAGGTTCAGTGTGGCTGCAGTGGAGCGTGAAGAGGGTAATGACAAGAGGGGGGGACGTCCCTGGGGGTGTCTGGCTTTCTTGCATTACACGATAATCCCAGCGACAGTGATGCATCCAGGCACCTGGGCCTGGAAATTGCATCTGAGAGTCTACCTTCTTCCTGTGTTGGGCTCGTCTTCCGAGAGGGCGCCTGCTGCACCACACACCGCTGCTGCCTCTGCCTCTCAGAGATAGCTTTCTTTGAGTGAATATATGGTTGGAGTGTCAGAAGCCAGCTAGTTCTACTGACCCCACCCCAAGCCCTGCCATTTTACAGGTGAGAAAACTGAGGTCTAGTGATGAATTATGCAAGGTTGCAGAGCTACAGGCAGATCTAAAGTTGGAATCACAGTTGTACAGTCCAAAGCCTTTACACTGGGTGATCATCATCATTATTCATTGCTAGGAGGAGTGTCTAAAATGTGGATACTCGATTGCTGATATCTGACTGAAGGCCTGTTAATTTGTTCAGTAGCACAGCCGTCCATCTCATCTGAGATTCCTCATGGCTTCCTCCGGCAGCTCTTCTGGAGGATGCGGTGGGCCCCCTGCAGGGGCGCCGTCTTGGACCGTTGGGTCCCAGACTCCATTCCTGCCCTCCCTAACCCTAACCCTAACTTTCCCATCCTCGACCCTGTCAAGAGGTCCCCGCGGCTGTGGGAACACACAGGGGAGCAGAGAGGGTCAAAACGTGTGCTCTGTTCATTCACAAATTTGCTGACCAGGAGAATCTTCTGAGTTAGTGCGTGTCTTGTTTCCTTTTGGCCCCGAGGATGACAGCTGGTGAACAAGGACACAGGGTACATAAGGTACGAGAATTCGGGATCCTTGTCAGCTGTGGTGACCACTCAGAGTGATACTAGGCACTTGCTTTGGGGCTGGCCTCTAAATGGCCTTCCAAACCCACTAGCCCTTATTGACTTAATGGCTTAGAATTGCAGGTGTTTCCAGGAGCATGAGATGTCCCCGAAGGAGTGATGGAGAACGTAAGTTCTCTTTGTTCTCGTCCTCTCTTAACACACCCTCAGCACTCTGAAGAATCATAGCACCCAGCTGTTTCACAGCTGAAAGGGCCTTTGATCATCTAGTTTTTATATTTTATAGCTCAGGAAACTGAGGACCCCAGAAGTTATGCAACTTCCTGAAAGGGCAGCACAGACAGACAGAAGTGTGGCCAGTTGCACTCATTGTCTGTAATTGTTTTGCTCTTTAATAATAATAGTAGTGCCTCCCCATTCCCTGAGCACGTGTGTGTGTGTGTTAGGTACTATATGAAGCATTCTTTGTGCGCTGTTTCTTTCAAGCCTTGAAACAACATTGTGAAGTGTAGCTAATACCATTGCCATCCCTGTTTTACAGAGTAAGAGGTGACAGTTTGGGGATGATTCCCGTAGGCGCTGGACACTCTTTGAAATCCTTTATTCCTTGTATTCCTCGCAACAGTACTAGAATCTCCATCTCACAGACAGGAAATGGAAGCAAAGCAAATGTATGTAACTTGTCCAAGATTATACAGCTAGTAGGCATTTGGAGGCAGGGTCTGTACTAGAGCCCTCACTTAATCTCACTTCACACCGTGACATCATGAGGCAGAATTTGAACTCAAATCTTGCTGGAAGTCTGTTAGAATCCAGAACCCTTGCTCTACCTCACAGTGCTTTACTCTTCCTACGTTGCATAAACACAAAATATGACTTGTACCACAGGGCATCTTCTTGGGATTCTTAATCACAGAAGATAATACAATGACATTTCTTTATCCTCAACTAATCTAAGGTCAAAATCAACTGACAGACTCTGATTTTCACACTTCTGAGAAACAACAGCTATAGGATATCAAGCATTCTCTCTGGTCGGTAGGCCTTCACTTTCCTGTCCTTTGGAAAACTAAGATTGCTTTTGTTCCATAGGAAGTGACTGCAATCCTAAAGAATCATGAAACTGATTATATCATTGTATTACCAAGCCACTGAACATCACCCCTACAAAAATTGTATATATGATATGATGAAGTGTCAGCCCTTGGCAGCCTTTACATCTTCCTTGGTGCCCTGACATCATAATACCCTTCTGTATGAAGGCTTGTACATCACATGATTTGAAAGCCGTATAATCCAGGCCTTATTCGTGTGTTAGAGGAACGGAGAATGGAGAGTGAGGATGGGCTTCAGAGGTTGGAGAAAAGCCACCCACTCGTGTCAGTATCAAAACAGACATTTCAAGTTTGGGTTTACAAACATTTTCATGGTAAATCAAGTGACCAGTTTATCATTTTTCTTTTTCTTTTTTAACATCTTTATTGGAGTATAGTTGCTTTAAAATGGTGTGTTAGTTTCTGCTGTATAACAAAGTGAATCAGCTATATGTATACATATATCCCCATATCCCCTCCCTCTTGTGTCTCCCTCCCACCCTCCCTATCCCACCCCTCTAGGTGGTCACAAAGCACAGAGCTGATCTCCCTGTGCTATGTGGCTGCTTCCCACTAGCTATCTATTTTACATTTGGTAGTGTATATATGTCCATGCCACTGTCTTACTTCATCCCAGCTTACCCTTCCTCCTCCCTGTGTCCTCAAGTCCATTCCCTATGTCTGTGTCTTTATTCCCGTCCTGCCCCTAGGTTCATCAGGACCATTACGACATTCAGATAATTACCTTGCCTTAATTCTGCTTGTCCTTTTATTTTCAGAATATGTATTTTTGCATAGTTTAAATACTTCTTAATTGATAATGCCAATTCTGTTATGATGAAAAGAGTTCCTTTTCCATTGCATCTTTTTAAACTGTGCTGCGGTAAATAGAAATCATGTTATTTAAAAACACGTGGTACAATCTGACAGTTGTACATGTACTATGCTAACATGGCCTCCAGGAATTCAGAGTTTCCTAATAATTCACAGACAGGTCCAGCCAGAGGTTGGACGATTTACCCCTCCTGGTAGTTCAGGTCCCAATCCCACATCTTCATCTGTGTAATTCACAACTACCTATCAGCTGTATCTTGAGAGAGAAAAGTCTTGTGCAGAACTTCTGTGAACTGAGTAACTACTGATATCTTCTCCCGACCTAGCCCTCCAGGCCCCTCGTGGCCTTCACCTGAAGGCGAGAACACTCACTCTTGGCCAAGGAGACACTCCAAGGCGGTGGTTGAGGGAGGGAAGAGCAGCAAAGGGAACTCACCTCCAACTCCTCTTCCTGTCAGAGCAAGTTTACAGTCTGTTGAGAACCCACCAGTGCTCTGTGCATTTCTTCTTCTCAGAACTGAAGGTATTTGTATCCTGTTTTACAGATGAGGAAACTGAGGTCCAAAGAGGTTGCGTAACTTGCTTAGACAGTGTGTAACTGAAAGCATGAGGTTTGGAGTTAGACCTGGGGTTGAATTCTGACTCCACCACCAGTTACCACCTGGCTTTGTGGTCTTGAGCAGGTTACTTACCATCTTTCTTGGAGCCTCATTTTCTGCATTTATAAAATGGTGACATAGGAGCTTCCCTGGTGGCGCAGTGGTTAAGAATCGCCTGCCAATGCAGGGGACATGGGTTTGATCCCTGGTCTGGGAAGATCTCACATGCCCCGGAGCAACTGGGCCCGTGTGCCACAGTTACTGAGCCTGCGCTCTAGAGCCTGTGAGCCACAACTACTGAGCCCGTGCGCCACAACTGCTGAAGCCCGTGTGCCTAGAGCCTGTCCTCTGCAACAAGAGGAGCCACCGCAGTGAGAAGCCTGCTCACTGCAACAAAGAGTAGCCACCGCTCGCCGCAACTAGAGAAAGCCCGTGTGCAGCAAAGACCCAACACAGCCAAAAATAAATTAATTAATAAAATAAATTAAAACAAAATAAAATGGTGACATAGTAGGACCTCATATGTAATAGTAGAACCTCCTGTGATAAAACATACATAAATTCGGGTCACAGGCTCGGCACTGGCACGTAGGGAGTACTTAATGTTGGTAGTGATTTGTAATTATTGTTCAAAATCATACTGCTAGTAAGAGAAGGAAGCAGGGTGCAAGACCAGGAGGGAAGTTCCAGAGCCTGTATCTTTTCCCTACCAACCTCCCCCTGACCCATACACACTTACCCCCAGGCTCTAAGGTTTTCCAGTGGAATAAACCAGCGCTCAGTAAGGCCGGGTCCTGGCAGGATGCCTTGGGAGGTGTTACAGAGCATCTGCGCTTCCACGGGGATTATAGCGCCCTAACTCAGAGGAGGAACTGAGCGGGCTGTTACTGGGAGACGTTCCTCTGCCAGGAGCGCTCCCTTGAGGTCATCAAAGCAGATGATGAGGCTGCTGGACCACTGTTCCCGTCTCAGGCACTTGGGCAAAACAAGAGGCGACAGAGTCCCTTATACCTTCTTCTGCTGCTGAGTGGTCCACGTGGCTCTTTTTATCTTAGGAAGGGGTGCCTGGAGGGATATTTTGTAAAGATAGTGAAGTCCCTCTGACAGCACTCTTGGCTGTGCAGAAACGTGACACCGTAGATTATTGTTATTGGTGGAGGGACCCTAGAAGCCTCTGGTTCAATTCCTTGTGGTACAGATAATGAAAACAAGACACAAAGTAGAAACAGTTGCCCAAGATGATACATCTAATTGGTGTCAGAGAGGAGAGAATGGTGGAGGGGTTCTGTTGACGGAGATGGGGGCAGGCAAAATCCCAGCGGTCTCTGCACCAAGCTACCGAATGAAGGAAGAGGGCTTCTGCCAGATACTAGCACGGCCGACCTCCTCACTGCATTCAGATCTCCGGGCAAATGTCACCTCCTCACAGAACCCTTTCCTGATTGTTCTACCTAAATTATTCCCCCCTATTTCCTTATATTTCTATATTTTTTCATAGCATAGGCATTTTTTTCATGCTATTTCATAGTAGCTGACAGTGGATTACATATTTTATTATGTATAGATCACCTGCTGTTTCCCTCGAGTATAAGATCCATCAAGGTAGAGGCTTTGTTTTGATAACAGCTGTATCCCCAACACATAGAATGGTATCATAGTGTGGTAATTAACATACATTCAACAGATGTTTCTTGAATCAATGAATGATGTGAAATACCGACCCAAAAATATAATAATACGTCTGCGTCACCATTTTATTGATGGTGTGTAAGGTCCCATAGAAAAGGGGAGTTAAGTTTGGGGGCGGCAATGAGAAGGCAGGAGAGACTTGGATCCTTGTCGCCCTGGAGTAATGGCTTTAGAGAGTGTTGGGCTTTTCTGAGCTGCAGACACAGCACAGGAGTGAAGTTTTCCAAATCACTCATCTCCTGCTACTCTGCAATCTCAACTTTCTGGAAATCCAGAAAGACCCATCTTTCCCCGGTCTCCCGCATTTGCTCCCTGTACTGTCACCTTCCTTGCTGTCTGCTCTTGGATTAGAACTTCACAACTTCCAGATAATGTATCTTCTGGATCGTCAACAGCCTGCTCACATGCTGCTTACCTACTCACCTGTGATAAACTTGAATGAGATATGGTTGCCTGATTTATCTCAGGAAATCTTGGAGGACTTGGAGAGAAATATTCATCCAAATGTTCGCCCACCTTGAATTATAGGTAGGACCTGGCCACATATTAGGTATCAAGCATTGCGCTAAGTCCCAAGAATGCAAAGTAGATTAAATTGCGTAAAATATATGTCTTTGCTATGGAATCCTGTTTATCTGTAAAGAAGCCTGTGCTGTTTTCTATATACACTGACATGGGGGATATCCAGGACACATAGTTAAGTGGAAAATATAAGTAGCGATTTGGTATACATATATTAAGAACTTAAAAAAAATCACAATATATCTATATCCATATCTGTTTGTCCATGTCCGTATCTATGTCTATATCTATAAACTAGTATATACACAGGGATTTTTGACTGATTGCACGTACGGAAAAATAGCTCTGAAAGAACACACCGATTTGATACAATCCCTCTAAAAGAATGGGATTGCTGAGGGTGGATTTCTGTACTTTGGTATTTTTTCCGATCATTTTACATAATGATAAAATCATTTATAATTTTAAAACAAGAGACAGCAGCAGGAAAAAGTTTGTACAGTGAACATCTATAAAATTGCTCCCGTGTGCCTCCAAATAAGCCATGGCCTCTCGTTAGGGAGACAGGCACGTGAGAGTAACTACAGACCCACGTGCAAACCAGTGCACGTACGACCCACCTAGAGTCGTATGGGGTTAGGAAGAGGGAGGGGCTTTCCTTGCAGTAGTCATGGTCGATGTCTCAGAGAGGTGGTTCTCGAGCTGGGTCTTGAGGCATGAGTAGGAGTCAGCAGGCACATCGGGCTTTCCACGCAGATGGGAGCAGGTGTACAGGCTGTGGGAGGTGGAGCTTATCTGAGCAACAAAGAGGAACTCGGCATGGAGGGAGGGCAGGGTGTGCACTGGGCAGAGCACCAAGGAGGCCGGAAAGGTGGGCTGGGTCCAGACTGGACAGGACTCATCTTTTCAGAGGGCTCTCCAGAGTCAGGGCAGAGATGGAGTCTCTTTATTCTTTAATTTCAGAAATATTTTTTATTTATAAAAATACAGATTTATTTATAAATCTACTGGATGTTAGATTTTTACTAAGTGTGGGGATTTAATGATAAATAAGAAATGTAGGGGCCTTGCCTTCTTGGAAACTGTTTTCCTAGCTAGAGCATTTTTTTCTTTCTTCTCAAAAAAGACAAGAGATAAACTGGTTAGTAGTCAGCATTAATTAAGAACTGAGGACTTTAGGTGAAATTAAGGTGTTGGTAAAAAACAGTGTTTCAAACCTGCAATTAGAAGCAGCTTGGACTACGTGAGTCTCTTTCTGTTTTGTAAATAAGTTCATTTGTATCGTTTTTTAAGATTCTACATATAAGTGATATCATATGATATTTGTCTTTCTCTTTCTGACTTAACTTCACTTAGTATGATAATCTCTAGGTCCATCCATGTTGCTACAAATGGCATTATTTCCTTCTTTTTTATGGCTAAGTAGTATTCCATTGTGTATATATATATATATATATATATATATACACCACATATTTTTTATCTGTTCATCTGTTGATGGACATTTCAGTTGCTTCCATCTTGGCTACTATGAATAGTGCTGCAATGAATATATATATATTCAAAACTGAATCACTGTGCTGTACACCTGAAACTAACACAATATTGTAAATCAACTATACTTCAATTTAAAAATATTTAAAATAAAAAAAATTTTTTTAAATGTTTAAAGGAAAAAATGCATACCTTAGAAGTGATGGATATGTTAATTTAAAAAAAAGCAGCTTGGACTTTCCATACTTTGTGAGATACTTGGGAAGGATGAACATGTGTAAGGAGAACCAAGGTTTCTTGAAATCAACTTGAAATTGCTGTGGCATTTATTTTCTCTACTGTCTTAGAGGCAGAGTCCATTTGTTGAGCTCCTGTGTCTGGCTAGCTGTTTCCCTCTCCTCTGTGTTATCGGATTTCCATCACTAGGTGACAGGAGAGTCATGGGTCTGTGTTGGAGCAACAACCTGTGAACCTTCCTATTTTAAAAAAGAATTCTCTTAAAACTAAAAATAAGAAAAAAATTGATTCTTTGTAAAACAATAATGGAAGCAAAGATAATGTCTAAAGGCAACAAATAGAAATAAACTCTTCTCTCTTTGTTTTCCCCCGGAGCTAATTTTAAGCAAGGAACTGTCCTCAGATCTTCTAAAGAATTCTGCTAAAAATCCTCTCTCTCACCACTCCCCCCAACCTCCTGCACAAGGTCAAGCTATTCTCGTTCTTTTCCTGAAGTTCTTCTGTGCTTGAAGACTTAGGTGTGCCCCAAACTGTATGAACTAGAGCCTCCTGTTCTTTTCAAGTAGCCAGCTTAAGATTTTTTTCTCTTCTCCGTTTTTAGATGCATTATATTTTTCTCTGAGAAAGACATCCTGCTGTTTTCCTATCCATCATGTTGTTTGTACATTGTGTATGGGGGAGTGGGTTCTTTATTTAAATGCCTTGAGTTTAAATAAGCATATAAGCTACTTTAAGATGAAAAGAGATGAATTTCAGAGACTCACATACTGTTGTTATTAGAATAAAACTTACAGCTCATCTTTGACGTGCCCCAGATCCAACGTGCGTGTCTTCTGCAGCCGTCCCATCAAGTCCTCCAGTGGCTTCTGTCCGAACGTCCCTGAGGACATCTCTGCTGCTCTAGTAGCCATGGCTTTGGGAATGGGCCTCCTTCTGCTGCAATTCCACCATCCCCCAGGGAAGACCACCCACTAATGTTAGCTCTACCCCGGAGGCCACGTAAAATAAATGTGATTCCACATTTACATGAGACCTTAGCGCTTACTCGAGGGCAACTGTGCTGTCTCTCTTGACACTGCCCATCTTTGCCTCCGTCCAGAACCTGGGGTGGGGCCCTTCTCGGCTCTGCGTGTTCTGTGCCCAGCATTCCTGGTGTGCACGGGCCTCTCTGATGTGTTGTCCCCAGATCCAGTCTCAGAGGAGTGCAAGTCTTATTTGTTTTCACACTTCACTTTCATACTTAGCTTTTTTTTTTTTTTAACATCTTTATTGGAGTATAATTGCTTTACAATGGTGTGTGAGTTTCGGCTGTATAATAAAGTGAATCAGCTATACATATACATATATCCCCATATCTCCTCCCTCTTGCATCTCCTTCCCTCCCACCCTCCCTATCCCACCCCTCTAGGTGGTCACAAAGCACCGAGCTAATCTCCCTGTGCTATGCGACTGCTTCCCACTAGCTATCTGTTTTACATTTGGTAGTGTATATATCTCCATGCCACTCTCTCACTTCATCCCAGCTTACCCTTCCCCCTCCCCATGTCCTCAAGTCCATTCTCTACATCTGCGACTTTATTTCTGTCCTGCCCCTAGGTTCTTCAGAACCATTTTGGTTTTAAGATTCCATATATATGTGTTAGCATACGGTATTTGTTTTTCTCTTTCTGACTTACTTCACTCTGTATGACAGGCTCTAGGTCCATCCATCTCACTACAAATAACTCAATTTTGTTTCTCTTTATGGCTGAGTAATATTCCATTGTATATATGTGCCACATCTCCTTTATCCATTCATCTGTCGATAGACACTTAGGTTGCTTCCATGTCCTGGCTATTGTAAATACAGCTGCAATGAACATTGTGGTACATGACTCTTTTTGAATGATGGTTTTCTCAGGGTATATGCCCAGTTGTGGGATTGCTGGGTCATATGGTAGCTCTATTTTTTTTTTTTTTTTTTTTGGCGAGGGCTTTCTCTAGTTGTGGCAAGTGGGGGCCACTCTTCATCACGGTGTGCGGGCCTCTTACTATCACGGCCTCTCTCGTTGCGGAGCACAGGCTCCAGACGTGCAGGCTCAGTAGTTGTGGCTTACGGGCCCAGTTGCTCCGTGGCATGTGGGATCTTCCCAGACCAGGGCTCGAACCCGTGTCCGCTGCATTGGCAGGCAGATTCTCAACCACTGCACCACCAGGGAAGCCCCCAAGGTAGCTCTATTTTTAGGTTTTTAAGGAACCTCCATACTGTTCTCCATAGTGGCTGTATCAATTTACATTCCCACCAATAGTGCAAGAGGGTTCCCTTTTCTCCACACCCTCTCCAGCATTTACTGTTTATAAGTTTTTCTTATGATAGCCATTCTGGCCAGTGTGAGGTGATACCTCATTGTAGTTTTGATTTGCATTTCTCTAATGATTAGTGATGTTGAGCATCCTTTCATGTGTTTGTTGGTGATCTATATATCTTCTTTGGAGACATGTCTATTTAGGTCTTCTGCCCATTTTTGGATTGGGTTGTTTGTTTTTTTGATATTGAGCTGCATGAGCTACTTGTAAATTTTGGAGAGTAATCCTTTGTCAGTTGCTTCATTTGCAAATATTTTCTCCCATTCTGAGGGTTGTCTTTTTGTCTTCTTTATGGTTTCCTTTGCTGTGCAAAAGCTTTGAAGTTTCATTAGGTCCCATTTGTTTATTTTTGTTTTTATTTCCATTTCTCTAGGAGGTGGGTCAAAAAGGATCTTGCTGTGGTTTATGGCCTAGAGTGTTCTGCCTATGTTTTCCTCTAAGAGTTTTTTACTATCTGGCCTTACATGTAGCTCTTTAATCCATTTTGAGTTTATATTTGTGTCTGGTGTTCGGAAGTGTTCTAATTTCATTGTTTTACGTGTAGCTGTCCAGTTTTCCCAGCACCACTTATTGAAGAGGCAGTCTTTTCTCCATTGTATATTCTTGCCTCCTTTATCAAAGATAAGGTGACCATATGTGCGTGGGTTTATCTCTGGGCTTTCTATCCTGTTCCATTGATCTATATCTCTGTTTTTGTGCCAGTACCATCTGTCTTGATTACTGTAGCTTTGTAGTATAGTCTGAAGTCAGGGAGCCTGATTCCTACAGCTCCGTTTTTCTTTCTCAAGATTGCTTTGGCTATTCGGGGTCTTTTGTGTTTCCATACAAATTGTGAAATTTTTTGTTCTAGTTCCATTAAAAATGCCATTGGTAGCTTGATAGGGACTGCATTGAATCTGTAGATTGCTTTGAGTAGTATAGTCATTTTCACAATGTTGATTCTTCCAATCCAAGAACATGGTATATCTCTCCATCTGTTTGTATCATCTTTAATTTCTTTCATCAGTGTCTTATAGTTTTCTGTATACGGGTCTTTTGTCTCCTTAGGTAGGTTTATTCCTAGGTATTTTATTCTTTTTGTTGCAGTGCTAAATGGGAGTGTTTCCTTAATTTCTCTTTCAGATTTTTCATCATTAGTGTATAGGAATGCAAGAGTTTTCTGTGCATTAATTTTGTATTCTGCTACTTTACCAAATTCATTGATTAGCTCTAGTAGTTTTCTGGTAGCATCTTTAGGGTTCTCTATGTATACTATCATGTCATCTGCAAAAAGTGACAGTTTTACTTGTTTTCTGATTTCTATTCCTTTTATTTCTTTTTCTTCTCTGATTGCTGTGGCTAAAACTTCCAAAACTATGTTGAATAATAGTGGTGAGAGTGAGCAACCTTGTCTTGTTCCTGATCTTAGTGGAAAGGTTTCAGTTTTTCACCACTGAGAACGATGTTGGCTGTGGCTTTGTCATATATGGCCTTTATTATGTTGAGGTAAGTTTCCTCTATGCCTACTCTCTAGAGAGTTTTTATCATAATTGGGTATTGAATTTTGTTGAAAGATTTTTCTGCATCTACTGAGATGATCATATGGTTTTTCTCCTTCAGTTTGTTAATATGGTGTATCACATTGATTGATTTGCGTATATTGAAGAATCCTTGCATTCCTGGGATAAACGCCACTTGATCAGGGTGTATGATCCTTTTAATGTGCTGTTGGATTCAGTTTGCTAGTATTTTGTTGAGGATTTTTGCATCTGTGTTCATCAGTGTTATTAGCCTGTAGTTTTCTTTCTTTGTGATATCTTTGTCTGGTTTTGGTATCAGGTTGATGGTGGCCTCGTAGAATGAGTTGGGGAGTGTTCCTCCCTCTGCTATATTTTGGAAGAGTTTGAGAAGGATAGGTGTTATCTCTTCTGTAAATGTTTGATAGAATTCGCCTGTGAAGCCATCTGGTCCTGGGTTTTTGTTTGTTGGAAAATTTTTAATCACTGTCTCAATTCCAGTGCTTGTGATTGGTCTGTTTATGTTTTGTATTTCTTCCTGGTTCAGCCTCAGAAGGTTGTGCTTTTCTAAGAATTTGTCCATTTCTTCCAGGCTGTCCATTTTATTGGCATATAGTTGCTTGCAGTAATCTCTCATGATCCTTTGTATTTCTGCAGTGTCAGTTGTTACTACTTTTTCATTTCTAATTCTGTTGATTTGAGTCTTCTGCCTTTTTTTCTTCATGAGTCTGGCTAATGGTTTATCAATTTTGTTTATCTTCTCAAAGAACCAGCTTTTAGTTTTATTGATCTTTGCTATCGCTTCCTTCATTTCTTTTTCATTTATTTCTGATCTGATCTTTATGATTTCTTTCCTTCTGCTAACTATGGGGCTTTTTTGTTGTTGTTGTTCTTTCTCTAATTGCCTTAGGCATAAGGTTAGGTTGTTTATTTGAGATGTGTCTTGTTTCTTGAGGTAGGATTGTATTGCTATAAATTTCCCTCTTAGAACTGCTTTTGCTGTATCCCACAGGTTTTGGGTCGTCGTGTTTTCATTGTCATTTGTTTCTAGGTATTTTTTGATTTCTTCAGTGATCTCTTGGTTATTTAGCAGCATATTTTTTAACCTCCATGTGTTTGTATTTTTTGCAGTTTTTTTCCTGTAGTTGATATCTAGTCTCATAGCGTTGTGGTCGGAAAAGATACTTGATACAATTTCAATTTTCTTAAGTTTCCCAAGGCTTGATTTGTGACCCAAGATATGATCTGTCCTGGAGAATGTTCCATGAGCACTTGAGAAGAAAGTGTATTCTTTTGTTTTTGGATGGAATGTCCTATAGATATCAATTAAGTTCATCTTGTTTAATGTATCATTTAAAGCTTGTGTTTCCTTATTTATTTTCATTTTGGAGGATCTGTCCATTGGTGAAAGTGGGGTGTCAAAGTCCCCTACTATGATTGTGTTACTGTCGATTTCCCCTTTTATGGCTGTTAACATTTGCCTTAGGTATTGAGGTGCTCCTATGTTGGGTGCATAAATATTTACAATTGTTATATCTTCTTCTTGTACTGATCATTATGTAGTGTTCTTCTTTGTCTCTTGTAATAATCTTTATTTTAAAGTCTACTTTGTCTGATATGAGAATTGCTACTCCAGCTTTCTTTTGATTTCCATTTGCATGGAATACCTTTTTCCATCCCCTCACTTTCAGTCTGTATGTCTCTAGGTGTGAAGTGGGTCTCTTGTAGACAGCATATATATGGGTTTAGTTTTTGTATCCATTCAGCCAGTCTGTGTCTTTTGGTTGGAGCCTTTAATCCATTTATATTTAAGGTAATTATCGATATATATGTTCCTATTACCATTATCTTAATTGTTTTGGGTTTGTTATTGTAGGTCTTTTCCTTCTCTTGTGTTTCCTGCCTAGAGAAGTTCCTTTAACATTTGCTGTAAAGCTGGTTTGGTGGTGCTGAATTCTCTTAGCTTTTGCTTGCCTGTAAAGGTTTTAATTTCTCCATCGAATCTGAAGGAGATCCTTGCTGGGTAGAGTAATCTTGGTTGTAGGTTTTTCCCTTTCATCACTTTAAATATGTCCTGCCACTCCCTTCTGGCTTGCAGAGTTTCTGCTGAAGGATCAGTTGTTAACCGTTTGGAGATTCCCTTGTATGTTATTCATTGCTTTTCCCTTGCTGCTTTTAATATTTTTTCTTTGTATTTAATTTTTGATAGTTTGATTAATATGTGTCTTTGCGTGTTTCTCCTTGAATTTATCCTGTATGGGACTCGCTGCTCTTCCTGGACTTGATTGACTATTTCTTTTCCCAAATTAGGGAAGTTTTCAACTATAATCTCTTCAAATATTTTCTCAGTCCCTTTCTTTTCCTCTTCTTCTTCTGGGACCCCTATAATTCGAATGTTGGTGCATTTAATGGTGTCCCAGAAGTCTCTGAGACTGTCCTCAATTCTTTTCATTCTTTTTTCTTTATTCTGCTCTGCAGTAGTTATTTCCACTGTTTTATCTTCCAGCTCACTTATCCGTTCTTCTGCCTCAGTTATTCTGATATTGATTCCTTCTAGAGATGTTTTATTTCATTTAGTGTGTTGTCCATCATTGTTTGTTTGCTCTTTACTTCTTCTAGGTCCTTGTTAAACGTTTCTTTTATATTCTCCATTCTATTTCCAAGATTTTGGATCATCTTTCTTATCATTATTCTGAATTCTTTTTCAGGTAGACTGCATATTTCCTCTTCATTTGTTTAGTCTGAAGGGTTTTTACCTTTCTCCTTCATGTCCTGCGTATTTCTCTGACTTCTCATTTTGCTTAACTTACTGTGTTTGGGGTCTCCTTTTCGCAGGCTGCAGGTACACTGTTCCTGTTGTTTTTGGTGTCTGTCCCCAGTGGGTAAGGTCGGTTCAGTGGCTTGTGTAAGCTTCCTGGTGGAGGGGACTGGTGCCTGTGTTTTGGTGGGTTGGGCTGGATCTTGTCTTTCTGGTGCGCAGTGCTGCATCTGGTGGTGTGTTTTGGGGTGTCTGTGACATTATGATTTTAGGCAGCCTCTCTGCTAATGGGTGGTGTTTTGTTCCTGTCTTGCTAGTTGTTTGGCATGGGGTTTCCAGCATTGGAGCTTGCTGGTCGTTGAGTGGAGCTGAGTCTTAGCGTTGAGATGGAGATCTCTGGGAGAGCTTTCGTTGATTGATATTACGTGGGGCTGGGAGGTCTGTGGTGTTCCATGTCTTGAACTCAACTCTCCCACCTCAGAGGCTCAGGCCTGCCACCCACCTGCACCAGCAAGACCCTGTCAGCCACACGGCTCAGAAAAAAAGGGAGGAAAAAGAAGAAAGAAAGAATAAAATAAAGTTATTAAAATAAAAAATAAAAAAATATTAAAATTAAAAAATAAAAAAGTAATTAATAAAAAAAGAAGAGAGCAACGAAACCAATAAACAAATCCACCACTGATAACAAGCGCTAAAAACTATACTAAAATAAACATAAAAATCAGAAACTAGTCAGTTGCATACAGCAAACCCCAAGTCTACAGTTGCTCCCAAAGTCCACCGTCTCAAGTTTGGGATGATTTATTGTGTATGCAGGTATTCCACAGATGCAGGTACATCAAGGTGATTGTGGAGATTTAATCCGCTGCTCCTGAGGCTGCACAGAGAAATTTCCCATTCTCGTCTTTGTTCACACAGCTCCTGGGGTTCAGCTTTGGATCTGGCCTTGCCTCTGTATGGAGGTCACCCTCTGGCGTCTGTTCTTCGCCCAGACAGGAGGGGGTTAAAGAAGCAGCTGATTAAGGGACTCTGGCTCACTCAGGCCTGGGGGAGGGAGTGGTATGCAATGCGGGGCGAGCCTGCGGCGGCAGAGGCCGGTGTGATGTTGCACCAGCGCGAGGCGTGCTGTGCGTTCTCCCACGGAAGTTGTCCCTGGATCACGGGACCCTGGCAGTGGCGGGCTGCACAGGCTCCCGGGAGGGGAGGTGTGGTGTGGATAGTGACCTGTGCTTGCACACAGGCTTCTTGGAGGCAGCAGCAGCAGCCTTAGCGTCCCATGCCCGTCTCTGGGGTCCGTGCTGATTGCCGCGGCTCGCGCCCGTCTCTGGAGCTCATTTAGGCGGTGCTCTGAATCCCCTCTCCCCGCGCACCCAGAAACAGTGGTCTCTTGCCTCTTCAGCAGGTCCAGACTTTTTCCCGGACTCCCTCCCGGCTAGCTGTGGTGCGCTAACCCCTTCAGGCTGTGTTCACGCCGCCAACCCCAGTCCTCTCCCTGCGATCCGACCGAAGCCCGAGCCTCAGCTCCCAGCCCCCGCCCGCCCCGGCGGGTGAGCAGACAAGCCTCTCGGGCTGGTGAGTGCTGGTCGGCACCGCTCCTCCGTGCGGGGATCTCTCCGCTTTGCCCTCCGCACCCCTGTGGCTACGCTCTCCTCCGCGGCTCCAAACCTCCCCCCTCCGCCACCCGCAGTCTCTGCCCGCGAAGGGCCTTCCTAGTGTGTGGAAACCTTTCCTCCTTCACAGCTCCCTCCCACTGGTGCAGGTCCCGTCCCTATTCTTTTGTCTCTGTTTTTTCTTTGCACTACCCAGGTACGTGGGGAGTTTCTTGCCTTTTGGGAGGTCTGAGGTCTTCTGCCAGCATTCAGTAGGTGTTCTGTAGGCATTGTTCCACATGTAGATGTATTTCTGATGTATTTGTGGGGAGGAAGGTGATCTCAGCGTCTCACTCCTCTGCCATCTTGAAGGTCCTCCCATACTTAGCTGTAATACCCCTACTAGGTAAACTAAAGTAGATCTGTGATCAGATTTACCTTTTAAACAGTCATTTCACTTCTTAAACTCAGGGCTTGGGAGAACGCTGTAAAACTCTTGAGGATTTTGCACACATTGCTTTTACAACACACCTCCCTGCTGAGTTTTTAAGTTATCATCCAAGGGTCTGTAACAATCGAAAGAGAATAGGGGTTAAACAGTTTCATCATTCCCATCAATATACAGATTATTGAATGAGACAGAAATCTTTTGAAATCATTCTGGAAAGACTCAAGTGATTTTTCGTTTGTTCCAGGAAAGTTGAAAAATGCCAATTTCCTTCATTTTTCTACTGGTATAAAGAGTGGGGCTCCCTTCTCGGGAGGGGAGGGAGCAGCTGACGTGTGTGTGTGACGTGTGTGTGGGGTGAAAAGGGTGTTGTGGTGTAGGCCCTGCAGCTGCGCCATGAAGGCTGCAGGAGGAAATCCCTTCAGCGTCTGGCGCGCGCCTCTGCAGCCTATGCTAAGGCCTTGGCTTCCCGCAGAAGATCCCTGCTCTCCTTTCTCACCTGCCTGTGACCGAGAGCCGCTCTGTGAGGCATCCCGCTCCCATCATGCCTGCCCCACTTAAGCCAGGGATCAGTAAAGTCAACTCACACAGGGGCTTGTGAAAGAGCAGACCTCAAGCTCTTGCTAGATCAGTACCCAGTGCAGCTGTGTGGTTATTGACCCGGAATCCATTGCCGTGAGGGCCGTGCGTCAGCCTAACAGACAGAAGAGCCCCACAGCCCACCTACAGACTGGCTCACTCCTGCGGTTAGCTGTTCTCATCTAATTGCAGCGAATGGCTTATTTTCTCGGCATTTCCAGACTGGAGTCACTCCCAAGAAGCAGCGAGGTGTGGAGGTGAGTCCGCACTAGTGGGCTTGGTATTAACGGTGGCTCTCCTATCCCAGTGTCACGTTTGTTAGGCAGGTACCAGGCACCGAATGTGGCACAGAGCTCTGAAATGTCAGTGAACAGGTGAAAGTCTAACGACCTTTTACCAAAGAGCTGATCCTTTCCTAGATAAAGGACCAATATATCGTCACTCTAGAAGTTATAGTTTTTTACACCTCTAAACCCTTTCAGCTCTCATGGAGCAAGATTCCAAGGATCCCTTATACCCCGATGGCATCACTCAGGAGGCTGGTAAGGGAAAAGGTCCTCTGGCGGGGGGAGATCCTTCTGCCAAAATGCTCTCTTGTTTGTAATGAGTGTAAAGTATTGTGTAGGTGATGGATTCCAACTTCCACTGTGGGAAAAACTGAACTCAATTTAATGTAAGACAGCGTATTTCTGGTAGCATCTGATTTGCATCAAGATGACACACTCAAGGCAAGCCATCACCAGTTGACTGGCTTCCTTGGCTGTGTGGTCCCTGCAGCCTGTCTTGATCGGAAAGGGCGAGATGCCACGTCTCTGAGTAATGTCACATTGCACACAGAATCATGCCTGCTTCCAGGAAGCCTTCGGGGTCACTGCGGTTACAGGTCCTTAGGCCTCAGGCATGTAAATAAATAGTCCTTTAGTATTTCAGAAGCTCCTCAGTTATGAGCCCCCCCCCCCACCCTAGTGTAACTGGGCAAGTGACCATGCGTCTTGGCTCACAAACTTGTTTTTCTTTTATTTGCTGCAACCCTGGAAGGGACCCCATTGTTCCTCACTCTCCTCACCAACATTGCCCTCTTCTTCCATTACTCTATTCTGGGCTTTGCATGAAGAGGAGGAAATGATATTTGATTGTCAATAAATCTTTCAGTGAGCAGTGCTACTAAGGGGCAAAGTATTTTTACCTGAAAGTCTGGTTCCAGGCAATGGAGGCTTTTCAGAGTTGGTGCTTAGGTTGCCATGCTCTCCCCTCTGGCTCAAGAAACAGTCTGCCTGGCAAGAAAGTTAGAAAATAGCCTTCACCGAGGATTAGATTCTGCCTTGCCATCTTTGCAAAGATTAGCATGCAAGAGTATTTCCAGGAGCCTCTGGGAGAATTGTTGGGTGGAGGGTGGAAGCCCAGTCATTGGAGTCCCCACGGAGGAGAGATAAGGAGTCAGAGTGAGAAGGTGCCTGAATGGATGCATTAGGCTGATATTAAAACCATGAGGTGGTTAAGAAATCCATGAATCACACCCTACGAGGCTCAGGGGCAGAATCGATTTGGGGAATTCAGGAAGTTCCACACATGGTGCAGTAAACCCCAAAGTCATTACGAGGAATTAGTCGAGTCCCCTTGTCCTCATACGATTATTTTCCCTGATCCTACTTAGTTCTTTCTTCAATTTGCTAAGACACAGGTGTACACTGATCTCAGCAGCCCATGAATATTTGAAAACTAAACTTTCTAGCAGATAAATTTAAAGTCACAAATCACTGCCTTAAATTTATATGGTCTGATCACTTAAGCTCAAGGAAGTCTTTGGGATTGCTTCAACTTAGATAAAAGAAGTATTTTGGCCTATAATTGTGCCACCCCTAGGGGGCCATTGCTAACTTAATCTGACAATATACTTCATTCATGTAACATATCTATTGAGCATATACTATATATCAAGACTCTGCTTGGTGCTGAAAAATATGATGATGCAGACAACAGATGTAGCCCCTGTCCTCATAGAGTTTATAATCTAAAGGGAAGATAAAGACGCATGAGTAGACAATTTTAATAGATGGTAGAAAATGTCATCCTTTTGCAGGTAAAGACCATTTTCATGATAACTTTTAATCCTATACTTCTTCTTCCCGTACTAATTTAATCCTGTATGGATACGTTGGAGATGTTTTGTTAACTGTGTGATTGATGACAGAACATAACCATTGATTTTGTCAGTGACACTTGATTGGGCACAATAATGAGTGCTGGAAATAGAATCCAGAAAAACTTCAATGTATTACAGAAAAGTTTGTCAAGGTGAGGGTGGGGTGAGTGAGGACAGACAGATTTTGCAGAGGGCACAGAGGGTATGTGTTGAGGACGCCAGCCTCTTTGCTCAGGGGCACTCACCCCACTTTAGTGATGGCCTTTCAAAGGAGCATTTATTGATCACCTACTACGTGCCATGAACAATTCATGAGGAGACTTTTACATATTTGAGAAATGATTGTTGATAACAGGATGAAACTAAATAATAACATGCTCAGGATTTTTCTAAAAGGCATCATCATAAAACTTCAAGATACTAGCATTTTTCCTTATGGCTGTCCTCCTCACTGTAGCCATGGAATTCAATAAGTCTGTGCGAAGCACCTACCACATGCAAAACACATGCGCGCTGGAGTCTTACAAACTTCTAGGGGAGAACTGTGTATACATTTAATTTTATACAAAGAAAAACTAGAACATGTTATTAAAATGCTACAATTATGATTCCACTGGGATACAAAGGAGTCAGGAAACAACACTAAATAAAGGAACAATGAAAGGCTTCATGAAGGAGCTGGCATTTGAACCTCACCTTAAAAAGACGCATCTGTCTCAGCAGGTAGTGAAGTGAATTCCCCACGGGAATCAGCCTGAGCCAAGCCACAGACACAGGTGAGCTGTGGAGTGTGGGGTTGTTACGAGTGAGTCAGTGGAAGAAGATTCCGCGAGAAAATGCAGTGGGATGTGTGGCTGGCAAGCTAAGGTGGGGACAGGTCATCGGTACAGATTTTGAATTTCATTCCATAGCAGGGAATATGTAATCACTGAAGGATCTTGAGAGGGGACCTTTTGTGTTTTCTGAACCTACTTGAGGAGGGAAAATGAAGGCTGGATTAATGTGGAGGAGTCAGAAGGTTCTAACTCATTATAATCGCGTCATCCTGGGAAGATGTGGCCGGAAGTAAATCCAGGGTGGTCACTACTGATAACAGTGGACATGAGCTTCCACTGGCGGAAGGTGTTAGGTGTGGATGGACCAAGAGAGCTGGATGAAGGTGTATTAGCTCCTCTCCTCACTGAGCTGGGCAACCTACCTCCTCAAGGAGCAAACAGAAGTAGACATTTATACCTGGGACAGATCTTGTTTCGGAATCTAGTAGTTTAAAAGTACTCATGAAATCTTCCTCTTTTCCTAGAACAATAACTTTCATTATTCTGGGTGTTGTTTTATTTTTCTTTCTTTCTTTCTTTTTGTTATGGGCCATATAGGACATTGATTATTGTTGTTATATGATAATTCTTAAAATTACATTTTCTTTGAACCATAAATCAATAGATTATCTTACCTCAAGGCACTTCTTCTATTTAAAGAACCAGATCGATTTTTACAGGATATGCTAACAATAAATCTTTGGCTCTCATTTCTTCCTCCTGAAGACTTTGGATCAGGATTATTATTATCATTATTTATTATTTATTGAGTGCTGTCAGTGAGCTCAGCAGTATACAAATAGAAATGGATAAACATCATCATTAAGTCTGTTTCCAAAAGGAGCAGGTGTTTATCATGAAAGAAAGTATTTGAATTACCAAAATAATTCCCATTAGTGGTTTTCATTTCCTGGAAAATATGGTCTTTGTGGTCATTCAACTCCTGTGGCATTTCTAGTAGAATAAATGGAAGCAATCTCTCTTTTCTGGCTTGTTTCCAAGTTGGGAATTACCTCCTGCTTTTTGAAAGTTATCTTTGATTTAATTGGGTCAGTTTGGCTTGATATCTTCTAAGATTTTCTCTTCATTAGTGACTTAAACAAAGCCCAGATCACTTCTTCAAGACAGAACATTTCACTTAACTCTTGGCTTTCTCCTCTTGGCCAGCTAACAAGGAACCCAGCCCATTCAGGAGCTGCCTTTTTTTATTCCATTTACAATGGTGAGGAGAGGAAGGAGTCCAGCCTGGAAAAAACAGGTTCAGGATTCTTGGTTCCACCCACTGGAAGTTGGAAAGAGACAGGTTCTATCATGTGCCTCCTAGAGGATGCTGAAGTAGGCCCTTTATCTTGCCACCTCCTCGAGGACCACCATCAGCAAGAACATTTTCCTCCGTTCTTTTGGGTCAGGTTAAGCAGTAGCTATGTATCCAGAGAGTTATGTTCCCTCAAATTTTCTTATGTTCTGTGTTAACAGTAAAGAAATAAGGACAAAAGACTGCAATTTATCTCCAACTTTTATTTTAGTTATTTGTTTAAAATTCTTTCCAAATGTCATTTTATCAAGCGCTATGAAGGAAAAAAATAAAAAGCAGAACCAACTGATCTGTTGATTTGAGGTCACCCAACAGAACAGCCACAACTAATATTTGTTTTGAGTTTTGCACTTTCAAAGGAACTTTGTCATCTGCATTGAGGTTCACAACAGCCCTGGGAGGGAGGGGAACAGCATGTTATCGTTAGCATCTCAGATCTATACAAGAGGAAGCAGACTCAGAGAGGTGAAATAACTTGCCTGCAATTAAACAACGAATATGTTGCATAAACTGAAGACTTGTCCCTTTTTAATATTTATAATTGAATATAACCGAGAAAGGACCACAGAGCAGGCAACAGGGAGCAGAAACAAAAGAAATGCAAGGAATGAGTTAATCTTCAGAGAGTTCGTGCTAAAGGCAAGGGCAATGGAATTGCTGCCTGAATGACTTTAAACATCCTTCTAGATCTATGAGTAAGCAGTTGGTCTGATAATCACAAACAACTCAGATCTGTTTATCTTCCCAGAACTAGATAAAAACCATCTCATGTATATATTATGACCTGCCCTGGGAAATGGACCCATTTGCAGATAGGGTTATCAATCTGCAAATGAGCTTCCCTCCCTGTCCAAATTTGGAAAAGCATCAGGGCCATCAAGACATTAGGGTTATTGGCTTTGGCTTCAGATGATCGACAACTCTTTGACCAAGAAAGAATTAAGTCTTTCCCTTCATCTTCTTTTCTAAATAAACAAAGCCAAGCACTTAAAACCCAATGCTCCACAAAGGCCTTATGTGCGTTGTATTCCTTCAACCAACATTCAGTGAGCACTTGCTACAGGCAGTGATGTTTATTGCTCTTTTTTTTTTTTAATATTTATTTTTGGCTGTGTTGGGTCTTTGTTTCTGTGTGAGGGCTTTCTCTAGTTGCGGCAAGCGGGGGCCACTCTTCATCGCAGTGCGCAGGCCTCTCACTATCGCGGCCTCTCTTGTTGCGGAGCACAGGCTCCAGACGCGCAGGCTCAGTAGTTGTGGCTTACGGGCCCAGTTGCTCCGTGGCATGTGGGATCTTCCCAGACCAGGGCTCGAACCCGTGTCCCCTGCATTGGCAGGCAGATTCTCAACCACTGCGCCACCAGGGAAGCCCTATTGCTCTTTTTTACTGTACCTATCTCAAATGGATATGACTTCAAATTTGCCTCAGGACTAATTAGTGGACAATTCAGATGGTTCTGTATAGTTCTACGATTTTCTATTCTTTGGATTAGTGGAGTTAAACAAATGGACCATTCACCCAAAGCCTTGCCCATTTACTAATATGACCAATGACCATGCAGAGGATTCAATGTGCGAAATACATATGGGCCAGTAGGAATCTGTGAGATTGTAGGAGATGAGAAAAGTTATAAATAGATGCTTTCATCTTCTTGTAGAAAGTAGAATTTATTTTGTTCTAATGATTTTTAATGTTGTGAAATATACATTTAACTTTCTAAATTGCCATCTAAAATCATTAGCAAGAAAGCTCAGGGAAAGAATTCTTATAACTCTTAATGTCAAGACACATAACCCAATTTTTAAATGACCAAAGAATCTGAATAGACATTTCTCCAAAGAAGATATACAAATAAATGGTCAATAAGCACAGGAAAAGATGCTCAACATTACTGATCATTAAGGAAATGCAAACCAAAACCATAATGAGATATCACTTCATACCACTAGGATGGCTATAACAAAAAAGAGAGATAATGACCACTGTTGGCAAGGAAGTAGAGAAATTGGAATCCTCATATAAATGAGAAAGTAAAATGGTGCAACTGCTTTCCAAAAAAAAGTCTGGCAGTCCCTCAAAAATTTAAACACAGTTATCATATGACCCAGCAATTCCACTCCTTTGCATATTCTCAAGAGAAATAAAAACATATGTCCACACAAAAACCTATACAACAATGTTTACAGCAGCGTTATCCCTCATAGCTAAAATGTGTAAACTACCCAAATGTACACCTGATGAATGGATACATATATAAATGGATGAATGGATAAATAAAATGTGGTGAATCCACCCAATGGAATAGTATTCAGAAACAAAAAGAAATGAAGTGCTGATACACGCTACAACACGGATGGACCTTGAAAACATGGTGCTGAAAGAAAGAAGCCAGTTATAAAAGACGACATATTGTATGATTTCATTTATACGAAATGTCCAGAATAGGCATACCTATAGAGAAAGAAAGTGGATTAGTGATTATATAGGGCTGGGGGAAGGGAGTTTGTGGAGACTGGAGGATGACTGCTAAAGGGTACAGGATTTCTTTTGGATGGGGGTGATTAAAATGTTCTAAAATGGATTGGGATGATGATTGGACAACTCTGTGAATATACTAAAATCCACTGACTCACACACTTGAAATGGATGAATATGTTATGTGAATTACATCTCAACAAAGTTGTTACGAAAATAATTAAAGAGGAAAGCATCAGGAATTAAGGGCAGTGGTCATTCCAAGCATCACCAGAATATTTGTGATGCACGTTGATTCCCTTCTTCCTTCCTCCTCTTTCCTGCCTTAGAACGGCTCTGGAAAAGGCAGCAGTTATGTCTGCACGTGCCGCCTGGCAAGATGGAACCAAGCTCCTGTACAGCTTCCCCATCTCTTGTGTCCGTGGGGAAATTTTAGATGGCGGGGCCTGATGATAGCTTACAGCCAGTTCCCAGCTGGTCATAACGTGTTTGGACTCTGGCTTTCGGGATTGGAATTCATCAGGAACTTTTGTGTTTGCTGCTGTCTGTAGGGTTATATCTTTATTGATCTTGCCTGTCTGTGATCAGTGGGAACTATGTGGGAATGATGAAGCCCTTTGGAAAGAAAATTCAGAATCTGGTGAAAACATAACCAGGTCTCACTAGGGAAGGGTGAAGCATGTGTGCAGAGTCTGTTCAGTACAAGACAGCAACCCCCCTGCTTGTTTCTGCTGTTCAATTAGAAGAATGTTCAACTGCCCTCACTGCAAGCAGCCCCCAGGGACAGATGTGAAGAAATGATGGCTTTTTCCCAATTACTTAGAAAACTGGTTCATTCGGGAATCAGCCATGAGTTGATTGTAGCCCTACCTGGTGAATATCCTCTAATTTATATTAAGAAGTTGGTAGTGTATTATATAAAAACCCGGTAAAAAAATATAATGGGTGGGGGAGGCAGAGGGGACATGGAATTGTGAAACGCAGCACAGCCTCGGGGGGACCAGATACCTGAGATGCTGGGATATTCTGAAGGACTCTTGTTTATAAGAAAGAAAAGAAAAAAGAGAAGGGGACCACAGGACTTTTCAATAGTCCAGTATTTGTAACAGTAGATACCGTATTTATTAATCAGGTGAGATTTAGCTAGTATTATGTGTACAGTACTTTCTAATTAAGAGTCCACTTAATTAGAAACACTAGGTAAATGTTAAAATACAAGAGAAGAATATCGAGAGGGTCATTAGGTGCCAGAGGTCGCCAGTATATATGTAGCCTAGAGCTTTCTTCCTTGATCTTCAGTTTTCTCATCTATTAAAACATGAGGATTTAGGCCAGATAATCTTTGAGGTCAGTTACACACCTAATATTCAGAAGTTATGTAAGTCTATGGAAAACCATAGTATTTTTTATTTCTTTATTCAGGTCTTGATCCATTCATTTATTTAGCGATACATAATGAACACTTCCTACATGTTGGTCACAGAGCCAGGACCTGGGGTCACAGAAGTAAAAATGATAGATAAAGTCCCTACCCTCATGGAGTAGACACTAGTGAATAAGTAAGCAGACAAATACACAAACTGTTTATAGAGCCTGATTATCGCACCAAAGGGAATAAACAGGGTGATGTTACAAAGTGGAATTGAGGTGTAGTTAAGGCTCTACTTTAGGACAGGTTAGTAAGGGGAGGCTTCTCTGGACAGGTGACATCTGAGTCAACACTGAAGAAAGAACAAGCCTGTTGTTCAGAGCTTTGAGGGATGCAAAGGGCAGGAGGGAAGCAAGTTCACAGGCCCCAGGGTGGAAGAGAACTTCAAGGAGCAGGAAGAAGACGGTGACATGGGCCTGGTAACCGTGTCAGAGGGATGGGAGGAGGTGGGGGGTACAGGCAGTAGT
This sequence comes from Eubalaena glacialis, assembly GCF_028564815.1. Lineage (NCBI taxonomy): Eukaryota > Metazoa > Chordata > Mammalia > Artiodactyla > Balaenidae > Eubalaena > Eubalaena glacialis. The sequence continues at coordinate 1,517,724 of NC_083725.1, forward strand.
GACTCTTGGGTACCATGGTAGGCAGGTGGACCTTTATTCCAGGAGAGTGATGTGAACTGACTTACAGTGAAGACGGATTCCCCAGGCTATTTTGTGGATGATGAATTTGGAAGGTGAAACTGGGGCAGAGAGACCACCCGGGAGGCTGTGGCATCAGTCAGGGTGACAGAGGGTGGTGGCTTGGACAATGGCGGTGACAGCAGAGTTGGGAGGAGGCAGATTGAAAACATGTTGATAGGAGAACAAATGGGATATGGTGGTGTGTGGGAAGTCAGGGGTGGGGGAGAGAAGGAAACAAGGATGAGCCCTTGACCTGGGTGACGGGGTGGATGGAAGAGACCCGGGAGAAGCCTGTTATTTGAAGGGTGGGGAATGTGGGGACCAGAGGCCAAGAGCTCGTTTTGGATGTACTGAGTTTGTGCTGGGACAGCACTAGAATTATAAGTGTGGTATCACATGGGTAGTTCTGTATGCAAGTCCACTGTTAAAATGGCTTTCTACTAATGCCAGAGTACAGAATCAGGCCTGAGTAAGGAGTGAAAGATGGACAGGTAATGACTGCAGGGTAGGTACGCTAAGTCACATCTAGGTGCCGCAAACAACCTCACTAGTGTGGGTAATTTAGAGACTTTCCCTCTATGGTTTTCGAGAAGATCAAGCACCTACAGTTAAAAATAGAAAGTAAAAGAGAAGATTCTCATTACTTCCCAATTATTACATTTTTCCCCAAACTCGGGATGCTCAATATTCCATATTTTAAAAATGTATTCTTAGAAGCACATTGTACAACAGTACAGTTTTTTTCTATCCCCTGCATCGGTAACGTTTTCCTCTTACCTTTCACATAAGACAAATCTTAAATGATTTTTCAAATTCAATCTTCTGTTTTCTATGGAAGAAGAAATGAAGATTTCTTTCCCTTATTTTTTTTTCCTTTTTGAGTGAACCTGGTGGCAATAAGGATAACTATGGACTTGAGAACAGGAAGGCAGACTTGAACACCTTTTCCACTGTTCCTTGGAGTAAATGGTGAAATCATTTTCTCCTGACCAGTGACTTTCAGGGAAGAATCAGTGGTAAAGACAGACATGAAGAGAGGCTTGCTCAAAGATGTGGTCCAAACGTTTGCTCCTGGAGGTGGGTGAGGCTCGTGTAACCCTTGTCGTGTGTGACAGCACCCAGAAAGGAACTCAGTAAGTTCCTAATGGAAACGGTGGTGCCAGTTTCTGGGGAGCTAACTTCATTCTTTGCCACATAGTTAATCCTAACCAGAAATAAACCTTCTGTTTTTTTGTTTTAACATCTTTATTGGAGTATAATTGCTTTACAATGGTGTGTTAGTTTCTGCTTTATAACAAAGTGAATCAGTTATACATATACATATATCCCCATATCTCTTCCCTCCTGCATCTCCCACCCTCCCTATCCCAACCCTCTAGGTGGTCACAAAGCACCGAGCTGATCTCCCTGTGCTATGCAGCTGCTTCCCACTAGCTAGCTATTTTACATTTGGTAGTGTATATATGTCCATGCCACTCTTTCACTTTGTCCCAGCTTACCCTTCCCCCTCCCCATATCCTCAAGTCCATTCTCTAGTAGGTCTGCGTCTTTATTCCCGTCTTGCCCCTAGGTTCTTCATGACCTTTTTTTTTTTTTTTAGATTCCATATATATGTGTTAGCATACAGTATTTGTTTTTCTCTTTCTGACTTACTTCACTCTGTATGACAGACTCTAGGTCCATCCACCTCACTACAAATAACTCGATTTCGTTTCTTTTTATGGCTGAGTAATATTCCATTGTATATATGTGCCACATCTCCTTTATCCATTCATCTGCTGATGGACACTTAGGTTGCTTCCATGTCCTGGCGATTGTAAATAGAGCTGCAGTGAACATTGTGGTCCACGACTTTTTCTGAATTATGGTTTTCTCTGGGTATATGCCCAGTAGTGGGATTGCTGGGTCGTATGGTAGTTCTATTTTCAGTTTTTTAAGGAACCTCCATACTGTTCTCCATAGTGACTGTATCAATTTACATTCCCACCTGTAGTGCAAGAGGGTTCCCTTTTCTCCACACCCTCTCCAGCATTTATTGTTTGTAGGTTTTTTGATGATGGCCATTCTGACTTGTGTGAGGAGATACCTCATTGTAGTTTTGATTTGCATTTCTCTCATGATTAGTGATGTTGAGCATTCTTTCATGTGTTTGGTGGCAGTCTGTATATCTTCTTTGGAGAAATGTCTATTTAGGTCTTCTGCCCATTTTTGGATTGGGTTGTTTGTTTTTTTGATATTGCGCTGCACGAGCTGCTTGTAAATTTTGGAGATTAATCCTTTGTCAGTTGCTTCATTTGAAAATATTTTCTCCCATTCTGAGGGTTGTCTTTTCGTCTTGTTTATGGTTTCCTTTGCTGTGCAAAAACTTTTAAGTTTCATTAGGTCCCATTTGTTTATTTTTGTTTTTATTTCCATTTCTCTAGGAGGTGGGTCAAAAAGGATCTTGCTGTGATTTATGGCATAGAGTGTTCTGCCTATGTTTTCCTCTAAGAGTTTAATAGTGTCTGGCCTTACATGTAGCTCTTTAATCCATTTTGAGTTTATTTTTGTGTGTGGTGTTAGGGAGCATTCTAATTTCATTCTTTTACATGTAGCTGTGCAGTTTAAAACCTTCTGTTTGTTGACTGGTGTCCTTTCCTCTTGAGAACAAAGGGGTAGTAAGATTTAGAGGTTGGAAGCTAGGTAAGATATTCTTGAACCTTCAGCTGGGACAGACATTTTGAAAACCTGTTTTCTCTTGTCACCAGAGCTGACTTAGATTCTGGAGCATCGTGCACCAGGAGTAAAACGTCTCAGAACTGTGTCCTGACTCCATCACTTGTCAGCTGTGTGGTCTGAGACAGTTTACTTCATCCTTTTTATCCCCAGTTTCTTCTTTATAAGTTGGGAAAAATATAAAAACCCATGACAGTTCCATCTGTACAACTTACTTCACAGGGACATTACAAAAATCATGTGAAATAAAGGATAGTATAGCCCTTGGAAGTTGTTGTACACAATATATGCATAATAGTGTACCTAACACTGGGGAAGGAGATGACCTTTCAAACTTTCTATACACCAGCAGACCACACTGGACAGTTGATAGCTCACTTCCTGAGAGAGTGTGACGTCCCAATTTCTCTTAACTCCGGTGTTCCTGGCACCTGCCCACGCCCCTCTCTTGCTGAAGCAGAAAGGGAGTGTGGTTTGGGGGAGAAGCTGAGTATCTGAGTAGGGGAAACAGTCAGATCAGGCCAACATAAGTGACTGCGGGTGTATCTAATTTGGGCAGACAGCTGGCTGGGACAGCATTTGATGGCCAGAACTCTCAATAGAAAGTGCCAGGGCGGAAACCAACACACAGCAGAGCTCTTTCTGAAACTTGGCTGTGGTCCATCCGGGAACTTCTTCTGGAATTCCTGCTAGACATCCAAGTAGAGGCAACCTTGGAGAGACTGACACCTGAGTGGAAAGATGAGGGACGGGTATTTTAGGGGAGAACGTGAGCAGCAGTGTGTAAACGCGGCGTTGGGTACAGGTCAGAGGGCAGGGTCAGCCACCACGCCCGCCTGCACCGTCACCTGCCCGCACAGTTACCGCAGACACTTCCTCACCGGCTCCCTGCTCCTAACCTGGTTCCTACAGTCTGTTCTCAAAACGGAGCCCTTTACAGGAGGCATCAGGTCCCGCCGCTCCTCTGCTGGCGGTGCTGCTACGCTCCCTGTTCTACTCAGTTAACGCCCAGGTCCTACCGGGCTCTGCATCACCTGAAATCTGAATCGCCACGCACGCACCCCCCCGCCGTGCACGCACCCCCCCCCCCCCGCCACGCACGCACCCGCCCCGCCACGCATGCACCCCCCCTCCCCGCCATGCACGCTCCTCCTCGCGCCCCCCACACGCACTCCACCACCACTGTCACCACCACCGTGGCCGTCACCAAGTCCTCTTTGACGCCCTTCCCTGTTCCCCCCTCTTCACTGTTCCAGCCACACTGACTGCCTTGCTCTTCTCTGGCCTCAGGGCATTTTCTGTGACCGTCCTGGAATATTTTTTCTTAGATACTTGCAGGGTAGTGCCCTCACCTGCCTCAGATCTTTGCCTAATTGTCACCTTCTCGAAAAAGCCAACCCTGACAACCATGTTTAAAATCGCAGCCTTCCTTCCACCCCTGGTCCCTGATATATTCCTCTATGTGAAAATTTTCTACAGCACTTAACACCATCTAAGAAGCTGTATAATTGACTGTTATGTTATTGGTTATTGCTCGCCTGCACCTTTTAGCATAGACTATATGAGGACGAGAATCCTTGTCTGGGTTGTTCAGGGATGTGCCCCAAGCCTCTAGGACACCTGGGCATTGTAGACACAACAGATATTTGTTGAATGACGGAGAGCAGAATAACTGGCATAGAGGTGAGGGTGGCGAGGAGGCACGTGGATGACAAGGCCCTTCTCCTTTACCCTCCTCCTTTCCTGCTCTCCATTTCCCTATTTCTTCTTCCTCCATTTTTTCTACTCTCCCTCCCTGTCCTGTATCCTACTTTCCCCATCTGATGTGAGCACCCACTTCAGCTGAGGCAGGCAGTGAGCCTCAACTTAAGTAACTTCACTGTTGGGTCACACAAGTGATGTTTGTAAAGAAATAAGCATCCCGAACTGGTGCAAGCAAACCAGCTCTGTGCCGTTAAAGAGCGACCCTCTGGGAGGCCGGGTGCCTCCTCCTCACTGTGTGTCGCTTTCAGAAAACTCCTCTTGGAATTACATGCACAGCCCTCAGCCCATTCTTTGCATGTGGTCTGCGGTGACAAAGCCGGTTTCCCTCGAGAGTGGGACCACTTTTGCGAATCAAATAAATGCCACGGAAATTCAAGTCTGACGACTGAGCTAAATGATCAACCTGCATGTTATCTGTTTGGATCAGAACCAAAATCACTACAAAGGCTCGAGGCTAGATTTCTGGTTTTAAAAATAAAGTGGCGATACTCAAAGATACACTATAAATGCCCAGAACCGTGGTTATGTCATCCTGGCAGTAAGTACAAATGCTCTCAAAGTGACTGCTTTGAAAAGCAGTACTCATGTTTGTCTTCTGAGAATTTTATTTAAAAATCATTATTCTATCATCGCACCTCACGCTTTTTATAGGATTCATAAGCTGTCTGTATTTAAGTCACTACATCTGTAGAATGGGAGTTAAGACTGTCTTCTCTCCTTGTTATTCTGGAGGATGGGAGGACGAGGAAGGGAAGGAAGGTGTAAACCGATCAGAGTTCCACCAAGGAAAGGCATCATATCAGCCATGAACCAGAGTGTTAATCCTGAAATAAAATAGTCGGGGGGGGACAGAGAACCACAAGACACTATTTGTCTTGCTTTTCGTTCCCCTGTCCATCCTCTGCCTCCCCCTTTCTCACCGAGTTTTCTTAGATTTAACCTTCAGGGTTATTCTCTAGGCACCGTCGTTCTCTAATTCCTCCCAACTGCCCATCTCCACCGTGCAACCATTCCCTCCTTCCTCTGGGACCCGTTGTGGACGCGTCTGCCTTTCCTGCCATTGGCTGAAGCCTGCAGTGTCTCTCAGGGAGGCCCTGCCTGCACAGTGAAATAAAGTCAGAAACCTGGATTAATTTGAGTGTCTTTTCTTCACATTTAGGACTGCTATTATGGTGTTGATGGCTGGTAATAAAAGACCTTTTAGTGTGGGAAATCAAATCATCTTATACAAACATAAATGGGTCCAGACCATGATTATCTCAGTGTTGCACAAAGAACTCTGATTATGGGTGTCAGTTCTTGCCTTTCTTAAGGTATCGTAGGGCTAATCTAGCGATTGCCGGACTGACACTTACTGTTGGTAAGGTATGCAGTTTATCATTAATATGCTGCATTTCTTACATTTGGCTTCTCTGTACCCAAGACTTTTTGAGTATGAGGTTTGAAAGCTCTGCAGTATTGGCTTTGTAGATGTTTCCAGAAATTTTCTGCAATGAAACATGATAGAGTCAAAATTGGGGGAAAAAATCAAGCTGGTCATCAAACAGAATTGCCATATGCGAAGTCTGCTTATCCCTCACTCTGGCTCCCGAGAGAAGTGAAGGAATCCACATTCATGAAGGAAATGTTTAGGCTGAGATGGAAATGTGCTGTAGGAAACAATCTCTGCTTGTCAGTAGGAAATAATTCACCTGCTTAGGTAAAGATGCCCATTTATCCTGGAAAATGTCATTGCTCTCTCTATATTAAATAACATATGATTAAAAACATGTTTGTGAAGATTTAATAACCTTGCAATCAGTGTCTTCTGTGAGTATCTGCCTACTTGGTAACAAAGATCTACTGCCCTACTGAACTGAAGTGGAGTCCCCTGTCTTAATTACTTGAACTAGGTAGTTAATTTAATGGACTGGCTTTTGTAGATCTGCCGATGGCGATCTTTGTGTGTGCACAGCAGAACACACTTCTGTCTGAGGGGCACGTACCTGCCCTGCCCAGTCTTGCCTTTGCTCACCTGCTCCCCTCCTCAGGGGAAGCCTGCTGTCCTTCCCCCTCCCTTCCAGACTGCATCGCATTCACAGCTCCTCATCCTTCAAGGCAGAGAGCCCGAAGGCCACGTCCTCCGGGAAGCCTCGTCTGACCTCCATGAGAAGTCAGACCCTCCTCTGAATGTGCTCATCCCATTTTCTTGTCCTCTGTTACAGCAGTCGTCCCGTCTTCCCGGTTTGCATCATATTCATCCTTGTATCTCCCCAAACATCTCTCTAGTGATGTCTTATTACAAAAAGGGCACTCAGTAAAGGTTGAATGAGTGAGTCGACAGACGAATGAATGAGTCTCAGACCACAGTCTCTGGTTGCTCTTGACATAAAGCGTCTGTCTTATTAGCCTCTTCCTTCTGCTGCAGGATTAGGGTCAATAGCTGAGACCCTACTTCCTCCCCTTATTTCTTCAATCTCAGATCACCTCTGCCGAGCTAGACCACCAGACTGAATTTTATCAAACGCAGCAGTGGTCTGTGCTGCATAGTAAGTGGGCCCTGGTGACCGTCAGTTAATCGTTTTGCAATGTGTGTAGAAGTGGGCTTGAGCGTAATTGAAAACCAAGCCATTTGCTCAGAGGGTGGGATGTGCAGGAAGTGCTCTGCAGCCCTTTGGCATCTTTAAGGGTTGATTTTCTCTTCAGGGCACAGGTTTCTCTGAGGTCCCATATGCTGAGGAGTTTGTTTTGGCACTAAATATACACTGCCTTTCACTTCTATTTATGTGTTTTGAGTACTTGTCTAGTATCTCCAAATACATTATAAACACCTTGAAGGCAAAAAACTCAAGCCATATGACTCTTTGTATCCCATAAAATAATATGACCATGGTCTCATATATGATATAGTCTCAAAAAATTAAGGTGGGATTTTGCCAGGATAATAGATCTTTAATAAATGAGTAGAAGAGTGAGGTTGTGATTTTTTTTAATGGAGATGATACTTATCTCACAGTAGTTGGAAGAAAATATTTTGCAGTCATGAGACTGTAATTCAGTAATACTAGCAGAGTCTTCTTTCTCAGCTCAGAATGTTGCCATCAACCAGAATGTTTTTTTCTTTAGGAAATTCTACAGGTTTCCAGACTCTCCCTTGTGGAGTAAAGGTTTTCCTGGATGGTGAGATGTGGCTTTGCAGGATGAGACTGGATTCAGGACACAGTTTGAGATTATTACGAGTTTTCCCTCTGTCTGCTTTATCCAGCAGAAACCGTACAGCAAGTGGATACTTCCTGTTGACTTTTGGCAGAGTTCAGAAAGATTTAGCTCAAAACAGATTTTATTTCTTAGAGTTTCATGTCTACCTAGTAGTCCCATGAGATCGGGACTCCTGAGGTTTTCTTTTCTGTAGATACCTATTATCAGAGATATAGACCCACAGTAAGTTATAACAAGACTTTATTTTGAGCTAAAAAGGATGCCATATGGCCTCTTTACCAGCCCTCCTCATCTGGTGGGGTGGACAAAACTAGCAACTTTTCAATTTCCTGGACGCACTTGGGTCCTCACCTTGGCAGTTTGTGGGCGGAGCCAGCTAATTGAGTTGAGGGTATACTCCCCCACGGTCCTCTAGGAAGAAGGGGTTGCTTCTGCTTCAGGACAGCAGGGGTCCCGGTATCCCCCGTGCACGTTCTTCGGCTTCAGTTCCACCAACTTCCTTGACACTTGCAATGGGAACCCTTATTAGGCACCTCTTTGTACACCCACTTAATCAGCAACTTGGTTTTTTATTTTGTTTGCTTTTCTTGAAGGTGATGCCCTTTGGCATCTTGGCTCTGGCTTCCTCACTTTCTGACATGTGGCTTTGCCACTCTTGGCCTTCCTGGGAAATTCCTAGTACCTGGCACCTCTTGCTGGAGGTTAACATACCTCCTCCGAGCATTCAGTTGGCTGCCTTCTTTAGCAAAAGGATTGTCTCTTCCTTGGAGGGCATGACTGGCAGTCAGCTGGCAGCTGTGCTAGCCTCGGGTTGGTATTAATAAGAAAGAATAAGAGATCTGTTCAGCTTAGATAACCACACAAATTGCATTGCTGTATTTTTTCTTTACATTTTAGAAAGGTTAAGGTGTTTTTCTATCACCAAAATAATAAGAAATCAAGAGAACGGCTAATCTTGTGGTCCCTCTTTAGCGTGGATTTCAGGTATAGGAGATTAGCCATCTCTCAGAAGATTGGCATCTTGCAAAGGAAGCCTTCTTTTCTTTCCTGCTCCATGGATTTTCCTTTGTGAGTCACTGAAGATGTGCCATCGGCTGAGAGCAGTAAAATCATTTAGCGTTAGGCGTGGCTTCACATTTTGTCTTGAAAGTCTCAAGGTGTTAAACAGCTAAAGGGAAGATACAGAAGAGCAGAAACAGCACTTTTCAAAGAGAGTGTGTTTCGGAGCTTCTCTGTTGGGAAAACCTGTTTCTTGGTTGCGGGCCTCTTGAAGGTGGATCGCAGGAGTGGCCACGCCGTGGAGGAGGAGTTTGTGAGAGAGCTTAGCCAGCCGTGAAGGGAGCCTGGGCCTCAGGGCTGCCCTCCGGTTGCCATGCCGAGGGATCACTATCACGCTCTGCCTTTTGAAGATGGGGCTTTCAGGAAGTGGCCAGTGAAGAGAGTGTGAAATATGTCTAATTTATGTAAATCCCTGCCAGCCACGGGAGCACACGAGTTAGTAATTTGTCTGATGGCAGCTTTTCGCCAGTTACATCTTTTCTCCAGGCTGGGGACTGAAGGCACCTTGGCCGACTCCAAGGGGGATATGTGTGCAGCGTCGGTAGCTGATTCCAAACCAGAAGAGAGTTATTTCTGACGAGGAAGGACCACCTGGAGTTTAGTTTTGACTCATGATTTAGGACCCCAATGAGCATTGCTGCTCCTGAACAATGGTGTAAGTGACGTGGAAGGGTTTCCTCTCCCATATCATTTTCTTATTACACTTTTTACGAAGGTAATTATAGATTCACATGCAGTTGTAAGAAATAATGCAGAGACATGCTACGTACCCTCTACCCAGTTTCCTCCATGGTAACACCCCGTAAAGCTGTAGTGCGATATCACAGCCAAGAAATTGACAAACATGCAATCTACCGATCTCATCCAGATTCCCCCCGTTTCACGTGTACACAGCTGTGGGTGCGTGTTTAGTTCTATGCAGTTTGATCACATGGGTGGGTTCCTATACCCACCACCACGGTCAAGATTCTGAGCCGTTCTGACAGCATCAGCACCTTCCCATTGCCCTTTCATAACCATGCCCAGCTCCCTCCTGCCCCCGCCCTTCGTCCCTAACCCCTGTCAAACACTATAATGTGTTCTTCACGTCTGCAATTTTGTCATTTTGAGAACATGACATAAACAGAATCACACCGTATGTAACCTTTTGAGGGGGACTTTTTTTTCACAGCATAATGTTTTGAGATTCATCCCGGTTGTAGCTTGTCAATAATTCATCCCCTCCTAATGCTGAGTGGTGTTCCAGCATGTGGCTGTATCACAGTCTGGTTAAACGTCCACCTGCTGAGAGACATCTCTGTTGCTTCCTGTTATTGGCTGTTACAGATAAAGCTGCTCTAGATATTTGTGTACAGGTGGTGTGGACAGAATAACCTCTGGGAAGGAAAGGTTTTTAAGTCCTACCTTCCCTCACACATTTTTGCTTCTCTGAACACTACTTGTCTCCACAATCACAGCTCACAGATGCAGCACACAACTTCCGAGAGTACTTACGATGCATTAACAGAAAGGAGTTGTCAGGACTTTCCTGGAGCAACGAGGGTGAGCAAGGTTATGCCTACATCATAAGAAGGAAAGGAGGGAAGGAAATGCATTCCCCCCCCCGCAACCCCAGCCATTCCTCCTATCAGATCCAGCCTGAGCTCTGTCGTCCTTGGGAGACCCTGCCCCTCCTCTCAGGGGTCTTCTCCCTTCCCGTTCTTTGGGTTAAACGCGCCCACCTGCAGAGAGCGGAGGGGATGCGGTCCTCGTGTCCTTGCAATGACATTGCTCCTCTTGTGGGTGGTTTACATGCAGCCCATACTTACTTGTTCTGATTTCAGTGGGGTTGACACTGAGCAGGGACGTGGGGCGGTGGAAGGGAGGGAGGTTCTGGGATGAAGCAAGAGCAGTTCATTGATGGCATTTGTCGTCAACTTCCAAGGGGACGTGCTCACCTCCACACGACAGGAGCTGCCTGTTTCTCCCTCCAGCAGCCAAGAGGGTAGCGCAGGGACTGGCAGGTGTGAGGACCCAGCGGGCAGGGGGTACAGAACCCTGGCCCTGGCTCCCTGACTCACACGGCCCTTCTCATTCAGGGTGAGGCCAGGAGGGGTGACGGCCTGCGGGCCGTGCCGGTGCGATGCTCGGATAGGCCTGGGGACACCTGGCTCATCACTGCTGTCCTGGTCCCCTGCCCTCTTGTTCTTGCTGCCTTTCCCAAGCAGGGACACAGGTCATGGTCTGTCCTCCTGTCACCGTCTGTGGGCTTCCAGTGGCCTAGACAACTGTTCTACTGTCCAAGACCCTCCATCTCCCGCACCTTCCACCCTTCGCTGCCCCCGGCAGGCACCTGCAACCCTGCTGCCAAACTCCCCACAGCTGCCGGCACGTCTTGTTCTTTCTCTGCCTGCAACGCCCCTTTCTCTGCTCTTCCTGGCAAATCTCTAGGTCATCTTCAAGGCACAGTTTCAACCTCCTGTTCCGTGACTTGCCCGGGCAGGACAGACCTTGTGTCCCCCACACTGCTTGTGGCCCATATCCATGGTCACCGTCTCTCTGTGGGTCTCAGTCCCCAAGGATGCTGAGCTCTCTGACAGTAGAACCATGCCCCGTTTGACCTGCTGGTGTCCAGTGTCCCTCCACCACCTAATACATGTCACAGCTACTGCTGCATGAAGGGTGGGGATGGAAGAGAACGTTTGCTGGTCTGCCTGGTGGGTCTCCCTGGACTTGGGAGACCCGGTCTTCGCTCACTGTTTCCTTCCTCTGAACAGCAGCAGGGAGCCCTCTTCCCTGCAAGTCCATGTGGACATCTGCACGGAGAAGAGGCTTTGTCCCACCCATGGGGCTCAGTTCAGTGGTACCTGCCAACCCCCCGAAATGCCAGCCAAGCCCTGGAGTGTCTGTTGTCATGATTATTATTAATACAGTGACTTCACTTCTCAGGAAGCCCTCACGGAGGGTTACTCTGCCTTCTTCTCCTATTTGTGAGTTAATCATCTTATTTATGTATCTTAACCTCACATTTGTATCTTTCAGGTGCCTACGTATTTCTGAAATACATCACCAAGCCAATGCCCCAGGGACAAAAATTAGACATTTCCTCCAGGGTTTCTGTTTATGTGAGGGGTGGGGGACTCGAGCCTAATCACGCCCAGGACAGTAAATGAAATGGGTGTGGCCCAGAGCAAGAGAGGTAGAAATAGATCGACAGCCATTTAGAAAAACACCTCTTGTCGCTCACGGGGAATTAAGTCAGAGTCTTTCCCTTTTTCAGAGACAGCAGGGCAAAACAGTTAAAAAATCCAAAATAGAAGTAGTTTCTCTTTAAAACACCTGCATATCGTGCATGTGTGTGTGAAGGCCCTGTGTGCTTACATGAGTCTCCTTTTCTCAGAATTTGAACAATAATTATATCAATTATGCTTATTAAACCCCCCCCCAAATTATTAATCAAAGTCTCTGCAGAAAAGCTGCTTTGGCTGAATATTCTCCTAGCTGATCTCTCTCTGAAACTCTCGGCCTCTTCATGTCTGTCTTGCTTGTTCGTCCTCTGACTTTTGCTCAGACCACACTGTTCTGTGTGTGTGAGACATTGTGCTGCAGTGTGCTGGCCTCCAAGCCAAGTACTAGACTTTCGTGCTTTTCTTTGATTTCAGGGAGTGTATCTTATGTCTCCCAACCGTGAGTGTGTCTAGTCTGTGGGCAATAGGAAACCCGAGTCCACTATGCCCTTTGCACCCAGCAAGTATCTAATATATATATATTAGATGATATTCATGTTAAGAGAACAGGCTTCTGGGTTGCAGAAGGTCCCAGAGGCTGGGTCAGGCCACTTGGGAAGGTCACCGGGACCCACGTCACTCAGAGCTGGCAGCCTGCCTGTGGCCATAGAGCCATCTTCATATCTGAGGCATCATGCACACGTACTAGAATTCCCTCCAACCCCTGCCTGAACCAAGGGCGGAGAGGCTGTGCTTCCAGAAGGCCGTTTCTCACCACCACCTGCACAATCCAGGCCGTGATTCCCATTTTGCGTTGCAGGCCAGTGAGGCTCAGAAACATTCCGTGGCCTTAGTGTATTAGTATTGATATCAGGATTTATATTGATAAGAGTGAGTGAATTTGTTCATGTGTTGTCATCTGTCCTTGGAAAATAATACCGCCCAAGTGATCCAAAGGAGTCCTAAAGCGTACGTGTGAACAAAGCTGTAAAGCGACCTTAAGTCGGCCTGAAACCTTGGCCCTGCCCTCATTTACTCCATGGGGCTCAGAAGCACAGGGGCATCTGGAAAACGGCCCGAGAGCCCCATGCCTCAGTCTTCCCTCCTCTCTCTCTTCCTCACAAAGTAAATGCAAGTGATTCTGAACGTTGAATTCGATGCTTTAATATCAAATTCCGGAGCCACTTCTGTGATGTGAGGCTGCGATTCCATCATGAGGTTCTGTGTTGACTGGAGCAGCTGGGAGAATCCCGGGCGTTAGTGGGATGCCCCCCTGCCCCCCGAAACTGAGATGTCAGCGGGCAGTTCTGAGACGTGCTCCCCGGGAGATCTGAGTCACGGACATCTGGGCAGCGGGGAGGGAGTGGAGCCACGTTCACTTCTCCCTTTGCTACCCCAATGTGTAGGTTCTGGAGTTTCTCTCCCCGTGAAAGCTGGGCTCTCGTGTAGTCTTTCTCGGCCAAAGGTAGCAGGATTTTGATTTGTTTATGTGCTCATTCATTTCTGTGGATTAGTTAAGCTTAATAAAGTTCAAGCAACCTGTCCAAAACATAAATTAGCATCAGTGATTCAAGATGACTGATTCCCTCGGGTTCTGGCAGAATTAACAGACATCTTCCCTCCTTCTCTCGAATTACAGAATCTTCAAAAGGCCCCGGGAGTCAGGCAGCCTCCCTCCCCGCCCTTGGTAGATGTGCAGCAGGCCTGCGTTCCGCTCTGCTTGGAGCAGTGGCTCTCAGCAGGTGCACAGACGCAGCCGTGTTCCCGGGGCCCTTCACAGGTGCGCCCCTAAATATTAATAAAGGAGGGAACTTTGTTTTCACAAAACCCGGCTCGTGCAGGGCTGTGGTGATGCCTGAAATGGGAAGGTGTGATGCCACCTCTTTTTGGAGGAGCACAGCCTGGAGGAGGAGGAGCACAGGAGAACGAGAAGGTGGCCGTGAACACAGACTTTCTCCTCCATCGCCTCCGGAAGATGCCGAGGCTCTGGAGGGCGGGGTCCCGAGGCGGCCAGCTCTGTTCACCCTGGGGGCCAGGGCTGCAAGGTGGCCAAGGAGGCTGTGAGGCAACCGCGGACCCTCTTGTGGACGGGGCGACTTACTTTTAGACCACAGTAGAGAGTGTGTGGTGAGTATTGCTGACTTGCCTGATGCTCTCTTGAAGGTTTCATGTTAAAATAATGCCATGAACACAAAATCGTTGAGGTCTAGTGTGTTGCCCCTTCTCAGGATGGAGGCTCATTTCCCCATTAAGCAGTCTGTTCCAGTCTATTCCAGTCTGTTCTAGTTTTGCACAGCTTCAGTCTTGGACAGACTATATTAAGATACTTGCTTATACCAACCTGGCTCTCTGTACCTTCCACCCAAGAGTTTGTGTTCTGTTTTTGGAATAGAAAGAAATGTATCACACTCAGTGTTCAGCAAAATTGGCTGTCCACCGGATCATATGGCAACCCTCTCAAGTATGGACTCAGAGATCTGCCCGCAGAAATTCCCAGATGATGTGTATCTTTATCAACTTCATAGGTATTGCTGGTGGGCAGCCAGGGTTGGGATATTTCCCATAATCTTCAGCTGGTAGTTAACTCTTCTAGGTTAATTGAACATTTGTTAATAACCGAAGGACCAGGCTCCCAATAGACACATCTCATTCATTGCACCTTCTCACTGGCCTTGTGTGTCGGTTCACAGGTTTCATCTACAACGGAAGACAGAGTTTAGACTCTGGGTGTATCTGTTTACATCCTTTATACCTGTCCTGAAGGGGGGTGGTCATACCTAACACTGACCATCTAGATACACTTTAAATCCGGACTCCCTTAAAAGAGCACACACGGGTAGGCACAGTCAATGAATTACAGAATTTTCTTTTAGGGCTCATGATCCTTTCCTGTCCTTTCCTTTCCATTTCAAGTTTCCTAATTAAATGTGTGAACAGAGAAACTGTATTTTTAATAGATGTTACCTGTCATGGTTTGTAGTCCATATGGAAAACCTCGTTGTTCTGTTTTATTTTTTTCCCTCCTGTTATACTTGTAAACCTATAAACCAGAGAAAGTAAGGTATAAACACTTTTAATAACAAGAATAAATAAGCAACAGAGGAGATGACTCATCGGGCTTTGAGAGAACTTCATCACCATCAGCCCTAAAATAGAATGACTCCCCTGGTCCCGAGCAGGCAAGAGCCCTTCCTCCCAGCCGCATCCTTTCCAGCCATAGCCTCTTCCATTTGAATCGAGCTGTGGTCTTCTTCTGTCTGCCCACAGAGATCCTGGCCCTCTCAAGTACCACCTGGTCTCCTTTTACACCTGCTCAGACCGATCCTATAAAACCAAGTCAGTCTTTTATGATGCTAGCAAGCTCGTGACAAACAGATCTAAATTCTTCTTCCAGGGTTTGGAATTCTACTTTCCAGTCTTTGTTAAGGCTATTCTCAAAGTACTTTTTTCTAGTGCACGAGAAATAGGTATTTATCATAAACACTTAGAACATAGAGTTTAATAGACTAAAATGATAGAGAAAAATATAGAAGACATACATATTTCTTCTAGAAAACAACAGAAAGACAAAAATTCAGTTATTTAAATTTTTTCCCACTAAACAGCACTGCATGAGCATTTCTCGCATACAAATAAATTACTTTCCATACGAGTGAATACCTCTGTTTATATACTATATTGATACAGCATAATTACTTTTGCTGTTCTTGGGTATCTGGGTTGTTGCTGGTTCTCCACTATTGTACATGGTAATGTTCATGGTCACTTTTGCGTCATGAGTATTATGCACTGATGTATTTTTCTAACGCCTCTAAGAAAACCATTATATCTCTCTCATTGGGGTGGTGGTCTGCTACCTTCTTTCACTGTGAAGTAAAGGGAATCGTGCTTCCGGGAACCAGAAGGCGGTTATTTCTGGAACCTGGGATCCCTGTGAAGGCCTGTCCCCATTTTTCTCCCTGAGTTGGGGAGAAGACGGTGCCAGTCGTTGTGCCCATTCTTCTAGAATCTACGCTGGTGTTCCATTTCCTTCTTCCTTCCGTGGTGGTAGGCAGGGGCCCTTCTCTGTGCCAGAGAAGGTGGAGAATGAGGCGAGCGGGAGGTTCCAGGGACGCAGCCTGACAACACTGAAAATGCTGACATAAATTAATCAAACGAGTCATCTCACAGGATTGAATTAGTTGCTGATTTATGGCTGCGGCGCCTCGGCTGCCAGGCCGTTTCTTCATGCTCATCCGTTGTTGCCCCTGATTTATGTCAGAGTCTCAGTGCGTTGGCTGACTAGGGATCCTTGCAGGATGGACGGAGGGGCGAGGGCCGCCCCCGTGCCGGCCGCCCTGATCCAGTCTTCATCCCACCCCTCAGAGGGCAGCCCCATCTATCAGCTCCAGTATTTGCCTCATAAACTCTATGTCTGCATCTTTAGGCTCTGTTATATCACGGTGGAAGATGGGCTGGTGACAGAAGAAAAAAATCTTTTTTTTTTTCTTACTCATTCTTAGAGATTCTCACACCCAGATGGGATGAAGCTAAGGCCGTGCCTGTGTGCCTGGTGATGACCTACAGGAAGTCCCCCCGCCCCGTGTTAGCCTCCTCGAGTCACTGTTATTTTTTGTAACGAGGGGGCCTGAGGGTGATTTATGAGATGATGTGGTTTGAGCGCTGGTGGCTTCCTCCTTGGGGAGCCTATTTAATACTGCTGTAACATTTCTTTGTAGGAAAAACTCTGTTGTGAACACTTGGCTGCTCATTCTAGAAAGCTCTGCCCTAGAGGATGTTCATTTTTCTCATGGGCTTATTCTTTTTTTTTCTCTCTCTCAAGTTCTTTCTCTGTGTCATGTACTGATTCCTGTGCTTCTGTCTATATTTTCTCTCTGAGTCCCGGTCTTCAAGGGTTTTGTGGAGATAAAGACATAACATGTATTATCAAATAAATAACGGTATGGTTATAGATGTGTGGTTGCTAATGATGACAGCTCTGATAAGTGAATTCACAGTTACACGAGCATATCTATTTTTTTAAGCAAACATGGAAAAGTTATTATCTTTGGAATTCATGTGAAACATTCTTTTAAATGTATTAAGAGGAGAGGACTTTTTAAAACATAGATTTGATTATTGGATATGAGTAATGTTACTTAGAAACAAGCTTCGTGGTAAGGTGAAAAATCACATTCACTAATAATAGCTTTGGTTTGAAATTGTCTAAACGATGTTTGATTATCAAAGTGTGGAAGTCTTTTTTTAAAAAAAATTAACCTTTAAGTGTTATAATTTCCAAATCTGTATCTCAGGAAAACAGTCAACATCTCTGAAACTCATTTTTCTTATTTTTAAATAATATCTACCTCATGAAGTTATTATTAAAATGAAATAATGTATTTAATATGTTTAGTACAATACCTGGCCTCTAGTAAGTATTTGACATGTCTATTATTATTTTATTCGTCATTGGTTACCTATTATTATTTTAGCTCTAGCACAGATCTGTGTTTCAGATTCACGTAGCATTAGACATCACCCATTGGATAGCCTGTTAACTTCAAAATCAGAAAATAAAACAAATCTTCTGCTCCCACTGCTTGCCCTAGATCAACACACAGCCACCACCTTCTACATAGATGGCCAAGTCAGAAGTTTGGTGCAATCTCTCACCCACCCCATCCCCGGCATCTGGGCTCCAGTGACACTGAGCTCTTTCCCTCCTTCCACCCCGCCATGCTCTCCCTCCCTCGAGCCTTTACCCACATAGTTCCCTCTGCCTGAATCAGTCTGTCTTCCCTCATTTCAGCTATTTATTTCCTATGCATCCTTCAGGTCTCAAGTAGAAGTCACTTCTTCCAAGAAGTCTTCTTAACCCTCCATATCTCTCTCACAGGCTCCTTCTAAGTGCCCCATAATGTCTTGTGTTATTGCTATCATAGCACTTGGCGTATTATACAGTAAGTAACTATTTTTTGTACTGGTGCATGATCTCTACGATTGGTTGACTGTCATACTCATCCCACTGTATCCCCGTGCCTTCCATAGATGGAGGAGGAAGTGCTTGGCACTGCTGCTGAATGCATGAGTCTGTCTTCAAAGTCAATTCTAATAGAGTGGAGTTTTGAAAATAATTTAAAGGATGTTTTAAATGAAGGGAGAGGTAATCTTCCATTTGAGTTCAAAGCCTCTGCCTATACATGCTGTTTCCATTCAGGGGCTGATGCTATGCATTCAGATAAGTCCCAGGACTCACATTTTACAGAAGGAGCAGACCAACATTAAATCAATTTCCATGAATTTTTCCAAGAACGATAAAATAAGCCAACTATATTGGTAGTACTCTGTTCTAGCCCCTGGCCTTCTCCTCAGTATTACGCCTCCTCCACCTCTTCTCTCCTGAGATGGTTCTTAAAGGGAGGGAAGAACAGAGATTCCTCATGGTCCCCGACCTTTGCTATTTCTTGGGCATCTTTCAAGAGTTTCAAGTGACAAAGAGGCCTTTAAAATTATGACCTCTTTCCCTGGGAGACCAGATCTTCAGAAGGATTCTTCACTAAACCTTTGGGAGAAGATAAGCAGTCTTAGACTTTGCAGAATTTTCCCCACGCAACCTGGCATCAGACACAAGAGCAAACAGAGCATTTGGCTTCCTGTGGGATATTGATTTTCCCTCTCTGCTGCAGCATTTTCCTCATCCTCTTGGCATCCTCTGCAAAAATAAAACATGAGATTTGAAAACTAAAAATACTGAAAGTGACAGGTTGTTGCAGCATCGTGGGTGTGTGAGTTCCAGTGGAGAGAGGACCGATGTAGCGCCGTTGCCCTTCAGAGGTCACCGACTGCACTTCTAGACTGTGGAGCAAATTGAGGTAAATAACAGGTATTAGGAGCGGCCAGATAAAAGCCTTTTGGGAAAGTGGGCCGGGAGAGTGTAAAGAAGCAGAGCTAGGGAGATAATGGAAGACCAAGATGATGGCCCCATGAGGCAGACAGGCAATGCCTTCCTGGGTTCGTCTTGTAGCAGCAGTGTAGGTGACTGCATACAGGTGAGAAGGTGAGTTTGGATGATTCGTCCGTAAAACAATGAGCGAGATGACCCACCGTGTTCCCCGAAAATCTCCTTATCAGTTAGCCTGTGCCATCAGTGACATTGAGCTCTCTGTGGTCAAGGCTGATTGACTGTGGCCACGGTTCAGCCCCATCCCTGTTGTCCATGTTCAACCCTACCTCATGGAGGGAGGGATTCGGGGAGCATTTCCTGAGTGCTCAGGAACTCTGTCTGCAGTCCCGTTTGCTGCCCAACTGGCTTTAATTTAGCATCCACTTCAATGAACAAAGAGAACTCTTGGGGATTCCCCAGTGGTCCAGTGGTTTGGACCCCGAGCTCCCACTGCAGGGAGTCTGGGTTCGATCCCTGGTCAGGGAACTGAGATCCGTCAAGCTGCATGGCTTGGCCAAAAAAAAAGAAAACCAAAAAAACAAAGAGAACTCTGGTTTCAGACACCACTTCTCACCCTACCCTCCAGTTCCGAGGACTGAATTGGATTCTTACTTTTGGCAACTGAGTCGCTACATTGAAAACTTCCCCTAATGCTTTAGCTTCTCCTAGATTTTATTTCCCTTCTTGGTTGTACATTCTTCCTACTGGTTGACGTTTTTGGACTACTTCTTGTGGTCCTAACCTCCAACTCCATTGCCTACAACTTACCTGAGCCAACAACTTGCTTGCTGTTTTATTCCTTAGATAGTTGTCTTTAGGTCGTACCAGACTCCCAACCAGTGCATGGTCACTTCAGTGGAGGATTTAATCCTAGATTTTATTCTCTTCTTGCTCTAAGTAGATGTGCCTGAACACTTTGACATTGGTCTTCTCTGCTTTTCTAGCTGATCCTTTAGTCTAGCTGCACGTTATCTTCTGACCTGTGTTTTAAACTGTCCACTGGACATCTCTATCTGCATTTATTAAAGGCAACTCAGACTCCATGTTTGTAAGTCTGACTGTGTCACTTTCCTTCAACATGGGCTTCTCCTCCTCCATCCCCTTTTGGTTCATGAATTCACCATCTGACCACTTAACACAAGCCAGAAACTTGGGCGTCAAATTGGACTCACCTTTTCCCTTCACCCCCCTTTATCCTCTGTTCTCTATGCCTGTATGTCTGTGTACTGACCATCGGTGAGCTCAGGGAATCCCGCAGCTTTAAATATCATCCATATTTTAACGAGATGCAAAACACAATGAAAAAGAATGTGTGTGTGTCTACTTGACACTCCACACCTGACATGGATATCTGCCTAACAGGCATCTCAAACTTAACATATTCAAAACAGAGCCCTGGCTCTCGACCCCAACACCCACCTGCTCTCCCCACAGTCTCCTCCCATCTCAAATGGCATCACCACGTTGCCTAAAACCAAACTTCTTAGAGTTACCTTTAATTCTGCCTAAAAATACCCCTCTCTCCCCATCCAATCCAAGCGAATCCCCTTGATTCTTCTCCTGGATACACCCAGCGCCCGCCCTCTTCTTTCCATCTCCACTGCTACGACCCAAACCCAAATACCAATACAACCTGGACTGTTGAAATAGCTTCCTAACTCGTGTCTTTGTTTTGTTCTTCCTTGTCCTCCATCCATTCTGCATTCAGCAGCTAGAATAGCCTATTAGAAATGAAATACTATCACTCTTTGCCTTGAAGCCTCCTATTACCTTGAAGTATACTTTAAATGAAGTCTGGCCAGCAGTGTCCTGTCTTGTCTCAGACCCACCTCCTCACTAGGCTCCAGTCACCCTGGTCTTCTTCTCCTATTCATGCCATACGTGTGCCCACCTAGGGCTTTTGCACTTGCTCTGCTCCCTGCCTGGAATACCTGCACCCAGACCTCCCCAGTTGCAATGCACCATCCCAGTGAGTGCTGATGTACCAACCTGAATCCATAGCCTTCCTCTGAGCAACATCTTTCACATCAACCTATTTTATTTTCTTCGTAGAATGCCTTGCTCTCTGAAAAGATCTTGCTTGGTTATTTATTTTTGAATTACCTGCTTCTTTTCACTGAAATGTAGGCTCCAAGGGAACAGGGGCTTCAACAGCCTGGCCGAGTGCTGTACTCCCAGTGCCTACACATAGCAGGTACTTAATAAATAGCTGGACAGTTAATTGACTGGTTAGTTAACCAGTCCCTATATCTTTGCTTGTTAAATTATCGTTATTTTGCCTCTTCCTGTAAACAGTAGATCAGCTGTGTTTATAATTCTTAGTTTATCTGTGTTTAAAATTCTCAGATTATAGTTAAAAGCCCTAAGTGCTTTCTATTTCCCACTTATCCCTTGCAATAATCCTAATGAGATGGGTGCCAGTATTTCCTGATGACAGATGAAGACACAGAGCAGAGAGGTATTAAGCTAACTGTCAAGGTCACTCAGCTGCCCAGCAGCCACGCCAGGATCCCCCCTCAGGGGAGTCTGTGTCCAGAGTCCCTCTCACCCCGGCACTGCCCCTGGGGGCGGCTGACTGTTGCTCTTCTCAGGGCAGGCTGCCTGGCCGTGACCTCCAAGTTTTCGCCAGGATCTCGCTCCTTCTAGATGTGGCGGGGTGGAGGCTTGTGGCCCCAGGGGCCCCTGCTGTTCCCAGTCTCAGAGCTTCGTCAGCCTGTGGCTTCCACCCCTCTAGGCTGCAAGGTAAAATACATGACACCTGGTTAAATCTGAATTTCAGGTAGACAACAAATCATTTTTTAGTGTAAGCATGTCTCACGCATTTAATCTGAAACTCAAGTTTAATTGTATGTCTCGTATTTTCATTTGCTAAATGGGGAGACCATAGCCCCACACACACTCACTGGTGTGTTTGTGATCCTTTCTGATCCCACAGGATATCTGGCTTGTTTTCAAGAGTAATTATATATATGTGCGTATATATATATATATATATATATATATATAAAACATATTATTGCTGGGTCTTCGGAGTAGAGGCAGGGGTCACAGTGTGGATTCACTGTACTGCTTTAATTAGAAGTTTACTTCATTTTCATAAAAAGTGTTTCCTCAACCTTTTGTAACTCCTTCCCTCTTTATAAACAGAAAAACTCATACAGTGTTCCTAATCTTCTTCATGTCCCACCAGCAAAAGTGATTTTATTTTGTTTTAATGTTTGGTGCCAAAGTAAAACTAGTATTTGTTTTGCTTTCCAAATATAAAGTTATTATGGCATAGTTTTCTTCAATTTACATATCTACCATTCTACCAAGATGAGTCTCAAACTTATTCTTTAAAAATAAATCTTAAGTGTACCTTCTCCAAGAAACCGTCCCGGGCTCCCTCCGGGAGAGTTCATCTCCGTCCTCTGGGCCACAGGGCACCTTCTCCCCCCCGCCCCCGTCACCCCACCTATTGAAATATTCCACCTCTGCATCTGGGGACCAACTGGGCACTGAGATGCTCATGGCAGAGTTTTTTATTTTCACTTCTATGTTTCCAGTCCTTTGCAAATCCAGTAAATATGTGCGTTCAACGACCTTACTAATAAAGCATTACGAGGACAGTGGAGAGTGATATTACAGCAGCTAAACTTGTATCCAGAGCAAGAAACAAGCGACTCTCCAAAGAGAGATTTTTTGACTGAAAAGTGGCAGAAAGTAGTGCCAAAGTGTTACCCAGACTTGTCTCATCTCTGCTTGTTATGTATTTTGTTTCATTTTTAAACTCAGAAAAGGAGGATTTACTGTTCTCTCTCATGTAGTTTTTGTGAACTAATGTGACAAAATGATAAAGTGATTAGCCTCTGGACCCAGACTGGTTAAGTTCAAATCCACACTCTGTCACTTTCTAGCTGAGTGGCTTGGGAAAGTTGCTAGATGTATCTGTGTCTCGGTTTCCTTATCTGTAAAGATGGAATAGTCATAGTTACTTTCCCACGGGGTCAGGCAATAAGGAGACGGATTAGGAGGTATGAGGAATGTGCCACAATTCCTAGAATGTAAAGTGAACGTGGTGCATGAGATGAGCGTGGACAGGTCTGTGTGGTCCAACTCACGTTTGCACCATTGCGTTTTACTTTTAGAAGAGCCGTTGGTTCCTGGAGGCCTCTGGAAAGATGTGGTCCATGTGTTCTTGTGCAAAATGGAACAAACCAAAGTTTGCTATCAAGCAATTCCCCATAACTTTCCTACACTGTGCCACATTTTATATTTCCTTATTTTATTATTTAAAGCTCTGTCAGCTTGACCTCAGTTTTGTTCTTGGCTTTCAGCTTCCTGTGTTCTCAGGACACAGTTTTTTGTCACTTGCTGTTGGCCTCTGCCCACCCCCAAACTTGGACCCCATGAAAACCATCGTGCCTGGCTCTTTCCAACCAACTAGATGGAAGACACAGGACCACACTGCCAGAGTTATCTTCCCCGCTTCCCTTTTCACTCATTGACTCTCCTCCCATCCCCAGTTTTCCTGCATCTGACCTTTTGGAGGCCATTTTGCTAACAGCTCTTTCTCCAACTTCAAAGCATCCTCATTCTAGGGGGAACGAACAGCCCTGGCATTTCTCACTAGTGTCATCGCTACTGCCGTGCAGGTCAGGGAGGTGATTCACCTGCTGGCTCAGGGACACTAAAGGTGACGTAGAACATTCTGGTTCCCACCCCCAGTCAAGTGAGGTCTCTTCCTATTTTCCTTACTGGGAAGCGCTGCATAGCTGAACCACTTCTGTCCCTTTTCCATGGGAATTGGTTGGCATGCCTTCTAGTTTGCATATAGTCTTTTAAAAATACAGAAAGGGGCTTCCCTGGTGGCGCAGTGGTTAAGAGTCTGCCTGCCAATACAGGGGACACAGGTTCGAGCCCTGGTCTGGGAAGATCCCACATGCCGTGGAGCAACTAAGCCCGTGAGCCATAACTCCTGAGCCTGCGTGTCTGGAGCCTGTGCTCCGCAACAAGAGAGGCCGCGATAGTGAGAGGCCCGCGCGCCGCGATGAAGAGTGGCCCCCGCTTGCCACAACTAGAGAAAGCCCTCGCACAGAAATGAAGACCCAACACAGCCAAAAATAAAATAAATAAATAAATAATATTTTTTAAAAAATTATAAAAATACAGAAAGATAAGTGAATGTAATACCCTAAGGGGGGAACTCTTTTCTGTAATTTCTGTGGATGAAGGAACAAGAACAGTATCTACCCAGATAGACGGGGTGTGAAAGAAAAGACAGTTTCTGTCTGAGGTGACTGTGTGAATGGTGTAGATGTCGACTGAGATGGGAAAACTGGGAAAGAGCTGGGCAGGTGAGGAATTAAGAGGGAGACTTGCTGTGTTTGGTTCACTGTGGCAGAAAGGTCTGTGCTGAGATGGGATTGGGGTCTCCAGTGTGTGGGTGATCGCTGAGAACCCCAGAGTGGATGCTGTCCTCCTGCGGGTTATGCGGAAGGATGTCTAGGAAATGTTAACACTGAACTGGGATTTCCTTAGGAATGGAAACTCTCAGACATATTTATAGCCTGAGGAGAAAGGTAGAGAAAGAACCTTGTTGCAAGAAATTCCCCAAAACAAATGTAAGTTGG
This sequence comes from Eubalaena glacialis, assembly GCF_028564815.1. Lineage (NCBI taxonomy): Eukaryota > Metazoa > Chordata > Mammalia > Artiodactyla > Balaenidae > Eubalaena > Eubalaena glacialis. The sequence continues at coordinate 1,542,263 of NC_083725.1, forward strand.
TGCAGCCACAGTGGAGAACAGTATGAAGGTTCCTCAGAAAACTAAAAACAGAGCTACCATGTGATCCAGCAATCCCACTCCTGCACATATATCCAGACGAAAAGATACATGCACCCCTATGTTCATAGCAGTACTATTTACAATGCCAAGGCATAGAAAAAACCTAAATGTCCATCGACAGATGAATGGATAGAGAAGATGTGGTACATATACACAATAGAATATTACTCAGCCATAAAAAAGAATGAAATAATGCCATTTGCAGCAACGTGGATGGACCTAGAAATTATTATACTAGGTGAAGTAAGTCAGACAGAGAAAGACAAATACCATATGATATCACTTACATGTGGAATCTAAAATATGATACAAATGAACTTACCTATGGAACAGAAACAGAATCAGGGACATAGAGAACAGACTGGTGGTCGCCAAGGGGGGAGGGGGGTGGGAGAGGGATAGATTGGGAGTTTGGGATTAGCAGATGCAAACTGGTATATATAGAATGGGTTAAAACAACAAGGTCCTACTGTATAGCACCAGGAAATAAATTCAATATCCTGTGATAAACCATAATGGAAAAGAATATGAAAAAGAATTTTTATATATATATATATGTATCTATGTATAACTGAGTCACTTTGCTGTATAGCAGAGATGGGCACAACATTGTGAAACAACTATACTTCAATAAAAAATAAATTAAAAAAAAAGAAATTCCCCAAAACATTGTGAGCCTGTAGAATGGGCCTTATACAAGGTTCACTGTAGTTGGACCTCTTGACCCAAATTAGAAAGCCACCAGCTTTTAGATCTGCTTGGAATTTAACAAAGTTCAGCATGGAAATAGGATGGTGTTTACCAGTAACCCCCAACACGGGTCTAGTGGTTTCCCTTATATTATTTATTTTGCATTTCTCATTAACTCTACAATTTAGGTATTATGAATCCATTGTTACAGAAGAGGGAAACAAACAAACAAAGCCCCAATGGGAGAGGACACGTGCCCAGTTAGTGCCCAAGCAGGCTTTCAGCTTTAACCACCCAGCTCTAAATCTTATCACTTTTAAAAAAGACACTGTGTACTTTTCTGCTTTTTCAACACCTCTCCTAAATCATTTTGTGGCTATTTAGTATAATTCTTTTTACCGCTTGCTTCTATGTGCTGCTATTTTACTATTCTGATGAGAATCCTAGTAAGAGGACAGGGACAACTAAACATGGGGGGAAAATGCAAGTTCATTTGCCATTAATCACACACTTTCCTTCTAGATAACATGCAGACAATGCAAAGGCAGTGATCCAAAACAATGCCAATAAGCATTGAACGGGATTACTTAAAAGGTTTGCATGCTCCCCCCAAAGAGAGCAGTTCTGGTAATTGCAAATGAGTTTAATCTGTTTCACATCTGAATTATCCTGGGCTTAGTATCCAAATTGGTTTGCTTCTTGAGTTTTTCAGGTCAGCCTCCTGCACACTCTCCCTTGTCAAGGGACAGTAGGTCTGATGAAGAGCGGGCACAGCTTGGAGCCAGTCTGCTCATAAAGCCGGGGTATATTGCACACCTACGCTCTCAACTCAAATACGATCTTTCTCCCAAATCTCCTGTCACCCCCATTTCTGCTCCCAGCAGAAGTAATTGCTTTTCCTCTGTACTCCCATTGCATATGCCAATATTATACTAGTAACTATATCACACACACAGTAGTCTGAAGAGTTAAAAGTGCAAACCCTTCCTGGGTTGACTCAGATCAGCCATTGTTAGCTGTATGACCTTGGAAAGGTCATTTAATCTCTTTGTCCCAGTTCCATCACTTGTAAAATGGGATGTTAATAATACCTATCTCATATGATTCTTTCATGGATTAAACAACTTAATACACATAGGGAACATATAGCAGCTCCTGGTACGTAGGAATTACTATATAAATGTTAGTTATTATCATTCATTTCTTTAAACACTCCCTATTTCACTGACCTATGAGAATCTTTTAGGCAGTGGTCAGTCCTTAATTATTTTATATTTTCCCCCATAGCGCTCTGTGAAAAAGAGAAGTTCAGTTACCGCTGGTTGGAAGAAGAGAGAGACTCATCTAATTGTCAGTGTCTGGTGATTAATGAATTGAGTGATGAGAGAGAGAACGTAAAGCTTGTGGGCTAGTAGCTGATGCAGAGTGGACATTCAGTAGATCTCTCAAGATTCCTTGTCGCTGTCATCAAGGCATCCACCTGCTTTACGGATGGATTCCGTCGTCTTCCAACTCCTTTTGTCTAGGTGGTACGCAGCTGGGGAACACTGGGTCAGAGGCTCTGGTGTTGGATCTCAGGGTCCAGGGACCAGTGTGGTCCACAGCTATCCAAGAATCATCTTGGAGGAAACTCTGGAGGGGAACCTTGAGGGATAGACAAGTATCAGATACATAAGGAGGGGAGGGGCCTGCCATGAAGCTTCTGTCTTTCGCTTGGTGCTGTGTGGTAAAACAAGCATGAAACCCAAGGAACAAAGACCTGAGGGCACAACCTCCACCCTCATTGAAAAGGCCATTGCATTAATTAGGCAGGAAACTGGAGGAAATTTATTCCAATGGATTCTTTAAAAATGAGAAATTAGACAATATTTTAAAACTCTGGAAGTGTGAAGCTCCAGGTTCAGAGACAAAGAGGGAATGAGAACAGTTGTCCCTCAATATCTCTGGGGGATTGGTTCCAGGACCCCCATGGATACCCAAATCCACAGACACTCAAGTCCTGTATATAGAATGGTGTAGTATTTGTATATAACCTACTCACATACTCCCATGTACTTTATCTTATTTTTCAATTGAGGTATAGGTGATTTATAATATATTCGTTTCAGGTATACAAAACAGTGATTCAAAACTTTTATAGACTATACTCCATTTATAGTTATTATAGAATATTGGCTATATTCCCTGTACTGTATAATATATCCTTGTAGTTTACTTGTTTTATACATAGTAGTTTGTACCTCTTAGTCCTCTACCCCTATATTCCCCCTCCCCCCTTCCCTCTCACCACTGGTAATCACTAGTTTGTTCTCTACATCTATGAGTCTGTTTCTTTTTTGTTATATTCACTAGTTTGTTTCATTTTACAGATTCCATATATAAGTGATATCATACAATATTTGTCTTTGACTTATTTCACTAAGCACAGTACTACCCAGGTCCATCCATATAATTGCAAATGTCAAAATTTTATTCTTTTTTTAAGACTGAGTAGTATTCCACTGCATATATATACCACATTTTCTTCATTCATTTGTTGGTGGACATTTAGGGTGCTTCCATAATTTGGCAATTGTAGATAATGCTGCTGTGAACATTGGGATGCATGTATCTTTTCAAATTAGTGTTTTTGCTTTTTCTGGATTTATACCCAGGAGTAGAATTGCTGGGTCATATGGTAGTTCTATTTTTAGTTTTTAAAGAAACCTCCATATAGTTTTCCATAGTGTCTACACCAATTTATATTTCCACCAGTAGTGTACAGATGTTCCCTTTTCTCCACATCCTCGCCAATATTTGTTAGTTGTGGGCTTTTTGATGACAGCCATTCTGACAGGTGTAAGGTTATATCTCATTGTGGTCTTGCTTTGCATTTCTCTGATAATTAGCAATGTTGAACATCTTTTCATGTGACTGTTGGCCATCTGTATGTCTTCTTTGGAAAAATGGTCTTCTGGCCATTTATTAATCAGGTTGTTTTTGATACTGAATTCTATAAGCTATTTATATATTTTGGATATCAACCCCTTGTTGGTCATATCATTTGCAAATATTTTCTCCCATTCAGTTGTGCAAAAGCTTTTAAGGTTAATTATTAACTTTTTCTTTGTACCTTTGCCTTAGGAGACAAATCCAAAAAAAATATCACTGCAATTTATGTCAGAGTGTTCTGCCTGTATTTTCTTCTAGGAGTTTTATGGCTTCCAGTCTTAAATTCAGGACTTTAATCCATTGGGGTTTCTTTTTGTTTATGGTGTTAGAGAATGTTCTAATTTCATTCTTTTTACATGTAGCTCTCCAGTTTTCCCAGCACCACTTATTGAAAAGGCTGTCTTTTCTTAATTGTATATTCTTGTCTCTTTTGTCCTGGGTTCATTGACCATAAGTAAGTGGGTTTATTTCTGGGCTCTCTATTCTGTTCCATTGATCTATGTGTCTGTTTCTGTGCCAGTAGCATACTGTTTTGATTACCATAGCTTTGTAGTTTAGTCTGAAGTCAGGGAGTGTGATACTTCCAGCTCAGCTCTGTTCTTCTTTCTCAAGATTGTTTTGGTTATTCAAGGTCTTTTGTGTTTTCAAAGAAATTTTTAAAATTGTTTGCTCTCGGTTTGTGAAAAATGCATTGGAATTTTTATAGGGATTTCATTGACTCTATAGATTGCATTGGGTAGTATGGTTATTTTAACAATATTAATTCTTCCAATCCATGAACACAGCATATCTTTCCATCTGTTTAGGTGGTCTTCAATTTCTTTCATCAGTGTCTTACAGTTTTCCGAGTACAGGTATTTTACCTCCTTAGGTAGGTTTATTCCTAGGTATTTTATTCTTTTTGATTCAATGGTAAATGGGATTGTTTCCTTAATTTCTCTTTCCAATAGTTTGTTAGTGTATAGAAATGCAACAGATTTCTGTATATTCATTTTGTATCCTGCAACTTTACCAAATTCATTGATGAGCTCCAGTAGTTTGTTGGGGGTGTCTTTAGGATTTTCTATGTATAGTATCATGTTATCTGCAAACAATGACAGTTTTACTTCTTTTCCAATATGAGTTCCATTTTTTTTTCTTTTTCTTGTCTGATTGCTGAGGCTAGAACTTCCAATACTATGTCGAGTGAAAGTGGCAAGAATGGTCACCCTTGTCTTGTTCCTGATCTTAGAGAAAATGCTTTCAGCTTTTCACCATTGGGTATTATGTTACCTGTAGGCTTATCATATATGCCCTTTATTATGTTGAGGTATGTTCCCTCTATACACACTTTCTGAAGAGTTTCTATCATAAATTGATGTTGAATTTTGTCAAAAGCTTTTTCTGCATCAATTGAGATGATCATGTGGGGTTTTTTTTTTATTGTTAATGTGGTGTATCACATTGATTGACTTGCAGATATTGAACCATCCTTGCATCCCTGGGATAAATCCCACTTGATCGTGGTGTATGATCCTTTTAATGTATTACTGGATTTGGTTTGCTAATGTTTTGTTGAGTATTTTTGCATCTATTCATCATTGATATTGGCCTGTAATTTTCTTCTTTTGTGGTATCTTTATCTGGTTTTGGTATCAGGGTGATGCTTGCCTTGTAGAATGAGTTCAGTAGCATTCCTTTCTCTGCAACTTTTTTGGAATAGTTTGAGAAGGATAGCTCTTAACTTTTCTCTAAATGTTTGGTAAAATTCACCGTGAAGCCATCTGATCGTTGACTTTGTTTGTTAGGAGTTTTTTTGTTATTGTTGTTGTAGTTGTTGTTGTTGTTGTTACTGATTCAATTTCATTACTGGTAATTGGTCTCTTCATATTTTCTATTCTTCCTGGCTCAATTTTGGGAGATTGTACATTTCTAGGGATTTGTCCATTTCTTCTGGGTTGTCCATTTTATTGGCGTGTAGTTGTTCACAGTAATCTCTTGTGATCTTTTGTATTTCTGTGTTGTCAGTTGTAACTTCTTTTTTAATTTCTAATTTTATTGATTTTGCCTCTCTCTCTTTTTTTCTTGATGAGCCTGCCTAAAGGTTTATCAGTTTTATTTATCTTTTCAAATAACCAGCTCTTAATTTCATTGATTTTAAAAATTTTTTCTCTATTTTATTTATTTTTGCTCTGATCTTTATGATTTCTTCCTTTCTACTAATTTTGGGTTTTGTTTGTTCTTCTTTTGCTAGTTCCGTTAGGTGTAAGGTAGATCGTTTATTTGAGATTTTTCTTGTTTCCTGAGGTGAAATTTCATCAACAAAAACTTCCCTCTTAGAACTGCTTTTGCTGCATCCCATTGATTTTGGATCATTGTGGTTTTGTTTTCACTTGTCTCTAGGTATTTTTGATTACCTCTTTGATTTTTTTCAAATTTTTTCAGTGATCTATTGGTTATTTAGTAGCTTATTGTCTAGCCTCCACGTGTTTGTGTTTTTTGCAGTGTTTTTTCTTGTAGTCAATGTCTAGTCTTGTGTTGTGGTTGGAAAAAATACTTGATATTATTTCAGTTTTCTTAAATTTATCCAGGCTTGTTTTGTGCCCTAGCATGTTATCTATCCTGGAGAATGTTCCAGGTGCACTTGAAAAGAATGTGTGTTCTGCTGCTTTCAGATGGAATGCTCTATAAATATCATTCATCTGTTCTAATGTGCCACTTAAGGCCAGTGTTTCCTTATTGATTTTCTGCCTGAATGATCTGTTGATTGATGTAAGTGGTGTGTTAAAGACCCTTAGTATTACTATGTCACTGTCAGTTTTTACCTTTCTGTTTCTTAATATTTGCTTTATGTATTCAGATGGTCCTATGTTGGGTGCATATATATATTTACAATTGTTACATCTTCCTCTTGGATTGATCCCTTGATTATTATGTATGTACTTTTTATCTCTTGTAACAGTCTGTTTTAAAGTCTATTTTGTCTGATATAAGTATTGCTACCCTAGCTTTCTTTTGCTTTTCATTTGCATGGGATACCTTTTTCCATCACCTCACTTTCAGTCTGTGTGTGTCTTTAGATCGCAAGTGAGTCTCTTGTAGGCAGGATATATACAGGTCTTGGTTTTGTATCCATTCAGCCACTATAGAGTGGCTTTTGTTTGGAGCATTTTGTCCATTTATTTTTAAAGTAATTTTGATATGTATGTAATTATTGCCATTTAAAAAATTTTAAGCTTGTTTTTGTAGTTATTTTCATTCCTTTCTTTTTCTTCAAATCAAATTCCTTCTGATTTGATGACTATCTTGTATTAGGTTTGGATTCCTTTTTCTTTTTTGTATGTGTATCTATTATAGATTTTTGGTTTGTGGTTACCATGTGGTCTCGATATAGCAATCTTCATATATACGTGATTATTTTAAGTTGCTGATCTCTTAATTTCAACTGCATTTTAACAACCCTGCATTTTTACTCTCCTTCCCTCACGATTACTGTTTTGACATCATATTTTACATCGAATTGTTTTGTGTATCCCTTAACTGCTTATTCTGGATATAGTTGATTTTCCTACTTTTATCTTTTAACTTTCCTACTAGCTTTGTACATGATTGATTTACTACCTTTACTGTATATTTGCCTTTACCAATGAGCTTTTTCCTTTCATAATTTTCATGTTTCTAGTTTGACCTTTTCTTTTTCACTTAGAGAAGTCCCTTTAACATTTCCTGTAAAGCTGATTTGATAATGCTCAACTCTTTTAGCTTTTTCTTGTCTGTAAAACTTTAGAACTCTCCATCAAACCTGAATGAGAAACTTTCCAGATAGTGTATTCTTGGCTGTAGGTTTTTCCCTTTCATCACTTTAAATATATTGTTCCACTCCCTTCTGGCCTGCAGAGTTTCTGCTGAAAAGTCTGCTGATAGCCTTACACACCCTTGTATGTATCTTGTTGTTTTTCCCTTACTGCTTTAAATATTCTCTCTTTATCTTTAATTTTTGCCATTTTAATTACAATGTGTCTTGGTATGTTCCTCTTTGGGTTGATTCTATTTAGGACTCTCTGTGCTTCCTGGACTTGGAGGGCTGTTTCCTTTCCCAGGTTAGGGAAATTTTCAGCTATTAATTTTTCAAATATGTTCTTTGCCCCTTTCTCTCTCTCTTTTCCTTCTGGGACCCCTATAATGTGAATGTTAGTATGCTTGATGTTGTCTCCAAAGTCTTTTATACTGTCCTCCTTTCTTTTTATTCTCTTTTCTTTTCTTCTGTTCAGCTTCAGTGATCTTCATTACTCTGTCTTTAAGCTTGCTGACCCGTTCCTCCGTATCATTTAGTGTACTGTTGATTTCTTCTAGTGCACTTTGCATTTTAGTGATTGTATTCTTCATCTCTGGTTGTTCTTTATATTTTCTATCTCTTTATTAAAAACTTCTAACTTCTCACTCTGTTCATCTGTCCTTCTTCTGAGTTCTCTGATCATCTTTATGATCATTATCTTGAAATCTTTCTCGAGTAGATTGCCTATCGCCACTTCACTTAGTTCTGGGTTATATCTTGTTCCTTCGTTTGGAATATGTTCATCTGTTGCCTCATTTTGCCTAACTTGCTGGGGTTTTTTGTTTTGTTTGTTTGTTTCGTTTTGTTTTTTTATGTATCTGGTATCTGATAGGTTGGTTACATTTCCTGACCATGGAGAAGAGGCCTTTTTTTAGGAGATGTCCTATGTGTCCTAGCAGTGCACTCGTCTCTTGTCACCAGAGCTATATGCTCTAGGGCAGGGGTCTCTAACCCCTGGGCCATGGACTGGTACCGGTCCGCAGCCTGTTAGGAACCGGGCCGCACAGCAGGAGGTAAGCTGTGGGCGAGGAGCAAGCCTTCATCTGCTGTTCCCCATCGCTCCCCATTGCTGGCATTACCACCTAAACTATTGCTCACGCTACCACCGGAACCATCCCCCCCATCGCCTGCATTACGCCCAAACCATCTCCACCACCAGTCCATGGAGAAATGATCTTCCATGAAACTGGTCCCGGGTGCCAAAAACCCCTAGACCACTGCTCTAGGGGTTCCCCTTATGAGGGCTGTTTGGGTCTTTCTGTTGTGATGGGCTGACTATGTGGGTGGTCTGGTAGGTGTGGCTGGTACTTGTTCTGGTTAGTTGCCAGGTCCTGCCTTGTACTGAGGCTGCTGGTTGGGGGGACTGGGTCACAAGGTGGTTGGCGGCAGAACCCCTGGGGGCCCTGGGGCTAGTTCTGGCTTTCTGGTGGGTGGAGTTAGTGTCCCAGAGACCTGTTGGCTGAAGCCAGCTCCTGGGCCTATTGCTAGCTTACTGGTGAGCAGAGCTGGGTCCTGGGACCCGGCTGCAGGGCCCTGGTGTTCCTGGGCCTATTGCTAGCTTACTGGTGAGCAGCGCTGGGCCCTGGGACCCGGCTGCAGGGCCCTGGTGTTCCTGGGTCTATTGCTAGCTTACTGGTGAGCAGCGCTGGGTCCTGGGACCCGGCTGCAGGGCCCTGGTGTTCCTGGGTCTATTGCTAGCTTACTGGTGAGCAGCGCTGGGTCCTGCGACCCGGCTGCAGGGCCCTGGTGTTCCTGGGTCTAGTGCCTGTGTGCTGGTGTTTGGCGCAGGGTCCTGGGCCCTCTGGTGGGCAGGGCTGTGTCCAGGGGAAGCTATGGGCTCAGACTGTCTTAAGGCAGCCTGTCTGCTGGTGGGTGGGCCTGTGTCCACGCTCAGTTAGCTGCTTGGCCTGATGCGTCCCAGCACTGGTACCTACAGGCTGTTGGATGGAGGTGGGGCTGGGTCCGGGGCTAATAACCGAGAGGGAGGATTCCACAATGACACTCGCCAGCACCAGTGTCCACGTGGTAGAAGGAGCTCCCATAAATGGCTGCTGTCAGTGTCTGTGTCCCAGGGGAGCTGCAGTGGCCTCCTGCCTCTCTGGGAGCCTCTCCAGGATCAGCGTTGGGTCTGACCCAGGCTCCTTTCAAATTACTGCTTCTGCCCTGGGTCCCGGAGCACGTGGGATTTTGTGTGTGCCCTTTAAGAGTGGAGTCTCTATTTCCCACAGAAAACCCCCTTCTCTGGGTTTCCCAAAAAGCCCCGTTGGCCTTCAAAGCCATTCGTTTTAGGGGCTCATCTTCCCTGAGCAGGACCCCTGGGCTGGGGAGCCTGATGTGGGGCTCCGACCCTACATTCCTTGGGCAGGACCTTTGCAATTGTGATTATTCTCCTGTTTGTGGTTCACCCACCCGGGGTTATGGGACTTGACTACAGCACAACTCTGCCCCCCTACCCATCTCATTTTGTTGTGGTTCCTTCTTTATATCTTTAGTTGTAGATGATCTTTTCTGGTAGGTTCTGGTCTTCTTCATCAATGGTTGTTCTGCAAATAGTTGTAATTTTAGGGTGCCTGTGAGAGGAGGTGAGCTTAGGGTCTTCCTACTTCTCCGTCTTCCTCACAGCCCCTCCCATGCACTTTAAATCCTCTCTAGATTATTTACAGTACCCAGTACAGTATAAACGCTTTGTAAATAGTTTCCCCAGCAGGGTAAATTCGAGTTTTGCTCCCTGGAACTTTCTGGAGTTCGGGGGAAATATATCACCTCCGTTGTTGGTTGAATCTGTGTAACAAAACCTCTGTGCTGTGCTTCTGAAAACCCAGGTGAGCACCAGCAGTTCGGTGAAACCAGACTCCTCACGCGGGGAGCCTTTTGCTCCGGGCTGTGGCCACCACACTGGACATCAGGGCTTCTGGCTGAACGGTCGGGGCCTCCCCTGAGCTCACCGTAACCTGGCCCTTGTGGTCTGAGCAGGCAGACCCTCTTGCAGAGCCTCAGCAGCACAGCCTTGGGATGGCGAACCCCTGTCCTCCAGCAGCTGGAGGACGGACTCCCACGTCAGAAGCCTCTGCCAGCCGTGCTGAGAGCCAGGCTGTGTGGCTGCAGCGGGCCTGCTGGACCGGGCTCAGTTCACTCTGGGCGCTCCGGCTGCCCCGAGACCACAAATAGGTTTCGCTCCGAGTATGTTCCCCCTTAATTTTTAAATGTAAATGTATTTCAAGGGAAATTAAATCCATGGGTTTTTAGTTCATTTACCCTTAAATCATTAAAATGCTGTTTAAGAACATTAGGCACCCAAGGAGCTTTGCAAGCCGTTCTCATGAGCACTTGAAAGACTCTTTTCTCTGCTTAGCAACAGTTTCATCTGCAGCGAATGGATGCCTGCACGGGGGGTTCCGTAGGATGTGAGTCTGGCTTGGAATTCGGGATCAACATTTTATGTAAGGGTAGGGGCCCTACAGCCAGTGAAGTACACACGCCTCTCAGTACAGGGGGATATGAACATAACTGCACTCCTTCTACCACCTGGGACTCGAGGAAAGGGTCTTTTATTTACCCCTGAAATCTTGAGCCGCTGAATGTCCCTCACCCCTGTAGCACTGCAGGGGAGCAGTTGTCCCCTTATTCAAACGAAGCTTAGAGAAATGGGTCCTGTCACCCGCGATCTCAGCTGGTGGCCCTGAGTCGACCGTTCACCTGTGAGGTTCTTTCTCATTCTGTCATCTTGGGCATCTTCCTTGGATGAGAGCTCCAGCTGGCTTTTTAAAGCACTTACAAATAATGGAACTTCACCAAATAATGGATTCAATATTTATTCATTCATTTGAGAAATATTTGTCACAGGCCTCGGTTCCAGACACTAAGTGAATACTTAGCATAATCCTCAAGATAGGCATTAAGATTTTCGTTCCATAAATGGGGAAGGGGCATGGGGCTCGGGAAGACAGGCAGAAGGTTTAGTTACTTGTCTAACCTGGAAACCCTCTGTCACTGTGCCAGTGCCTCCCAGGCAAGGGGCTGCCTGTATTACCGCACTGCAGCCGCTGATTTGGATGACTTCTTTTTAGTAGCAACTTGGCTAACACAGGGCATGTTGGCTTATGGGTTAGCGGCTTGAAGCCCTGCCCTTTACGGAACCGGCACAATGGCTGCTGTGCTGAGTAGAGATGTTGGTATAAAACATGCAATCATAGAAGGGGGGAAACCTTATTTGGTTCACTAACAGAAGAGAATTTATCCATATCCCACAGACATTAAGTTGAAAGCCATACGATAGGTTTTTAATGCAAGTCTGGCTGGAATGGCTGTGGTAGCAAAAGCAGAATGAAATTTGGGATCGGGCATGGTGCCTACTCATTTGAACTGGAGCTGTTACTTTTCTGCTAATATAAGTATAACAGAGGTAAAGGATTCAGGGGCACTTCCCTGGACCACTGAGGATGAAAATCGGGTGGGAAATGAAATCCAGTCTTTCCTTCCACACCTGTGCGGAAATGTTTGGAGAAGGAGGAGCCACTAGAGGGCGCCGTCCGGGCAGCCAGAGAGATGGAGGGAAGGGACCCTGCGCTGAGATCCACAGGAAGACGCTCATCCACCAGATATGATGCGATGGTCGGTCTGTAACCTGCAAACAAACGATTACTCCTTAATCACGCTGGCCTTGTTAACTTTCGCTGACGTGCCCTTAGCGCTGATAGGATGGACCTTTTGCTTCCCTCGTGGGACTGAAGGGAGAGGATTTTCATTCCTGAGCACTGCGTCACATTCCGTCAGCAGGTGCCCTGGGATCAGTAGCTTTCAGGCTTATTGCATTTTCTATCTACCCAAATTTTACCCTATAGTGGTCACATTACGGGCTTAACCTTGGCCTTAACAGTGGTTCCAGAATGTCCTATAAACCGGTCTTCCAGGAACATGTGCTGAGTACCTTCTGACATTTGTACCGTGTTGTAAAAGGAGACCCCAAATTAAAGATAGCCTGGCTTTTGGCCAGCTTGCTCTAAAGTAACAAGAATAGCAAGACACATAAAAGAAACACGCGAAGAAGTAGCGTACAGATAAATAAAATGAGTATTACTCCGTGGGTATCGTCTCACACTTGGAGAGCAGTTTTCAAAGAGTTTTCACGGACGTAGCTCACGTTATCAGTTTATCTTCCTCACAACCTCGTGATTTGGGAGGGCCTTTATCAACATGCCTATTTTCTAAAACTGTAAACAGAGGCTCAAGGTGGTACAGCCGAGATCACAAGGCTAGTTATTAACAGGGTCGGGACTCAAACTCGGCTTTCTTTTTTTTTTCAGTCGAAAACGCTTTCACGACTGGGAGATGCTTCTTGGTTTTTAGTATACATATCAGTGAAACAGATTAATTCCTGATTTTCCACAAAGAAACAAGGGCATGTGCATTAAGCGAATAAAGTCCCTGGCAGAACAGAGAAGGTAGCCAGCCTCTGGGATATCTTTCCAGCTGACCTGACCACTGACCCTTTCCTTATCCCCTTTGGCTGTAGCTGTAAAGGTTCCGCATGTGGATACTGTCAGGACGAGAGTCGCAGCTATCATTTAGCATCAGATTGGGCTTGGTATAGCTGGTGTGAGGATTCCTACATAAGCCAGCAGTGGCACAATCCCCAGACCCACGGCCTCCCTGGCTGCTGAATTTCCGTTAGGCTCATGTACCTGGCCAGGTGGTGTCCAGGGCAGGCCCCAGGTCTGCACAGCCGGTCAGCCTGTGTCACCCAGAGCTCCACACGCCCCCTGCGCTCTCTTCCTGTGCTTCATCCAACTTCTCCAGACCTCTTCCAGGAATGAATGCGGTCTCTGCTTCTCGTGGCCTCAGCACATCCTGCCAAGATGGGGCTAGGTCTTGGCTAGGCTTGAAGGGTCCTAGACCAAGTCTGGGAGGGTCCATGGAGACACAGCACCAGGTCAGGAAAACGTCAGGCTGGGAATGGGGGGAGAAGGTCCGGAGGAAATGCATAAGGTGGACCGCCCGTCAGGCAGGTGGGCCTCGGGGACCGGCAGGGGACAGACAGCGTGAGAGGAGGCGCCCATTCACAGCAGCCTTGTGCTGATGGGCGGCGATCCGTCCATTCTTGGGGCAGGAATTGGGGCCGGACGTGAGTGCCTGGTTTACAGTAGGTGCTTGGTTATTGTGTATTGTTTCTTCTCCTCCCAAGGGCACCAAGGCTGGGGAGTGTCTGCTCACCGTGGGCTGACCAGCTCCTTTTCCCAGATCGGCTGGGCAGGATCAGTTCCGTTTATCATAAATCCGGAGATCTGGGGACAAGACGTGAGGTGTGGCTGCACGTTTCATTGTAGAGTTTCCTAGAAGTTCTTTGGTGAGGGTACTTGTGAATTCCTGAAGAAAATAAAACATAATAGAACACATCCTCCCTCCTGCTGGGTTCGTTTGATAAAGATAAAATGTCAGCAAACCCATGTCCTCCAGCCTTCACTCGGCCAAGATGGGCTTATGATAGCGGTCCTTTCTCCATAGTTTGTGGCCCCTGCCTTTGATTCTCTATTCGCAAGACCAGGCTGAAACCACAGGGCACCAAGAAGAAGGCCAGGTCGCAAGTGTTTCACAGAAACAAAAACCCTCTGATGATAACCTGGCCGGCGTGGGCGCTGTGGCTGGAGTGGTCGTGGTGGGGACACGGTCTTGAGCTTGTTTTGTGACCGGGCTGGAGGACAGTGCTTTTGTGAGAGATCCCACAACAGTGGGGACGTTTCTTATCCCAAAAGTGGCAAAGCACTGACTAGTATTGGAGGAGATTGCAGCAGTGTTTGCAGACATTTGCCTGCCTTCTCTGTGGGAGGATGGATTGTTGCTTCCCTGTAGAACTTGCTTTAGCCAAGGTCATATGGGCAGAAACAATGGTGTCAATTCCAAGGAGAAATTTTAATTCACCAGGCCTCTCCTCTCCCTGGAATGGGAGACAGGCACTAGACCAGCGAGGGGCTGCCTTACCAGTCTTGGTGCAGAGTGAGGGCCAAGTGTGCTCAAGAGTCAGGGTCATCTGTTATCGCAGCTTCACTTCTCCCATCCTGACTGCCTTGAACCCCAGAGATCTCTGACCACAAGAGCCAGCAACGTGCAGAGCGCTTGCCAGAACATAGAGAATGGGCCAGTTGTGTTTTCAAGTGACTAGATGGGTGAAGATTTTTAGAAATATCCCCCGTGGCCTTGGTCTCACCCACGATCAGGCAGATACCTTAATTCGCCTTCGGTCAGCTTGGGAGTGTTTTCAGAAGACAGGAGGCAAAGGCAAGCAGGACTTGCTGGGTCACTTCAGGACCTAGGCAGTAAGGCCACTATTTTTAACAAGTCTGTGGTGAATGGCACGGGGCAGTCGGTGTCGATCATGGGTGGCATCGTTTCCTGGTGCAAATCAGGTGGGCAGCCTTCCTGGCTCTCACGGGCCCTGGGAGAGACCTGCTCTCCAGATGAAGTGAGCAGCACGCCTGCCTGTGCTGGGTTCTTGGGGACTTTCCTCCCTTTCTAATCAGGGACTTTCACACCTCTTGGAGCTTGCTTTTCAGAAATGAATCTGAGACGTTTAGGAATACGGTATTTGTATTCTTGACACCTTCCTTATAATTGTCATTTGCTGATGAGGTTGGTTTTGGTTTCGGTTTTCTCATCTAAGCCTCTCATCTATATTTTGTTCTGAAACACAAACAGCTTTGGGTACCAGGGAAGGCCTTCATTTCAAGAGAAATTGAAACGTGAGAAGAGACTTGTCCCACCTTTTCAAACTAAGCGTGCGGGACACAAGACTCTGATACTCCAGGCCCCGTTGGCAAATCCCAAACCAGACCCAGCATCCTGCCCCTGCTTGGAAAGGCTGGTCTCCACCTTTATCTTTCTCCCGAGTTCCAAATGCACATTTAAGACAAAGCGGAAGTGTTTGTTTCTCCTCTCCTCTATTATTTTTCTGTCTCCTGGGGCTCTGCACTTCCTGCTGGCCCTCACTGGAGACCTGAATATGGATCCTGGATGTGCAGCCTCCTGCAGGACCAGTGCCCGTGGGGCTGGCAGAATGATTTGTCTTTGGACATGTGCTTTTCTCTTTTCTCAGATTCTTGGATCAGTGCAGAGGAGGCACACCGGGTCTCAGGTTTTTGGAAAATAAAATTAAATTAGCAAGCTAGGTGGACACACCAAAATTGCACAATTTAGGTCCCATTTTCCTTGGGTTGTTTAGACAGATTGGTGCAATCTGAGTTTGCAGTTTGATCCAAAGGGGGAGTTGATTACTGGCTCTGAAATGAGCTTCCTTCATCCCCTGCGTGAGCTGGTTGAGACGCTGCGTCTAGCAGCAGCCAGGAAAGGCCTGCCAACCAGGGAGGGAGGAGAGATGGGGGAGGCGGGAAGAGGGGCCTCGAGAAAAAGTGGGAAGGTCGGGAGTTGCTAAGGACTGCCCCGCCAGGCCTGCTGCTGATTTACCAGGTGATGAAAGTCAGCTCCATGAGGCAGGCCTGGAGATGAAAAGGGAGCCCAAAGTGCATATAAAACATTCTCCCTTTGCTTAGAAACGGACAGCTGATGATGTTTCTCCAGGAGCCTGTGGAAGGGCTGGGCCGGCCACAGTGCCCTGGTCCCCATGGCCTGTGAGATGCTTCCTACACACCCGACAAGGCAAAAGTTTCTTCTGCAGCTTTTAATCCATAAGGTTGTGTGCCAGTTTTCCACAGTGATGACAGGCTGCCGGTGGTGTCTGCGGCATGCCGCGCACGCCCCAGCTTTCTTGTCCTTGAGCAAGAGCTATTTTGCTCATCAGCTTCAGTACGAGGGAAGAATTGCCGGCTCCTGTGAAGATCTTGCCATTGGGTGACCTGATAAGCAGAATGCAAATGTGCACGTGTAGCTGGAGACTGGCATCTGAAACCTCCGCACGGCTGTGGGAGTGCATTTTCTAAGTGGTTTCACAGACAAGAGATGCAGGGGTGAAGAGGGAACAGGCTAGAGGTGAGAGCTGCTGAAGGGGATGGAGAGACATGGAGTTTCCCGATTTCTTGGTCTGGGCTCCAGGGTGATATAAATTGCTTGATGTCTGGGTCAGATCTTTTGGGCAAAATATTCATAACAAAAAAAAACAAAACTCATTCTAGTTTTGGTTTTGTTTTGTGTGTGTGTGTGTCTTTTAAATTAGATATTAGTTTGTTGTTTTTTTTTTTTTGCTTTGGGAATTAAAATAGCCATTTACCCAAGGAATATTATTTGGAAGACATTTTTTAAAATAAACATTGGATTTCTTCATCCATTCTTTATAGGTAGTTTTGTGGTACACTATTACATATTGTTTTCATTTTGTAAACAATTCAGCAAACTTTTTATTAGCTCCTATGATGTGGCAGACATGCTTCTAAGAGATACAGAAACAGGGCTCTTGCTCCCAAGAACCTCTCAGCCTAGTGGGACAGTCGGATGAGCAGACAGGGGTGTCTGAATGCACATGGCAAGTGCTCTCCTAGAGGTAGTTTCTGGGAACTATAGGGACGTGGAGAAGGAGCTCCAAAGGAGCTATCCCTTCCCACAGACAGTGATGGGAGAGCTGATCTCTGCAGGCTGGAAAGGGGGTTCCTGGAAGAATATATGCCTTCAGGTTGCCGCTAGGATCTTGAGACGGCTAGAGCGGAGGGTCCAGGTAAGAGGGGGAGCAAAGAGATGAGGATGGACATTAGTTGGGATATTATAAATGTGGAGTCCTGTCTACCATACTAAGGAATTAGGATTTTATCCTCAAAAACAAAGGGAGACAGAAAAATATTTAAGCAGCAGAGTGAAATGATCAGATATGCATTTTGTAAAGATGCTTTGATAGCCAAGAAAATGGACTGGCAAGAAATGAATACTGGTGGCACAGTGTGTTAGTAGCCATTCTGATAAATTAAATTGGAAGTGATGAGGGGGGACTTCCCTGGCAGTCCAGTGGTTAAGACTCTGTGCTACTACTGCAGGGGGTGCAGGTTGGATCCCTGGTCAGGGAACTAAGATCCCACATGCCGCATGGTGCAGCTGAATTTAAGAAAAAAAAAGAAAAGAAAAAAAAAGAAATGGTGAGGGCCTGACCTTAAAACCATGGGCTCATAGAAAAGGGAGGTTTGAGAGAATCTAATCTCAACAAGTAGAAAGGTCAGGATCTGTTAATATCTGAGACTTGGGAGATGGGAGGGAAGGAGGGAGGGAGATGTAGGCAGAGGTGGTCCCCAGGATTCTGGTTTTAGAAGCGGGGTGGATGAAGAGCCATGTTCAAAATTGGGACTGGGGTGAGAGGAACAAGCTGAGAGCAGGCTCTGGGGGAAGATGTAGGTTTAAGTTTGGATCTGTGGTGATGTCTAGTAGGCAGCTGAATAAATCTGAGTTCAGAGAAGAATTCCGGCCCAGATATAGATGTATAGATTATACATAGTAGACTGGTCAGTGCAGTTGGTGACAAGGGTGTCACCAACAAGGGAGCAGATAACGAACAGTGATGTGTGACGTGAGCAGAGTTGAGGGCAGGGCAGGGCGTGTTGGGGACCACACACACACACAAGAAACCGTACAAGTCCAGGGAGACAAAAGGAAGGATGTGGCCAAAGAACTGGGAGACATTTTAGGAGATGGTTTCATGGAAACCAAAGTAGGAAAGGGTTTCAAGGACAGAGGGGTCAAAATGATCACTAAGAAGAAAATAGGTCGTAAAAATTTATCTTTTAAACTTTACCAACCAGAGCTCCTTGAAGGTTAGTGTTGTGTAGGAATGGAATCTGGATGGCAGTGGGATGGAGTGAAGAGTGAGGGAGGGAAGGAGGAGAGATAGCACTGAATGTAGAAACTGCGAAGTGTGTCTGTCCAGGGAAGGAGGAAGGGTGATGCATTTGAGACGATAAAACAAAGGAAAACACAGAAGGAGACAGAGTCCTGCCTCTCAGCCTCTTGGTCTTTACTCAAAGTAAAAATTTCCTCATTCTTATCCAATCCTCTACTCTGTCTTTAAGAGGCCTTCCCAGTAGTAAAAGAGGCAAATTTCCCCTCAAGGGCACATTCACAACAGGCATTTTTTTTTATAGAAACCAGTAGCAACCTATGCTAAGCAAATAGTGGGGTAAACAGAGTAAGATCTGATCTCATCTTGTATCAATTTTCTGGAAAGACACAAGAAACGGTGCTGGTGCAAAGTTCTCTGAGATGAGAAAATCACGATTCAAGGCAATGCAATGCCTGTGTCATCTACTGCCAGAAACCTAGGTTCTTTCTTCTGCAAAATTCAGCATTTTACTATCCTCCTGGCTATTCTTCCTTCCTCAGGCTTCACATTTACCTTCTCTTCCGTCTTTTCTGTCCATCGCCCATCTCTCATCCTCAGTTCTCCGTTGTGAATTCTTCCTTCTGCTCCGGACATTTTCAATAGTACTTTTTTTCTCTGATGTGTTGGAGTAGCTTCCCTGACAAGTGGTTTTTCTCTTTAATTTTCAGGCAGCCTTTTAAGATCTTTTAATGCTGATAATTAAAAACAACAGTAGGTGAAAGACACCTTTTCCCCAATGGATGAAATTTCCTAAATATTTGGACATGAAAAATTAAATCTAAATTCTATGTGGGAGAATAGTCATAATTGCATAATCTGTTATAAAAATAAAAGTATACTCTGGTTTCTCTTCAGATCGTATAAATCTTTCGCTATTTACTAAAGATTTCTGTGGAGAGGAACAATTCTGAGTCTTTACCCAATTTTTTGAGGCCTTGCTCTTGTGAGGCAAATAAAAAAAAAAAAATTAAAAGTTCCCAGTGACATGAGGAAGCAGAGAAGGGCTAAAACCACTAAAACACACAATTTTATAAAATTTAGAGAAAAATTCATGATTAGGAGACATCTATCAGACCACTTATTTTGTCACATTTTTTGGCAGGTCAACCTGCTCATGGCAACATCTTTAGACAAATAAAAATGAACTACATGGGGCATGAACACACTTGTGAAGATGGTGACAATGACACCCATCTCCTTTCTGGTCTCAGTCTACTCAGCCTCTTCTCCTGTGGAGAAGGAACCTGTCGGATGGGGACCTGAAATGTTGCTAGGGTGGAGCACGGACCTTGGATCCGAGCTCTCTGGATGCGATGCTTCTAGGCATCCTCTCTGCAGGGCAACCATGGTGACTCCTGGGCCCTAATCAACCCCCTGCCTCTTAAGACCCACTCCTTCTCCCCCAGGGTCCTCCAACCAGAGAGTAGGCACTTCATCTTCTCTGTGAATGAAGGAGAGTGTCAGCTGGTGAGAACGTGTCTCCTGGGCTTACTTGTATGTATGTGCATCTTCTTAAAGGGATTCTAACTTCAGAATCTAGATGGAACCAGGTGTGTGATATTGGACATCCCTGGGGCAGTCACCTCACTGTACCTGCAGGGAGAAACCAGCGTTCTCCCCTTTGGCTTCCTGCTTTTGACCTGGGCAATAAGGAGAGGAGAAGATGAAGGCTTAAGAAGAAAGGTACCTGGGGTACAGCCTAGAGATGCTTCCATCAGGCATCTGCCTCCTGCTGTTAGACCAACGCTGGGGGGAAAAGAACTGAGTCAGGTGGTTTTGGATCCTTCAATGGATGGGCTAGCTCTCTAGCAGAGGGCCAGCTTCCCAGGGAGGAAGAGACCCTCACGTGAGCAGGCCTGGGTGTTGAGAGCTTTTTAGCAAACCACCAGGAAGCAATGCCACGGGTGGTTTGGAATGTGATCTAAGCACCGAGGGACATTGGCTGACTGCGGAAAGGCTCTACGCCCTGGGAGCCCCCAGCCCTTGCTTCAGTGTAATTGCAAAAAGCCAGGTAACAGCTGAGCCTGCCATTTGGGCAGCTGGGGTCCTCTCTCTCCCTGAGGGATTGGCTCCCCTGCAGAGAAGTCTTCTTCTGCCATAAGCCCTCCCTGCAGCTCACACTGGAGCTCAGAGCCATGGCCTTTCCCTGCCCCTCTTCAGAAAGTGGCTCCTGGCTGCGGGCTGGCTGGCTCTCCCACGGCCCAGAAGCTGCAGGAGTTCTCCGTGCTTTTCTCCAAGCTGCAGCAGGACGTGGGAGGCTTGATGCCATCCCGATTCAGCTGCCAACACAGAACCTCCCCCTGCGCCACCCGCCATCACCCTCTCGCTGCCCTTTCAGGGTCCGGCTGCAGGGCCCCGCCAGGAAAGGTCACCCCGTGATGCCACAGCTCTCGGCATCCTGCTCCCCTGCCAATGGCTGCTAAGGTTTTCAGGCTGTGAAATGAATATTTCATTACCTTAGGAAGGGGAAAAAGATTAAATTAATAAAATGACGATAAGAAAAGGATAACCTGACTTCAACCCTTTTATTATGCTTCCCAACTAGACAGCAAATTGCGTTCTGGGGCTTCTGCTTAGATGGCTGTAAAGAATCTCACTTTTGCTTTCAAATTAACCTGTCAAATCATATATTTATAAAGGAATGAAGGGAAGAAAATGAGGGGCCTAGGTAGTCCTACGCATCAATTAGAGGAAATTAATTACAATTTACCTGCGTTAGCGCATTCATACCCTCAGATTACTGAAGGGATGTCTCTGTAACAGGAAGGGAGTCAAAACAGACCACTCGGTGGGGGATGGAGAGGGAGGGGTACCCTGGGTCCACCGCGAGGGGGGAAAGGGGGGACGGCTGGTGATGTAAAGGATGCTGGCAAGTAGATGTCCTGTATGTTGATGCAGAAGCCTCTAATGATGACATACTTTGATGAAGCAACTTTTGAAAGGACCTCCATGCTCTGCAGTAATGAAGTGGGCATTCACGTGCAATAATACTGCAAACCTGCATTTAAGGATAGAGCCTCTCGCTGTCAACAAATATCACAGAACAAAAGGCAAATGCGCGTTTCCTCTTCCTATGGGGCACTGATAGGAAAGGATCACAGCAGAGGAGGTGAGGAAGGGATAGGAAGGGGAGTCTGAGTCTCCTTTTAAGTAGCTCCTCAAATGTGCAGAATGGCATCGGGTTCTGAAGAAAGTTCGGGAAAGTCAGTAGCATAGGACTCCTGAACACCGAGGTAGAAACAACGCGTGGGACAAAAGTCAGCTACTTAGCAGATTATACTTTGAATCTTTGTCTCTGTTTCTCTTAACTGCGAACAAGGGTGCCGTTTTGCTTCATGCAAGCATTCCTGAGGCCCTCCGGAAGGTCAAGGGTAGATGCAGTCTGTTCCCCGGGGACCTCACACTTGCTCCTAGTGCTGGTGGGAGAGGCGAGGTTTCGATGGCTCTGTGGTCTTTTTCCCCCGTGGGAAGCTCAGCTGAGATGTGTGCTGAGACCCAGAGAACTCCAGACCAGAGCTCCCTGCTGGGTCTCCCAGCTCTTCTCTCTGGGCGTCCTGACACCTCCTGTGATGGAGCAGACACAGGGGCACGAGGGGCGTCTGCACCGCCTGCTGCGTGAGGGGCCGAAGACCGGGTTTGGGTGGTTGGCAAACCCTTGAGCGCTCGAAGACTCCGTTTCCTCATCTGAAAAATTAGGTTAATTAAAACTGCAGTGTTCTCACCCCATTCTTCTTTTAAAGATCACAATGTACGTATGAAAGCTCTTGGTGAGCTCTAAAGAGCTGTACAGATTCAGGGAGTACAGATGTGCCGCTGCAGGCCGCTCTCCCTTTAAAAGGGGTGCTTTTTTCCAAGCCAATACATCTTTCCTCCCTCCCCCCCGTCTCCCATCTTCCTGCACTCCAGCAGCTGAATGCAAAAGCAACTTTGCCAATCATGGGGGAGTCTCTGACGCCCATTAGATCTTTGTTTTCCTCTCTAAAAAATTGTTTTCTCTCCCCTCTGGGGTTGATGAATTATTGATGTCTTTGAAGTAGTTTCAGAAGCCACTGTCCGGGGAGACATTTCCCTGGCAGGGGGCCGTGTGGCTTCCTGCTGGTGCACCCCGTTCTTCTCCGCGGCCGCTCGCCCAGCTCTGCCCCCATCTGGCACAAATGCTTCCAATGGAAGCACCCATTTCACTTGCATGACTAGGACCCTGGGGTCCATTGGAGGCTCCTGTGGCCCTGCAAGAACTGGGGAGGGGGGGGAGGGAGAGAGCCAGGTGCCCAAACATCACATGGTTTCATGTTTTAAAGAGGGCGCTTTAAACCATCGCCACACACAGCTGTGGGTTCAAATAACTGAAGCCCTGACATGTGCTGATGCGGCAGCTAACGGCACAGGCTGTGCAGTCCTGGGCTTAAGCCCCGCCATTTAGTATCTGTGTCAACGTGGGCAGGTTTCACAACCTCTGTGAGCCTGGGCTTCCTCCCCTGTAAACTGAAGCTGATGACAGAACATCTCGGGGTTGTTGGAGGGTCAGGCAACATCCACACAGAGGGTTAGCTCAGTGCCGGGCAGACGGCGAGGGTCCAATCCGCTTTAGCGTGTGTCATTACTGCCCTTGTGCCTCCAACGTGCAGTTGATAGATCTGTGAAGCTATTTCCTCATTTGTGAAGCGGGGGCGGGTGAGGAGGGTGAAGATGTCCAAGACGCGTTTCCCAAGGCCACCTTGAAGGTCTAGTGAGATGACCAAGGGGGCTGCTCCCACAGGGCCCGGACTGAGGCGAGAGCAGGGTGAGCAGGTGGGCAGCCTCAGTCCTTCCTGGAGGCACAGGCTGCGGGGCCACGTGCTGGTGTCCCTCTGTGGGCAGGGACAGGTTCTCTTAGCGGACAGGCTCTGGATGGTGCCTTTCCCAGTGCTGAGTGGAAGCGCCTCGGCCCGTTAAGCATCACTGTTAGTTACTCACCGTCCGCGTCCCCACCTTCCCCAGCATCACCATCCTCACTGCCCCCGCGGGGACTCTGTTTTGATCTCGCCACGGAGCCTCCACTGACCCGGGGGTCTGCCGTTCAGACCGCAGGCTCACCGAACTAAGGCGTGTGTTCGGGGCAGCCTCAGGGGTCACCTGTGCAGCCCCAGGAAGCAGACAGCGGCTTTGTGAGCCTGCAGGACGCTCTGACAACGAAAGGGACAAGGTGTCCGCAGCTGACTGTTAAACAGAAAACTGGCGTTTATCCTCTCAATGACAGCGACAGGTGTGGCTGTGGGGACTGAGGGAATCTGGAGGGGGCAACTGGTTTATCGGTAAAATATGGAATAGTAGAGGGGATAGAAAAGAGGAAACTTAAATTTTGGGTCTTTTTTTGCAATGAAATTGGCATTGCTGTACGTGGAGCGGGGAGGACAGGAGATGCCTGGGGCTCCCATTGCCTTCCCTCACAGGTAGGCTGGGAAGAGTAAGAAATGGGAGTTGTGGTGGGAAAACACACGGGTTTTATTCTGCAGTGTCGAAGTGGAAGATTTTCTCATATCCACACATCAGGGTTCACCTTAGTCTCTTGTAGGACCTGCTGCAAATGTTGTCGTTGACAATTCTTAATTTCTGTGACCGCATTTGCAAGTATCATGGTGCGTGGCAGAGTTAGGGTGAACAAAAAACCTAAATAACAGGCCTTCGCGGGGGAAGAGGAGGGCCATCAATTTAGATATTTCAACTGCTCAGTAGAATTGAAGTAGCCGTCTGGGTGCTTTGCTTTCCCCAGTTCAGAGAGCAGGTGTATTGTGGTGTTCCGACGGAGGAGAACAGGCTGGCAGTGCGGAGGGACTGTTCTCCCCACCCCTCTTGGCCTCACCCTCTCTCCCCGCCCCAGGACGGAGGCAGCAGGCCCCTTGGGAGTCAGAACCCTGATCCTGAATCTCGGTGGTTACTCTGCCGTGTCATCCTCTAAGAACTTCCCTCCTTTCCTGTGTCAGCTGTCACCCTGGGCAGCCACGCCCCGACCGGGTGCCAGGTGTTTTCCACACTTGGAGGCAGGATCTGAGCTGTGTCCTTGTCCCAGCCGATGCTTCCTGCCTGTCTGACCTCGAACAGATCACTTAAACTCCGGGCCTCGTCTCTGCCATTTGTAGGGTTGGGGCACCAGGACCGTCCCCGATTGCCACCTCTGGGGGTGGTGGGGACAGAATGAGGACTGCTATGGTCTCCTTGGCCGCAGCAGCCCTCTGTCCTGCAGGCCTGGAGGCCAGTCTCAGGAGACGTGGGCAGAGCTTCCAAACCAGTGCCCCTGGGCTATGAAAACCAATGCCCCGTGGTGATTCCCCTCCTCATCTGGGGGAGGTTGGAGTGAAACAGCCATTTCCATTTCCTGATTGCAGCAAGGAGCAGGGTCCAGAGGTGAGGGGGCGTCCACAGGCTTCACTCCCAGCCCCCCCCCCCCGCCTCCTCGGGACTCTCCCTGTACAACTTACCTGATCGACATCATCGGGCCACAAGGTCCGTCAAAGATGGAGTGAGGCAGTGGGCAAACCTCACTTCACAGCACCTGGACCACAGAGGGGGCCTTCAGTTGGCAGAGAAGGAGAGGGAATCGAAGCTTCCTGTGCATCTCCCCAAGGGAGGAGGGAAATGAGACCCCTGGTTCTAAAGGGTGACTAAGTGTCTGCCTCTAAAAGGCAGTTACTCTGGGGAAGGACTGTGGCAGAGCCCTGGTCCCATAGGATGAAATCCTCGCCTTTGACACCACGTGTGTCCCTCCTGCTCCCATCAGATGGGTATCTAGGGAGGGAGCAGGTGAGCAGAAAGGAGAAAGCACTTGTTTGAGTGGCCACTTGGGGACAGGCAGTGAGCTGGGGGATTGGAGTTAAATGTGACCATCATTCCATTTTTGCAGATGAAGGAATGGAGGTTATAAACTAGCTGAGTCAGCACAGCTGATACATACGGGGAGTCAGACGGTGAATTCCTTGAGGACAGGGGGTTTTTCCTCCACAGTTTCGTACAGCCAGGGCCTGCCTGCTCTGGTGCCTGGTGCTCAGTAGCACTGATTTAAAAGTAAATAAATGGCAGAAGCAAGACAGGGTGAGCTGGCATCTGGTGCACCACATTAGCGTTTGTTGGGCCTTCAGGAAGTGTCAGGCAAACCACCTGATCTCTTGTATGCATGTATATTCCTTCATTTAATTCCCACAAACCCATCCCAGGTAAGCTTTATCATGCTGTCTTACAAACCACACTCACTTGCTACTGTCCAAGTAAATGCTGTTTATAATCAGAATTGGCCTTCATTCTGCTCGGGTGATGGGTTCTCTATATTGTGAAGCAGGTGGGCGTTTCTCATCTACCTGTCTGCTCAGATGGTACTTCCCTTCTCCCAGGTGCTGCCCCTGCCAGTGGCTGGTCAGCCTAGATTTAGCCCATCTCAGCCTTGTCCTCCAGCCTATCAAAATCTCATAGCTCCTCAAAGCCCCCGTGACCTACTGCCACCCTGGTCTTGGCCATCGGCCCCTCTCCCTTCTGAATGGTCCGCAGACTCGCTTTGCCCTCTGTGCTCTGTCCGAGGTGCTGAAGCCAGAGCCTGCTTAAGAAAATGGCACAGCAAGTCAGGCAAAGGGTTACAACCTCAGAAACAAAAGCATCCCTCGGACAAGCTGTTTGAAGTGCGTGTAGGGGAGAGGCTGGGAGTCCTGACGCTCAAGGATTGGGTCCCGTGCCCTGTTGCTGACTGAGTCTGCTCTTTCAGTATTAGATGGGGCTGCCGTGGAGACGTTTAGTTAAGTATGCTCCGTCCATCCTGCCCCTGCCGAGGAGAAACATGCCCGGGGAGATGCTGCTGCCTCTCAGCACTCCACAGAGGTCAGGAGGGGAGCGGCTGACAAATGCGACAGCTCTTTTTAGAAGTTTAACCTCAAACGTGACTTTCCCTCCTTGTCCATACGGCGCCAGCCCTGTCATGTTAGGAGGTCTGGGCAGTGAGTCCTCCGGGTTAGCAGAGACAGCCCAGGGTGCGGGATGGAGCTGTGGTGGTGAACGTCTCTGCATCCTCATTGGTTGTGGCCCCTCCTCCCAGAGCCCAAGGGGTCTTACCCAGAGGCCAGCACATTCGTCATCCCCACGGCCTTATCAAGTGGGCCATTACTGGCCATCATTAGCCCCATTTCTGTCAAGCGGTCAGAGTCCCAGAAAGGCTGAGGGATGTTTCCGGCAGTGCATGGCCGGTGAATGGTCAGCCTGGAGTGAAACTCGCAGAATTTTAGTCCACTGCACCAGTCGTGGGTCCATGCTAGCACTTGCAGAGGGGGATAATAAAACCTCTTCACAGAGCTGACATCGTTAGAATTGTATATCAGCACCTTAACACCTTGTAAGGTATTTACTAGTGTCACATGGTCCTGGTCTTCTCTTTACAACATACATTTGAAGTTTAGTGCAGAGGCCTCTAACTTCTTGGGGTCTAGGAAACCAACTCCTTGACATATATAAAGGTCAGGAAATTAAGGTGTTGACCTTGGTACTGAATCTTTTCATTCTTTCAATTGCCTGTATCCTAAACCTAGCTTTACAAATTGCAAGGAGTTATATGGGAAGCTGTGAAATCTGGGGAGGCCGTACCCAGGAAGGTACAGTTGGTGAGGCTTTCTGAGATGGGCCATGATGTGCTCGGATGCTGGAGGAGAGAGGGCACATCTCCAGGGATCAACATTCTCCTGGTAGGGTACCAGCCAACCATTGGAGGGAAGGTCCATCAGCAAATGTAGATCACTATCAATAATTGAAATTCAGACTTAACCAGGTCTTTAGAGTAGAGGACAACACTTCATTATTTTTTCTTCTCTAATTAATCCCCTATTAAACTCACAATAGCTCCTTCAGATATTTGCCATTTTTAATACTCCCAAATCCATCTCTGTCTCCCTTTTTTTCGCTCAACTCCTGCCTTACTTTATATAGAAAAATTGAGCCCATCTAGTGCAAACTCACTCTTTCTTCTCCCCCGACTTTCTTTTTTTGTTGTTGTTGTTGAATTTTTGAATTTTGTTTTATTTATTTTTTTATATAGCAGGTTCTTATTAGTTATCCATTTTATACATATTAGTGTATACATGTCCATCCCAATCTCCCAATTCATCACACCCCGCCCCCCCTCCACTTTCCCCCCTTGGTGTCCGTACATTTGTTCTCTACATCCCCCGACTTTCTTGACACCATCCTCCTACTCCTTGTCACTGTGGCTCCAACTCCTAGAATGTTCCTCTACTTCTCTTCTCCTCACATTCGGTCAGCAGCCACAGCCTGCCCATGTGGTCTGCCCTTCAGCCCGGACCCCTTCTGACACACAGCCACCAGCACTGCACTGTCTCAGAGCCTCCTGGTCCTGCCTCACCTTCAGTGTGGTTTTCCTATGTCCAGACCCTTCTTTACACAGTGCAGCTTGCCCATTGCCTTCAGCATTATCTTCCTAAAATACAGGTTTTGTCCATTCACTCTTTTTTTAAAAGTTTGATTGGAGTATAGTTGATTTACAATGTTGTGTTAGTTTCAGGTATACAGCTAAATGAATCTTTTATACATATACATATATCCACTCTTTTTCAGATTCTTTTCCCGTGTAGGCATTACAGAGTATTGAGTAGAGTTCCCTGTGCTATACAGTAGGTCCTTAGTAGTTATCTATTTTATATATAGCAGTGTGTATGTGTCAGTCCCAGTCTTCCAATTTATCCCTCCCCTGACCTTACCCCCCTGGTAACCATAAGTTTATTTTCTACATCTGTAACTCTATTTCTGTTTTGTAGATAAGTTCATTTGTAGCCTTGTTTTAGATTCCACATACAAGCAGTATCATATGATATTTATCTTTCTCTGTCTGACTTACTTCACTCAGCATGACAATCTCTAGGTCCATCCATGTTGCTGCAAATGGCATTATTTCATTCTTTTTTATGACTGAGTAATATTCCATTGTATATATGTACCACATCTTCTTAAAAAACTAAGACTAGAGCTACCATATGATCCAGCAATCCCACTCCTGGGCATATATCCAGAGAAAACCATAATTCGAAAAGATACACGCACCCCAGTGTTCATTGCAGCGTTATTTACAATAGCCAGGACATGGACACAACCTAAATGTCCATCGACAGATGAATGGATAAAGAAAATGTGTTCATTCACTCTTATGCTCACAAGGTTTCCACGGCTCCTTGCTGCGTTCAGAACAAAGCATAAACGCTTAAGCCTCACACTTAAAACCCTCAACAACATGAGCCTACCAAACTCTCCAGTATTCTTGTCAGCAAAACTTTTTCTCTCCTTCTCTACCCACTTCTTTTACTGACCAATTTAATAATTACCTTTCTCTGGTTTACCATTAAAACATTCCTTCTTGCTATAATTTCCTTTCCTAGCTTCGTCTGCTTCCATAATTGCCAGCCAACATGATAAATAACTTACAAAGCTTAAGTAAATTCTACCTGTCTTAACTGTCCTATCATATACACCACCATCCCCTACCTTGACAAAATATGTCTTTCCCGTCCAATTCCAGTGCAGTCTGTAATTGTAGTGGACCACTCATCATGAATCATAGTCAGCCTTAGATTAATTAGTGGTAGATACCTCTGTTTCTCCAATTTCTTTCACAGAAATTGGTGAACAAAGCTCTGATCACTCTGTGTTTCCCTCAAAGAATCAGGCAAGCATAATTTAGCAGCCCAAAACATATTTGTTGAAATGAATTCTCACTTGGTCTCACCTCCATTTCCTACCAGTCTCCATAGACCGCCTGAAGACTGAGTTCCCATCTGGTCCTGTTGTTTCTAAAGAGTCCAGGATTTTTCTTGCTTAGATACCCAAGAAGGAGTTGTTTCCTGCTTCCCAGAAACTTCAATTAATTCACTTCTCTTTTTGCTAATGTCCCTTTGTCTCTCACCCAGATGTCTGAGTATTGTCTTTGAGTTATTGCTTGAATTAAGACCCATAGCTCCTTTTTTTTCACTAGAAAATGATAGAAGCATCTCTTACTTGCCTATTAACAAAGAACATGTAAACTTAGTTGCAGTTGTTAGAATATAGACATTTGGTCATTTGTCCAATCTATTTGTAGTGTGATTGGATATCAGCTGCTAAATATACATTTATAGGAAGTAGGACCATAATCACATCATCCATTCACTCAGTGAACATTTATGAAGTGCCGACTGTGTGCCAGCCGCCATGTGGAAGGCTGTTGGTGGATGGGAAGGCAAAGCAAGGGCTTCCCCGAGCTCACAGGAGGATGCTCTTCGTAGGGCCACTCATATCAGGTCCATCCAAGTTGCCATCACTTCTGGCTTTGGCGGAATTTGAAACGGATGCACCCTCCAACTGAAGAAATAAAGCTCATAATTGCTGAGAAAGGTAAAAAGGAAAGAGAGAGGGACAAGGAAGAAGGGCACCGTGTTTCTGGATGGTGTTGGCATGTTTTATCCCTTTGGGCGCGAGCCAGGCTCAACTCAGGATTTGTGTCAGGCAGGTGGGAGGGAGGGGGTGAGGAGGGTGGAGACTGGATCCTCATTAATCCCTGGCGACCACCCCGAGGAGCAGCGCAGCCAACCAGAGGTGAGCTGCTGTTTCTCCCCTGTTCTTCCAGCAACTGAAGGGTCCTTCGTGCAAGGATAAGGATGGCACTCCTCCACACATCCGCTTCTTGAAATTCCCCTCAAAGTCCTCTCATCGGGAGAGGGAGGAGAACAGGATACAAGGAGGCAGGCAGACCCTGACTAAGTGGTCGTATCTTCACTCTGAGACAGAAAACAAGAACCAGGCAAAACAGCACGGGCTCAAGGGCCCGCCGAGCCCCCTCCGTTGTCACGTGGCAGGGTCTTAGGAGTCCTCTGCCTCCCTCCTCCCCTCCCGCGTCCTGCCTCTTAGGAAGAGCGACGTGGTCTATAAACCCGAGTTGCAGGTAGTGCTACAGAGATGGAATACGTAGGTCTGTGGGAGAAAATAACAGCAACAGTATTCAGCAGCAGTTTTGACACTTATGAGAGAGTGGCAAAGTGGAAAGATAAGTACACAATTTCTCCAAGAGTCCTAGCTTCTGGTTGTGAGATTTAGGACAGGCCAAGGAAACATTCCTTTCCTCACGAAGAAAAGGGCACAGACGGATTCATCCTTCCTTTATCCCACATTTGCTCTGGGTTTCAGCCGAGATGAGATTTGGGGAAGTGCTTTGAATGGTGTATTTGCTACTCTAAATAATTCTACATGTTACAGTTGACAACCCACAGATCTTAGTACTTAATGCAGAAAGAGTCATCTTTTCCCTCTCCCAGGTCACAGTCCTTTGTAGATCATCCTGGGACTCAGATCTCCCCATGCCGTGGCTCTGCCATCTTCAGACAGCTTGCTTCAAGGCCATGCTGGCTGTTCTGACCACAGAGGGTGAGAGAGAGCTTGCCCTCAGCCTGGAACTGCACGTTACCTTGCCCACATTCCATTCAGGAGAAGCACTGACAGTGTTCTATCGAAATGTAAGGCAGCTTTGCAATGTGGTCTGTGTGAGCCCCACAGGGAGAAATGGGCCTTGTGACCAGCTAGCCCCTGCCTGCCTCAGCCACTATAGGTTATTGCTCAAATGTCATCTGTCATTCTATCTAGCAAATAGATAGTCCAGGGCTTTCTTCCTCCAGGCATCCCTCCAAGATCCGCTGTGCTCTGCAATCAGAGTCATCAGCTAAGGACACCCCATGGAGCAGATATTCAGTACACATGTGGCTGACACGTGGTCCCTGGCCATGTCTGAGGACAGTAGCCACCATGGCCCATGCCTGAGCTGCACAATTATATTCATGTTGAAGGATGGGTGGTCCAGGAGTGTGAAAAGGTCCTTGGCAGTTTCTGCCCAGGCTGTGTCGTACAGACAGTCATGAAGGGAAAGGGCTCAGATGTTGGCCTGAAGCCATCAGAATGGCCGTTATCAACAGCTCTCTCTCTGCCTACCATGCTCACCCGCACACGGAGAGCTGCTTCTCCCGTCCGTGCCCCCCTCACAGCTTTGCCTGATTCATCAACCACTTAGGGTTTCAGTAGAGATAAGCATCACTTACATTCAACAAAAATCATTGAGAACCTAGTGTTTGCTGTGTACGGACAGGACGACAGCTGTGAGTAAAGTCAAATCTCAGACCTCTAAGGTTTTAGAGTCTAGAGATAAAAATAATAAACAAGAGACAATGTGTAGTTAGTATTGAGTCAGCAATACCCACAAAAACGCAAAACGGGGTGAGAGGAGGCTAAGGAACTGGGGCTCTGGCTGCAGTGCTTTGAGTGGGCTCTAGGCTCCCATCCGAAGCTGCACAGACCTGCAGACAGCAAAGATGGCACGGACACAGGTCCTGCGAGCCATAGACCAATTGTTCTGACCAGAGCAGAAGAAAGATTCTTAGATTAGGGGACAAACCAAGAAGACACTGAGTGCCAGGCTACAGAGTTTTGATTTTATTTATTAAACATTTTGGAAACTTTTGTGGTTTACCTTAGTGAAGTTGTACTGTCAGAACATCATGTTGAGAAATTATTCTTTTGGTAGAGGACATGATGGATTGGAACAGAGGTGAAACTAGAGAAAAGTTATATCAATAATAACTACTACTTACCGAGGAGAATTTACTCAATATGTGACTATGTGCTTGATCTTATCAACCACTCTGTGTGGCCTGTACTATTATTATGTTATTTAATTGCCCTAACAAAAGGCAGAGTGTGGGCTCTCACCCACTACACCCTTAAATACCAGGGACTTGGTGTAGAGATCAGAACAGCTGGGAAGTCGATGGGGTGTGATGAGAAACCGGGAAGAGGGATGAGGCAGAGATGGCGAAGATGGTCGGATGTGCCGATGGCTCGGATTTAGGGGATAAAGGAAGTGTGGAATGTTTATCCACCTTTTCATCCTGGATGATTCTAGAAAAGGGATACTGTTAGGGAAATTAGGAGAAGATTTTAAGGAGGGTGAGAAGGTCATTTTGGCTTTAGATACGTTGAGGTTCAGGTGACAGTGGATGAAGGGGGCAGCTGTGCTGTGGTCCAAGAGTTTATCCTCCTCCAGCAGAGAAAGCAGATTTCAGTTCTCAGCTGGGAAGACCCCGGAGCAGTGCCCAGGAGGCAAGGGAACATGGGATCAGGGAAAGATACGGAGTCACCATGTCGAGGCGACCCTTAGGAAGTACAACAGTCTGTAGGACATGAGGGCGAGCGACAGAGGGTTAGGGCGTCAGGAGAGCAGAAGAGAGCTGGGGTGGTCCTCGTCAAGAGAGGACCATGGGACCCAGTGAGAGGAAGGCCGTTGTGTCCAGTAGCATCCGAATACTTGTTGGATCCAGTTCTGTACACACAGAGGTTCTGGTCCAAAGGATGATGGAGAGCAAGAGAGAGAGATAGAAGAACATGTGCGTTTTGTGGGGCTGGGTCTACAGGCAGGAGTGGAGGATGCCAGTGGCGAAATGGAGAGCGGACAGTGCAACTCCAGGGAAAAGCCCAGCCCTGGACGGAGACCATCCTTCCTGCTGCCCCCGCCCGTCCCCTCCTGCAGTCACGGGATCTCACTTCCCGGGGCAGCCTCTCTCAAGTTCACACACTCTCGTTTTAAACTCACGTTGTTTCCTCCTTTCCTTCTTGCTAAGACTCCCCAGTCACCTCAGGAAAATCACACTAGTCTTTATTTCCGTTTGTCGGGAAAATGTAAAAGACCTATTCTAACTGAGCAGTGAGAAGAGCCTTCGCCCTTCTCATCTCCCTGAAAACTCAAGCCGACATTCACGTGGGAGATCAGACCAATAGCAATAACATCCCCGCTCCTACAGCCTCTAAAATATCAGAGGCTCCCGTTATAGAATCAGCCTAACCTACCTACCCTCTTCTAATTAATCATCCGTATCTCTTTACATCTCTGTCTTCAACAAGTACCTCTGCAGGGCTCTTTCAGAAGAGGGTGTGTTTGGAGGCAAACACACTGGGTTCAAATTCCAGCCCCACCTCTTACCAGTGAACACCAGGTGACCTCAGCCGTATGGTGGGAATAGCAACAGAGCCCGTACCTCACTTGGTTGGTGTGGGGATTCCATTAGTTACTATATTGAAACCCTTAGAAGAGTATCTGGCACACGGTGGGTCCCGTGAGTGCTGGCAGGGACCACTGATGCTGGTGAGTCATGCAAGGATGGATACGATGCCACCTCTATCCTCAGTGAACTCTCATAAAAGGGAGAATGTTTCGTTTCATCGTTTTCATATGTTGCTTAATTATTAGTGTAGCAGGACCATAGGAGAGGAATTTAGTTACATGAAGGGTTAAAGTTATTTTTGTGAGCCCGCCCGCCCGTGGAGGACACTGCCAACCATTAACAGCATTATATCTGGACGAACCCTTGCTGAGCTCCACACAATCAAATGAACAAATCCCTAGGAGATGCGTCCTCCTGTGAGCTGGGGAACACATCATGCACTTAACATTCAGGGTCTGTTCCTTTGGCCGGAGAGGGGGTTCATATGTCCTGTGACACTCTGTGGGTTTATGAATGAGAAGGGACTTCTACCATTGGAACATCCCTGGAGATGGTGGGGAGCCCAGGAAAGGCAAGTCCCTTGCAAGGCATCTCGAGGGAGGCTGTGCAGGAGGGGACAAGAAGGGATCCCCTAAGACATGGCTTTGGAGCCATTACAACCGATAGCACCACTGGGGTGGGAGAGAGCTACCCCTCCCACCTGTGGGAGGGGGAGTCTCTCTTGTGGGATGTGGTGATCCAGGAGGAGGAGGAATGGTGATGGAAGACGAGTTTTGTGCCGTGGAGTCACGAGCAGATCGTCCTACTTTTCAGATGAAGAAATTTGATTTTGAGAGGTTAGGAGACTCTCTCCAAATTAGAAGCAAATTCTGGCTCTCCAGCCACCCTAGAGGATCCACGATGAGGCTTCCCTAATCTCCGCTTCCCCACATGGCTACCTCCATTGAACAGTGGCTCTTCCTACAAAGGGTTCTTCAAAAGAACCTGTGTTTTAACTTCTCGGTGCATTTAGTTTGCTGTCTGCAAACCTCTCTAGACTGTCCCCACTTTGACTGGAGGTCGATTTTTCTGGCCTGCTAAGAGCTTCTGATGTTCCTGGAAAGTGCAATTTGCTGCTAAAGTGCGAAACTTCACCGTCAACGGAAAGGGGAGGAATAGGAAACAAACACACGCTTGTTTCCCGGGCAGGAGAAAGGGTGCAAAGTTGCAGTGGGCCTCACTGCAGGCCAGGACTGGCACCTGTTTCGTGCCCCCTTGGCATTCAGAGAGGGTCACAAAGCGGCATGAAATGGGAGCTGGGGACACACCAAGCTCGGCGCTAGGAATCCGGCAGGTATCAGAAGCCAGCCCGTATTCACTCTTACAAAGCACGTAACTGGTGAAAGACATCTGGAACTCCTGACATACTTTTTATGTATCCGTCAACCCTCCTTATTTAAAACAAACAAAAAAGCAAAACATGTCAGAATATTTAATAGCAAAAGTGTTGAATTATTGTTCTTCTCTGTGCCTAAGTAAGATTCCAGAATAATGTAAACCTCAGTTTTAAGTAGAGTTTAAAACAATAAATGAATAAACAGTGTAAGAACACCATTTATCCCAAAGAAGCTTCCTTACCTTCCCAAAAGAATGAATGCTTTTTCCAGACAGAATAGTTGATCAAGCTTGAACTCATTAGGAAAAGCCAAGAATTAGAAACATTTTCCAAGAGAGGCTCAGCCAAATGCTCTGTAAAAAATAATTCTCTCTCTTTTTTTTTTTTTTTTTTTGGACTATTTCCACATAAAAGCTCCCTGTTGTTAAATGGGCCCTGTATCAGTGATGACAAAATCATCCTTCACGTTAATGGTACTTTTGGCCTTTTTTGGTCCTGGAAATATGCAAATTTTTGAGGGCATCAGTTTCAATTGTTTTCCCAAAATAGTTTGCCTTTTTAAAGGCAGATTTCTGATGACCATTGTCTTTTGCTAAAAAATGATATCGCCTAAAACACCCCCGCAAAATATCAACCTCTGCACCAAATGCGCACACGCACACACACACACAAACAGTGCACTGGCTTTCCTTAACGAATACCTAAAGCCTACACGTTCCAGATCCTTCAAAATCCAGCCGCACCCTAAATTTCCAATTTATTTTCCAGTGTAGCATGTCCTCCCACCCCTCCCTCCATTATCCTCTCTTTCGCTCTCCCCTGAGAGCTCCTACTCTTTCCAGCCTGTGCGCCCCTCCTCCTTCCATATGTTGAAAGCCCACCCGGCCCACAAGGAAACAGCTCTATTTTTAGTGTTGGACGATTCCACAGTTGTGCTGCAAAGCCTTCCGTAGCGATCTGGATCCTGCTTGCGGGGCCTTTTCCCCAGTTGGCCCCTGCAGTGCTTGCAAACTACCCTCTGAAAGCATGAGGACAGAGTGATGAGCTTGGCCAGCGCTGAGAGCTCAGCCTGCCTTGTTTGAGGGTGGGTTTGGGTTTGGCAGTTTATCCCCTCCTGCTGTTGCCCTGTTTCTCGCCAGCGCCCTTCTGCCCAGAGAGAAACCAGTCTTAATGCATGCAGGACTAATTCTTCTCACCTGTGTCCTCCTCTCAGCCTCAGACACCGCATCCCCGAGCATCTGCAGGTGCCAGGAATGAGTTTCTCATCCTAAGTGGATAGACTCTTAGGTCTTCTGAATAAATATGGGTGAGAAGCAGACTATCACAATGGGCCTGCGAAGGGTAATGATATCTCTTGGTCAATATTGCTTTTTTTTTTTTTAATCCCAATCTCTCAATTCATCACACCACCGCCCCCCTGCCACTTTCCACCATGGAATTCTGCAGCTGTTGTTAGATGGCAAGCCTCCAGCTTGGGTAATTACATTCTGCTTACCTTTGTTTCTCTTGTAGTTTGAAGATAACTTATTCTTCATGGTTTTTTTCCTAAATAAAACAAAGAAGCCTGTTTTTGGTGTTGCTATTTGCAGCGGCAACAGGGGCGGGACAAGGCAGCAGAGCAGAGAAAGAGAAAGACCACCTTAGGAGGGCACGGGCCCGGCCGTGTTCTAGGGGGGGCCCTTAGATCCACAGGGCCTCAGTAGTTTTGCATCCATCTTTTGGGAATCGTATTCTCTACCCTGAGTTGTTGCCGGAATTACATAGGATAATGCCGGTGATCTGCCACATGGAAAATTTGACTGGGTGACTGGGTAGGGACCACCTTAACAGAGTGTTCCATGCAAGAGAGGAAACCCTCCTTCCCTCTGGAAGCTGAGCTGGTTTCTACCAGCTGTTAGAAAAGAGCACCGCTGTGGAGGGCGAGGGGGTGACCTCATGACCGCCTCCTGATCGAAGATGGGGGCTAACGCTATGGAAGGGAAACAGCACAGGAATAGGGGTCTTGGAGTGGGCTTCTGGTCAACCA
Organism: Eubalaena glacialis; assembly: GCF_028564815.1. Taxonomy (NCBI): domain Eukaryota; kingdom Metazoa; phylum Chordata; class Mammalia; order Artiodactyla; family Balaenidae; genus Eubalaena; species Eubalaena glacialis. Next base: position 1,578,992 of record NC_083725.1, read on the forward strand.
GCTGCCAACCAGCTGACCACTCTCTGGTCATAAGGTCATCGTGCTCGTCCTAAGGCCCTCAGTAACAAGCAGGGGTAAATAGTACTTCAGCTGTTATTTGTTATTATGAATATTTTTTATTATGAGTAGCGTGTGAACAACTATTACACACGGGTCTCGTATGCTGTTCCCTAACCAGGAGGAGGACCAGCCACAGCAAGTCAGGCTAGCTAGCAAGAACAGTCCCTTTCAGAGCAGTTCTTCCAGAAGTTTCCTTCTAGTGATTGTGCAATTCTGTACATTTCACTTGCTTCTAAAATGAACAGGAGGCTGTTATTCAATAAAGGAAGAGAACTGGTGCATTTTGGTAAAACGTGCAGTAGAACTGTATGCAAGAGACCAAGGTGGGTCTGGAAACAGAAAAAACACTCCAGAAAATACAGGTAAAGGAAAGCGACTCTGATGAAGCACAAAGCTCTGAGCCAAAGACCCTGGTTGGTATCCTCGACCCCGTCCCAGCGCTGGGGGCTCTCTGCACCCTCCCAGCCCGGGTGACCTGGGGCTGTGCTGGCAGCAGGATGCCCTCTCGTCTCCCTTTGTCTTGGTGAGGGTCCCCCCGGGTTCCCAGTGGAGCAAAGAAAGCAGAGGACCAGAGCTGGAGCGAATATGGAGGACGTGTCAGGACAGGAGCTTAGGGGCTGGTGGGACAGAGCAGGAAGACAGGGCTAAGAGTGGATGCCCAGGGGTGACCGCCCAGCCCTCCTCTTCCTCCTGCTTCCGCTGCCCCGAGGAACAAGAGCACGGGAAGCAGATGCACCCCAACCCATCCACCCAAGACTCCCGGGGGAGGCCTCCCTGAAGGACCACAGCTCCCCACAGAAGAGCATCCTTGTATTATTTTATGTGAGTTGTATTTCCTAGACCCTCAAGCCGACCCGCGCCCCTTTCCCTAGTCAAGTCTGCACGCGGGAGGTTAAGCGGGCTGAGTGGAAGAGGGGCGTGGGGAGGCCGCAGGGGGGCGAGGAAAGGCCTGGGGAGCCTTATTAATAGTTAAGCGGACAAGGCTGTTAATGGGGTAGCTTTTTATTGGCCCAACAGATCAGTTGTAATATACAAGCTTGCAGGCAGCGCCTGTGATTTGCGTTGATACAATTCAGGCTGAGGTTTTCATTATAAGGCGGGGATGATACAGGAGCCTGTATTATCAAAGGCAGCTGAAAAGGGTTGGGAGCCATCTCATATTCTGTGTGTGCCTATTCATTAGCGGTGAGAAAGGTGCTTTGTCCCGGGCGGTATTGGATGTTTCACAGTGAATCATTAACAACTCAAACAGCTTCATACATATGTCTTACTGATGTGTAAAGTCATTACAGCCCAGGCTTTTTTCCCTCTTTCTCTCTCTTTTTTTTTTTTTCTGAATGAGTGAGCTCTGCTTTACTTAGGATTCTGCAGAAAGCCTAGTGACATTTTCAGTGATTCAGGGATCTTGGGGCTCAGAGAGGAGTTGCTGTAAGGCTAGCCCCCAGGAAGCTGACCATCTGGTTTAAGAGAAAACAGGGTGATAGATTTTTAAAGAAATAGTCTGGAGCAGGAGACGCTCTGGAGCTGCCCCTCAAGGGAAACAGAAGGGGAGCCACCGCGTGGCCCAGGGACAGCAGAAGGGGCAGCGGTCTCCAAGGGTGACCAGCAGCCCTTCAGGAAGGGGGCACTTTGCGAACGTGCTGTCCATGGCGAGGCAGAGGGCCAGGCAGGGAAACTGGACGGTCAGCAGCCCTGAGCTGAGTGAAGGGCTATGTGAAGTCGGGGAGGGAAGAGGCAAGAGGACAGGAGGAGACGAAAATGTGCCGCAGCTGACAGTGAGGGAACGTGGGGCTAGAAACAAAGGAGGCAGCTTTTCCTAGCAGGGCCGGAGGAGAAACAGATCAGAGCTAGAAGCCAATTATCTCTGATTGCGCAATCAGGATCCTGCTTCCAAACCAGGCTCCCGCCCCGCCAGCCCCAGGGCTGGGGCCACCTGAGAATGATGTCAGAGCTGGGAGCAGATACATGGAGAGGACTCAGCCCTGATTAGCACAGGCAACATTTGGGGGCCGTGCGTTCTGAGTGTTAACAAAGCAGAGAACTTCCTGGCCTGGCGTGTTGGACCTACTTTGCCAGCAGAATTTCAATTTCTGAGTTGTTAGCTGCCAAACACCCTGAAATAAACTTCCTGACTTCCCTGACTTTTGTTCTAAGCCCTCACAGAGTCTCTTCAAAGCTCTGGTCCTTCCTGCTGGCCCCGAAGGCGCCAGCCCGCTACCGCAAGCCCTGTTGCCGGCCCCTGAGTACCTTCATGTCTAGTCTCTATAGCTCTGTCTCCCCTGCCCACCTGCACAGGTAACCCCGTGCAAATCCCATGGGGTTGCTTCGTGGTCTGTTTTTGTTTTTATGTTTTGTTTTATTTGTTTTACAGTTTTATTGAAATATAATTGACGTACAAGAAACCACACATATTTAAAGGATACAGTTACACACCCACCAACCATCACCATCAAGATAATGGCCATAGAACCCCCAAAAGTTTTGTCATTTCACTTTGTAATCCTCCTCGCGATCTTAACCTCTGGTCAGCTTTCTATCACAGTAGATTACTTTATACTTTCAATATTTTTTATAAATGGTATCATGGAGAATATACTGCCTTTTTTTCTGGCTTCTTTCATTCATCATAATTATTTTGAGATTCAGCCAAATGTGTGTATCTGTATGTCCCTCTTTTTATTGCCAAATAGTATTCCATTGCAGGGATATACCACAGTCGGGCTATCTATTCACTAGTTGGTCAATATTTGGGCTGCTTTCCATTTGGAGCTGTTATAAATAAAGTTGAGATGAACATTTGTGTACAAGTCTTTATAAACATACACCTTCATTTATCTTGGGCAAATACCTAGGAGAAGCATAGCTGGATCACTTGATATCCAGGTGTATGTTTAACTTTTTAAGAAACTGCCAAACTGCTTCCCAAGGTTGCATCATTTTACATTTGAACGAGCAGCGTGGGAGAGTTCCGGTCCCTCCACATCCTTGCAGACACCAGATATAACCAGTTTCTTTAATTTTAGCCATTTGAATAAGTGTAGAGTGGTTTCTCATTGTGGTTTTAATTTGCATTTTCCCTAACAACTAATGACGTTAGGCATCTGTTCATGTGCTTGTTTGCCATCAGGGTATCTTCTTTGGTGAAGTGCTTTTCAAATCTTTTGCCAACTTTTAAATTGGGTTTTTTGTTCCCTTACAATTGAATTATGAGTGTTTTTGTATATTATGGGTAAAAGCCCACTAGTAACTATGTGAGATTTGCAAATAGTTTCTACCAGTATTTAGCTGTCTTTTCAATCTCTAAACAGTGCCTGTCAAAGAACAGTTTTAATTTTAATAAAGTCCAATTTATCAGTTTTTCTCTATGGATCCTTCTAAAAGTTTATAGTTTTAGGTTTTGTTTTTAGGTCTACAATCCATTTTAATTTTTGTATGTCTTATGAGATAGCATTTGAAGTCCATTATTTTGCATATGGATGTGCAATTTTTTCAGCACCATTTGTTGAAAAGAGTATCCCTTCTCCACTGAAGTTCCTTAGCACATTTGTCAAAAACCAGTTGTTCATATATGTGTTGGTCTACTTCTAAATTCTCTCTTCTGTTCCGTGGATGCATTTCTCTGTCTTTACACCAAGACCACACTGTCTTGATGGCAGTCACTTTACTATAGTCTTGGAATTAGAGTTAGTTCTCTAACTTCATTACAGTCTTGGAGTTAGATAGTGTTAGTTCTCTAACTTCATTACAGTCTTGAAATTAGATAGAGTTAGTTCTCTAACTTCATTACAGTCTTGGAATTAGATAGTGTTAATTCTCTAACTTTGCTCTCGTTTCTCAAAGTTCTTTGGCTATGCAAGGTCTTGCATTTCCATGTGAATTTTAAAATCAGTTTGTCAATTTCTGCTAAAAAAAAACCTGCCAGAATTTTCATTGGGATTCCATGGAATCTGTAGATCAGTCTGGGGAGAACTGGCGTCTTTGATTAGTTTTGGTGTTGGGCTCGACTCATGACTTGAGTTGGGAAATATTCTCTCCTTTTCAAATTTCTGAAAAAATTTCATATAGAATTGGCATTATTTCCTTCTTAAATATTTGATATAGTTTACTAAGGAAGTCATCTGAGACTGCAATTTTCTTTTTGGAAAGACTTTTAACTACAATTTCAATTTCTTTCATAGATATAGTACGTATTCAATTCCCTGTTTCTTCATGAGGGTCCTGTGATGGTTTGTGTCTTTGAGGATTTTTTTTTTTCATTTAAGGTGTCAATTTTATTGGCATAAACTTGTTGATAATATTTCTTTAGTATCCTTTAACTATCTGTAGAAACTGTAGTGATGTCACTCCTTATCATGTGTGCCATCTCTCTCTTTTTTGTTTATACTCATCAACTTGAATTTGACCCTTTTGGGTCTTTGCCTCTGAAGTTTGTTAGGCTGATCTGCAGTCCTGCTCACTGTAGGACTAATGACTCGCTAGCACTAAATATTGTCCTGTGTCCTCTGCCCCATGTCCTGTGAATCAGTCTGGAATAGGAAGAGGTACTTTTCCTGCCCCCCACTGTGTGGTTACTGCTAACCTCTCAGTAATTCTTCCCCGAGACTTGGGTTCCTTACACGCATGGTCTCTTGTGCTCAGCTGAGACCCTGAGGAGAGCCCTGCAGATCTCTGAAATTCTGTCTCCATGTAGCTGGCTCTCTCCTCTCTGGTTCTCTGTTCTTCATCTCTAGCTGCTGGGGTCTCCCAAACTCTCAACTTCAACTCTTCAACTCAGAGAGACCCGAAGGCTCCATCTGTTTCCGTAGCCTGGATGCTCTTTTAAGGCAGCAAACCGCAGTAACTGCACAGATTACGATCTTTGTTCCCCATCCCTCATGGATCACTGTCTCTCGTTTCCTGATGTTCAGAGTCTTGGCAATCATTGTTTCATACATCCCGACTATTATTGGTTGTCTTGGTCAGGAGGGCAGAACTGGTCCCTGCTACTCCACTGTGTCCAGAAGCAGAGATCCTCTGGTCCAGAAAAGACTGCCCGGGGACCTCCAGAAAAAGGTGGGCTGTGCCACTTCATTTTGGTTGGCTCCGCTTGTCCACTCTCTTGGCCCTCCTGACAGCTAGCTCCCCGTCTCCTGTGTCAATGAAAAGCTGGATCCAAAGATGCAGATTCTCCCAGGAGCTGTGTGGATAGACCCGGGATTTATATCTTTTCCGCCCTGGAGTTGGCAGTCAGTTGGCAAAGAACCCCGCACCTGGGAAGTCTGCTCAGACGTGGAGCTGGGGTGAAGCTGTCCCTCTGACCCTTCTGAGAGGCCTTCCTCGGTGGTTCTCTTTTCCGCCAGGATGACAGCATTGGAGAGTCTGAGTCATGCCCGCCGCAGGAGGGAGAAGCTTATTTTGTGTAGCAGAGAGCTTAGTCTAGAGAACTACACAGGAAAATTGACTTTCAAAGGAACAAAAGGAATCATTCTCTAGGGAATATTTCCCTTCCTTTTCCTCTTTTCTACTTTTTATATTTGAAAGAGATGGGGAGGCCGAGAAAGGTCTCTGCCAGATCCTTCAGGCTGATTCTGCAAGGCCAGAGTTAGGACAGCTGTCAGAACAGCAGGACATCTGGAGTCCATCTCCGTGGGGTTGTCTGGTGACACCCTCAGGTACAAGGAGGGAGGGCGCCCCGTCTACTGACCTTCTTCATTCATTTCTTCATTCTATCAGTTTTCATGATACCTTGACATCCTGCCGTCACTGTGAGATGCTGGAGATAAAGAAATGAGAAAACCTGGTGTGAAAGAAAGTATCAGGAGTCAGGGCACAAAAGAGCAGAGTTGACGGGGTTTCTGGAAAAATTCAAGGGGAATGAATCCTTTTGTGCTCACGTGGACCGACAGTTATTCACACTGCAGGAACAGCATGTCCTAGGAGTCCCACTGTTGTCCAGTTTGGAGCAGAGCCCAAAGGCATCCCTTTCTCTCCTGGCCAACTCCCCCCATTCCCGAGGGCTCAGTCTGGAGGCTTCTATCTTGGGTCTACATTAGGTGCCTTTCCTTGATACTTGCATAGAACCTATATTTCCACTTTGTTTGGCTCTTCTTTTTTATTTCTTGAATAGATTATAAGTGTTATGAAGACAGCAATTGTTTTGTTCACAGCTGCATCCCCACTATGAACACAAGTCTGCACATTGCAGTTAACTGGTAACTATTCCTTAAATGAATGCATTTGACTCATATTTTTCTTCAAAGAAAGTATGACTCTGTGACACAGGCAGAGGACCTGTAATACCATCGTTTGACAGACAGGCACAAAAGGCCCCGAATGGTGGGATCCTGAAACCTTAGAATAATAATGTTTGAAATTACTGGGGATATTGAAGAATATTCAGTGCAGGACATGCCAAGACCCCTTTGAGCTTAGAAGTACAAGAAGATTGATGGAAAGAGAGAAAGAACATCTAAGGACAGCTCAGGGTTATCCTTCTTTCCTAGTTAAGCTGATACTATCATATTCTAAAGAAGGTCTGGAGATGGGAAAAGACGTGCCAGTAGGGTCAGAAGTCCTGTGAAGATGTGGAAGCCACCCCAAAGCTCAGTCCAGTCACTTTCCTGCCCGAGTGCTGATTGCACATGAACCATGTCTTTCCTTACCTGCTTCTCTTTGAGAGACTTTTTTAATGATAATTTTGCATCTTTTCCTTTCCCACCTTCTGTGAACCTCCTGCATGTGCCTGCATGTGCCTGCGGCTCAGAAATCCAGGAGGGAGCTGGCCTCCCCGTCCCAGTTCCTCTATCTCACTGGGTGAACCCTGGGGAAGGTACTCAGCATCTCACAGCCTCACTGTTACCTGAAAAATACATATATACATATATACATGAAGGACGCATTCCACCTTCAGCATAGTGGCTGCCTCTATAGGATTAGGGGGTGAGATTCAAAGAAAATTTCTAATCTATCTGTAAGATTTTCATTGTTAAAAAAAAATATGAAGTAGAGGGGGCAAAATATAAAACATTAATTTTACATGGTGGGTACATATATCTGTTGCCCTGTGTACTTTTTTGTATGTAGTTATACATACAAACATTAGGGGAGTGGTGATAGGGTGATAATATGAATACCTTGCAGAGCTTGGTGGAAATGAGGGTTAAAACGTGAATACCTAGCTGACACAGTAGGTGTCAGTATTTATGTAGCGTTGGTGGGATAGGGAGCTGGAGAAAGAGATTGAGTGATGAAGAGTTTAGGTGGGTAAAACTCAGAGATCCTGGGGATTGCTTTGCTCCCTTAACCTCAGATAAACCCAGGGGCAGGGCTTATTTCACTCAGGGACAGTGGATACATCGTGCATTTTTAAAATGTATAAACAAAACCTTGTGACGGCCTGAGCCTGAGACCTCCGGGATGGGATGCTCTCTACACACATCCTGAACATTAAGAGAGACGCTGCTGCTCGGACTTCCTGGCAGTCCAGTGGTTACCACCGGGTGCTTCTACTGCAGGGGGCGCCAGCTGCATCCCTGGTGGGGGGGGGGGGGAAGTTCCATGTGCTGCGCGCCGTGCGGCCAAACAAACAAATAAACCAAAAGAAGCTGCTCGCCACGGTGCTTCTGGTAACCAGGGACATAACGAGAGGCTGTAATCCCAGAGGTTACCACCTCCCTTCCCCGGAGGCTGCTTAGACAACAGAGAACGGAGACCTCTGGGCATCGTTGCTCTTGTTTGCATCACTTCCCGGCCCACAGGGGCGGGTCTAGGCAGAGACGCCTGCCCAGTACGTCCCGGTGCGTCCAGGTATGCGATGGCTCTCACTGGGTGTCCTCGGGGATGACCTTGCTTCCTCTGGTGTCGCCTGGCGCGTGGGGGCGGCCAGGGCAACAGGAATTGAATGGGAGGATTTCTCGGGTTTCCATGCTGGGCTCAGCAGACTAAGGGGGCAGTTACTGTTGTGCCGGAGATGCTGGGGAGGAAGGCGGCGGGGAGGACAGAGGCGAGGGGAGGACTCCAGGCCCCGGGATGGGACGGCTCCGTGGAGGCGCGCGCACCCTGCAGGGCTGCAGGAGGTGGTGGGGCCGCGTGACGCTGAGGATGGCGGCTCAGCCTCAGGGCCACCGGGCTGCCCGCCGGGCCTGCGGTGGGATGCTGTAATTGGAATGGGGACCTTTGCCCCCTGGGGATGCTCAGCAAATGTCAGGCTTTAATGAGATTCCCGCTCAGTCGAGGGGTGCTCGTGCCGCGCTCGCCTCTCGCAGCAAGTCGCCAGCGGGGGGCTCCGTCACCTGCCGCTCGGCGCAGGCGCACTGACCCCGCGGTGGGGCTGATCAGCCGTGGAGAGGCGCAGGGCCCCTGGGCGCCGGAGCCGCGGGTCTCCAGGCTTCGTACTGGGCGGTCCCTGGCGTCTGCCGAGGGCTTTGCAGAGAGCCCGGGAGTGGGACCTGGGGCCGAGGGAGCTGTGAGTGCCCGAGGCCTAACCTCCGCCTTCATGAGACGCGGCGCTTTAAGGGAGCCCGAGGAGCCATGCACTGCCTCCAAATGTCTTCTCTATTCCTTGAGGGTGACTTAAGTATGGGGGAGAAATGACTAACTCTCCCTCTGATTCGCACTCTTCTTTTTGCATTTCCTCCCCTCTGAGTCCCTTAAGCCTTCGGGTTACTCACCTGTAGAGATAAGACCACTCTCTGTGTCCTGAAGGCCTGGCAGCCATTGCGGGCATCGCTGCTGGAGGTCAGGGACCACAGTGAGCGCCTTGGACGTGAACCGTCTGAGCCTCAGGAGCTGCTCTGCTTTCCTCTGGCAGAGACCACCCAGCATGGTCCACCCCGCCTCTCAGTTTTATTTTCTGAAACCTCAGATGAGGTAGCAAGGCTGCTATCAAAGATCTTAGTATTTAGAATGATGATAATAACGCAGTCATTAAAACCCACAACCCCGGAAGGCACCAGGGTGCTGACTCCAAATGAAAGGCCACAGAGAGAAAACCAGGAAGGCTGCCACGCGGGTCAAGGTGACCTTTTAGCATCTGGCGACTCAGGGGTTGGATGCGTGGATTTCTAAAGACTCTCCAAGAGCCCCTCCCTCTGGATCCTGTGCTGCTCCTCCGCGCGCCGCACTGACCGGGTGGCCCTTGATAAGGTGGCTTTGGAGGGGGAGGCAGGGAGCCTATCCATAGCAGCTCCTGTTCACAGAGCCGGCCGCCCTCGGCTGAAGCACAAACCTTGTTTAAATCTTAAAAGCAAAGCTTTTGTTTTGGTTCGGTGTTTGTGTGTGTGTGTATGTGTTGTCATTTCCACCCGGGCAAACAATAAGAAGAGTGCCCAGCAAATACACGTCTGAGTAAAACACAAAGAGACCTTGATGAACAAGGTTGTGGTCTCTAGCATGAGAATTTCTCCATGCCGGTCTCTGTCTGTTTAATATTCAGGATCTTTCCAAAATCTTTTAAAGCCTGCAAAATGCAAGGGTAATGCAAGGACAAGAATCGTCTGTCACCCAAACAAGCCGGCTGATCCCAAACCATATATCAGTAGAGTATCTGGAATTGAGGGAATTTCTTACCAAATGATGTCCCCGGAGAAGGTTCTTCAAACCCGTGTCCTTGGGGTTGCCACAGTGTGCTCAGTGGTCTGAGAGGAAATCGATTCTACGGATTGAAATATGTTTTCCAGGTCACTTCTTAGGAAGAGGTCATGGAGAAACAATGTCTGCTTTACGAAGCCTCTAGGAAAATTGTAGAACATCTCCTTCACAGTATTCTAGATGCACTTCGCTAGTGATTTCTAAATGAAAAGACGATTTAAATACCTTATAAGGAAGAAAGCAGGTGGAAAATGGAAAAACCTCTTGCTGGTCAGTGGTTAGAAAACCACAGCTGTGTCGAGCCTTCTGTCAAGTCGTCACTGCGGAAAACACTGATTTCCCATTTACCTTTGGAGGCAGGTCTGTTGGAGGTCCTAGCTGGGCTTCTTTGAGGTGTGACTGAGAGATGCCAGAATCATCTGAGAATTACCAGGTGACTGGTTGGGTAAATCAGGGCTGCATCAAGCTGGGGCGAAGATGAGGGTGGAGGAAAGCAAGTCCACATGGGCTGAAACGACCTGATTCTGGTGGGCTGTCTGCCCCTATCTCCACTCCACGAGAACCACCGCCCAGTTATGCTAAATGCACAGGAGTGTGATAAACCTAGTAAGTCAACAACAACAAAAAAAGAGACCTCCTGCCCAGAAATGCAGGAGGAACTCAGTGCTAATATTTTGGAGCTCGAGAATCGAATCAGAAGTCAGGACTCCTGCTCTGTAGCTGTTACTAACCAGCAGCATGACCCTGCAAAGCCCATTTTGTGCAGAGATGGCGTCATCCTTCCCTCCTACTGTGGACAGGAACCGAGATCCCAAGAGGATGGACACCAAGGTCAGGCAGCCAGTCAGCAGCACAGCCGGGACCGAGCTCCGTTCGTGCTGAGACGATTACCGCCATACAGGCTCTCATCAAAAACACCACCATGAATAAGGACGGCTCCCTATAATCCGCTAGGATTATCTCAACTGTTACCAGGAATAATAGCTGTGCTAGTCCCCAATTGCTTTTGCAAATGTTGTACGGATAAATATGAGGATACCGGGAGCCTTGACAATAGGGATCTTCAATAAGCATTTGACCAGGCCCTACGTGAAGAAAGACAGCTTTAAAATAATTGTAAGGAAATGACACTAGTATTTTGTAATTTCTAAGGGTCAAAACAAAACATAATTATACATGATCCCATGTCCCTGGAAACAAAAATGTTAGTGTTAGAAGTTCCTTGGGGCATTTTTCTGAGACTACTTTTATTAAATATTTATACTCACATAAAAGATTTTTTTTTAATCTCGAAAATTTTAGGTCTTAAGGATTGTCAAGAAATGAAATGGTATTCATCTGGAAAACATGCTGGCAGATTTCAAGGGCCTGGAATGAATGGGTAGGCAAGAAACAAACTTGACTGTGATTAAGTGTAAATTAATAGATTTAATGGATGGACCTAGAGATTGTCATACTGAGTGAAGTAAGTCAGACAGAGAAAGACAAATATCATATGATATCGCTTATATGTGGAATCTAAAGAAATGGTACAGATGAACCTATTTACAAAACAGAAGTTGAGTCACAGACATAGAAAAGAAACTTGTGGTTACCATGGGGGAAAGGGAGCGAGAGGGATAAATTGGGAGATTGGGATTGACATATACACACTACCATATGTAAAATAGATAACTAATAAGGACCTACTGTATAGCACAGGGAACTCTACTCAATACTCTCTAATGACCTGTATGGGAATACAGTCTAAAAAAGGGTGGATACATGTATATGTATAACTGGCTCACTTTGCTGAACAGCAGAAACTAACACAACATTGTAAATCACCTAAACTCCAATAAAAAAAATTAATTAAAAAATAAAGTGTAAATTAATAGATTTAGGTGAGTGCAATCTAATATATGTGAACTGTTTCCCCAGATCTCACCAGCCTTGGGGGTAAGAATGCGATTATGTGAGTGGTGATAAACAGACACAACAGATAACTGCTTCTTGTTGATTTTGCCCCAGGATCCCTGCCACAGCCCTCCCCGCCCAGGTATTTCAGGGCAACCTAATGACCATTAACCCCTGCCAGGCTCTCACTGAAGGGGAAGATGGGTGAAGAGCCCAGGATTTGATGGTTTAACAAAGTGTAGAGCCTTCCTAGAAAGTGTCTTGCCAGCCAGAGGAAATGCTCTGTCATTACAGACTAATTGAAATGCTGTGGTGTGGTCCTTAAATCCGGCATATAAATGAATTCCGGGGGGTGTTTGATGGATGACAGTAAATAAGTGAAATTGTGGGCAGTCATGGGAGTAAGTGATGGTGGTTAGAATCTATCTGGTAGTTGGAAGTTCTGGTCCTGGGATAGACCATCTTGCGCCCACTGGGACAACTTCTAGGGTGTAGGTGGCTACAGTAGAATGGCCAAAGCATGAGAGTCTGAGACAGATCAGAATTACTGAGTGATGCTCACACAGTGATTCAACCTCCTCTGAACTTTGATTTCATCCTTTGAGAGACAGACTCTCTTCCTGCTTAAAATGCATTGGGTGGGTGTCCTTGTGTATCTTTATTAACCTGTGCACACTTCAGTTTATCTAGTGTGGAGGCGATAATGTTTACCTTCTAGAGTGGTGAGGATCAAGTTAGTCGATTCATGTACAATGCTTAGAACTGTGCCTGCGTCCCATAGTAAGTGCTCAGAAAGGCTTGGCTCTTGTTTTGCTGAGGAAACACCTGAGTGCGGTGATGGTTGCCCCTTTAGTGCCCTGGCCAGTCCAGTTTCTAACATCGTTTCCTACACATCAGGAAGAGTACGTAATTCCAGGTTTCTCTTTGAGGACATGGAGATGTAGAGGCGGGGGCCCCTGCTGGCTGAGTAAAGGAACGGGGACCTCCGAGGAAGGGCCGGGCCTGAACCACCCGGGCCTCAGCTCTGGAGTTCACCGTCCATCTGGTCATCTCAGCCTTGGCTGGAGCGACCAGCCATTCTTCCAGGGCCTGGGGCACAGCAGTGCTAGAGGTTGCCCGAGTTGATGCTGATAAAAACTTGCCAAGCCGTGGTATGATGTGATGTTTATCTGCCAAGTTGGCCTCTAAAAAAGGTATTATCTAAGGGAAGGAATTGTTTAGAGCCTCACATTGAACTCCAGGCTCCTCTGGCCCACGAGGCTAATGCCGCTGCTTGTGACCAAATGACAGCTATTTTCATACTTGAATTAAAAACAAGACTAGCCATTTGCTCGGCAGAGGGTCTTGACTGGATCACGTCCACGCCTGGGAGGCCACTTTGCTAGATTCCTGGTCTCAGCGAGCACTTTGCTGGGGGGGAGGCAGGGCTGGGATCACCCAGCCGCCTCCCGCCTCCCCTTCCTCACTTCTCCAGGGACAGAGCTGCTGGCGGGGAGAGGAGAGGTCCTCTGCCCAGAAACGGAGTCGACTGGGGATGAAGAGTGTTCACGTGGGTAGGGAGCAGCTCGTGAAGACAGAGGCCATGAGGGCTCCTCCCCCCACCCCTGCGTCCCAGCTCTTCTGATTCTTGCAGCCGAGCTCTCCTCTCTCCATCCTGGTTCTTTGGCCACGAGATGGTATAAGGGGACGTCCCTTCCAATCTCCTCTCCGGTCCCCTTTTGGCTTCCGTCAGGGCCACCGGGTAAACGCCCTGGAAGAAAAACCACCTGATAAATGCTGATAAAGACTCTCATTTATTTCTCTCACTATTAAGCAAACTAAATGCCGTGGCTCCAGCCCTGGACCCTGAGTCCTGAGAGGACAGACTTTCCCTCAGAGGAGCCTCCCTTCAGCTCTGATGATGTGGACCAAGCCCAGGACAGAGGCATGTCCCGGATATGGCAGATGTGGTCTTTGGGAAGAACAGGCATCTTAAACAAGGAGACAGAGGCCACAGCCCACTTTCAGAGACATACTCAAAAGCAGTCATGGGTTGTAATCCAGGGCTGTCACCTGAGTCACAGGTAGCTAACAAGGGAGCTGGGACTCAGATTGCGACGTGATTCTTTCTGAGGAGTGTTTTCACCTGTGCCCGCATAGGCTCAGGCGGAAAACAAAAGCCACTATCTGGCATTCAGTCCACTTCGGCTCTCCAGGGATGGGGGAACAGGGACAACGCCAGTTCCCTTCTGGAAATGCTTATATTTTGCATATTATTTGGAGACTTGACTTGATAAAGTCCTGGAAAACTTTCCAGTGATGCTTTTACAGTCCATTATTATTGCTGTTATTACAGTTATTGAAGAGTCAGAGCACAGCCTGCTTCTGAGCTAAGCACTCTCCCTAGCTTACTATTCTGCTGCAGTTGTACCTTGCTTCCATTTTTATTTTCTGCAGTTGGTAATAGTCTCATTTGATTTTGAAACTGATTATCAGACTGGTCACTCTGAGCCCAATGACAAGGTAAATTATCTAGTGTGTGCCCACGTGCTAGGTTTACAGTCAGGCTCTCACCTGAGCAATTATCTGGTTAAACTACTTTTCATGTGAGCATAACATGAAAAAGCAATCTGCGCTAGAAACGGACATATAGAAAGGGAGGGGGGAGAGAATAAAGGAAATAAAACAAAAATGGAAGTACTATAACTAAGCTACAGAAATTGCTTAAATTAGAAGCAGACTGTGCTCCAACTGGATGGAAGGAAGGAAGGAAGGAAGGGGGAAGGAAGGAAGGAAGGAAGGGAGAAGAAAGGAAGGAAGGGAGGAAGGGAAGGAGGAAGGAAGAAAGGAAGGAAGGAAGGAAGGAAGGATGGCAAAGATCAGTGCCAACTCTGTTTCATCCTAGGCTCTCTTTAAAAGAAACCAGAACTCTAAAACTTTCAAGTTAATGAGATATATGAGGTGGAAAAGAGCTTATACAAGCTACTCAAAAGCACCCCAAACTCCTTGCTGTTGAGGATGGTCTAGGACTGGGGTATAGGGTTTACAAAATGAGCCTAGAGCATTTTCATGGGCTACAAGATAAAGAAGGACTCCAAAAACAATGGGAACAGTTAAAATGACACAGAAGCCAGCTTGAAGGGACTCCCATTGGATGATCTGGGACAATTTGAACATCAAAATAACAAAGGGTACTTAACAAATTATAACAGAAATAATAGATTATAATCCACTGAGTAAAATAAAATCAGTGAGTCTGTATGGAATTTAATAGATTAATGAATAAGTTAATGCATGAATGAGTGGGAAAAATCTCTCCCACAGTATAATTCTAACCAGTAATGCAGAATAAAAGAAAAACACACACCCCAATGTTCATAGCAGCACTATTTACAATAGCCAAGGTATGGAAGCAACCCAAGTGTCCATCAACAGACAGATTGATAAAGATGTGATGTGTGTGTGTGTGTGTGTGTGTGTGTGTGTATGTATATAAAATGGAATATCACTCAGCCATAAAAAGGAATGAAATTCTGCCATTTTCAGCAATGCGGATGGACCTCGAGAATACTTTGCTTAGTGAAATGTCGGACAAAGACAATACTACATAATATCACTTATTTGTGGAATCTAAAAAAAATACAACAAACAAATGTATATGCGAAACAGACTCACAGAAATAGAAAACAAACTAGTGGTTACCAGTGGGGAGAGGGAAGTGGGAGGTGCAAGATAGGGATAGGGGATTAAGAGGTACAAACTACTATGTATAAAATAAATAAGCAACAAGGATATATTGTACAGGACAGGGAAATATAGCCATTATTTTGTAATAACTTTTAATGGAGTATAATCTGTAAGAATACTGAATCACTATACTGTATACCTGAATCTAATATAATATTGTAAATCAACTATACTTCAATAAAAAAGTTAAAAATAAATATAGCCAGGAGAAAGTCAAAACGAAAAAGAAATTGGAATATCAGCACTTTGCAACGACCCTAGCAATACTTGATGCAGGCGATGATCATCAGTGGGTACTAAACTAGCAGGTGAATGTTTGATGAAGAACCGGCTATGTACGTAGTTTTAAAGCATCTTCCCACAAATCACTTACGAATTACAAAGAAAAGAGAATAGTAACCTGGCGTAATAGAAACCTGCCAGACAACACCTTAACCAAGTAACCAAATAGTGAAAGTTAACCAGGAGTGAGCCAAACCTGTATCTCACATACCTTCATGCTGAGATGCCCTGAGCAGGGTACAGGACCACTTCTGTGTATTCCTGCACCAAATGCATCACCTGAATATAAAATGAGAACACATCCAGATGTCTGAATTAGGCACCATTCTACAAGTTAACTGGCCTGCATCTTAAAAATCATGAAGGATTGGAAGAAAGAAAGCTGGAGGAAAGGTTCCAGACTATAGCAGACTGAAGGCACTTGACAACTAAATGTGATGAATGCTTTTGGATTGGCTCCCGAGAACCAGGAGGCTAGAAAGCCGTAAGGATATTATTGAAAAAACTGATTAAATTTGCATGTAAATTATAAATTAGATAGCACTATGTTAATGCTAAAATTTTGATTTTGAAAGTTGAACTGTGGTTAAGTAAAGAACATTCTCATTAAAAAAAAAAAGAACATTCTCTATTTTAGGAAATAAACACTGAAGTATTTTAGGGGTAAATGGGCACAGTAGCTCACATTTATTCTCAAATATTAATAAAAAGTATAAGAAAGTAAATACGTGAGCACAAATAGTAAAGAAAATTAGGCAAAATGTTAAAAACTGGTGAATCTGGGTAAATGCCTATGGGAGATTTTGTAATTTTTTCTCTAAATTCAAAATTATATAAAAATATACTTAGAAATATTGGAATACTATGACAATTCAGCTGAATGTGGAGTCCTTTAGTTTTCAGCCACCATAAAGGGCTGTTTTCATCACTGAATTTTTGTGGGAAATGGAGTATTTCTCAAAGTGTTGCAAAGAAGTGAGTTTCTTAGGCCTCATAGATGCATGTGGACATTTACAAAACTCTGCTCACTTTTTACCGCCTTAGACCCCGGATGGCTCTCTTCTCTTCTCAGGATGGCTGCAGAGTAGCAACTCCAGACATTGAAAGTCTACCCCTGGCGCGGTCACCCTCTGAGGCCCCCTCAGTTGCTTCGTTATCTATTACTATTGGCTGGATCTGCAAAGGGCTTAGAGCAAACCCTGGGAGGCACTGCTGCCAGCCAGGTAGGGTGCACCTGCCCGCCCAGCCCTGTGACCTGACGGGCAGTGAGCTTTCATGATCTTAGACCAAGACAGTCATTCCGCTCATGACCAGGGTCAGGACAGCATGTGACCTGGCTGGGAGGCCTCAGAGCTGGGCTGTAGACTGAATAGCTGCAAACAAGCAGGGCACAGGTCAGGGTGGGCTTCCGGTATCTTCTTTGACCCCCCCCCCCAATGACATATAAATAATCTGTAACCAGAGATTAACTGGGACCCCCCATAATTCAGCCTTTGAAGAAAATCAAGTCAAAGGCACAGGGACTGACAGACAAAAAATGGAACTGAAAGCAATTTCCAGTCTTATTCAGTTCCCAGAAATCATGAAAGAAAAGAGAGTATCTTTTTTTTTTTTAATAAATTTATTTATTTATTTATTTATTTATTTTTGGCTGTGTTGGGTCTTCGTTTCTGTGCGAGGGCTTTTTCCAGTTGCGGCGAGCGGGGGCCACTCTTCATCGCGGTGCGCGGGCCTCTCACTGTTGCGGCCTCTCTTGTTGCGGAGCACGGGCTCCAGACGCGCAGGCTCAGTAGCTGTGGCTCACGGGCCTAGTTGCTCCGCGGCATGTGGGATCTTCCCGGACCGGGGCTCGAACCCGTGTCCCCTGCATCGGCAGGCAGACTCTCAACCACTGCGCCACCAGGGAAGCCCGAGAGTATCTTTTTTAATGTGCCACAGAGCGCCTTAATATTCCTCACCCCGAGCCACCTCTCTAACACTCCCTCTCTAGTCTTTGAGGCTGTTGGCTTCACCTCCTTGTTCACTCATCCCGCAAGTATTTATTTAGCTCCTACTTCACGTCAAGTATGATTTCTTGCCCTGGAGATACAGTGGTGAAAGAAATAGAAGCAATTTTCTGTCCTTGTGGATTTTATATCTTGTAAAAAAGACAGGTGTTATGTAGAGGGTGGCAGGGAGCAGGCAGACCATGCATTACTGAGAAGGAAATGAAGAACTGTTTTAAGTGTTGAGGTGATATGGTTCACACCTGTAAAAGATCACGCTGGTCTTGAGTTAAGAATAGACTTGCACCAGAGTGATCTTTTAAACATGTGAGCTAGATCACCTCAACTCTAGACTTGGAGAGAATTCCCTGGCAGTCCAGTGGTTAGGACTCGGCGCTTTCATTGCCAGGGGCTTGGGTTCAATCCCTGGTTGGGGAACTAAGATCAACAAGCCTCGCGTCATGGCAAAAAAAAAAAAAAAAAAAAGAATAGGAGGCAAAGCAAGAAGAGAGCTGGGAGACCATGTTTTGGTCCAGGACAGTAGCAGTGGAGGTAACGAGTGTGGAGTCTGGATAAATCTTGAAGGTAGAGCTGGCAGGAATTGCTATGGATAGGGAATGAGATGTGAAAAAAGAAAGTCATCAGAACCCCAAGAGTTTGGTCAGAGCAAGTGGAAGGATCCTATTTCCACTGAATGAGGTTGGGGAGGTGATGGTAGGAGCTGGGGCGCGGGTGGGCAGGAGTCCCGCTGGGGTTTCTTTGACTCATGCAAGTCCAGTGAGCAGTTCACGCTGGAGCTGCCATTGTGTGCACAGCCGGTGTGAGCCTGTCCCGCGAGTTCTGTGAACTGCAGGGTGTGAAGCACGTGGAAATTCTTCAACATCCGCCAGGATCAGGAATTATTATTCTTTTTATCTGATGAAAGCAGAGGGGAGCTTGTGTAGACAGCAGGGTGTATCATGGTCTCTTCCCAAGCATGGGTCCAAATTCCCACAAACGTCACAACTTGGTCTAAAATGCTCATACCGTTTTTTATAAAAATAGGTATTTTAGAAAGGGGTAATGTATTTAGTTTCATGCTGATGAGGAAAGAACCCAATATGTGTCTGAAGCTCAGAGGTCAGAGCAATAAACTAGATAATAATATTCACACTGCAGGGGCAAGAGTCACAAATACTTCTTATCTGAGGTGAGGCAACTGAGAAATACCCTGAAGTTTATTTAGGCTTGGTGTACTCTTTGCCCTTAGTCGTTAGTGAAATCGCCTTACCCTTTAAGAGAACAAGGGATCAGTGAGCTGTTGTCAATATTTGGTTTGAGCCTCAGTTAAGGTTTCCTGTTTCTTCTTCAGCTACGTTTCTATCCCATTGTGAAAAGAGCCATGAACCGTGAGTCAGAAAATCCAGGTTTATGTCCTGGCTCTGCAGGACCTCTGAGCTTCACTTTCTTGGGTAGGATAAAATCTAATGTGCCTATCCCCGAGTGGTTTTGAAAGAATTAAACAAGGATGCACATAGAATGAAAATAGTTATTTTTCTCTCCTTCTTCCTTGGTCCTCCCTCTCCTGCTCAAGTTTCAAAATCCTCAGGTCTAAAATGATGCTCTAGGCAAATAAAAGAGAGTGTGATATATTGATCGATTTAAGCGATTCTTTTAATGTTCCATTTTCTGAAAAATCTCCATTCCACTTAAAGGGTAATTCCAAGAAAAAAAGATGGCAAAACAGATCCAAAATAAGGCAAATGAAAGAGCTATAAAAAATTTTATACCCATCCAGTTTAGCTCTGGGCAGACAGAGTAAATGGGCTTCTTTTCTGTGTGGTCACTGGGAGCAGACTCGGCACTGTCATTGGGCTTTAAATGAGGTTTACAAATGCATTTGGTGTGTTTTTCAATTTAGCCAGGAGATCTGGAGGATGAAACAGGCATATATATTCTGTAATTGCAGATAAGCCGCCAGTGGGAATTGTAAATCCCAGGATCTGCCCGGGTCTGGCATGGAGGAAGGAAGACATATGTCACAGCATCTTTCCTCAGGGGCTGCTGGCTGAGGCAGGCACAGTGAAGTCCCCCAAAGGGCAGGCGGATGACAGTTCTCTCTTCCTCGAGCCTTGAATAATTAAGGAGTTCCTTAGTGTCCTGTAACTTGC
Organism: Eubalaena glacialis; assembly: GCF_028564815.1. Taxonomy (NCBI): domain Eukaryota; kingdom Metazoa; phylum Chordata; class Mammalia; order Artiodactyla; family Balaenidae; genus Eubalaena; species Eubalaena glacialis. The sequence goes on from NC_083725.1 coordinate 1,598,658, forward strand.
TTGCCCTTGGATCTCCTAGACACTTGCCCTTCTCCCGAGATGCTGGTGATGGGGTAATATACTGTGTGGAAGAGCAGGAGGTGATGCTGAACTAGTCAGCAGGAGAGGAAAATGCACCTTTTCTCCTCCCTAGCTAGGACGCACTACGCCTGGGGACCTTGATCTATCGAAAAAAAAAAGGCAAATACCCCTCATCTCAGGTCTGCTCTTGGGACATATTTTATTCTAAAAAAAAATCCAATCTCCTTTTCTCCTCTAAGAAAATAAGATACTATTTGACAGCTAAATGACAGCTCTTTTGGCCCACGTTGAGAAAATTGTTTGAAGATTTTCTTTTTTTTTTTTTTTTTTTTAAATTTATTTATTTATTTATTTTTGGCTGTGTTGGGTCTTCGTTTCTGTGCGAGGGCTTTCTCTAGTTGTGGCAAGTGGGGGGCCACTCTTCATCGCGGTGCGCGGGCCTCTCATTATCGCGGCCTCTCTTGTCGCGGAGCACAGGCTCCAGACACGCAGGCTCAGCAACTGTGGCTCACGGGCCTAGTTGCTCCGCGGCATGTGGGATCTTCCCAGACCAGGGCTCGAACCCGTGTCCCCTGCATTGGCAGGCGGATTCTCAACCACTGCGCCACCAGGGAAGCCCTGAAGATTTTCTGATTTAGGAAAAAACAAGACTGATTCTGTTGTATTCTTTTTTGTATTTTTAATTATTTTCTCTTGATTTTACTTTTTCTCTTGATTTTGAACTCATTTCTTATCTGTTACATACTCAGCATCATAGTAACTGATTTTTAAGATCAAGATTCATTTTTGTATATTTACATTCCACTTGCTTTTCTAAGGGATATGAAACACTTTGTTTGTTTTAGGAATATTTCCCCTTTTTTGGCCAGGAGTCCATGAGCTAGAATGTCTAAAGGTCTGATACTTATTCAAATTTTTTAAAAAGTACAAAGTATAATTGTAAAAAAATACTGGACTGAAACCATACTCCTAGGATTAAGGTAAGGAATAAATAGCTTTGTCACCAAGCTGCCTGTCACCATATCAAAACTAGGGTAGTAAAAGTTCATAAATGCGTTATTTGAATATTACCTGCAAGCTTGGCAATATATTTCCTAAGAACCAGCATGAAGGTGGATGTGCAGGACAATTTCCCCCACCCAGTGTCTGTAGATCTATAACAACATCTTAAGAAAAAAAATGATATTCTTCACTACTGCCCTTGAGTGACAAAGCTGATGAAAAACAAAGTCATAGATAACGCTGGCTGACAATATAAGCATCCTCTCCCCTTCTTGCAGGTTATTAACAGGTGTCAATCACAGGTGGGAATCTAATCAAATATCAGTGTATTTTCCTAAGAAATGATAGACCCAATATCACCTATGAAAGATCAGCTCTTCCCTCTCCCCAAAAAAGAAGCATGAAAACAAAAGCAAAAACCCTTTCCTGGCACTAACTGGGTTTTACGGGAGCCCTGTCAGCATAGGAAAGGAAAGTCACCTAAGTTCATTGTTTGCCCAGGCAGGCAGTGCCCCCTGAGTTTAAGGGGAGCTCCAGATGGGCAGAGAGGATGAAAGAACCACCCGGGTAAAGCCCTTCCCTCCTGGGTGTTAAATGGTGCATCTGCTGTGTCTTGCGGCTGCTGAAACCGAGAGGGCTAATGAGAGGGCTGGCATCCGAGAAAGCCCTGCCCCAACTAACACAGGGACACATGCCAAGTGACCTCTGGGAGGGTGGGGACGTGGGGAGTACAATCTTGGAAAGCCTTGCTGCCCAGCCACGAGAAAAGAAAGGGAACAAGACTTATTCAGGGACGGTGAGCTTTCATCTAAATCACAGTGAAGGGATGCATTGGAGCTAGAATAGACAGAGAAACCGCCACTGTGCCAGTGGGTAAGTGATTTGTTTTTCACTATTATATTGTAAATGGCACAACAGTATTCTCCCGAGGTTAGAGCATATTTGTGTATTTTTTTTCTCACTCACATAGACTTCAATATATTACCCCAAACAATGTTTAGCATTCTCTTTTCTACGGAGAGCAGACTGACTTAGGGAGGAAAATAATATCCCTAACCTTTGACCCAGAAACCAAGTCACATTGGTGGGCCCATGATGTAGCTCCTATTTTGGGGTTGTCCTAAACAGTTTTTGCATTACTGCATTATCTCAGTTTTTTTCCTGACAATAAACATGTGGGTAGGTATTATTATGATTCCCACCTCACAGATGAGAAAACTGAGGGCTTGAGAGGGTACATAACTGCCTAATAGCATGAAGCTGATGAGTGGCAGCATTCGAGAGTCTGTCCTAGCAGGGCCGGAGAGTGCAAGGTCTACACCACTGCACCAGATTTCCCCCAGTTGGTTTCTGCGTTCCACCCTGCCTCTGCCCCTCTTACTTAGCCTTACTGGCAATACCCCAGTTCATAAAGGGAAATGCTGTAACACAGCTCGTTTCCCACCTAAGTCAGAGCTGGGAGGGGGGCATCAGGGAAGGAAAAAGAATCCTATAGATTATCAGAGCCGGAAGCCACTACATTTGAAGTCCAAGACCACCATCACATCCAATAGACCAAGAAGAATCTGAGCCCAAGGATGGAGAAGACATAGGTTATCCCAGGCCACGTGAAGAACTTGCAGCTGAGCTGGAGTAGAAGCCAGACGTCCTGACTTCAAGTCAAGGCCCTTCGCAAAACATTGCGCTTCTTCCTAATACGGCAACCCAGTTTCTGGTCTCAGGATTAATGTAGGGTCACCACAAGGGCCTGTCGCCTCTGCTGCATCCTCAGGGCCTGAGTGACCTGGCAATGCACAGGACGCGTGCTGTGGCAACGCCAGGCAGAGGCAAAGCATGGCGAGTGGGGGCCACGTCTTTTCAGTGCCTGGTGAGTAGAAGGTTTCCTTGGCGTCCCATAAGCTTAGTCACATAATCCTCGCTGTTGAGGACACCCATTATCCTAAGTTTCCTGCTCTGTGGAGGATATTTATGCCAGAACCCAACATGCAAAATTTGCCTTTTTTATCCCATCCTTGCCTATTGGCTTTATGTTGTCTTAATGGACCAGAACAGGGTTTTCCAACTTCAGCACCATTGGCTTTTGGACGGAATAATTCTTCTCAGGTGTGGGCTGCCCTGTGCCTTGTAGAGTGTTATGACCTCCCTGGCCTCTGCTCATTAGCAGCAAGCCCTGCCCAGTCTTGATGGTTCTGAGTTGTCTCCAGACATATCCAAATGTTCCACAGAGGGCAGATTGCTCTTGGTTGAGGACCACCGGGCTAGAGGCTTCCTGAGGTTAAGTACCATGCATCCCCTTTGTTCTCTGTTCCTGTCTCACTTCCTTCAGTTGTAAAGTAGAAGGGCTGGGTGACATAAACTCTGACTTGCCTTCCCACTCTCCCTTGGGAGAGTCCCTGTGATGACACATCTCCCTTTCTTGGTCTGATCTTCTAGTGCTCCCTGGTGCTTCCTGCCAGGACAAACTCAGAGGAGAGTCCTAGGCGATTCCAAGGAGGTCCATTTACTGGGTGTACTAACACGAAGCCCTCTTTTGCAGCTAAGAGGGTAGGAGATAAGGAGTTGACCAGAGCACAAGAAGGGAAATTTTATGAGCTAAAGGAACCAGTTAATGCAGACAAAAGACAGGAAGAACGATCCGAAATTCAGAGGAAGGAACAGATGAGTCACAGGCTTGCGAAACAGTCAGCTTGGGTGTGAGTCTTCACGAGGCCTCAAGGGTTGTGAAGGGTCTACAGCAGCACAACCGCAAGACTTCCTACATGCAGACACACGTGCAGGAAAGACTCGGTAGAAGCTTTTCCCCACCTGGTGATTAACAGGATGTGTTTCATTGTGTATTTAACACACATTTTCATTCACTATAGCTTGCAAAGTGCTGGCTTTGATAACATGGGAGATATGAAGATTAATGAAATACCGTCTGTCTCATAGGGTCTTCAAATCTAGTAAAGGTGATACATTAGTATTCAATCCATAGAAGAGTGTAAGTGGAGGCCTGAGGAAGGGCTGGCAGGTGCTTAGTGTAGATTCATTATGGGGAGCCAGTCATACATGTAAAGCCAGAACACCAGTGTTTCAATTTTGCCCCGCTGGAAGGCTCTAGTGCAGAATAGTCTGACCCAGGCTTGGGACAGGAGACTGCAGGGGTCTTTCCTCCTTGAGGTGTGATAGATCTTTGACTGCAATTTTAGTAGGAAGGATTGAATTTTCGTTATGGATTCTTAGACCAAAAGTCTGACAATAGCCCATCAAGTAAATGTGCAGCCAAGTGTCTGTGTACTGTTAATCTTACAACTTAGTGATGTATGACCACCTAGAAGAATTAACAACCTTCTCAGGACTAAGTCTGGAAAGAGAGGTGCATATTAATTCACAGCAAATCTGCCTCTTGGCCCAACCTGAAAATATACCTCGACACTGATCAACAAATGTATACCAGCATTTTCTCTGAAATTCAAAGGCAAAAAAAAAAAAAGAAAGTATTTTTCAGGGCTTATTTCTCTGTTAATATATTTCTGTCTTGATCTGAAGTGAACCCTCTCCTGCCATAAACAAGAATAATTCGGCTGCTGTGCTTTTGTGCATCCTGCACCTCTTCCTTGAACAATCTTGATGAGCATGTGGGATTGTCTGCTGCATACCAATAGCCACTCCAAGCCTGAAAAGGAGGTAGTCAAGCCAGCCCACACCATCTGTGGTCTCAGCTAGATTTGTGGCATGTCTCCCTGAGCTGAAGCAAGCCTCCCTGTCTCGAGTACATTGAGAATCAGAAATAAAAAATAAATTAAGACAAGTAGGCAAACATTAAAATGAGTTGTTACAGAACATTTGTGTAGATTCCAGTCTTCAATGTCAAGAGAGCATCATTCTGCTATAATGGCATCTTTTCCTGAAAGCACTTCCTTGCGGTTAGTCATAAATAAGCAGCCAGTGAAAGAAATGATAACGTGAAAATGGAAACTGAGTCACTGGGAATCTTTATTATCATTTAAACAAAGCATCTGTGACTTTGAAGAGCGAAGGGTGAGCAATGACAGTGAAGAAAAGGAGTTCCCGCCATTGTGTTGCTGTCTTGTCTACATCAACAGAAAGCCTAGCTCCGGTCGGCTGACAGGTTGTCTGGATAAATAGGTTAGGGCCAGAAATGTTCATTTGCGATGAGACGTTTCTTACAGCCTGAATCAGGAGTTCCAGAAACACTGACAAGGACAGCAGTGGTTGTATAATTCAATGAGGGCATTTTGTCTGTTTGAAGAGCCTTATCTCAGCTTTTGTCCAGGCAATTTTGAAGGGCTCCCTCCCTCCCCTTTATGAGAGCAACAGCTCTAAATGCAGATAGATACCCTCTAATAAAAATGCAAGCAGAAGTCTTCAATCCTTGTAAGTTCTGGTTAATAATTTGTTTGTATGTACCTTGGCATTTCTATCCAAATTTAGAGCCATTTGTGTACCACCGACATTCCAAAAGTGGTCACAGTTCTACCATGGGGTAGGTGTCCATCACAACCCACCTCTCCAGTGGAGAAAAGAGGGATGCCCAAGGCTACAGGGAGTTCTAAGTCTTGATCCAAGCATGACTCACCTGGAGACACTTGGCCTGCTTCTGCCGCATTTGTAAACGGGATGCCTAAGACTGGAACATATCACAAGGATTTTATTACCTACTAGTTAAAGGTAACTGTTCTTGGGAGAGTTTTCTCTTCAGGGCAATGGATAAAGAGCCCATGTCTTCCTCTAATGCAGAGGGTGGTCTGTGGGCTCTTGCCTGTTGAGTGAGCTCAGGCCAAGGGAGGTCTGGAGGCAAGAGTGGGGAACAGAGGCTGATCTGCAAAGCATTGAGTGCTTCTGAAGTAGTGTCATGCATTTGTATTTATGTTTATGGAGGGCATATTTACTTTTTATTTTTGTCTCCTCCTCCCCCATCCCAAGCAGCTGACTTTGACATGTGCTCCATTGTCTGGTCCTGGGTATGTCATTTGTGCTTGCATTTGCTTTGCGGTTTGCTATTTGAAGTATCATTAGTTGCTTCCTCATCCTGGCTTTGCCATCATCCCATTTGCCATCTGGATGGAGCACATTGCTATAAGCGCTGTAGCCCCATATACACAATTATGTAGTTCCTTACACTGCTGGGGGGTTCGTTATTTCTTTAGAAAACAAGGATGTGATGTGCATAAAAGCTTTCGCTTTGATTTTACCATCTAAGGCATTTGATGAATTCTTTGAGACTATTTCTAGTTGCCATCATCATTTCTTGCGGAAAGTCTGTTATGTATCTCCGTGGCGCTCTACAGGCTGTGACAGAGTTTTCTAAATGGGTGCGATGCTGGCCTTCTAGAAACCTGCAGTCCCAAATGGATGGTCTGAGCACATGCTGGTAATGATACCCAATTGCACAAAACGTCTTTTTCTCCAGTGAGTTTTTGTCTGAAGTAAATTGGTAAAATTATTGTTAAATTGGTGTAAGAGAATATAGGCGCTGTTTAGCAATTGGAGCAAATGTTAGAATGGGGAAATAAGGAATTTAAGACATTAAAATAGTTCAGATTGGCCAGACCCATGTGGATCTAGAAAAAATATTATGCTATTTGAAAATAGTGTCATTGAACACGTTGATTTTTCTACAAAACTATCCCTTTTCTATTTATGACCCAATAATTCCAATTGCCCTGGCTAAAAATCTCCAAATCCTCTTTGAGTCTTGCTTCTTTTTCTTCTACTAAATCAAATCTGTCATGAAGTCTCAATATTTCCATTCACAGTATGTCTTAACATTCATATTCTTTTCGTCTCTGTTTTGGTCCCGTTTCTGAGTTTGGGCAGCTGTCTTTTAAGAGACCTCCTGTTTTGGACCTGTTTCTGAATTTGGGCAGCTGTCTTTTTATTTTTTATTTTTTATTTATTTATTTATTTATTTATGGCTGCGTTGGGTCTTCGTTTCTGTGCGAGGGCTCTCTCCAGTTGCGGCAAGTGGGGGCCACTCTTCATCGCGGTGCACGGGCCTCTCACTATCGCGGCCTCTTATTGCGGAGCACGGGCTCCAGACGCGCAGGCTCAGTAGTTGTGGCTCACGGGCCCAGTTGTTCCGTGGCATGTGGGATCCTCCCGGACCAGGGCTCGAACCCGTGTCCCCTGCATTGGCAGGCAGACTCCCAACCACTGCGCCACCATGGAAGTCCCGGGCAGCTGTCTTTTAAGAGGCCTCCTTACCTTTGGTTTCGGCTCATTTCAGTCCGTCTGCCCACTGACACTGAAGAACGGCTCTGACATGCAAGTGTCATCAATGACTGTATGTATCCCCATCCTTTCTTCACTTCCTGAACCTGCAAATCCCTTTTTTTTTTTTTAACATTCAAGGATATAAATCATATTTACACCTCATGACCTCTTCGATCAAGCCCTCAGCAACTACACTTGGTCTGAATAAAACTTTCTCTGCCTTGATTTGTGCTTCTAGTCAGCACCACAGTTACATAATTAATTGCTTTCTTGATTATTTCAGATATGCATTCCCCCTATATTTTAGCTCCAGGTCTTATATTTCATTTTTAGTTACCACCTCACCAAGCATAGAGTTGATTGAACACACATAGTAGGTGGGCCACAAATCTTTGATTGTTTTTCCAGGCATATCTCTAAACCATAAATTCTGAGGATACACAGAAAATTCTTAATGTGCCCAACAACCTACTATATATCTATAGCATATCATTTGTTAAAAATTGTGTTGGCCTATTAATATTTTGCTTTACATGACATCTTGGGTTGGCTGGCATTAAGGGCTGAGTTCTGACTGAGAGTGACCTTCATAGGAAATTATACTCACAGTTCCTGATTTTGATTTGGAACTTTAATATTTTTCTCTATACCTTGGTTGTGAACCGTGATCCATTTAATTAAAATCCACTTTTAGATACAAAAGAAATCAACAATCGGAAGAAAAGTGAAATGTCACATTCTTCAACTCTCTCCCTTGAGTCCTCTGAATGTCTTCCTGAAGCATTTACTGAAGGCATTTATAGGGCCTTTTCACCAGAAATAAAACCTAACACCAGCTGAGTCAGACTGGAGATTAGTTCAAATCTTGGACTTGTTTTATTTTCAGTGTCTCTCCGTCTTAGCAGCACTATGAGAGTATGTTTTAATTACCGTGTGCATCTAGGATGTATACTTTCCAAAGCATAGAGAGACAGAATATCGAACCACCACCAAATGGACAAATGCCCAAGAAATTGGAAAGTATTGCTAAAGAACTTGTTTTATGAAAATGTCCTTCTTTTGCCAGGATCCTCTGTGGTTAGGGTAAGTTTACTGTAAGTCACTAAACATTTGGATGCGTTGGAGAACTAGACTCTCTCAGGCAGCCCCAGCCCTCCGTCTAATGAAGGGAAAGGGGAGGAATTTATGATGACTCTTCGGTACCTTGGACAGCTCCTGCTGCCTGCCTGCCTGCCTGCCATGGAAAAGCTTCATCAACAGATCGCTAATTTCCCTCCTTTCTCCCTGAATAGCATTATGCCTTCTGGCAAGAAACAGTGTGTGGCATCCATCCCGAGGTCTCACCTGTGGACACGTGAAGCTGTCTAACGGCTTCCTGCTTTTTGCCCCACTGGGCTGCAACTGAGCAAGGAGGCAGAGCTGCCCAAGTTGCTAATTGTCTCAGCCTGTAACTCTTGAATGATGAAAAAGATTAAAAGGGAAGGAAAACAGCTATTATATCTCTTTCTTGAAAAAACTTGCACTGCGAAAGGCTCATTAGCATCATTAGTGTTCCATTAACCTCTAGCCAGACAAATAGACTGGAGGTAATTTCATAGCATGGGGAGAGAGAAAGAAAAAAAAAGGAATTTAAAAATTATCCAGGTGTAGGTGACATTTTCCAGCTACCTCGATTGAACAGTTGGACAGCCAGCAACTTTACTTACTTTAATGCCAGACTGGTGTTGGAGTCTAGCCAGAACCCTGGCTGCTAGGAAGGGCTGTAGGTAATAGCAAGTGGAGAGATTCATTGATTGGGACAAAATGAAATTCATTTTAACACGACATATGAAATCTTTCAAAGGAACACTGTGTGATACAATACAAGCTTTAAAAATGTCTGCCACAAAATTATGTTCCATTGTATGAACAAAGGGCATTTTCACCTTATAATTTTTCCCCGTCACATTTTGTTTTATTCTAATCCACCCCTCCCTACCTGGCTCTCCTCCTTTGATCCCCACTTTCACAAAGTTGGCTGCAAATCTGGAAGTTGAATGCAAAGTATTGTTAAGGTGATTCGTCTTTAGGTTTCCTGATAAGAGAGGGCAATTTTTAGATGGAGACATCCTAGATTTTTTTCTTGACTCAATCTCAAAATACAAGGTGAATTTTGGTGACTTGGTTTTTCCTTCAATAAAAAGATGCTTTCAGTTTCCTCAAGTACTCTGTGTGATACACAATAGACGTGTAAAGTTTGATCAAGTAGAATAAGTAGTAAAACTATAGTTTCATGATTATCTAATATAAGCCTAAACAAATATCAACACATAAGAAAATGACTATTCATTTTAACTTACGTATTCTCAAAATAGGAATCCCCAGATCACTATCGGAATAAAGCAGTGCTGTGGTTTTTAATTAATTTTAGATAGAGCAAGAATTTACATGATGTCCTTGTTCTTTTTATCCAAGTATGAGAAGTTTATGGCAGTGATTAAGGCACCTTCACGGGGACAGTCTCCCCGATGGCCACTGATCATTCTCTCTTCTACTCCCCGGAGAGCGGATGCTGGCTCTTTGTTGAGAACTTGACAAATGGCACCTGGGGCTCTACCCCTGCTCCACAGCCCATGGATCATACACTTATCTCATTTAGAGAGACTTCAGAGTTTCCACCTGTACAGACACTTAGCCTCAGATAGTCAAAATCAAAATCGGCTTAATCATAGAGCACATACTTCTCTACATAGTGCATATTTGAGTCTTTCTCACTCTCTGAACAATTTTCTTAGCTTTGATGGAGTGGTTTAGCCTTTTTGGTTATAATTCAAGGCCACTGCGTTATTAGTTACAAAGTAAATGCCAGATAAATTTTATCCCCACCCTTGGATCTGGGAAGTACACTCTGAACTTTTCTCTACCTTAGGAGACTTAGGGCAAGGTCAGATGCATAAATAGATGAACTTTTCTGAATTCTCCTTTGACGCTGTTAAGCCCTTCCTTTTACCACACAAGTGTTCACTCATTTGCTCCCTCCCTATAAAATGCCTACTCATTACTAGATATTTTGCAAGACACTAATGATATAAACATCATGAGCCCCCCACTAAGTCCTCCCCATAACCCAATTCTGAGACGACCTCACCCCTTCCCTCTGCCTTCTTTGGTCCCCTGGTCTTTCTTCTGCCCTGTTCCCCCTGGCGAGAAATAGATGTGAAGTTTCAAGTACGATTTACATTAAAAAATCCTCTTAGCCTCAGCAAATTGGGTGAAGAGGGCTGTTTTATGGGAATGCGTGGCTAGGAAACATCTTATTGACTAGAGGAAGAAACGTATGCCACTCATTAGATATTGATTCAGTGAGATGCTGTCTGGCCCCAGTGGAACAGCGGGATGAGCAGGGTGCCAGCTGGAACCTTGACACAGCATCACATGTAGATCGCCAGTATCTGTGACACTGTTGATTTCCCCTTGGGAATATAATGCATTGTATGAGCTTTGTACTACATACTAGCAACCAGATAAAGAAATATTTGCACAAACCTGGTAGTATTTGAATGCCTAGCATCACTAAGGTAAAATATTCATGTTACATCCCAATATTCTCTTTATATTTATGTTTTCATGAAATCTCCTTCCCAGGCTCAAACATCTGCTAGATACTTGCTTCAAGACCCTGCTGTTGCTAACTCATTTCCAGCATCTCAAGAGAACTTTAAGGCAGGTGTTTGAGTGTGTAAGCATATAGTTCATTCCAGACATTGATTCCCTAATATGTTGTCATTTGGCACCATCTTGCTCTCTCTCGTGATTTGAACAAACAAGGAATCATCCTTAGATCTTGTGATTTGAGCTTTCATCCAGACCCTTGCATCACGATAAAAAGAGCAGAACATCATTACTAACAAGATAAACAACTCCAAAAATGCTTCTGAGAAACTTGCATTTGTAGAAGCGTCAACAATGCAATGTGTCATCTGCTGTAGGTCATGGAGATGGAGGCATTGCAAGGGCCAGCAAACGAGGGTGATTTGCAGACTGGAAAAGTTGTCTTCAGCTTTTTGGGGGAATTATCACCTGTTGTAGACCTGAAACTAATATCTGAACATTTGCCCCTAGTTTTGTGGATTTGTATTCTGGAGTTTTCAGCCTCCTAAACCTTGTGTTGGCACATTTGGCCTATAAGCGAACTGACTTCAGCCAATTGAATTTATTGTTACCTGGGTGCTTGGTGTTCAGTGTTCTCCTGTGACTGACCTCCTTGATGGAAACAAGTACCACTTCTCCATTTAAAGAAACTTTGATCTGAAAGCCTCAAAGGCAAAATAATTAACAACAATTCTCACATCACCAAGTCCATGAAGGTAATTATAGCAGCACCTGTATTTTTTCCAAAACAGTTTATCCCAGATCCAGATAAGTAGAATGATGTTATTCTAAAAGAAATGAATCTAATATGTAGACACACTAGGGCTCCTGACTTTTTTTTTTTTTTTTTTTTTTTTTGGGCTCCTGACTTTTATCACTCAGATCACACCAGCAGAAATGAAGACAATCTGGCAGCCACCAGACTTATTCCTCCGCCCATAGTCTTTTTTTTTTTAAATTAATTAATTAATTTTTGGCTGCGTTGGGTCTTCGTGGCTACGCGCGGGCTTTCTCTAGTTGCGGCGAGCGGGGGCTACTCTTCATTGTGGTGCGCGGGCTTCTCATTGCAGTGGCTTCTCTTGTTGCGGAGCACGGGCTCTAGGCGCGCAGGCTTCAGTAGTTGTGCCTCACGGGCTCTAGAGCGCAGGCTCAGTAGTTGTGGCACACGGGCTTAGTTGCTCCGCGGCACGTGGAATCTTCCCAGACCAGGGCTCGAACCTGTGTCCCCTGCATTGGCAGGCAGATTCTTAACCACTGCGCCACCAGGGAAGCCCTCCACCCATATTCTTGACTTTGACTTAATTTTATATTTCCTGTAAGAGAAAACTTAAGATTTGTCTATCCTGTTTTTTGAAGTGAATTGAATTTACTGAAGCTAATGCTGAGATGGCATTTGCCTTGTGTCTTTCTTCTACACCACGTTCAAGAATTCTAATGGCTGTTGTTAAGAAAGTTAAGTGCAGATTCCTAACTTTGGCCTAAAGACCCTCCTCGACATCAGTTTACCACTTTCTCTGGAAATAATCCCTCTGCTTCAGTAAATCTGTGTGTTTTAGAACTATATTAAATGCATGTGTATTACTCACTGGCTTTTGAGATATATAGATAGATAGAATTGGATTTGAATTCAGGCCCCGTCGTTTTCTGAGAATAATAATAATCTCATAGATCACTGTGAGAATTAAATAAGATCCTAATCATAAATTATCTAAGATTCTACTGGATACATAACAGGTAATAAATGAGTCATTAGTTACTATGCATGCATCAAAGAATTTTGGTTGCAAGTTATGGAATCCAATTCAAACTAGCTTAGAAAAATAGTGGGATTTATTAGAAGGATATCTCTTATAACCAAATTATAAGATGGGAAAGTATGCATCTAGATCTCAGAGATAACTGGCATTAGGAACTTAAGTGCTGTTACCAGAACGCACAGAACTCTCTCTCTTTCCTTCTCCCTCTCCCTGATTTTTGCTTGCTCTCTTGCGCTCTCACCTTCTCTTTCCTTTATTACTTCCTGTGTGTTGGATTTCTTTTTAATCTTGTGTTGTAGACTAACCTCCTCCATGTGGAAAGAACACAACAGTTGATGGCTCTTGAGCTTTATTTCGTAATTGACTTACATTCTCTGTGAATCTCAGTGATAAAGTTTCAGGAAAGGTTTCCATTTTGTCCACTTGTATTAGATACCCGCCCCTGTACCAATTAACCGTGGCCAGGTGGCAGAGTCATGGAGTATACACATGGGCAGTAAGACACAACTATGTATTGAGAGTCCATCCCACAGAGAAAAGGATTGTCGTTGGATGGGACATGCCAAGGATTATCCATTATAATGATTTTAGAACCTGAGCATGTAAAAATAGCAAAGTTAAATCCCTGCCCTCAAATTACTTAAAGTTATGTGTTGAGGGTTGTGTTTGAGAAAGGTAAAAAGTTGAAAGTGTAGACAAAGGAACTCCTCACTCTGTGGGGTCGGAGAAGGCTGGGGGTCATGACTCATGTGGGACGTGAGCGGAATGCTGAAAGATACGGCGTGTGTATGCATGTGCGCGTGCGAGCACACACAGCTATGCAGGAGGGAGGTATCAGGGATGGCGATGTTCCAGGCAGAAAGAGCTTCATTTGCAAAAGTACAGAAACATGGGAAAGCCTGCGAAACTCCTGGGCAGTTTATATGGCTATTTATAAGATCTCTTAGGCCCTACGGACGTGCAAGAATCTCAGCCTGCAAAGCACAGGAGGGTGCACACCTTGAAATGCCTTTTATGAGACATGATGGGGCTAGATGCTGGATGATAGATGCTGGGATCCATTCAAGGATCTCAATTGGGAGAACGACACGATCAGATGTACTTTTTAGAAAGATCATTTTGAAAGCGAGGAGAACAGGTCAGAAAGGAGCAGGCGGAGAGACCGAGCGTCATCTTATTAACTCAGGTGGAATAAAATGAGAATCTGAACTAGGAAAAGTGATTCCAGAGGCAGTAATGAAGCAGAAATGATAAGGCTTGTTGATGAGACTTCAGGGGGAAGACAGAAGCTAAGTGTGGCTCAGGCGTGGGCTGCGTGGAATAGGAAATGGGAAGAAGAGCCAGATTTAGGAGAGAAGGCTGTGGAGCTCATATTTGGATGTGTTGACTCTGGGGTGTTTGTGGAACATGGCTTCAACCCACCCACACCTCTCTTTGCTCCCCTACTGTAGATGACGCTTCTTCCATTAGTTCATTAGACTTGCCGTGAAGCCGTGCACAGACACTGTTTCCTCTGACTGCAGGGCTCTTTCCCCTATTTCTCACCAAGTCAAGGACAACTCATCCATCCCTGAATTGCAATTTGATAATTTGCAATTTCCTCCAGAAATTCTTGTTTCTCCTTATCCTATGGTGTTCTGCCCACAGGTACCTCTTCCTTACAAGAGTATCACAGTTATGATTTTTAGATTTTGTTAAAGAGAAAAACTCACCAGATGCTTGTTAAAAACAGCAAGGAAGACTTGATTCAAGATGATTGCAACAGGGGTCAAGACCATCGGAACAGGAGAGAGACTGAACTCAGCTCTGAACACAGGCAGGGCCAGGTGGGGATTTGGAGCCAATGGGCAGGTCAGGGAGTGGACGGAAATGACTAAGAGGAACTTGGTTAGGTATCAAGGGTGGAGGAAGAGGAGCTTGATTAGATGTCAGAGTGGGGGATTCTTGACAAACTGGCTCAACAGGACCCTTTGCTAAAACTGGACATAGCAGGTCAAGGGCAGGGGCCAAAAATGAGGGCTGTTTGAGAAGATGCTCAGAGGAGCCTAAGGAGGGGTTCTTGCCACTTTATATGGGTGATTTTTGATGATTATTACATCCCCTACTAGAAAGTAAACTCCATAAGCGTAGAGATTCTGTCAGCAGTACGGGCTCAATAAACATGTTTCTTAAAACCGTGGAACATGATATCAGATTTGGGGCCTTAATCAAAACTTTCTATCACAATATCCTTCTTCAGTCCCCTTCCCCTGTGTCTCTGTCCAACCATAAGCCACTGGGCTTTTTTTAGGGGTTGCTTGAAGCCCCCTTCTCCACGAAGTGTTCTCTGATAGCTTTTGTTGAAACTGTATTCCATTTTTCCTGAGCTTCAGTAAGTAGTTATTTTTACTTCATTGATCAGGCATTAAATCCTATTCTTCCTTATTTCTTAAGTAATTCAAATAGGTGATTCCAAAACAACTGGATTATGTATCCTTAGGGAAAAGACTCTTGTGAGAAGCCTTGTGTTTTGCATTTAGGGCCGAGAATGTTGCTGTCACCTGGTAGTGATCAGTCAGTATCTTCAAACAAGTGCGTGAATTCATTAATTAATACAATTGATGCTTAGCCCTAAAGAAGTTTATAATTGGTAAAGAGCATAGGATAAATCCTCTTTATTTACAGAAATAATATAGCTTATCTCTCTAAGTAAGTAAAATTCCCTTCAAAGAAATTACCTTGGGAGACAGGACCACTGTTGTTAGAACATATCCATTGCTCAGGATGTACTGAGAATCCCTGTTTAGATTGGAACGCCTGCCTGCTTGACATATTCCCAGATGCTGTCTCTGTATCTGTACTTGTCACATAGCAGCAATGATCTCAACAGGCAATTGGTCCTACTCCCTTACTATTATCATAAAAAAATGGCTCAAGATCACCTGTTCATTTTTTTTTGGCACTTGTCCTTCAAAATTTAATTGGCTTAGATCCAACAGTTCTATATAGTGGGTCACATCATTCCATTACATCATGATACATTTGGCAATCAGTGTATATCAGCAGGTTCACCCAGAAAACACATTACTTGATATTAGCTTTCTTATGGGAACTTTTAGAGATTATTTTTATTGTTGTGATGGATGATTGATATCACTTTCTTTAAAATTTTTCTAGTATAAAATGACAGTAGTTCTGCTATACATATTCAAACATGGGGACTTGATCTTCTATCATCTCTGTTTTATAAGAGTTGGCAATTGTACCCTTCCCTCAAATGATGGTCAAAGCATCTGGATCATTCCGGGGAGGTACATAGACTACCTGCATTCCAGGTGTTTGCCACAAACATATTCTGTCATTTTCTGTTGTTCCCCTCTCATTAAAAACCAATTGTTTATCCCGGTTATGTAATTAACCCATTACTTGAATTAAACTAAGGCAACTGCACATTTTAGCTTGTTATCAAATTATCTGTATAGTAACCCCCTTTGGTATTATTACCTAGTTCGTCGTAAGCCATCAGCAAGAGAAACAGAAGACAACAGTTGTTGTTTCTCATTGAAGGGTATCGTCGAGGGAGTGTGCACTGTTACTCCCATCCACTCTGGGCACAGTTTTCAGGGAAGTTTCACGTACTCTCCCACCTCAGGGACACAGCATTCTATTCGTGGGCACCTGTAACCTGCCCATTGTGTGGAAGAGGAAATTATGGCTTGTAGAAGTTATGTCATTAGCCAAAGTAACCAAGTAAGAGGCAAAGGTGGGTCTCCAGCCCAGGTCTGTGCTCCTGAGAATTGATGGAAAACTATGGAGTTTTCTGATGAGCTTCAGTATTGAGAAAAGCTGTGGTTCTCCTGGGAAATGGACTCACTTTTACCTTACCAGCTGCTTGCCTATAGGAAGTGAGAGCTCTCTTCTCTTAGGCTGACAGCACAGAGTCCAATTCTCTTCCCACTGTTCACGTTCACATAAGACTTTACAACACATATCTTTGCACTTTCTCTGTAGTTGTATTTTATTTCTCACTTTTATCTTCACATACATTTTCTCATATGTTTATTTTGTTATGCTGGATCGTAGATACTTTTGCAAGCTGTCACAAACCCAATTTGATGATTTTGGTTTACACATTTTACTGACCTATGCCATTTCCTAGAATCTAGTAAGATAGGTGAGTTCCCATTTTACAAATGAGAATTCAGGCTCACAGAGTGAAATCTGCATATGCAAGATTACCCAGCTAGTAAGTGTGGGAAAGAGCTTGTGACATCAGTCTGTCAAACCCAGTCCTATTGTGCAGTATTCTAGCAGAAGGAGGCATTTCCCAAACATTGTTCTCTGGTGCACTAGGGCCTGAGATGTAGTAATAGTTGCTCATAAAAGTAATTTTAAAAGGTCTGTAGTCAAATAGGTTGGCCAAATTGTGTATAGCATATTTGTCTTGGGGGGTTGCAAAAAAATGAACATTTAAAACTCTCTATGAAGCCCTGCAGTAAATAAACCTATTAAACAAATTTATAAAACACCAGGTTAAACTGGTGTTCTATAAGTTTATTTGGCCCAGAACATTTTTTTTTTCTTTTCATTTGAAATATGTATTAACATTTTCCTGGAGATGGCTATTTTAAAAAGCACGGCTTGGAAAATGTTGGTAAGTGGAATAAAAATGTCAAAACAGAAATCCAGGCAGCATCTAAATGCTAGCCCGAGCTCTCTGCTAACCAGTACACGACCTTCCTCCACTCACTTACCCTCTTTGGGTTGTAAGTTCATCCTGTGTTAATTTATGAGCCTGGACTAGATTCTCTGCATTGCCCTTCTCAGCACTAACGTTTTTGATGTCTGACTCTTGAGTGCAATCTCATTTGAGGCAGTTTCAAGTGTATACTTAGGCTTGAGGGTTCATGTGGCATCCAGAAGTAAGCTCGAAAACAGCAAAGATTTAGCTCATCAAGTTATACTAAGGCAGTACTTCAACAGCAAAAGGCAACAAAAGAAAACGGTCATAGACCAGTTACAGGGACAGGGTAAGGGGTGGGGCAGAAGGAACCCAAGGGGCAGTGCAGAATCCTCCTTCTCCCAAGTGGAAAGGGAAGCACAGGTCCTTGGGCAGAATTTTCAGCTGCAAGAAGGAGATGGAGTAAAGGGGAAGATCTTTATCAGACACTAAATTGACTTTTTATTTCAGACTGGAAAAATGGAACGTATCTGCATTTCTTTTCCTGTTTATAATATTCTCCAAATTGTAGGAAGCTCAGAGGGGGGGAAAAGACATGAAAAAGTTGATGTCCCTTGCAAAGTTGAAAAAGAAACATCACATCACATTTTATGTTAGGCTTGTAAAATGGGGGAGCAATAATTACACCTCGAACTGAGAACAGCGTTTGACTGTAATATCTCCTTTCAAGTAGATTCTACTAATTCCAGACCGAGAAAATGAAAGTGTGCTCACAGAAACCATCAGAGCAACACAGATGGAATAAGGTATTTGAAAAATCTTAAAGCTGCCCTTGAATTATCACCTTTGGATCTGCATATTTGAAACATATTATTAAAAGCCTTTTTCTAGCACGGTTTTGCACCATCTTCTCAAGTGCACACAGCAGCATCATTAACTGTCCTCTGTTTTCTGTGAGGACTGAATAAAGAGAAGAGAGATTTCAACAACAGCAGCAAGGATCTGAGTTAGATGTTAGATGAACCTACAGGTTAATTAGACAGTGCATCTAATGCAACCAGCTTCCAAGGATGCCTTGGCTACTGCACGTGTAACGTGTACCTGATTTCCTAGATCCAAACAGGACCCAATGAGTCTCTTTTTTCTTCTCCCTTCCCAACCTGGAATACCTATTTATGTCTTTGCCCAAATCCCAACAATTCTTTGAGGTGTCCATAGAGCTTTCTCTTTCTCTTAATATTTTTTATACAGAGGGTTCTCTACTTTATGTAACTATTACATATGGCTCTTTCTTCTACTCATCAATAACATATGTTTTGGAACTTTATTGTGTATGTAAATGGAGTTAAGTAGGCTGGCATTCACTGAATTATTAGTTAATTGCTGGGTATGGTTTGTCTTGCCGAATGGATTGAGAGCTCTTCCAAACCTGCTTAACAAAGAGAGTGTCTGCTTTTGTGCTGGGTACTGAAGGGATCCTACAGATAAAGGAAACCCCATTCCTGATCTCAAGGAGCTTATTATCAGTGGGGAACAGCACCCGTGCAGCTGGGGAGGACTCAGAGCAACCTGGAACGTGGGCAGTAGAGAGAGAGGGGAAGATATTTTATGTGGGAGAAAACAAGGGGAAGCTTCGCGAAGGCAGATTAATAGCCCTACTATGCAGCACAACGCCTGGCACATAGGAGGTACTCATGAAATACATTTGGTTGCAGGAACAAATGAAGAGATGAATATATTTTGACAGACAATGGCATAAGGGGAGTGGAATTTAAAAGCAGGGATGAACATGAACATTCAAAAACAAGGAGTTCGTTTAATTGGCCTTTACCTGAAGGGAAGGTAAAGGAGATAAACTGGGAAACGTGGGTAGAAACAAGCTATTTGAGTCCTTGATGACACAGTATGTCGTTTAATCTTTATTCTTCGATAATGAAAGCACAGGGGGGCTTTGAGCAGAGAAATGATAATGATGGAGGTTTTTGATGTCAGCGTTTTTATACCACAATTCTTCAGTCAATCTGTTTTGCATGGTAGGGGCTCACTAGCGCCTGAATTGCTGTTTGACTTCTAACAAAAAATGGCAATGTTTTAAGTAGAAAATATGAGACCCATGTTTATAAAAAAGACTGCCAGAAACACTGACTGGCCAGAACTTCTCCCTGGAGGCACTGGGGGTGGCACTCCAGTCGGGGTGGAGGACGGACATTAGGACATTCCAGCCAGGGGGAATGACGGTGAGTTCCACTCACTGTGTGGAACTCTGCGGAAGCAGGTGAGACTCAGCAGGCGAGCTGGGATCAGGGCCCGTGTCTCCTGCTTCCAGGCCAAGCATCGTCCCCCGACTGCCCCGACACCCCGTTGTCCTTCTGCAATGATGTTCCACCCACCCCCACGCGGGCTTCCCAGCAGAGCCTGATCTTCTATTTCATCCTAAAGGTGAACAGGGTGCTTCAGGTTTTCAAGCTCAGACATTCTCAAGCGATGCCTGGGTCAATATTTGCCTCCCAGGTATGAAGTTCTCTGTGTCTAAGCTGAGTCTCTCAGCTGAAGCTTAAGGCCAATTTATGGGAAACCAGAACATGAATTTGAAGATTGACCTTCATCAAATTTTAACTATGCATCTTAAAACGTTGATGGCTAAGAAGGATGAGACTCGAAGGGTGTCTACTGAGTGTCTTGCGTGTGCGTGTCAGCGTGCCGGGCTCTGCAGTAGAACCATCCAGGTGTGAGTCCTGGTTCTGTCACTTATTAGCTGTTTGTTCCAGACCAGCTGTTCCCCTCAGTTAGCCACCTTCCTTGCCTATAAAGTGAGAACAATAAAATAATAATACATAATAAAGTAATAAAACCTCCTCTCCAGATTTCTTCTGCATTGGATGCAACACGGAATCTGGTCTTCCTGCCAGTTGAAAAGAACCAAAGCAGGTCTCTGCTCTCAAAGAATTTGCCATCTAGTTAGGGAGACAAGGCAGGAGCATGAAAAAGTTAATTAGTAACAAAGATTAAAATAACAGTTCTGGACAACAATAGAAAAGATGTCACAAGGCTGTATAAGATTAATTGCCGAATGAATTCTTTACACAGTAGGAACTCAAAGAAAGGAGGAATCCTTTAAGATTGGGAAGTCTACCAAGTTCATCAACCCCTCCTTCCTCCCCGCATGTGGGGGAACCCTGCCTGCACAGTCAGCAGGCCCGCCTGGCCTCTCACAGCCCATGTGGACCGCCAGCCTCCTCCTGGAACACCGGGCAGTGACCTGGGCTTCCCCTTTGTTGGTTCCTGATCTCATCTCCCACAGTAACAAGAGCACATTCAGGCTAATAGCCTCCAGAATACCTAGAATCTAAGATATCTGTTCCATTAATAGCACGTTACCAGGTCATTTTTGATTACAAGTGGCAAAGGTACAGCTAAACTCGATCCAGCTTTTTAAAGTGTGAATTTATCAGCACAATGGCTGAAAATATCCAAGGGTGCAATTCCTGGCTGCAGGCACCACTGGCTTCATGGTGCCAAGTGGCCCCATCAGGACTCTGCCTTTCCCCGCCCCTTTGACCTGCTCTCCTCATGGACGAGGGGGTGTGTTGGTCTCTGCACAAGGCAGAGTGGCCTCAGTTTCCGCCAGGGCGACAGCTGATGACCACCGGGAACCAGTACAGGCCGTTTCCCCGGCCTCAGGACAGTCCCTTCCAGGATGGTGTGGCTGGGTGAGTGGAGCCAGGTGAATGACTGTCCTTTCAGTATATGGGGAGGGGGTTCCCCAAAGGAAAAGATCCAGGGCTGACAAAACAGCAGTACAAGTCCAGGTCATGGTAAATTCTAAGCATATTAATATTTTCTGTATCAACGGAGAGAGAGGAAAAGCAAAGAAAGTTGTGCTTTAATGACTGTGCACACCAGCTCACTGGGGTGTGCATGCGTGTGTGTGAGCATTTGGTACATGTGCACATGTGTGTGGTGTGTGACTGTGTGTATTGTGTGATATGCGTGAGTGTGCGTGTATGAGTGAGCGTGCGTGAGTGTGTGCAGCAGGCGGGAGCAGGATGGGCCCCAGCGCTGGTGGGTAACTTCCCCCTGAGGCACAGACTCACCTCAGGCTTCAAAGTCCTAAAGGGAAGAGATGCCATCAATGCATGGAGGCGTTTTTCTATCATTTCTTCAATCCCTGCCATGTCGTAAAGAAATGCTGGGCTTGCATTTTCCAGGTTAGGAGCAGTCTGGGTGGCCGGGCAGGTTGGAGCAGACCCAGCTGCGTGAAGGAGGGGCGCGGGCACGGGAGCCCCCAGCCTAACTGGCACTCCCCCCTCGGGCATCTGCTTGATGACTGTCCAGGCAGGGCTGTCCTTAAACTCCTTGGCCACGGTGGTGTTGTGCTCTGGCCAGACTCTCATTTATAAAAGGGAAGGCTGGTCCAGGATGAGCTCAAGGTCAATATGGAGACTTTCTGGGTCACTGGCCAGAAGAGGGTACCTGGGGAGGCGCCCAGGCCGGGGGAGGATGGCGGACGTGTAGACAGGACAGCAAGGCCCTCAGCCACAGCCTGTGATGGGCCGGCGGGAGGCTGTCACCCACGGAGGTCTCACAGGTGTAAGGCGGCCCTTCCTGCTCCCGCAGGCCTGGCTGGACACGCGGTAACGGAGGCTCTGGCGGAGGGACTGTGCCGTCTCCAGCTGCACAGTCGGAGTAGGAGTAGGAGGGAGGGGTCCTCCAGACCAGGGGACAGTCCGGCAGGAGGATGCAGGGCTGTGCAGGACTCAGCTTGCAGCATCCCCAGGGCAAGAGCTGGAGCTGAGGAGGGGCCGGCAGTGCTGCATCGCGGACCCCTTCAGGGCCCGAGCTCCTCTCGGAACCCGCAGACAGAGGACTGGCTCCCAGCTGCCCCTGGCACTCTCCGGGTGCTCTGTCCTCCTGCTCTGGGAGAACTTCTTGCGTTCCGTGGGTGGAGAGGTCCTGGGCACCACTGGCCGAGTGGAGGTGCAGGCATCCCTCTAGGGGCGGGAGCTGAGTGTGGGCGCTGAGCGGAAGCCAGGCTGGCCACTCCCCCGGCCTGTCCCGGAAGCACTGCGCTAGGCCTGGGCGTTCCAGGACCGACCAGACTTAAGCCCTTGATCTCAAGGTGCTCTCAGCAGGGCAACGAGCTCCAGTAAGTAACTGGGCACAGCACGTCAGAGTCAAGTGGAGGTCTCTGTGACACTCAGGACGAGGGGCCAAAACTTCTCCCTAGAGGCACTGGGGGTGGCACTCCAGTTGGGGTGGAGGACGGACATTAGGACATTCCAGCCGGGGGGAATGATGGCTACAAAGATACAGGGTGTGTGTGGGGGCCGATGGGAGGGGGGCTCGGCCACTGACAGGATGTGTGTGCAGTGGGGGGCCGGCCCCGGGTGTGTCGGAGGGCAGCCCATGATGGCTGCATCAAGATTCTGGCTTTGACCTCAGTTCTCTTCCTGGGAATGAGATTCTTGACTGGGTGCTCAGCACATCGAGGTACCTTCAGGGCCTGTGGTCCCCACACTCCGCCTCCCCTTGGGGCTAAGAGGATGCTTAGGCAGGTCCCATAGCAGGAATGCACTGCATAACTTCTCACTCTACCTGGGAGATTCTGATAGAAGCTACCTTCTGTGACCTCAAGAGGAGAGGCAAATCTACCCAACCCGTGAACATGGAATGCGTGACTGTGTACAAAACACTTCTTTCCCTCCCTCACTCACTCAGCCAACCTTCACCAAGCCTGTACTTCACAGCAGACACTCGGTTAGGGACTGAGAAAACGCAGAAAAGCAGACTCAGTTCCTCAGTCGTCAAACTTGCAATCTAGCGGAGAGTCATTCACTTAAGTAAACAGAATGCAGCATCCAGTGAGATGTCTGTTAGGGGTGTACCCGGTGTGACGGAATCCCAGAAGAAAAGGGGGGATTAACTCTTCATAGAACGCCAGGGAGTTTTGGAGGACGGCTTTCATGGAGGGAAAGTACCTTGGGTAGGCTTGCTCTTTCCAGGTGGAAGTTCTCTAAAGTATGCTTTTTGCCATCTCTTCCCCTCCTGTGTATGGTTCCTCCTTCTCCACCAGTGAGCCCTGAAATCATGAACACGAATGAGGACACTGCAGGAGGGTCCTGCAAAGGACACCCACATTGGACTTCAGTTTCTCCTAGTTGCTCTGTCACGGGGTGGCTTAGACAATGGACGTTGATTTCTCACAGTTCTGGAGGCTGGGAAGTTCCGAGGTGGAGGCGCCAGTATGGTCAGGTTATGGGCGGGTTCTCTTCCTGGCTTGCAGATGGCCACCTTCTCACTGCGTCCTCACGTGGCAGAGTGAGCTGCAGAGAGCGAGCTCTCTGGTCTGTTCCTAGAAGGGCACTAATCCCATCATGGGGGCCGCACCCTCATGACCTCATCGAAACCTCATCCCCCCCAAAGGCCCCACCTCCAAAGACCATCATATTAGGGGTTAGAACTTCAGCATGAATCTGGGAGGGACATGAACTTTCAGTGGTCCCTTCCAGTGCTAAAACTTCTGATTTATATTTCTTTGAATGTAATGTTTTAAACAGTTCCCACCAGAAGCTGGGTAAGGCCTGGAGCTGTGTGCCTCTCTCTCCTCGGTGGGCCCACACACTTCCCCTTCACCTCTGTCTCCCCTGAACTCAGAGGTGAACAAGTCCTGTTTGTGTCGACACCTCAGATTCTAGGGCAGAGTTTGACGTGCAGTAGAAGCCCCCAATGAGAAAGAAAGAAATGAACAAATAAGCAAGTGGGTACCTGCAAGGTGTTCAAGGGTTAGAAGCGTGACACACCAGCTCCTTCATGACAACATGGGCTTTGGTGCTAACGTTCTCTCCGTCTTCCAGGCACGCAGGGGCTCCTCAGCGGCCTGGGTGAAGACCCCAGCAAAGTGGGTTCAGTACTTTGCTGGTGTGTGGGCAGGGAGGCACCTGTTTCATGAAATACATGACTGGAACCCCAGGTCCTGTCAGACAAGCCCCTGGTCTCAGGCAGCCTTACACCCAAAACATTGCACAGAGGAGGGTGAAGCCTGTTCTAAGGAAAGCAGTTTCCACAGGAAGAGGGAAAAGGCATTCAAGAGTCCCCCATGCTTGTGGACTCGTGGGCATCCTGCTTCATCTCCCCCCAGGCCCTGCCAACGATGTGTGCTGTGCGGTCCGCACACCAGCTGCAGACACTCTGCTCAGGGCATTGTTAGAAGTGAAGGGTCTCAGACCCACTGAAGCAGAGCCTGCATTTGGACAAGCCCCCTGTGGGTGGGTGGTGGGCACCTCATCATGTGAGGGGCACTGCCCTGTGGCCGCGTTTTTGTGGATCCAAGGTCAGCTCTGCACATCTGGCTGTCTGTATGTCCGGCTGGGGTGCTGTAGTTCTGCCTACAGACTGGTCAGTGGGTCTTGGTGCGAGGAGCGGGCGAGTGGAGGCCCTGTTCATATCCCTGGGGTGAGTTTTCCTTCCCCTTACACCCTCGGTAAGATGCTTGTCCTCGTGTCGAATTAATTCTATCAGATTGTATTGCTAATGTGGTTGAAGTTCAAAGGCTTCCCCTGTGAGCCGTTCATTTAGGGGGGAGAGCAGAGCCCGCCCTTGGTCCTCTTGGAGAGGCGGCCCGGCTGGCCCCCGACGTCTTCAAGTAGCGCCAGCAATCCCCGCAGCAGGCTGGAGAGCGTCAGCGTGCCGATGGTGCCTGGGGCCTTGGCGAGCGATCTCGTAGTTCATTCCAAACAGAGGGTGGTGACTGCATTTAGGAGATCACATGATGGCCTGGTCCAGGAGATGAGCTGTGAACCCAGACTTGCCCATTCGGGGCCTCTCTCGGTCCTTGTCATTCGAGGTCGCCCTCGCTGTGCTCTTCACAGGGTCCCCACAGTCACTTTCCTGTCACCCCAGGACAAGGTTGGAGTATTCCAGGTAGATATTTTCTTTCTCCCTATGTATAGAGGGAATTTAAAGGTATTTTAAAGATTTTTTTTTTGATGTGGTCCATTTTTTAAAGTCTTTATTGAATTTGTTACACTATTCCTCCTGTTTTATGTTTAGGTTTTTTGGCCGCGAGGCATGTGGGATCTTAGCTCCCCAACCGGGGATCGAACCCGCACCCCCTGCATTGGAAGGCGAGGTCTTAACCACTGGACCGCCAGGGAAGTCCCTAAATGTATTTTAAAAGAAATCAGATTGGAGATCACAAATTGAATTCACAAAAATGAAAAATTAATAGTTAGAAACGATCTTCAGTACCATCTATCCCAGCTACCCATCAAAAAGGTGGGCTTCTCTAGAGCATCCCTGCATTGTGGATGTCTGACCTCGAGCACTGCCAGGAAAAGGGGACTCATCTGTCGTGAGGTCACCCCACGGTGAGCTCTGATGGGTCATTCCTTCCTTTTCTTGAGCAGAAACATGACTCCCTTGAGTTTTACTCTGGCACAAAGTGTGTATTAAAGAAAGGTATCTGCAGTGATGTAAAATACACTCGTCAACAGCAGATGTCTTCACGGGGGGCACAGTTCAGGAAAGCTGGGTGAGGCAGGGGTGGGGCTGTGCCTGGGCAGACAGAGCACTGGCCGCGGGGAGAGGATGAACCCGAGGGAGGATGGACAGGGGCCGTTTGAAGAACCCAGGGAGGCGGGCCCACCAGGTAAGAGGCTTTTCTCTCTGGACTTCTCTACAACCTGCCATCCACAACCCCACAATGTGTGTGCTTCCTGTTTCTCAAGCAGTGGAAGAAGAGCATGGAATGAGGGATGTGGGGTGTTGTGGTGGAGCTCAGCCTCCCATGAGAGATTCTGGTTTCACGCTTCCAGTTTGGCGGAAGGGACCGCCAAGATTATTAAAATCCACGGTCAGGGAGCGCCCTCTGGTGTCTGAGCAGCGCCAGTGCAGTTCCGGGAGAGGAGGCGGCACCAAAGAAACCGCTCAGGGGACCAGGGCACGTTAGCAGAGGCAGGGCCTGTTCCAGGGTTCTGTTCCAGGGCCGCCTCCTTCCTTCTCCGGATGGAAGAGGAGCTGGGGGCCTGGACAGGGTAGTGGAAGGCCCTCAACCTCCAAATCCCACTGCCTGTTACTTTCTGTTTTCCTCGGCGCAGGCAAGAGAGTGAATCTTACGCCCTCTTCACAGTGGGTTATCCTTACTGGTTTGCAGAGGACGCCCCATTCCTCCATCCGCGTCCTTTGATGTCACTCCCCACCCCGGTCACTGCACACGGGCCATGAGTCTTGTTACCGCTCCGGTCACACGTCGGGTGGAAACTGTGTGCAGACGTGGGCTGTTGTCACTTTAGGTCAGCGATGCTCTGACCCGTCCTTGTTCCTGTTCACCACCGGCCCCTGGTTCTGAGGTTGTGCCCCTCGCCCTGTGCCCTGTGCGCCGAGTCTGTTGCTTTTCATCCCTGCAGTGTCTCCACCCGTGTGCCCCCCACCTGTGGGCTCGCCATCACCCAGGTGACATGCAGCTTGAACGTTTCCAGTCCCCTTCACTGCAACAGCCCTGCAGGGGACACCCCTGCCAATGTCCCTTAAGGACTGGGGGCTGACATAGACCCAGAAGTGAAAATGCTGGATTGTAGGACTATTAAATTATATTCCTTCCTGAACCTAAGTGCTACCCGATCCCTCGCCAGACTTCCTGTGTACCCTACAACCCTTGATATCTCCAGCTGTCCAATCTTTGCCAGTCAATTATGTGTAAAGTGACCTGATTCCACCTTCTCATCATTTTAATCTGCATTTATTTGATCACCTGTGAGATAGGGCTGTCTTTCGGTGGCTGATCGCCATTTGAGTGTGTAAAATAGCTAGCTAGTGGGAACCTGCTGTATAGCACAGGGAGCTCAGCTCAGTGCTCTGTGATGACCTAGGTGGGTGGAATGGGCGTGGTGGTGGGAGGGAGGTCCAAGAGGGAGGGGCTATATGTGTACATATAGTTGATTCACTTCGTTGTACAACAGAAAACACAACGTTGTAAAGCAACTATTCTCCAATAAAAAAAGTCCATTCATATTTTTTTTTCTTTTTTCCCCAAGGGCATGACATTTTTTTTTTTTAAAGATTTATTTATTGATTGATTTGATTGACTGATTGATTGCTATGTTGGGTCTTCGTTTCTGTGCGAGGGCTTTCTCCAGTTGTGGCAAGCGGGGGCCACTCTTCATCGCGGTGCGCGGGCCTCTCACTATCGCGACCTCTCTTGTTGCGGAGCACAGGCTCCAGACGCGCAGGCTCAGTAGTTGTGGCGCACGGGCCTAGTTGCTCCGCGGCATGTGGGATCCTCCCAGACCAGGGCTTGAACCCGTGTCCCCTGCATTAGCAGGCAGATTCTCAACCACTGCGCCACCAGGGAAGCCCCCATTCATATATTTTTGCCTATATTCTATTAAAATTCTTTTCTTTTTTTCTTGATGATTTGAAGAATTTCTTTGCAGAAACAAAGTCATATTCCTTGGTGTTTTATACATTGCAAATATTTTCTCCCGATAAGTCAACTGTGTTTAAACCATATACTGTGTTTCCTTCATTGCACAGAAAGTCTTAATTCTGACATACTCAGAGTCATCACATTTTCCTTGTGCTTTTTGCCTTTGAAGTTATTTATAGAAATTCAGGAAATTCTTTGCAGTCCTGGTTCACAGAGACTTGCTTCGACATTTCCCTCTATTGATTATATAATTTCACATTTCAGCTTTTAAATCATACAGAATCCAGCTTTGCAAATAACATGAGGTAGGGATCTTGCTTTATTTTATTTTTGATTTCAGACCTCTACTTCTCAATTACACAAGGTATCACACCAAGCCCCCAAGGAAACTGGGGGCAGGTCGGCAAAGCTTGAACCTCACTCCTTGTGCTTAGCTTTTTGAGTCCTGGGAACTATCCCAGTGCCTTTTCCTCAGGATGGACAGGGCCCAGGGTCTCTCCCAAACATTCCAGGGGATTCCCAGCCTTCCTGATTTCAGCACAGGGTAGGGTCTTTAAAAAGTTCACCGAGCTGTTTAAGAAGCTTGGAAGATGGCCTTGTTGGATTTCCTCAGTGTCACACTAGGGAACCCAGGACTCAGATACTAGCTCCAGGTGTCCATAAACCAGTGATTCTGTCTGTTGTAGAATTCCTTCAAGGAAAAAGTCTCAACCACCTGCTGTAGGTACGTTGATAGGAAAGAGCAAAGTAAGTCACACGTGCTAACTTCAGTCCAGCAGTGACCATCACTGATTGATCACCAAGCTATGTCCCCACACTACATTTTACATGTTGTGCCACTAGTAATTGATCAGAGCTGGTGTAAGAATTGAAATCTGCTTTGTTTGGCCTTCACCTGCTTGAAGGAGAATCAGATGAATTTTGTGCCAGAGCCCCAACAGTTGAGTCAGGAGATAGATTTTCATCAGCTCTAATCCACCCTGAGGGCTGCCTGTCAGAGCCACTTAGTTTCTCTAAGCTTCAGTATCTTCATGACAATGATGATGATGATGGTGGTGATGATGTGATGGTGGTGATGGTGGTTCTGATGGTGATGGTGAGGATGATGATGTGATGGTGGTGGTGATGATGATGGTGGTGGTGATGATGATGGTGATGATATCATGGTGGTGATGATGGTGATGATGTGATGGTGGTGATGGTGGTTCTGATGGTGATGGTGAGGATGATGATGTGATGGTGAGGATGGTGGTGGTGATGATGTGATGGTGGTGGTGATGATGGTGATGATATCATGGTGGTGATGGTGGTGGTGAGGATGATGATGGTGGTGGTGATGATGATGGTGAGGATATCATGGAGGTGATGGTGGTGGTGATGATGGTGGTGATGGTGGTGGTGAGGATGATGATGGTGGTGGTGATGATGATGGTGAGGATATCATGGAGGTGATGGTGGTGGTGATGATGGTGGTGATGGTGGTGGTGAGGATGATGATGGTGGTGGTGATGATGACGGTGATGATGAAACCAAGTTTCTACAAAGACTGAGCCTGAGAAGAGGGTCCTTGGATCTCAGAGCCTTCTCCTTAATAAAGACATAGACAGGGACAAGGCTGTGTAGCAGGTGAATCCCTTCATTCTTCCTGTGCCTCTCTAAAGAAAGGATGACATTTCCCCTGCTGGAGGGATTAAGAGGAAGGTGTGGGGTGGTGCTGAATTGTGTGGGAGGTTCAAAGGCTGCATGGAAGGCCTTAGTTTGCTGCTATTTGCTGCAGGTCTTCTGCTCTGAGGCTGGACACTCCCTTTTGCACATACAGACCACTTTATTGCTGCCTCTCCCACCTGAGGCCCATAAAGAAGGTCTGGCCAAGAAAAAACGCAACCTATCTGTCTGACGACTCTCAGCACATAATCAGGATGAGGAGATTCTTTAGGGCAAGCCTAGGACACTGGGATACTCCCTGTTCCCCTGGGTCTGAGGCATTCTTTACCTTGGAGAGAGCTGGGCCCTCGCAAAGCATGGACACTTCTGGGACCAGAAAGGAACAACAGTGATCAAATCTGCCTCCAAATCCCAATCATCCTTTAGCTTCTTTGTCTATTTCTTCAGTTATTTGAATTATAAAGTTATGCACGTTCATTGAAATATCTTGAAATATGTAAAACACCTATTGTCAAATCCATAGCCTCTGCCTCTCCCACCTACATTACTAATTTTTAGAATTTTAGAAATATACTGTGTATTCTTCCATAATTTATTTTGGAGGAGTACATGAATAAATGTATATAAAATCTGTGCAGATTTCTTTTTTTATAGACACGTTAATGGAATATATAACATTTTATACTTTATTTACTTAATATTTTGTATATATCCCTTCAAGTCAATACATGCATATATTTGGTGAACAATTAGCTACTTCTAATTATACATTTACTTTTCTAAATAATTTGCCCCCCTTCCCCAATTCCAAAAATGTTTCTACCTGAATGACACAGGTTTTTGAGGACAAGTTCATTTCTGGGATGAATTATTGTAACTCTCCACTTCCCTGTGCTATGTAGACCTCCAAGCTATCATCTTCACTGGCTCACCCTTGTAAAACCATGTGTGAATGCAGGCTACCATCACCACCATCACCATCACCACCACTATCATCACCATCATCATCACCATCATCATCACCATCACCATCACCATAATCATCACCATCATCATCATCATCACCATCATCACCATCACCATCATCACCGTCACCACCACTATCATCATCATCATCATCACCATCATCACCATCATCATCATCATCACCATCATCACCATCACCATCATCACCGTCACCACCACTATCATCATCATCATCATCACCATCATCATCACCATCATCATCACCATCATCATCACCATCACCATCACCATAATCATCACCATCATCATCATCATCACCATCATCACCATCACCATCATCACCGTCACCACCACTATCATCACCATCATCATCACCATCATCATCATCATCACCATCATCATCATCATCACCATCATCACCATCATCACCATCATCACCATCATCACCATCACCGTCATCACCATCACCACCACTATCATCATCACCATCATCATCACCATCATCATCACCATCATCACCATCATCACCATCACCGTCATCACCATCACCGTCATCACCATCACCACCACTATCATCACCATCATCATCACCATCATCATCATCATCATCATCATCATCATCATCACCACCATCATCATCATCACCTGGCTTCTGTACGACCCAGTGATGAAGGGCTGGTGAGCATGTACCAGATTGCCAAACCAGTCCTTACAGTGTCACAGAAATATGGATCCTACAGTCACCTCTGATACCTGTCAGTGCCAACATTTTTCATCCTTGCAGCTACTTTAGGAGAGAGAGAGCGAGAGAGTCCACATTCTACTTTTCTGACACAACGCAGCTGAGGCTGAAGGAAGTGGGGGGCACGTGAGTGGTTCACATCTGCTCCACTCACTGTCTTCCCTCTGCTCTGACTCCCCAGCCCTGAAGTGTAGACACCATTTCCTCATGAGCTGAGGATGCCTGAGAGAGAGTGTGATCATGGGTGCACAGGAAGGGCCGGGTTCTGTGCGTGGTTGCTCACCTCTGTGACCCGCTGTGGACAGTTTTTGAAATGGGCTGAAAGATGGCTCTCTTTCCACCTATTTTGAAGCATTTTAAGTGCTCAGTAGCTTGCATTGCAAAGGGATTGGGTAATGATGAATGATCATGGATATGGCCAGATTCATTGCTACTCACATTTTTGCAAAAGTAAGTAGGCAAATTAGATCAGCACCAGCAACAGTGTCCTGCTCCTCAGCATCTGTGGACCATCCGTCTTGTTAACTTCATCAGGGATCCTGGAGTTGAGGGTCCAGACTGGCTCTTGGGTATTATTTTCTTCCCCCAGGTCTCAGCTTCCTTCCTCCTGGGAGCTGGACTAAAGTTTCTCTAAAGTCTGATGGTGAAAGTCTGTGCGTGCTCTCGTCAGCTTTCTTCTCCACCTAAAAGGGAACTGGAACACACAGGATATGTTATAACAAACCAACACCAGAAATATGGTTAAGAGAATTACTAGAACTCTGAGCCTCCTAGTGGACAGAGTAAAGAGAGGGGCGGCCATTATACCAGCACCAGAAGAATAAAACCTCTGACCTGGTTTTCTAGTTTAGTTCAAACAATATGCATGATTCCATCATATAACATCTGAGGCAAGACATCAGGGAAGCCAAGTAGCTCTTTTACTTGGTGGTCTTAGATAAATGAAGGATTATCCTTTGAAATGAATCCCATGTAGATGTTCCAAGTAGATTTGCATACTGAGAGAAAGAAATGTGGATTGACTTGTTCTGTACAGCCCCAGGAGCCCTCTAAAGATTGAACAAGCTCTCTCAGCAAATAATGAACGAGATTCCCGTTACTGGAGTCATTCGTGTAGAGAATGGATGGCGTGGGATGGAGGGTAGATTCACATTTAAGAATATACGTTTTGAATAAGTCAAACCGGCTTTGAATGCTGGCTGTGCTGTATACCACCTGTGTGACCTTGGGCCACTATTCTAAGCCTGTTTCTTTATTTATAAAACAGATGTGGTAAGTCATTGCTCTTCTTTTAAGGGATTTGGTGACTTTTCAGTGAGATAATGTATATAATTGTTTGGCTGTTTATACTCGGTTGGCAATAGCATTGCTGAGGATTAGGATGCCAAGACCAGAAGGTAGTTTAATTTCGTGGCAGTGCCGTGACTCCACACTCACTAGGTGTTGGTTGAGAACCTGCTCTGTGGCCAACGCTGATACGCCCACTGAGGACACAGGTAAATGGAGTTGACGTCACCCTCACCTTCATGGCATCCAGATTCTGTGAGGGGTTAAGTGGCAGGAGAGGTACTGACGTCACTTTAGGGTCAGACACTGAATGGCGCTGGAGCTCCCCTCACTGCATACTGCTCCCATGAGGTCTTGGGTCTCCACTGTTGGAACCTTGCTGGTGATGCTATACCCTGGCATTACTGTTTTTTGGTTCCCTAAGGACTATGAAAAGGTATCGTATCTCACACCTGCTGTGTCCCCGCTCGCCTCCTTTCTGCCCAACTTTTATTCCAGACAGTGCTGTGGTGAGAAACTTCTCATAGATGTGAATGGGGAGCATCTCACCTCAGCTGCACCTGTCTTCCCTGCCCCGGGGCTTGGCAGGTGGCTGCAGGCACCTTCTAGGCGCTCAGGCATTAACCTGAGCGTGAGACAGTTGACAAGCCACGGTGCAACCCAGCAGGTGGGGAAGTGGAGGTGGAGGATGTGTTCTTTCCTCTCCAGCCCTCAGGCAGGTGATGCGGATGTGTGCTTACCTGGCTCTTAAGAAGGGCTCTGCAGGATTGAACTCACCTGGTCCTCGGCTTGGGTCTGGAGGGCCACTCAAGATCTCTCCTCTCTACCGCCTCTTCCTCCTACCACGGTTCACCCCTCCCAGGCTCCTGGGGTCACTTCCACAAATAACTGTCTTTGCACAAACCCTGTCTCGGGCTCTGCTCTCTTGGTTGAGACACCTAATCATCAAGTCTGTATCACAAGGCTCAGTCAGCATCTCTACTAAATCTCTGTAACTAGCTCTCTGGTCCTGAGAACCCAGATATTTGTTGAGGGGTGGGTGTGTCAGTGGTTGTCCCACAGTGGAGATTTGTCATGTGACTTCAGTGCAGGCTTCTCTGTCACCTCGTCAGACCAGGGCTGTGCTCAGAGTTATCTCTTATCTAATACACAGAGAATAGACTTTTCTGATGGGTCATAATATGGCAGTTCCAAAATACAGGTTATGCTTTGTACACTTATTTCATCTCTCATGGTCAAGCAGTCCCTAGAGTTAAGTAGGGTAAGTATGAGAATGAGTTGTCCTTTGGGTGATACCCCATAGCCGTAACTCGTGATAAGCTCCTTGTGGTGTGATTAAGCATATCCACTTTTCTGTTTTCTCGTTCCAAACGCTTTTACCCCTCCCTAAAGCCCACGGGTGATTATGCTGCCATTACCTTTGAATTATTTTAAATATTTCGTCTCCCGTTTATGTCCTTCAATGTAAAGTTCTTTAATAGCATTTTGAATGATTATCATAGTAGGTTTTTTAAAGTTAAGATATAATTCACGTACCAGAAAATGTATCACTTTGAAGTATGTAATTCACTGGTTTCTAGCATATTCACAAGGTTGTACGTCATCACTCTTAGTTAATTCTAAAACAGTTTTGTCACCGTTGAGGAAGTCCATACCCTTAAGAGTTATACTCCCCCCGCCCCCCACACACACATCAATAGCTTTTGTCTTCCGACTGCTTTACTTATTTTGCCTATTCCGGTCTAAGTGCTGTGGGTCAGCACATAAAGCTCTTCTAGGGATATAGAGGAGAGTGACACAGGGCTGTCCTGGATACACCATTTTGACCTACCTACTTACCTACTCTGTGACTTTGGACGAGCATTTTATCCTTTCTGAGCCTGTTTCCCATTTATGAAATGAGAGGATTGGGCTCTTTCAGGAAGATTTACTCTTGGATTTGCAGGCTCTTAGGAATAGAAGGCTTTACAAGGAGGCCCATGAATGCTAAGTCTTCAGAATTTTGAATGAATGTTGATTGGTGCCTTTTTCTGGAGAAGAGTCCAAAACATTTAGCAAAACTATAAAAGAGCCTGTCACCGTCCCCATCACTTAAAAAATGAACAACTGACGGAAGTGACAACAGAGCACTGTTACAGCTCTAACATCTCATTTTTGTCCACTTTTCCCATTTGAGGAACCAGTTTTGGGGCATGACTTGCCCACATCACAGGGCAGGAGCAGTGGCACACAGCAGACGTCTGATTCCTGGGCCAGTGATGTGTCTTTAAGCCCCGGCTATGGCTTTGAAAGAATGTGTGTTTTGGAATCAGAAAGGTCTTCAAGTCTCATTTACACATCAAAATATGCAACTCGTAATACTAATGGCTTGGGACAATAAGAGGATTTTCCAAAGGGGTCCCAGATACAGTAAACACTCAGTAAATCACATTTTTATCCTCACTCACTCGACTTGTGAGAAGGGATCATGGCTAAGTCTTTTACAAAATACACAGTACAAATATTTATATGTGTGTACATATATATATATATCTCATTTTTTTCTGGCTGAGTGGAATTGCCTGCGTGTCTCAGCTCTCCTTACCTCGCTCTCCTTGAAGCACAGCAAAACCTTTGGTTGTCCTGATCCCTCTCACTGCTTGGACTGGGCAAAGCCATGCCCTTCGGTGAGAT
This sequence comes from Eubalaena glacialis, assembly GCF_028564815.1. NCBI lineage: Eukaryota > Metazoa > Chordata > Mammalia > Artiodactyla > Balaenidae > Eubalaena > Eubalaena glacialis. Next base: position 1,633,703 of record NC_083725.1, read on the forward strand.
CTCAGGGGCTGTGGATGTGCTGCCTGTCTTGATGCTTCACACACACCAACACGGTGTATTTTCTTTTTGCAGATGAAACGTATCTGGGGTATGTGTACAAACATACTCTGTCATTTGGCCCTTTGAGAAGGTGCACTGAGAACCCACATTCTTTCTCCTGAGCTCCCTTTTCGGGTGAACTTCCATATTCGTCTTGATGGGTGGTGTCAGCCACAAATTGGCACTTGCCATCTACCTCTACAAGCATTAAATCATGTGCTGCTGCAGCTGCTGACTTTCAACACCCCCTGAAAGGAGCTCAGGGTGGAGAGCAGAAATGAGGCACTCTGTGCTCGGGGGAAAAACTGGCAGAACAGGTCTTCAGATAGTTAGATATTTTCAGGAGCTGATTTTATGAGCCCAATTCTCGTACCTCCTCATGTCTAGAAAAGCACTAAAATCCTTCATGGTGACGTCTGCTCCTCGTGACAAGCAGTGACCTTCTCGAGACGAGCAGAAATCTTCTGCAAAACATATGTGCTTGATTGCATGTACTCCCCCTTCACCAAAATCACATACATACTGACCTTCCCCCCCCCACTTCTTTGGAGCAGTTTCTCAGAGCTCTCTGAAATGCTGTCTCCCAGGCTATAGTCCTCAGTCTGCCCCAGACAAAACTTAACTCCCAACTCTCACGCTGTGCATTTGTTTTTAAGTCGACAGTGGGGAGGAGCTCAGTTTACCAGGGAAGGATGTGGTGCATCTCAGGAGGTTGTTGGCTGCCCCTAAGTTTGCAGAAACATCTCGAAGTTCAGGGTGTGACCTCACCTGCCCGCCTGGTCCTGACAGAGTCCAAAAAACCAACATCAGTCAACCCTCAGCCCACGCACCCTTAGCATCATCCCACACAGTTTTTATCCTTGTGCTTTCAGCTACCTGCCCTGACCACCCAGACAGCAGGAGCCCAGGCAGTGGGAGATAATTATAATATTAGCTTAGACACAACATAATTATAAAGGAAACTGTTGATAAACAACATGGATTTATGCATTCCCAAAATCAACTGACTATTACTTGGGTTGTATCCTCTTTAGGGGTTAACCATACTGCTGTTCTGTCCCTAGGGTTTGACATCTGAGAGTGGAGATTGTGTAACCTTGTCCCTTTGTCCACACACAGGAGAACCCCCGGCTGGGCTTCTCGTCACCCACATCCCCAGGTGGAGACCTGCATCCACTTTCTCCCGAGGAGAGCTGGGTTGAGGTTGTGAAAACTTGAGCCTAAATGGACCAGTAGGAAAGAATTTAGCAACTAGCAAAAGCAGGGCCAGGGGTTTCAGGAGCTTTAGACAAACAGGGACGACAAGGAGCAGCAAAGCACAGAAAATTGACATTGAAAGTTGCATGTTGGAAAGACAGCCTTTGCTTGTTGTAGAGCTAATTATTATGCAAATTTATGCTAATAAACTCAGCCTCGAATGTTGTTGAGAAGCTGCATTTTCCCCGTTAACATAGCTGTAATGAGAGGTAAATTTGTAATGCAGATGCCCGAGGTAATATATCCTAAATCACTTTATGGTGTAAAGGACTCTCTCTCACCCCACCCGACACAAATGTCAATTTAAATTAGTTTTTGCTTTGCATATTTATTGAAGCTTTATTTATTGTTAATATGTACTAAGGATACCAACTAAACAGACCCCACTGCTTGTTAGAAGTGGAATTGAGCAGAGAGCTGGGGTTGGCATTTGCTCATCAGGAGAGGGTAGAATTTTCTCTCCTCCCAGCTAGAGCCGCCATCAGCTTGGATGATGCCAGCACCGCTCCTGGGTCTCCCTCTCCTCTGAGCCTGCTGTCAAGTCAGGCTCTGCCGTGAGCAGGCTGTCCCATGACGGTATTTATTGTAGGGCATCTCTGGAGGTAAGAGTCTTTGTCACCTCTGCATCTGCGTATGTGGTACTGCCCAGAGCTGCAGAAGCTCACTCCTGCCCACAGGGAAGGGCGTGGGGTTCAGGTGGCACCAGCTGTCCCTTTGGGAAGCTCACACACACCCTCACCCACATCTTCACGCCCTCTCCAGGCAAGTTCACACACGTGCGTGCACCCCAGCACTTTTTCTTCTGATAGTCTTTAGTCTGACCGTCTTGTACACGTCCTCTCTCGGTGTTTACACTCAGCTCAAACATGCACAAATCTCCACTTGCCCTGCGCCCCAGCTATGGCCCTGCAGTACCCCCGACTCTTTTAGGAACGGAAGGGGACAGCGTGTGCTTGAAAAGTTTCCTGCAGGTAATTCCACCGCTGGGCGAGGAAACAATGGCACTAAACCATGAGTGATCCTCTAGTTCTGGTTCTGTCACTTTTTAAAAAAATAAAGTGCCTACTGTGTGTCAGGATACAGTGTGAAGCATTTCACTTGCACTGTCCCTTACTTGGCAGTGACTGGTATGTTGGTATGACGATGCTCTTGGGTTGGCCAAAAAGTGATGTTACGGAAAAAACCGGAACGAACTTTTTGGCCAACCCAATATTTTGGAGACCAGGAGACTGAGGCTTTGTAGGCTTAAATACCTGCCCACAGTGATTCACTTACTACACACAGCAGACAAAATTCAAAGGTATGTTTATGAGGCTCCAGAGCTCATGGTCTTTTCATGGCACCATTCTGTTTCCTAGCTACTATCTCAGCAAATTTGAGTTTTTGTTTCTTCTGTAGCTTAAGAAGTTGGGTTTGATGGTCTCAAAAGTTCTCTGATCCCTCTAGCTCCAAATTATATGATTCTGTGGTGATGTAAGTGATTACCTCCTGATCCTGGTCGTCTCCTTACATCTTTTATCGTGAACTAAGCTTAAGCTAGTGACTTGCGCAAAGATCCATGGCTGAGGCCGCCGACCCCTTCAGTTACTGTGTGTTGATTCGAGGGCCCCTGAACCTCAGTTGTTCTGTCTGACCCCAGCGTGGACAAATGGACCTATAAAGAATCTGGGCTGACCGAACACAGGAAGATGCAGACCAGATGTGTTAATTCAGGTATACATAGATTCAGGGCTTGCCAAGATGTCCACCTGTTACAAAATGTCAGGGGCCTAAAATTTCCCTCATTAGCATAACTCCTGTGAATCAAGTTATCCTGGCAGGCCCCTCTGTGAACATGTAAATTCACAGGATGCAGGGCAGTATATCAGCTGTTTGTGCGGGCAATTCAGAGGCGTGTATTTAGCAGAAACCAGAACCTAAATAGGGAAGCACCAAGAGAACAGAGCCGTGAATTTTGATGAAGAAACAGGCTGAGAACTGGCTTTTGTTTTTTACCATTTGGACATAGAACAAGATTGCTGCTGCTATACGTTTCCCATATGGAAATAAAAACCCAACTAATAAGGATTTTTTGGTTCAGATCTATTAAGGGAAACAGTCATTTTGTGGCAATTTAAGGGAAAATTATCCAAGCAGATTTCAGGGGCTTCCTCACCTCCCTGTACCTCACCCGGCCCCAATTCTAAGTCTGTCCCCAGTAAACCAGAACGTCTTGATTCCACTTTAGAGGTTCAAACTTCGGCTTAAGGAACTAAACTAGGTTATAATGCTGAGTCTAGAACCAAAACACAGTCTGTCCACATCCATCTCTGATACTTTATAAATAAGCTTATCAGATCAATTTTAGTTGTGACAGTGTGCTGAGGAAAGGCTTTAAAAAGGTGTATTGTTTCATGTTTAGAAAGGAAATATATTTCTCTGTTAAAAGTGTTAAAAATGTGAAAATAGTGAACAATATAAAGAAGGGAATAACAATTACGTATAACTCCACCCTCAAAGATAACCATCCTTCAAACCTTGCTATGGCCCATGGGACAGAGTGAGTAGGGTTTTGTCTGAATGTATCAGGAACATTTTCCCAAAGCAGGATGGACAGCATGTCACTCTGGAAATGGGTGGACCTGGATATGAGCCACACAGGAGTCAGGGGTGGCCGTGACCACCCTTGAGGCCACTGGACAGCAGGACAGAGCAGTGACAGAGGCATTGAGGGTGTGGTTCCAGATGGCACCTGTTCTCCACCTCGCCACTCTTCAAGCTGTGCTCGGGTGCAGAAACGTGTTTGTACGACTGATTCAAATCCCTTCTCCACTCTGCGTCTTACTTTGCTCCTTGGTAAAATAGGCAGACTAGTACATCTCTTAAGCTTCCCTTCGGTCTGTGGTTTGTTCCACTTGAAAAAGGAATTGAAATTCTGCTGGCCCTGAGTTCTTTCAAGGGTTCGGTCAGAGTCAAGCATGAGAGCGCCCAGATTCAAGAGTTCTTCATTCCAAACCCCAGGGAGTCCCCCCCAAATAGATGAGTATTTGTCGCTGTTGAAGAAACATGAGCGATGATTTACAAGAGGAAGAGCCTGGCGTCTGGACCCAGACAGCCCTATTCAAGTTCAAGGTCACCCTTTCCTGCTGTAGATCTCTGAGCAAACAGCAATGGCTTCAGTTCTGTGAGCCTCAGATTCCTGGTAAATAGCACCAATTATACATACTTCAAAATATTGTTATAGAAATGTGTAAGTACATCCACATGGTGTGTTCCACAGTTTCTAAAGCACTTTATGCCATAAGTGAGCAACAAGATAAAGAATAAGAACTGATTTCTTAGAACCAAGTGTAATCGCTTCTTTTAGTAATTTTTTTACTTTGTTTGGTGGTTTTGCTTTTCAGATAACTTTCACCTGTATTATCTCCATACAGCTTTACAAGGATGGGGGTGGTACACAGAACCGGAGGTGGCAGGCTTATCTGATGGACGAAGGGGCCCGGGGTATCCCGACGGTTTGCACAGGGTTACGTAGTGCCTCCCTTCCATATGGTTCTGCCATCGGATCCCAGAACTGGACTTATCCTGTTGTATTGTAAACACTGCAAAAGACTCAAAGCAGGCTCTGAGTTTGGTTCCTTGAACTAACGAGAACCTCAGTCAAGTCTCAGACCCTCTGGCCCGGGGGCCTCCTCTGTAAATGATGCAGTGGGCCTGGAACTGGCATTTTTCAAAGGCTCTTTTCAGCGCTGTTATTTTGAGTGTTCCCAGAACATTTCTACATTTGGGAGGTGGCTGTAGTTGAGAGTCCCAGTGTGCTCACCGGCTGTACGATTGGTTTCCCGCCCAGGAAGAAGGCCACCAGCGTGTGTGGAGGTGGGGTGAGCAGGGCGCCCTCTCAGCTGCTCACTCGCCTGTACGCGGTCCCCTCCTTGGTGGGCAGTGGTGTAGACAGAGCCGCGGGGACCACAGTCCCGAGACGGCAGCTCTTCTTCCAGCCCCCGAGGGATGGGGCGCAGGGCCTTTCTGGCCCTTGTGCCCGGAGAGGATGGCTTTTCCTGCCAGGAGGTGAGGAGTAAGTAAAGGAGCCTCCCCTCGGGCTGCACACGCAGTGTGGGGAGGATGCAGCCACAGGGAAGGGAGCACCCAGGACAGGACAGGACGGCGCCCAGGTGTGGGTGTGGGACACGGCCTGAGCCTTGCCCCTCAGGGCAGAGTCAGGAAGGCTTGATCTAGGATTTGAGGTGTAAGAGTTTAGGTGGTCGGAGGGGAGAGAGCAGGGCTCTCGGTGGAATAGCACAGCTGTGAGCACCCGTGGGGGGCGCTCAGCCGGCCTGAGACCCCGGCATCCCAGCCTGGGTGACCACGCCGTGGCTGGACTTCAGCTCTGCTGTCGTCCATATCGGTCCTTGTGTCCACACAGAGGGGACCTCCAGGGAGAGGCTGGCAGGGGGCCTTTGTGATCTAGCTGCCTGTCTGGAGAGACGGCAGACGAGAGCTGCACTGTCAGGGACCCCAGGGCCGGTGGTGAGGTGCGTCCCACGTGCCTGGCTGTGGCCGCTGTGCTCAGCAGACGCACAACAGCATCCTTACACGGGAGGAACGATACGCGTATACACACCGCCTGTTTCCATCATCGCGCGCACCCCGGGCCCTCGGAGCTGTGCGCAGGCCCTGGAGGTGGCCCATCCCGGGAGGAAGGCCTGGCCGAGGGCAGCTCGGTGCCCCCGGGACACAGCACGTCCTCCACCTCCACGGGGCCCCTCTTTAATGCCGCTTCTCCCTCTGACCGTGTTAGCCTCGTGGGCGTCACGTACACTGCTTGGAAGTGCAGTTTCCCGATTTGTCCCGCGTCCGTGTCCCCAGTGAAGCTGCCTGCCCTGGGGTTACGCACAGGGACACCTCCTTTCCCGGCAAGGACCCTGCTCCCCAGGGGGCCCTCACAGCTCCTCAGCTCGCGCGTCCTGCCCTCTGCCATGCGGCGCCTGCCCTGCACGCTTGGGGTCTGGGGTCTCTTCCACATCCCAGGGCAGCCCTGAGGCCCACTCACCTGCTCTTAGGAAAGGACCAGCTTCGGTGCCAGCCCACCCGGGAGCAGGGTTTCTGGAGGCTTATCATGGCTGGCAGTGCATTTCCCTCCACGACCCATCTAGAACCGGGGTTGGGGGGGCACTAAAGAGAGGTGGCCTCTGATGGCCGCACAGGGACTCCCAGGAGAGAGACACGGGCCCTGCTTGACCCAGCCTGCAGCTTCCTCTCCCCGTCGGGCCTGCACACAGGCCACGCCGTCCACTGTGATGCAGCCACAGGACACAGGGGACCCTGCCCTTCTGAGGGGCCAGCCTGCTGCCCGCTGTTCAGCTGATGGCACTGGCTTCTCCTCCCACAGAGGAAGGCCGTCTACACCTGGGCCTCAGCTGGGAGCCTGCGGGGTGACGTGCAGTGCTGACAACTGCCCACTGAGTGGAGTCAGTGCTCCATGAGTGAGCCGAGACGGGATGCGGAGCCGGCATCACTTATTCGGCCTCCAGACTTCCTCACAGGAGTCCCTGCTTTCCTGGTCCCCTCCACCCTCTCCGGGGCTGTCTGGCCCCTACCCTGTCCTCGCTCTCCTTTGGATCAGGGCCGCTTCTTGCCTTTGCCTCGGGCCCGCTCCCTGCAATAGTCCCAGAGACGAGGGGCTTCAAGACACAGGTTTTTGTTTTTCTTTTGTTTTAAGATCTGAAAGCAGCATTTCCCAGCCCGTCTCCAACTGACACATCAAGTGATCAAATCCTGTTCACCATTACCGGTTTGACAAAAACATCCAGGAAATTTTTCTCAGCTCAGAAGCTGCTTTGAAAATCTGTCTTGTATTAATGATCACAAACGGCTCTGTAAATGACCTTTTTTGAGCATGTGGCTGAGGAAAACCTTACAGCATATATATAGGACCCAGTCATCGTACAGATTCTATTAAAACGAGCACTAGTGCAGACATGCTTCCCAGCGAGGACGCACGAACGGCACAGAGAGTCTCATGGAGCCCGGGGAATGTGCTCCAAAGACCTTTTATGAGAGTACGGTGTACCTTTCCTTTTTTGGCACCACGGGAGGCTGTGTCGCCTGCTGGACTTGACAAAGAGACATGAAAGGTGGAAAGAGCCCCTGGGGGTAGCTGGGGCCCCAGGGGAGCAGCCACTTGGTTATTTCTCTCTCGCTTTTTGTATGATGCGAACCGTCTGTCCTGGCTCAGAGCCGCCCCGTTCTGCTTGCCTGTTACAGACAGGATGGCCAGGAAGGGGCAGGAAGGATGGACCTGCCCACTGGCCTGGCTAGTCGATGGACAGATCTCACGGTATGAGCTGAGTGAGTGACTCGGATAAAAAAAGAGGACAGCACAATCCCTAAAAACCCAGACAGGTGCAGTGCAGTGACAGGCACTAGGCAGATACAAGGCTGGTGAGATTGTCTGTGCAGACAGCGGGTCCTGCAGGGGAGCCTGCGAGCCCCTGGGCTGCCGGCGGGCTGCACGCGGTGGTGACAGGAACACAGCAGAAGTCCACTCCTAGAGCCCGCGCGATGGATGGATTACAGCCGAGCAAGGCAGCGTCTGGGGCACGGGAGCAACGCCTGGTACCGTTCTCAGAATTGGTGCCAGTGGTACGGCTGCTAAGACAGCCCCAACTCAGAACTGGGCCAGGCGATCCGAGCTGAAGCAGCCACAAGGGGGGCGTGGTGCTTCCTCCTGGGATGCTGTGGTCAGTCCTGGGCTTAGTGACGTGCGAATATACGCGAGGGGTCAGGAGACCTCATCTGTTGGGGAAGCAGGGACGCAGGGCAGGAAACCAGGCAAGGCAGAACAACCTGAGCCAAGAGCTTTACATGAACCCTCTACATGGAAATCCTCAACTGGAAACTGACGTGTTATAAGAAAGGACGACTCTAAGCCCCCATTTTCTTAGATCCTAGTATTTGCAGGTTAACTGTTCTGGGAAACTTCTTGGGCCTGTTGGCGATAGCGGCGGCATCCTTCAGGGTAGGAGAGAAGGCTCTAGACACAGCTGGTGTGACTCTGCCTCCGCCTACACACAAGGACCCGTGGGACCCAAGACAGTGATGGCTCAGCAGGTGACCACGGCTCCCCTTTCACCAGGGTGTGGGCAGTGTGGGAGAACCGAGGTCAGGCAGCTGGGTGGGCTGAGCGCAAGGGGTGGGTGGGGTCTGGACTGAGGGGTTTTCCTGCATCCTGACGGGGTTCTGAGTGGAGACTTGGGGCCCGAGCACCACTGAGGTTAGCACAACACACACCCTGGAGGTTACACTGAGCACAGGCCAGACTGACGGGCCTCCTCTAAAAATCATCTTTACACCCATTTCCAAGAAATTTATTCTAAAACTCTTGTTAGCATCCCTTCTTGCTGCCAAAGGAGACCCCGTGTCCCCTTTCATTGAGCTTCTCAAAGGTTCCACCAACCTTCTCAAATTTTCTAGCTCCCACCTCCCTTTCTGATTTTACTTTCTTGTGCCATTTATGGACGTGCCCAAGTGTCCATGGATGGAAAAAAGGAAGGAAATGAAATCAAGTGTCCTGCCTAATTATACTTGCAGAAAAGTTTGGGCAGGAGAAGTGAGAAGGTTTCTTTTGCATAGCGCACATTAAAATAATGTCTGGAGAACCTCTCCCTTCCAGCTAAGGAAGTGGTCAAGATGAGAGGATCAATCTTTAAAAGAATAATGTTTTCAAAATCAGGTTCCTTGCCCTCAGATCCTTTGATGTATGAGTGTGATAGGGGGTAGGACACACAGTGAAATATACATGAGCTTGCCCAAGAAGAGAAGAGCTGAGTAGAGGGAATATTAGTGTTTACATCAAAACTCAATTGGAGCGCTGCTTTCAAGATGATGGTTTCTTAGGCCGAGTGCAATGTAGGCCCACAAGGCTGTTTCCTTCCTGTGTCTGGGAAACCCCCCATCCCTGCCAGGACCCCACTGTCCATCCACTGCCCACTTCCTTCCTCCCCAGATCCAGGTATAAGGATGCAAACACATCCACAGTGCGATTCCTTCTTTGTGGCTGTCCATTTTACAGGCTGTAAAGGAAAAAATAGGAGGAGGTAGAACCCTCTGGACACTGCCAGCAATGCCTTCGCTTTTTGGAGACTTAATCAGACAATTTTAAACAGACAAGGCATTAGGACAGAGAGCGCTCTTTTTTTTTTTTTTTTTTGCAGAAAATCAGCCAAAGAGATAAGCAAGCAAGAATATCTTCCTCCTCTCTCTCCTCAGCCTTTATTTCTCTTACACATGCTTGACGGGAATTCAACCACAGTGAAAGGCAAGCGGTGGCAAAACTGACCTTGTTGGGGAGACCCAGCTTGGTAAAAGCAGCTTCTGCTGCCGGATGCAAACTGGCAGATTCAAGCTCGGATGCAGGCAGAGTTTGGCATGAGCACCATCTCTGCAAGCAGCAAGTCCGCCTCAACAAGCATTTAGCAACAGAGGGCTGCGTGCAGATTTTCAGGCCTCTGTGTGGCACCCGAAGAGGTGCGCTTTTAAATGTCGTAGGGCATCCTTCAGCGTCTTGAATGGGGAGGCTTCCTCCCAGCGGGGTGCCTGCTTTTCTCGCCCAGCCGCTCCTCTCAAGCTGCACCGCAGGATGGCTGCAGGTGCCTTGGCCCGGCGGGACCAGCGGGTTACAGCGGGCTACAGCGGGCTGACCGCCTCCTCGCCACCACACCTGCTCTCACCCAGCATCCCCTCCTCCCTCAGGGTGATGGGCACAGAGCAGGCAGTTCTGAGCACGAACCTGCACACAGGTGCTAGGTTCTATTTCAGGAGTGGAGGGGAGCGCCTTCCATGCGTGGCTCTGACAACACGTGGCTATTGTGATGTGTCAGAATCGTTGCTTTCAGACTCAGGTGACATAGAGCCCAGTGATCGGGAGTGGAGGGATGGTTCCCGTCTAACAGCTTTGTGGTCTCTCTTTATCCCAGTAGTGGATGTCCTTGCTTCTTTCTTGGAAGCTGTGAAGCCTGAGAGGATGGGAGGCTGGGGTTAGCAGATGCAAACTATGACATTTAGGATGGATAAACAGCAAGGTCCTGGGCTTCCCTGGTGGCGCAGTGGTTGAGAATCTGCCTGCCAATGCAGGGGACACGGGTTCGAGCCCTGGTCTGGGAAGATCCCACATGCCGCGGAGCAACTAGGCCCGTGAGCCACAACTACTGAGCCTGCGCGTCTGGAGCCTGTGCTCCGCAACAAGGGAGGCCGCGACAGTGAGAGGCCCGCGCACCGCGATGAAGAGTGGCCCCTGCTCGCCGCAACTAGAGAAAGCCCTCGCACAGAAACGAAGACCCAACACAGCCAAAAAGAAAATAAATAAATAAATAAATTTATTTTAAAAAAAAAACAGCAAGGTCCTACTGTAGAGCACAGGGAACTATATTCAATATCCTGGGATAAACCATCATGGAAAAGAATATGAAAAAGATTGTATATATGTGTATAACTGAGTCATTTTGCTGTACAGCAGTAATTAACACAACATAGTAAATCAACTATACTTCCGTTAATAAAAAAAAAAGAAAAAAGAAAAAAAATGAAACCCAGGAAGAGAGTAGAAAAGGAGAAAAGAGAGGAGAGGTTGGAGAGAAATGGAAGAATTGGAAGTAACCTCAAAAATCCTTTATCCTAATTCACTTTTTTTGAAGTTTAGGATGTGAGAGAACCAGAGAGAGGAATAGTTTAACAGAGGCTTTATAGAATATTGGTGGCAAATCTAAGATTCAAAGTCATGTCTCTTGACTGTGAATATCCCCAAAGTTCTCATCAGAAGAGCCTGCATATTAGAAGCTGTAAAGACAGTAGTGGCTGATAAAAGTTTCCCCCAAATTATCATTTTTCCCTGAAAGGTCAGATTTTAGCATTGACAGCAGATACTGGCAGGTGTTTTCCATGAGGTGATGCTTTTGAGAAGGTGACTGTCAAGGACCCACGTCTGAATAACCGTAGATGGTCTGTCCTTCATTCAAGTAAAGATCACGCCCCAGGAAGGCAGCCACTGGCACGGCTGGCAACGCGCACACAAGGGCAGGTCCATAAGGCGACCACAGCCCAGGGTCAGGGAATGTCCCCTCTCAGCACTCACAACACTGTGAACTTTGTACTCGAGAGTTGAGATTTAATACATTTTTTTACTGTTTAGTGAAGGATGTTCTCAAGTGCCACGGGCTTTGGGGTCTTCGTGTGAACGCTGGGGTGAGGACCAGTGACAGCCAGCACACCCCACGGCCGAGACCTTGATTTGTGCCAAGGCTCTGGCGGGTTTACCCGCTGTTGCTTTTGCATCATCAGTGTAAATATCAACGCAATGAAAAGTAAAGGGTATCTTAATATTATTCTGAAAATAGTCTGACCTCACAAGAACCCGAAAAGTTCTTGGAGACCCTGGGAAAACTAGGGCTCAGGCTTTGAGCCACTAAATTAAAGAATCACAGGATCCTTTGGGGACCAAGGCTCTGGGCCCAGAAACTCTTAGGTGTCTTTTGTCGGAAAATAAGAGGTGTTAGTGCGGCAATACAAATTCCAGGCAGGTCCGTAGTATTCATCTATGATATTACTGTGCTGATCTCTGAATGATACAACACAGAAGCTCTACCTAGTGCCTACCATTGAGTCATTCACCCAGGAAGCCCCCAGACCGTCCTGGAGGAGAATCTGGTTAGTTTCAATGACAAACGATTGAGGTCTTTGCAAAATTACCTCGGGCCTGACGCCCGAGGTAATCACAGCTCCCCTGGCACACTCGTTCCTGGTTCAGCCGTGGCGCCAGGTGACCCCGGTCAGTGAGGCTGCCACCAGTTTGGAGCCCACCCCGGGGGTGTCTTTAAACACCAGGCTTCCTTTGTCTCCTGAAGTGCGATTAATTATTTATGTCTGTTGAAAGTAAAGACATCTTGCCATTTTATTTTCATTTTTAACTTTTAAAATGCTGAGGTCGTATGTCAACAACTCTCAGAAATCTGCATCAACTTGGGCTAAAAGTGGGAATGGGTGCTGCTGCCCCTCCTGGGAGATGCTGCGAAGCACAAACGGGGCGGGGCTGGGTGCTGTCACTGGGTAACTCCAGTGGCTGTGGGGTAGGGCGACTGGCTTCTTCCTGCTGAAGTGGGAAGGCCCAGGCATTGTACCATAAGACAGAAGTTGAGGCAAGAAGAGGTCCCCTGGCTTGTTCCCTGGCATGCCGTGTTCTCCGTGGAACGTGTCTTTGCCGTCTTCCTGGCTCCTACTCTTCAGTTTCAGGGTGTCACATACATTAGGAGGCTCCACGTCATTGGTCCTCCAGTCCAAGCCCTTCCCTCCGTCGGGAACGCTCTCCCGTTGCCTCTTTCTTTCTGAGAAGCTCCTACTCATCCTTTTACACCTCATGCCATGTCACCACCTGTCAGAGGTCCCTTATCATAGCCCTCATTCTACCTGAGCAACTCAGAATCAAGCCCTTCCTCCTTTATGTTTTGATAACTTCAGTCATACTGTGTTTAATCATTTATCCCATTATGTCATACTTAGTTATTTACCTAGGTTTACTCCTCAGCTTAAAATTCTTTGAGAGCATTCCCAAATAGAAATGAGCTTTGGGTCAGGTATGGGCCAGGTGTTGGGTCAATACTGAGTAAAACAGATGTACTGCCAGCACTCGAGATATTCCCAGTGGTGAGGAAGGCAGATAATAACCAGTAAACATAAAGTGTACTCCGATGTGTTATAAAAGGTAACAGGCATACAGTGTTAGAGAAGATAGGGGTTTGTGTATTACAGACATTGAAGACATTATTGTGTACAAGGTAGGAGTTCAACACATTTTGCTTAGTGAATATATCCTAGTTGTGCACTTGAAGGCTTGACAGGGCCCTACGGAACCCAGCGGATGTTATGGAAGAATGTGTAATGAGAGAGCTGTTACAGGGATGTGGGCAGAGTTCAGGAAGGAGACATGATGATGAAGCTGGTGTGGGCGGTGGCTTTGGAAGAGCAACTACCCAACAGGAGCTGGGCTGTGGGTCCCCGGCTTCTCGCTCCACCACCTCCCATCTCCTGCTGGGGAATCCACTGGCCAAACCCAACCAGAAGCTGAAGGCAAGGGAACCTGGCTGATGTGTCAGTAGAGGTTGGTCTCCGAGGGCACAGAACGGGTCGGGTCAGGAAGAGTGGGGAGGGGCTGGAGAAGGAGTCTCACCAGAAACAGAGTAACCAGCACACGTGATTGAGTGAGTGTGCATCGCATCTAGGCAGCCTTCAGCCTTGCATCATTCTGGATCAAACTCCACGCCACCTTGGGCTCTGCACTGGTCCTTCTGGTGACAGCGTTTGTACAAGGGGATTCCCTTAGGACCTGGGACCAAGTACTTGACATAGGATTGTGGCTACCTGTGTGCAGGCTATAGAACCCTGGTCACGTACAATTAAAGACAAAGAGTGAAAGAACATGCGACCTCATGTCTCTCCCCTGGAGGCATTGCCAATCTGCTTTAGGAAGAAAACAATGTCCATGAGTGAGATTTCACAGTATGTCATATATGACAAAGATTAATATAAAGTTATCTGAATACTGCACATGCCTGAGGGCTTGGCAGAGATTAGGGGTGATCAGAATCAGGTTAAGTTAATCAGGTATTAACGTCTTAGCTGTAAGATAAAGTCCACTTAAACTGAGTTTGAAGGAATGTTGCCCCACTGTAAGAACAGACATCTTCCCCAAACATTTAATATTTGGGGGAATCCTTCAAATTACAAGATAATTTCATAGTAGGTTTATTCTCTAATGTGTCCTCGTTTATTTCCATTTTCATTGGAAGAGATATTCTCTCTACTCTAAGAAATTTACGGAGTCTGGGGGGAGATTTGGCATTGATCTGGCTTACCCCATCGATTTCCAATTCCTCAGAGACTCTCAACAGGTATTGATTGAGATGTTTATGCAGCTAATCATTCTGTCGTCGTGTTTGCTCTGCCTGTCTTTTTCCCTATTAGGACATGAGTTAGTTTATGACAGTCTTATATCAGATGTTCAAGAATGACCACATGACTTTTTAGTAGATACCAAATAGAGCATGAAATGATTTCTAACTCATCCTCTGCTGCCCTCACCTGCCAGCCTCTCCGCTCAGTCCATGATGGTTGGGCTTACTGAGTAGTTTGAATGCCAAGTTTTAAAAAATTATTATTACTTCTACAATAAAGGCAGCTTACCCCAGGGTAGTCACCACTGGGAAGTACGTTCCTCCACTCCAAGTTCCCAGAGCCGACTGAAGGGGCTGGTGGGACTCTCCAAGGTGTGATGAGTAGAGGGGAGACTCCGACGTCCCCACGGACGTCCCCTGCTGATGGGCAGGTGAGAACAGTCCGTGCCTGTTCCTTTAAATCCCCGCACGTCTTCCACCTACACTGATGGGATGTGCACCCAGCCCACGATGGCAGCCAGCCAGTAGGTGAACATGAAAAATAAGGAATCTAAAGAAAATAAGGCAAAATACCAGAAAGGGAGTGAATGGGGGTGGGAAAGACACTTCTTTGGGTGGCACGGTCGGGCAAGGCCTCTATGGGGAGGTGACAATGGAGCAAAGACTTAGCCGATGGGAAGCCAGCCTTGGGAAGACCCAGGAGAGCCGTGCTCCAGGCAGAAGGAGATGCAGGAGCCAGGGTGGTGTGTGTGAGGACGCCCGAGCACGTGGGGTGTGACCCCAGGGAGGGGCAGAGGAACGGAGCGTGCCAGTGGTGGTCAGAGCAACATGCAAACACCCACAAACCAGGGTCGCACGGGGCATTTATAAGGAGTTTGGATTTTAGGCATAACGGGAAGCCCTTGGAAGCTTTGCAGGGGCAGAGGTGTGACCTGATCCCTCAGTGTGAAGGGGCAGATGTGAGCGTGGGGGCCCATGGGAGGCCGCTACGTGGTCCTGTGCTGGGACTCACGTGGAAGGGGTGGAGCAGATGAGATGGAATCAGATTCAGGATACGTTTAAGTCAGAGGCTGCACCTGCCGATGGGCTGGATGCGCAGATAAGGAAGAGAGGAACCAAAGATGCCGTTCAGGGTTTTGACCCGAGAGAGTAGGAATGGGGATGCCCTTTACCAAGGTGGAGGCTCCACGAGGAGAAGCAGATCTCGGGGTGGAGGAGGATGGTTAATTAGCAGGTCGGTTTTGTTGATGGAAGAGCCCTGTAGACATCTGGGCCACATTGTCCTACAATGGGTGATGGAGGAATCGACCCCCAGGAAGAGTCTGCGACCAGAGGCACACATTTCAAAGCCATTTTCCCAGCTATAGACTCAACAGGAAGACCCAGGAGTGGATGTAGAGATAGATGATCCAAAAAAAGGAGGTAGAGCCAGCGGAGACCGAGAGAGAAGGGAGAAGAAGAGGCAAGTGAGGTAACGGCTTCAGGAGAAAGAACGTGTCCACCGTGATACAGGTACCGAAGGGCTGAGGAAAATGAGAGAAATTTTAATCATTGTTTCCGGCACAATGCAGTTCATGGGCGACCTTGACAGTAGCAATTTCAAGAGTATAACGGGAACAAAGCTGATTGGAGTGGGTGGAAATCAGGGGCTAGAAAGTGAAAAGTGCAAAAGAGAGCATACGTGATTTTTTTTTAAAGAGTTTTATTGTGAAGGGGGGCAGGGAACCGGGGCGATCACCAGGGGGATGGGTGTGGAGCCCAGGAAAGATGGTCATGTTTATGGTGATTATTGTGATGATAGCCATTACCATCGTGATCACAAGGACCACCATTTATTGGGTAGCTAACACGTGCCAGGCCCGTGCCAAGCTCTTCCCATGTGTAATCTTATTGCATCTTTCAGCAAACCTGTCGAGAAGGCTCTGCTATTGTTATCAGTTTAGAGGTGTGAGAACAGAGGAACCAGGTCCTAAGTCTGCTGATAGACCTGAGAGCTCAACCTAGTTGTGTCTGACACCAAATCAGAGTGTCTTAAACACAGCAGATGGATATGTTCCCTCTAAGAGACCAGCTGAAAATGAGCAAAGTTCTTAACTGGACTTAGTCAAGACCCATTTTGGTTGCAGGGGATAGAAGCCCAACTCAAACTGGCTTAAGAGAGATAAGTGAAGGAGATTAATTCATGTATCTCAGAACTCCAGAAGTAGAGTTGACTTCAGGTATAGCAGGATCCAGGGGCTCACACAGGGTAATTAGAATTTAGTCTCTATCTCTCAGCCACTGGGCTCTGCTTTCCTTTCAAGATTCCCAAGCAGGTTTCTCCATGTGTTGGTCTCTAGCAGCTCGAGGCTGACTTCCAACAGTCTGGAAAATCCAGGGTCAAAGTCACAGGTAGGGGTGGTTCTTAGTGCACGGCCTGTGTCACTGTCACCTGCCCGTCTCAAACAATATCTATCCTGGGGGCACCTGATGACCTCATGCCTGCCTCCAGAGCCACGAGGACTGTTGTGGGTGTAGAGCTTACTCTCCAAGGGAAATATCTAGGCATTATTAACCAAGAAAGGGATACTGGGCAGGCAGCAAAGGGCAGATGTCCACTAAACCATGGTGTGTTCAGATGTTCACTCTTACAGCATCAGGGTATGCTTCCAAATACTCTACCAGAAGATAAGTTCTGTGAGGACAGAGGCCTTTCCAGTCTTGTTCACCAAATACAGTTCTAAGCGCAGCGAATGGCACATCATAGGCTTGGGTTTAAACGTACATTAACTGAATGAATGAGTGACCTTAAGTGATTCATCTGTAATGCCGCCCCCTTTCATTTGCGTTGTTTACATTATTTTATTTTCAGCTGGAGAGCTCTTCATTGTATTTGAAACTCATTACATTTCTGACCTGTAGTTCTCCAACTCTCCCAGGCTCTTAGTTTATATGGAAATAGTGTATTCAATTAATGCCCTACTCTTCAGAACCATGTTTTTAATGTTATTTTTTTCAAAGGGGAAAAACTACCTTGGTACAAAAACCCCAGCACTCTCTCTGGTGTCCCTGGAGGGTAAGAGCCTGATGGTTTAGCCAGAACTGAAATCCCCACAAATTCTAACGAAGCTCTGCTTTGTCTGACCCTCCCGGGGTTTATTTCCTCCCCACTGACTCTGGAGGGTAGAGCTCTGGGGAAAGACAGGTACATGACAAAAAGCTGTTTGGGTGTATTTGCTTCTGATGGCAGTGCCTGTGGCAGAACTATCCGTCTGGAAAGCTCTCAAGTGGGTGGAGAGAGGAACATTGCACTATCCTCGTAGACTAGGTGAAATTTTGCATGTATGGAGTGCCAAGGTGAGGATGCTGAAGGGCCTTTAATTGCATAAAAAGAAATTTGAATTTTGTGTAATGATTGTGAGGGAAAGGCTTATAATAAAAAAAAATCAGGAAGGTCAGTCTTGTCCTGCATGAACTTAATGCCTTCTTCCCAGTCGTTTAGAGACTTTTTTTCATAGTAAAACCTTATGAAAGGGACATGGAAGAGAAGCATGACACAGTACATAGAACCTGGACGGAAAGGGGCAGTTTGCCATGAAGATAGAGAGTGTGGGCTCCAGAGCGTCACTGCCTGGGTGCAAACCCTAACTGTCCCCTTCCTTAGATGCCTGCAGGCAAGATGCTGATCACCCACTTCTCAGTTCCCTTATTGGTAAAATACAGATAATAAAATAGTGCTACTTCCAAGGTGCTGGACATCAGTTCATGTGTTTAAAGCGTTTAAAACTGTGCTTGGCACATAGAAATCAATACGTGTGTGTTTATTTCTATTGTTATTATTTTGAATGGGAAAAAGATGGGAATGTAAGTATGAGTGTGGAGGAAATGATGAGCTTTGGTCCGAATCAGCCACGGTGTGTGTGTGTGGTGTGTGTCTGTGTGTATGTATCGATGTATGTGTGTGTGTGACTGTGTGTGTGTGTGTGTCTGTGTGTGTGTGGTGTGTGTCTATGTGTATGTCCGTGTGTGTGTGGTGTGTGTCTATGTCTGTGTCCATGTATGTGTGTGTGTCTGTGTGTGTGTGGTGTGTGTCTATGTGTATGTCCATGTATGTGTGTCCAGTGTGTGTGTGTGTCTGTGTGTGTGGTGTCTATGTGTATGTCCATGTATGTGTGTGTGTGGTGTATGTGTGTGTCCGTGTGTGTGTGTGTCTGTGTGGTGTCTATGTGTGTGTCCGTGTGTGTGTGTGGTGTGTGTCTGTGTGTATGTCCATGTATGTGTATATGCAGTGTGAGTGTGTGTGTCCATGTACCTGTGTGTGTGGTGTGTGTCTATGTATGTCCATGTATGTGTGTGCAGTGTGTGTGTGGTGTGTGTCTGTGTGTATGTCCATGTATGTGTATATGCAGTGTGAGTGTGTGTGTCCATGTACCTGTGTGTGTGGTGTGTGTCTATGTATGTCCATGTATGTGTGTGCAGTGTGTGTGTGTGTGTGTGCCTGTGTGTGTGTGGTGCGTGCCTGTGTGTATGTCCATGTATGTGTGTGTGCAGTGTGAGTGTGTATGTGTGTGTGCCTGCGGAGGGAGTTGGGGGAGAGCTGGTTCTGAGACCGTCTCTCCAGGCTCTGGGCAGAATATTTTAACACTCCAGGAACCGAGAGCACCTGTTGGGTATCTCGCAAGTTTGAGAAGAGCAATTGCTCTGAAGTCAGAAATGGAATTAATGTCCTGGAAAGAACCAGAGGCTGATGTGAATAATTAAGCCTCCTAATGAGAGCATTAATATTTCCCCCAATAGATTGACTTAGTGTTTCTCTTGCTGGGATTGTTGTATAAGCTCACCTGAGCTGGCCATCTATCTTGATTGTTCAGGACAAACTGCACTGGCAAAAATAAATAAATAAATAAAGCTGGTGGACCCCCTAATTTCACACTGAAAAGCCTTGGCAGGTAAAGGGAGCACAGCACCTAGGAAACCACGAGCCCGTGGAACGGTCCTCAGTGGTACAGAGTTCTAAGGAAGGCATCTTCGGTCTTGGCCTTTGCTGTGTTTATTAATTCTCATGTGAGGATGGGCTTCATTGCTCAGCTCATTCCTCCAGCACGTGATGTGCAGCAATCAGAGGCAGCTGGGCCTCCCAAGTTCACTGACGCCAACTCTTCTTCAAGTATAAGGACACCCACGGGTGGAAGTGATGTTGGCATTGCAGGCAAACCGCTGGACAGGCCGGCAGGATGCAGTGTCAGTGAGGATTCGCCAGAGCGGCGGGACCTGGAGGAGAAAGATACGTACAGTGATGGATTTTTGCAAGGAGTGGTTTGCCCCATGGTGGGCGCTGGCTAAGTCCAAAGTCCTTAGGGGAGGCAGTCCAGTAGGAAAAGTCATGAATGGATGGGAACCCCACTGGCATGAGCTCTGGCTGGTCGTCAGAGGTGGCTATCGGAAGGGCAGGGGCACACTGCTCTCAGGAAGCCTTCCTTTGAAGCCTTCCTACTGGACAGGTCAGGCCCACAGGGATAGCCTCCCTTTGATTAACTCACGTCACTGATTGGGAACTTCAGTCATATCTGCAAAATCCCTGCACTGTGGCACCAGGATGATCGTGTGATTGGGTAACCAGGCGAGGACGCACGTGAGCTACGACATGCAGCTCTTCCCTCTGTCCCCCGGTTCTCCTGAGGTCATCCGCCCTGCAGCCCAGCTAACAGGAAACACACCAGCAGGGGATCTCGGGAGCTGGAGTTCCACCTCCCGAGCTGACCCATCAAAGAGCTCCCCCCGGATGGAGAGCAAAGGGCAGGGTGAAATGAGCTCCCAGGAGGACTTAGACCTGCAGGTTGTCAAAGAAGCAGACCAGGTCACAAGACGGCCTATGCGGATCTCAGCCAGCATGATTTTAGTGATATCAACACTTCCCATTTACATGCCAGTTCATGGATTCCAAGCATTTTCACGTGTGCAATCCATTTCCACTTTGTTTTGTTTTGCTTCGAGCTGTAAACCACCCTTTCAAACAGGGGCTCTGGGTCCTACCTGCCCTTATTTCACACCGAGGTGCCAGGGAGGTCAAGTCCAGGGTCAGGGTATGGTAGGTGTGCCCAGATCTTCTGACCCCAAGTCCAGGGCTCACACTGCTGCCCGAGACTGGCCAGGGCGACACCAGCTCCTCAGCGTCTGGAGCACCCCCTCTGCGATGACACGTCACGTCACCACTGAGTCTTTGAAGCAACAGGAGACGATCCTAGGGGGGCTGCGTCCGGATTTCAGCTGCAGGCCTCCTGCCTGCAGATAAATCCTACTCCCTGTAACTGACAGCCTCGGAAATTTGGAAATCACACAGGATCCAATGTTGTTCTCACGGGAGGCTCCATATTCCAAGCAAAAGCCTCTGGATGACAAGCCCCACGAGGGCAGCAGCCTGTACCCGTGCTGTTCACCACGGTACCCAGGACACTCAGAGTAGAAGCTGTTACATCGCAGGCTTCCGTATATACTTTTGTATAAAGATGAATTTTTAATGAAGCTACGAATCCTGAATCAATGGGGAACATTTATCTCTTCTTGAGGTTTTGTGAAGTAAGATCATCTAAACTTTTAAACTGACTGGGTTATCAGGCATACTAGCTTACTTGCCACTTCATGGGCAAAATGCACATTATTGATGCTGGGAGTCCTGGGAAATGGGTTCTAAACCTTCAAAGACCAGGGCCTGGATGAATCCGGGAGAAGACAGAGTGCCCTGCCTTGATCTTGAGAGACAGTGTGGCTCTGGGACATAATAGGAAGGCTCTCAGCCCCAGCGTGCTGGAAAATTCCTTTTTCTGGGGTCTCTTTTTGGTAGGAACCATGAGCCCATCAGAAAAATGTTTTTTTCTCAAATAAGTAAATGCCAGACAAAAGAGGACTTTCACTTCTGAAGGCACAAGATGAATTAACCTGCAGTAAATGGAGGACTGCCCTGTCTCCAGCAGGCTCTGTCTGTCCACAGTGGGTAGTTTCTGGCTCTAAGTGGTATGCGTCGGCTGCTTTCTTTTAGGGGATTTTAGGACCCTCTCCTGAGCAGTGACTCGTGCTGTGATGGCCGAGAGAGGCTGGTGGTTAATGAGATCTGCTCCGCCATCACTCTGCTTGCCTTTGAAACTTATTTCACGATTTATCAGTGGATGGAGTTAGTCTACCTGCCTGGGTCTCTGTGTCTTTTCTGATAAAATGGGGATGGTAAGAGTGTTTGCCTCATAGAACTGTTGTGAGAATTAACATGAGTTAATCATGTAAAGCACCTAGAACAGGGCCTGGCGGGGAGGAAGCTCTGGGGATCATGAGCGGTGTTGGTAGGGTGTTGGTATCCCTTACTGAATCAGCGGGACATTCTGTTGGGGGAAGAGGTGAGTCTCAGCCTCTTTCCGAAGCCTGGGGTCTCAAGCCCGTGAGAAGTCTGGGGGTGCTGGGGGCGTATGGGGAGGGCAGCCACCTGGTGGCCTCGGTCCAGCAGAGGTATTGGGGTTTCCGAACAAGGACAAAGAGGGCAGGACCACCCTGCCTCCCCCCATCCCGACACGCACACAGAGCCCCCGGGTAGCAAGTTATACCATGGAGATGGAACACCTCCTGTTCTCAGAGGAAGCTGGCTAATACCTCCCAGGGGATCCTTCACATCCAGAATTCAGACAAATTGCTGCTTTTTAATTAACAGAGTCCAACAATTCTGTTATCTGTCTTCTCATGAATCTATTTTCCTCTAATCCCTTCTCGTTTTCCCACCTTGTCTGCTTCTGAGCTGTAATCTGCCAGGAGTGGGCGCAGCGGGGGAGGAGAAGAAGGGGAGGCGGCCACGGGGAGCCCAGTGACCATTGAGGTCGGTGGCTGGCAGGCACCCAGCTCTCTGTTTGCAGCCACAGAGGCTTGTGGCCGAGACCCCAAGTGAAGCACGTGGCTGGGGAGTCATCCACAAGCCAGGGGTTATTAAGGATGTGGCAGGTCTCCCTTGACAGAAGCAAGTGGAAGCAGCATTCAGGGCTGTCTCCAAATACCCCATTAATTTAAGTTTAGTAGGACAGTTATTGAATAATAAATAACAACCAAATCGAGGAAACATATTTATCAAGGTCTCATGCCCAGATAACGCAATTGTGGCTGCACCAGTTGAGAAGCCAGAGTATTAATAGCTGCATCTCTGTGAAAAAAATCCTCCAGTGATGGTAAGAAGGGCTCTATCTCATGCTGCCGACGCCCCAGGGTTCCCCTAAAAGAGGCATGTTTTGTTCAGGCTGAGGCTGCACTTTGGCTGAGTAGGTGGACACACATCTTCACGTTGGGCCAGGTGAAGCTGTGATCAGATTTTGTTTCCCGAGCATCCTCCGAGTGATGGAGATGTGAGATTGGGGTCACCTGTCTCAATCACCATTTCAGATCCCACCTAGGACTCTGGAGCATTCTCAATTTCTAGCAAACAGTTTCTTTCCAGCTCTGTTGCCAGCGGGGCACATCAAGAAAAAAAATGAAAGTTTTTGAGGAAAAAAATGAAGTTAAAAATATCCCCTTCCACTTGCCTGCTACTAACTTATTAGAACAATGCCTAAGGCAGCAGGAGTGTCATTGGCAGTTCTATTTGTGATGGGTCTGGAAGAGTTGATATATTTATGAATATTTACATCTCCCAGAGGAACTTTTTTTCAAAAATTCTTTAAATCTTCTCTCGTGATGTTAAAGTGCTATGGACCACAAATAGGCAGAGGGAGGAATGCAAAGGAAAAGGAAGAGGGACCCCTATGTGGGCCCCCCAAAGCCTGCACTGCAGACCCCCAAATGCCAATGGGTGCGAGAGAGAGAGGGATGGGCGAGGTGTTGGCTCTAGACCCTTGGGGTCGTGCTGCCTTCCCTCAGCTTCCTTTTCATCTGACGCTTTCCTGTGTTAGATTAAATGTTGCCGGCGTCGGAATCCATCAGCAGAGGATGGGGCAGGGGGGAGGCTCATTCACACAGGAGCGGAGCGTGAGGCAGGAAGGCAGCCGCCTGAGTGTCGGGTGGAAAGGGCTTTAGGATGTCATGTTCTTTAGGCAATGAGCTACTTTGGAATTGAATGATCAGTCTTTTTCAGGCTGTCAAAAATGAACTACTGCTCCATACTGCACATACACACTGTCTCCTTCCAAGGAACTTGAACATTTACATTTTTGGAAACATGTCAAAGGTACTGACCTGGTACCAAGTAGGTCCGATGCCCTGCTGTCAGTTTTCCCTGAGAATCTAAGTCGCTTGAGAACACACAGCAAGTCGGGAACGAAAGGGCGGTGCGATGCCCAGAGTCGTCTCCAGGCCAGCCTTGGGGCTGCATCTCCAAAGCATGACCGTGACAGAAGCCTTGGCTCTCGTGCCTCGTCCAGCAGGAGAGCAGGGTCGGCTGTCTTCCCTTTCGTAGCCCCTTTCAGGCGAGCGTCTTGACGCTTGGCTGTTGGGGGAGCCGCTCCCACCGACCATCAGGGTTTGGGCCGCCTCCTGCTTGGCTACGGGGCCATCGAAATGGGTGACTGTTGAGCCATTACTGTGCCCCATTTTCCAGTTTCTTTGCAAAGAGGCCTTCCCCTTGGCAGGCTGTCTGCCATTAGGAAGCTGTCTGCAGTATCAGCCTTGTGTTCACCTCTCAGCTAATTTAGAGAAGCCCAGAGTCATTGACTCTCTAACATTCAAGAGGATGCAGACATCGCTGGATGTGCCTTGTTCGGAAAATGTGGTGCCCGATTACAGGCGATGCTTCTGACTGGGGAAAGGGGAGAAATGGCAGAGGCCGACTCACAGGGCACAGCTCTAGTGGGGAGGCTGTGTCGTTCCCTGGCCGAGCGCCGGGACCCTGGCTCCTTATCGGTTGTCGAGACAGTGAATCCCCTACTTGTCCCCCCATGAGGGCTGTGCTGCTTCACTGAGCAGCTGCCACCCCGTTTCAGGGAACCAGCCCAGCAGCCACCAGGTTTTAGGAAGGAATGAGATGAAGCCATCTGTGACTGTCCCTCTGAGGTGGGTGGGTCCTTTGTTCATTCAACAAACACTAAGTTCCTGTTGGAATGCAGGACCATAGGAAGAACCAACCACTGAGTGGAGGAGATGCACGTGGGAAATGATGGGCAGAGAATCAGAATCCAGCCTGTAGGCAGGTACAGAACACAGCGCAGAATTGATGATGTAATTTCATGAGGGACCCCAGTCCCCCAGCCAAAAGAGAGGGGGTGTTGAGAGGCGGGGTGGGATCTGCTGGTGGGCTTTCTGCCTGGGGGCTGAGTGGAACCAGCTCCTGAACCGTGGCAAGTTTTTTCCTTAGAGACAACGTACGTGGATTCCTAAATCCATGATGGTTATTTTGTTCACAAAAGGGGTGGCGAAGCCCTGAGACAGGAGAGATGCCTTTTCCGATCGTCGTCTGAGATTCAGGGCTGGTCTTCAGTGCCCTCGTTTTGAAGTGAGAGGCTTATTTCTAAGGCCCTTCTTTGACTAGTGCTTTGTGATTTTGTGACTGTTCCATTCCTTAGAACTTTAAAGTTTCCTTCCACACTCCCTGCTCTAAAATGAACTTGAAGGGCCCAGACTCCAGTTCAGGCTTCCTCTGTGACTTTGTGCAAGTTACTTAACTTCTCTGTGCCTCAGTCCGCCATCTATAAAATAAGGCTGGAACGGCACCTACTCCTAGAATAGAACGTGGATTAAAGGAGGTGATGCATAAGAATCCTGGCAGGGAGTAAATGCTCAATAGACAAGCTGCATCTCAGCTCCCTTTGTGGGCTCCTCCTTGGATGGGCTTCTCATCACTGGTGTGACTCTGTCCCCTGAACGAGTTTGCCAGTTTCCCCTCCCTCCTCCCTCCTGTTCTAACCTGACTGTGATGTTATCTACCCTCACATTCTCAGTTTGCCCCCCATACTAGAGTCCCAACACTTGACCTTCAGCCAGTGGTGTGCTGAGCGGCGGCGTGAGGCCAGATGTGCCCACCGTACTCACTGACCGCACATTGGTAGCTTGAAATGGGCCGTGGTGGGAGGATACCCACCACGGAAATGGGCCAACCCTGAAACCCAGGCTTTTCTCCTTCTTCCAGAGGCACTTGCTAAACACTTACCAGCTCTGCATCTCTGGAGCTCCAGACCCACATATCCAGCTGCTTAAATGACGTGTCCACTAGCTGTTCCATGGACACTTAGAGCTCAATATATTTAGCCCTAATTTATTTGTTTTCTTTATCTGCTCCTCCTTTGAGTCCCTTCTTCGAAAATGGCGCCCAGACACTCCTATGGCAACCTGGGTCACCCGTGGCTATTCCTTCTCCCTTACCTCCTACCAACCCCAAATCCTACTGATTTTCATCCTGTATTTTTCTTTGTCTTCTTCCCCTCCACTGCCCCCACCCGAGTTCAGGATGCCCTCATCTATTGCCTGGCTGACATTATCAACCTCCAAGAAGGTCTCCCTGCCTCCCTGCTGACCCACCTCTAATCAGGGCTACGCTCTGCAGCTGGTGTGATGCTTTCAGGACCACACACCCCAGCGTGGCACTCCTTGCTCACCACTCCTCCCCCAGAGACTCCTCAAGTATTTGTTAGACGCAGATAGCTTTTTACAGACTCTATCACAACTTATAAAGCATTGCTTGTCTCATTTCTTAGTGTCTTTCTACACATATTTCTCTCCCTTTTTCTCCAGCTCCCACCCCAAGCAGGAGGGTCCCTATGGGTGTGCACCCATGTGTCCACATCCACACCCACCTGTACACACGCACCTGCACACACACCCCCGCTTCACCTGACCTGCTTCTGCTGATCTTTCTAGTTTCAGCTTAGACTCGGCTTCCTTGTGGCAGCCTTTCCTGTTCCCCTCCACGGGGCAGCGGAAATCTGGGACTTTGCCATCACGTTATGTAACACCCCACTGCAGAAGTCTAGCCATGCTTCTGCATTTCCCACAGGAGGGCAAGCTTGAGGGGGACAGGCATCCTGTATCCCCTGCCCAGCACAGTGCCTGGTGTCCAGAAGGTGACCAACAAGTGTTTCTTTATTAATTGAATGCAGGCACAAGTGAATGAAGAGACAAAGATATCAGCAGATGAATTCACTCTCAGATATGCTCCCTTTGTTGCCAGTGTTTACTGGCTTGCAATTATTCCAGATCTATCTGCTAGGAACGATTTGTCTGGATTTCTCCCATTATTGTTCTGCCCCTTTTTTCTCTGTCCCTTTCATGATGCATAATACAAACAACCACATGCAATCACTCAGAATTGGGAACATCAATGGATGGATGAGAATGCATGAGAGAAAGGTCTCTGCACGGGCCGAGACCGATTCCGTTTGTCAGAAGGCGTATTGTCAGAACCCACACACCAGCGCTGTGGACCAGAGCTCAGGTCCTCCTGAAGCCGTATCACGGCCGAGCCGGAAATCTGTTTTCCTGGGTGTGCACAGCTGTCACCTCACATTTTGGGGAACGGCGTGGGGTTCAGGAAGCAGGCAGAAAGGGAAGGCTGGGAGCAGGAGGCCCAGCCAGGTGAGGCTTGGCCGGCTTGGCCTCCCCAGAGGAGGAAGGAATGAGGAGAATGGCTCCTCAAGGATGCTTGGCGGGGGTTCATCTGTGTTCTCTCATGATCAACTCCAAGGGAAATTAGGGCAGGTTTCGAGTCAAGATACGGTTTCTCAGCAGCCAGAGCGGAAAACTGCACCTGGACCCACAGTCCCAGCCTCTTGCATCCTCCCCGGAAATAAAGATTCTCGAATAAGAAGAGGGTTGATGATGTGGAAGGTGAAAGGGAGTCCATCTGGGGTTCGCTCGAGCCGTCCTGGCCGTTCAGGGGTCCGGCTGGTCTGTGCTGGGTGGGCTGGGAGGGGGTCGAGGCTGTGCGGGGCTGCCCCCCTAGAGAAGAGGCCGGTGACCGCGCGTGTTCCGCGGGAAGTCTTCTCCTTGCGACGCGGCGCTCGGGAGGGGCTTTCTTCTCTCTCCGTACCTCATTCTCTAATTGTTTCCCTTGATAATTAAATTACAGTAACGGGTTGACATCGGAAATAGAGGGGGCGGCTTGAATGTCTTCAAAATTAATTCATCCTGGGCCAGAAGCATACTTGGGCGAGACGCAGGCTTTCTGCTCCGGCAAGTCGCTGAGGTGCCCAGCGTGACCTCGGCAGCTGAAGGGGCCTCGGACAGGATGGGAAAGGAGCCCAGGTCTCACCACTCGGGTCCCCGAAGGGTTGAACGGCACGGCTGGCCGCAGGCAAAATGGCAAAGGGACGGGGTGGGGATCCCACTAAGGAGACAGCTCGGGGATGGTGTTCTTTTGAGCCTCACTGGACCCACGTGGGTGGGTCGCTGCCAGGGCCCGGCTCCTATGGCGCTGGTCCTCCTGGCACCTCTGTCGCCACGTCCCTGAGGCGGTGGCATGATGCGCCTGCCTGGCAGAGTTGTCAGGAAGATGGAGAACGTGCCTGTCAGAGGGTTTCTGGTTCCTCCTGAGTCGGGTGCACGGTGGCAGCATGGGTGTTTGTCTGCTCTGTACACAGGAGGCCATTCCTCCCCGTCGGGCTCCTGGGGCCTCCCTGATGAACACTGGAAGGGGTGGTCCCATCGCCGTGGCCCTGGGCACTCCTGGAGCCCCACAGACCGCCAGCCCCGGGAGCCTGCCTTCACTAAGCAGGTATGGGGGCCTCTCTGGGTCCCCGTGTCACCTGTGAACGTGGGCCTAATGGTGGCGATTAGTCAGTGTCCCGTGAGGGAACGAGTGGGTCCCCTGCTCCCACGCTGGCACAGCATGCCAAGCAATGCATTCAATGAGAGGGTGCAAGGTCATTAGCCAACAGGACTGGGTATTGATCCCGAAGTGAGGTCCTGGGATTTAGAGGCGAGTCACAGCTCCTTCTTTTGCAATTCGAGCAGTTACGCCTTCTTGGAGGACTCTGTCTACCCAGGGGGGCCAGGAGGACCACTGCCCTTTGGGGGTGGAGAGGCCCAAAGAAAACCCCTGAACCCAACCCAAATCAGCCTCTGTCTGTATGGTGTGATGCCACAGATGCCACAGGTTCCAGAGTGTTTTGGCTTTTTAATATATTCTTCCACTTTTCCATTCTTCGTCCATGCCGCTGCGTTCCCGGGAGATGCCCTCCCACTGTGCAGACAGCAGAGCGTGGCCATCAAACCATCCGAGCGAGGCAGTGTGTTTTCTTTGAATAACACTGAAATGGCAGCGTCGAGTTAATAGCAGAGGGTATACGGGACCCACTTTGTGGAAGAGGGCAGGTGAGGGTGCTTGAAGACACAGGACAGGATGTCGTTCACCTTTCCCAGAAGCTGTTCCTCATCTGCTTCTTGACTAAATGGTTTAAAGGCAGTTTAAGCACAAAAGGGAACTGCAGATGGTGGAGAGGTTGTCGGAGCCCATGGAGGTGGCAAGCACAGGGGAAAGAAAAGGGCACAGGATGGGGGGCAGAGCCCAACCGTAGGGCTCACTGCTGTTGGAGAGTTGGTTCAATCGATGATAGTAACACCATGTCATCACCTAAGGTTTATTGATATATTGAACCTTCGACCAGGTGCCAAAAAAAAAATATCCCATGCCAAGTGCTTTGTATGCATTATCTAATTTTGTCCTCACACCTGCCCTAGGAAGTAGGTGCCATTGTTCTTCCCATCCCACAGATTTATAAAACCACACACACACATGAATAAGTCCCTGCGATAGAGAAAGGCTAAGTAACTTTCCCAAGGTCACCAGCTAACAAAGTCTTGTGGCTTAAGTAAGAAGCTGGGATTTGAACTCAAGCTGTCCCCGGTAGTTAATACTTTCATCTGGCTTTTTCCCGGCTAACTCGCAGTATTTCCCAGCCTTTTATAACCCAAGCCCCCCGCAAAGCTTTCTGACGCCTTCACCGCTGATCTTGCCCAGGTAAGGAGATGTCCTGTCTGTTGTGCCTCCTGCTCTGTGTTGTGAAATCTGCAGGTGTGGTGTTTTACTGCGCAAATCCCGCCCCAGGGCGTCGGCTGGGCCTCCCTCCCCCTCCCCCGTCCTGCAGCATTTATCTGTGTATTAATATGACAGCATCTCCTGAGTTCCTATAGCTTCTGTGGGGAGAGAGCATCACATCAGTGACGCTCAGGATGACTCCCTGCCCCACCACCAAGCAGGCGAGGCCCCCCTTCGTGCACTGGGCATTGTTCCTGGTGGGGCAGGTCTGCATGTCCACCCACAGCGTCTACACTAGGGGGATTCCACCCCACGTCTTTCCACACTCATCCCAAAGCCAGCTCCTCTCTCCACACACACACAGGAATTAAATGAAACATCCCTGCAGGGAAGGACTCAAAAGTCAATTCAGAAAGGCAGGTGGCGCCGGATGGGGAAGGGCTTCAGCTGACGGACGGAACAGTTTGGCCTGGGAGCAACGGGCAGTAGGAACAGGTTGAGGACCTTTGAGGAAGAGAGCAGCGTGCCAGGGAGACGGGCTGAGGCTACAGATTGCGGGGCAGGTTGGACGAATGTTAGGGATGAGTTTAGGAAGAACCAGACCCGATTGGGGGCGGGGGGTGCGGTGTGGGGAGGAGGTGACATGGAGCATCCTCGGGGAGGAGAGCAGCATGGGGGAGGGTGTCACATAGCATGTTAAGGAAACAGTGAAACTCACACCTTTTTAGCCACCTTTCAGGAGTAAGGAGTTGACTTGAGGGCGTCGATAAATCTGGACATGTTTCATTTGGGCAGATGAGGAGGTGAGGAAAGGGAAGCTCTTCCCTCCCAGATTCTCAGGTGACTGACAAGCCTCCCTTTCGGTCTGTGACATCTGCCCTGCGGCCGTTCAGACGCACCACCCAGATCGCCGAGAAGGATGACGTGACTGGTGGCCTGGCTTCCTGCACGCCGAGCTCTTCCTGTACCGAGAGGAAGCCCCCCCCCCGACCCTTTCATGCTCCTGGCCGGTCAGCGCCTGGGTGGTATAGTCCCGCGTCTCACGTGACTCTGGATGAGAGGGCAGTGAGTGTAGACGTATCACTTTAATGGTCAGGGTTCACCTGACCTGAACACCTCTAAGAAGCGCTGTAGGGCTTTGAAGGCCTGAGGGGTCTGTGGGAAAATGTAGTGAGCATGGAAACTATTCCTTCATTCGCTCTGTCCCTCCCGAGACCCGTTGAGGTTGCCTTGGACACGATGGTGCCACAGGGCAGGAGGTGGCATCTGCCAGCCGGTGCGGGGGTGGCGTTGCCCTCTATACTCACCTGCCCAGGTGAGTAGAGTGCACATGAGGCTGTGGAGACAATCGAGTCTGTTCTCTGGTCCCCTCCCTGACATCTCCCTTCTGATCTGCTGCCTGTGAAGGCACTGAAGAGGCTTGCAATTCTGAAATCCCTGACCATGGGGATGAGAAAAGGGGCACCAGCCGGTGGGGAAGTGGCGGGTCACTTGCCACTTTCCTGCTCACTGCTTTGAAAGGAGAAGGACAGGTGTGGGTCCTGCCGATTCTGACACTGTCACAGATGAGAAGGAGCATGAAATGGCAGGACAGCTTTGGAGAGAGCAGTCTGGCACCCTTGCCAAGATCACCGAGACTTGGAGGAAGGGCTGTTTCAGCCAAAAACAGCAGTGTTTTTTGTTTTTGTTTCTTTTTTTTTTTGGCAACTTAGAGGCAACAGTGAGTCAGAAGAATAAGAAGGAGACCAACCCTGACTATTACAACCGATTTTTTTTTTTAACTTGGTCTGCACTCGCTTCTTCAGACAGCAGAAGGATGTGGGATCCTATCCCAGCTCTGCCACTGGCTAGCTGTGTGACCTTGGGGATCATGATTAACCTCTCTGGGCTACAGTTGCTTCATCTGTAATGAGAGGTAATAATAGCACCTCCCACACAGGGATTTTCAAGAAAGTTAAGTTAGACTCTGGCCAGAGTGCCTGGCAATATAGAATAGCTCAATTTTAGTTGCCGTTATTTAGAAAAAAAATCTTTAAATTATAAATCTTTTTATAAAGGTAAAATTGTATATGTCGATAACCATGGTCTACTGATAATAACCCATGTTGGTTAAACAACCACCTTGAGGCAGGGAAATTATTATTTTCCCCTCATTTTATAGATAAAGAAGCCAAAGCCCAAAGATGTTCTATAGGAGGGTGATGGACGGAGCCAGGCAAGGCTGGGAGACAGGTGTCCTACCTGCACTGGGAGGGACCTCGGGGGAAATGCCACCCCGGAGAAACTGGCTCAGCCCCTTGCGTGTCCAGGCCACGTGGCTGGTGCTCAGGCCCCCACCTCTCTGCTCCTTCACATCGGGCCATGAAAGCATCAGATATGAGAATGAGAGGCGGCCACAGCCTTGATTTGCAGGGACAATGGGCCAACGGTGATATCCTTCTGCTGACACATGAAATGTGCTCTGGAGGAAGAGTTCACGTCCCCATGCCAGTAGTCTGCATTCACTTGGTGCTGAAGGGGGCTGGTGAACTGCTGTCAACGGGGGGCTTGTTCTCAAGGAGCTGCCTCTCAGGAAGCTGGACTGGGTACCAGCACGGTGGACCCTCAGTTAGAATCACCCATGAAGACCAAAGTTTGTCTGAATTCACCCAAATTGCAGCCATTTCAGAGCCATGGCCCTTTTCCTGCCCACTGGGAGTTCCAGCCTGCATAGCACAGATGCCAGCTTGCTTTCCTTTAAGGTCAGGGCTAGTTGCAAGGTGACAGAAACCTTGGCAACATGAGAGGGTGATGAGTGAAAGACAGCTGGGGCTCCTTTTTCTTCAGCAGGATCTGAATTTCCTACCCAGCAGCTGTGGGAGCCTAAAATTGACATTTGCTCTAAGTATAAATTTCACTAGCTCTCGACAAAGGTGGCAAATGAGCCCATTTATAGGAGCTGCACTTTCCACTCCAGCCTGGCTCCTGATAAAAGAGAGTCCAACGGGGTTAGAAGAAAATCTAGAATTTAGACTCAACATTAGAGGTCCTTCCAA
Source organism: Eubalaena glacialis (assembly GCF_028564815.1). Lineage (NCBI taxonomy): Eukaryota > Metazoa > Chordata > Mammalia > Artiodactyla > Balaenidae > Eubalaena > Eubalaena glacialis. The sequence goes on from NC_083725.1 coordinate 1,665,859, forward strand.
CCTACCTCCCACCCAGTGCAAGGGTCCCCTTTGCAAGACCCCACAGAAGGCCCTGCAGCCTCTACTTGACCACTTCCAGGAACAGAGAGCTCAGTAACCGAAAAGGTCACCAAATCCAGTTTTGAACCTTTTTTTTTTTTTTTTTTTTTTTTTGGCTTAAACTGGATCTCATCTTTGATTTCCTGTAGCTCTTACCTGTTGGAGTTGCTTCCCAGGACAAATATATCTTCATCCTCAGGGTGGCGCTCTGACTTATTTTGAGGTTAACTCTTATCTTCACTTTTGTTCATTTTCCATTTATTTAGTCATTCCTTAAAATGTTTGGCCTTTCGTTCTCTATCCTCAATGCCTTGTTCTAGGGCACTGGGTAAACCTTGTCTGAATGTTTTCCATCAGGGCATGCACAGCGGTCAGTTCTAACCCTTCGTTCCCTAAGGCAGGGTGCCCAGGACAAACCTTACATGTAGGAAGGGAGCACCTGGGTCATGGCCACAAAGATCACTCAGACCGTCAGCACCCAGAGGAAGCAAGCAAAGAAACACGAGGGAGAAAGTGTAGCAAATGGACAGAAAGAGGAGGAGTCATAGGATGACTCAAAGGTCTAGGTTTGTTCTCAGGCTGGCAAACGAGGCCCCTCCCCTACACAGACTTAAGCTGCTGGTTCTTTATCCTGAATCGATTTCACCAAATTAATCTTGGACCATATTTCCCAGAGATCAAGATCTTTTTGACTCCTGCTTCTGTCTCTTTGAGTGTTAACTACTTTTCTCAGCTTGGTATGGTCCATAGAAGACACTAGGATGCATTCATATCTTTTCTCAGGTCATGGCTTAAATTAAATATCCAGTAAGACAGGGCCGTGCACAGAACCCTGAAACACGCCCCTGTGTTTGGCATGCATTGGACATGCTGAAATGTACCTCTTGTAATGTTTGGTGAGTGAACATGGGTTAAAGGAACGAGAACGACGTAAAGGAAATATCAGATCATCTGACTACAGCATGTAGGCATGTAAAGAAATGTGAACAATAAAATTTAACATTTCTCTCACTAGACCATGGAGAATATTTCATTGATCTTTTGCAATCTTGGTAGCTAAGCAGTGCCTGGCACATCATAAGAATTTGTTCCATGCTTATTTCTTTTTAATGAACACACAGTGTTGCATTATCCTGGGAGAGAATGGGGATCATACACGTTCTCAACTCTGTTTCACTGCATTTCAGCAGCGAGTCTGCAAAGCCACCCTGATTCATTGTCTCCCAACCAGCCCTGGTGATGGGCCTCTCCTCTTTCCAATCTGACCTTGTCAATAGATTTTGAATTTTCTGTTTATCAAGATCTCAACTTCCTTGAGCAAATCTGCTGTTCATGGTAGGTGTGTTAGTCTGCTCAAACAATAACAAAATGCTACAGAATGGGTGGCTTCAACATCAGAAATTTACTGTCTCACCGCTTGGAGGCTGGAAGTCCGAGACCGAGGTGTTGACGGGGTTGGTTTCTCCCGAGGCCTCTCTCCTTGGCGTGCAGATGGACGTCTTCTTGCCGTTTCCGTACGTGGCCTTTTCTCTGTGTGTGTGCTCCAGTGTCTCTCTTCTTATGAGGACACAAGTCAGTTTCGATCAGGACCTACCGTAACAGACTTATTTTAACTCCATCACCTCTTTAAAGACCTTATCTCCAAATGCAGTTATATTGTGAGATACTGGGGTTGGAACTTCGACAGATGAATTTCAGGCGGACACAGCACGATCCGCAACAGGAGGGCACATAAGCGAAATAGCACACGTGGGCGGAGAGGTCCGGGTTGGCGCTAATGTCTGTGAAGCGGCATTAACATTGGAAAAGCTAAAAGATGCGGTCTAGACCTATTCTGGTCCGTTTCCTGACTTTTCACCACTGGCCTTTTTTGTAGGAGGGGCACTGGTATCCATTTCCCTCCATCAGCCTGAGCCGGGAAGTGCTGTAGGGCCCATTTTCTTTTTCTCGGTACGCTTGATCCAAAGATTAAGCCTGCAAATGGGATTTGCTGGAGAGATCTATGAACATGCACCTGCAATATGATTTTTGTAGTTGATGGAGTAGAAACTTTCTCTAGGAAGAGGAAGCTTTGCTGCCAGCTCTGGGACCTTGAGAGACAGGGTGCCGGGCCGCCCTGCGTGCTCCTGTGCTGCGGGGCTGACGGCAGGCTGGGTGCAGATACCCTACGAGCCGGAGTGCGTGTCAGTATCACCCTCCCTCCGTATAAATCACAAGGGGTGTAATGCTTATGAAAGCAAGGCTCCCAGTGCATCCCTGCTTCTGACTGGGGCGTTATCCATCTGGAGTTGAAGGTCACATGAACCTGATGGGGGCGGGGCGTGGGGTTGGCAGGGGAGGGCGGAAGGGATAATCCTCCTTGCAAAGCCTGCCTCCCCCAACCCGGCTTCATCACACCCGCCCCGGGTAGAGAACCTGCCTCTGCTGGTGCTGGTGGGAACTCACACTGTGCCCGTGTGAGTGACAGGTACACAAAAACACAGGATCCAGGGTCCAGAATGGAGTGTTTCCAAGTTAAACATTCAGGCCATACCTCTCCTAGGCTCGGTCCTCACGCCTTAGTGACGATAAGAACAAACACATCTTCCCCCCAACTTCATCAAGCACTTAACTGTATCTCAGCCTCGGCTCTGAACGCTCTTTGCATCTCATTCAGTGCTCCCAACTCTCCGTATGGCATCACTCTTCCTTGGAGGATGCTGAGGCACAGAGAGGTTACACAATTTGCTCAAGCTCGCAGAGGCAGAAGGAGATAAAGCTGGCATTCGATCCCAAGGAACCTAACTCCAGATCCTATGCTCCTTAAAGGCTGCACCCCAGGCAGATGGAAGCTCGCATTTACTAAGCACTGGATGTGTGGCAAGCAGTGGTCTAAGGTCTTGTAGCTAGTAACTGCTGCTTTCTCTCTGTTTCCCTCTCTCACTCCCTTATACACACGCACACACACGCTCTGCTCCTCTTCTAGTTAGAATGATGCTACTGGTCTTGGGGTAGCTGCTTGGGATCTACTCCAAAGAGAACCCCAGACTTAGGGGGAGCGAGTGACATAGACATGCTAGGCCCCCAGGACTGACCAAAGGGGGCTTCCCTCCTGGAAGATCATCTTCTTCATCCTTCTCTCAAAATACCACTGTTCAACCAAACATTGGCAAGAATGCCCTTTCACACCCATTGGATAGGATCTATGCCTAAATTAACAGCTATACTTGTTTCAATCACAACTAAGTCATTTTCTTTTTCTGCATCAAGGAAGCAATAAAAGATGACATTAAGACTACTGTTTTCAAGGACAGACAGATTTGACCATCCTGCATTTCACATGTATCAGCGAGCTGGCCCTATGCAAATTAGATAATTTAATTATTTTCTGAACTGCAGTTTCCTGATCTTAAAGTGGGTGTGTCATGTCTGCTTCAGTATTGCTGTGAAGTTGATCCCATGACCACACAGCTAGGAAGATGCAGAGATAGGATTCAAATCCAGATTTGTCTGTTTCCATATCCGTGACCACCAACTGAGTATGTTCTTCTAGCTATTCTTAGGCTCAGTGTTCCTTTTTATACTTATTCTTATTCATACTTATTCTCACCTCACTTATTTGTGATAATGAAGTGAAATGACGTACATAAAAAATAATGCAGTGCTGGGCACACAGGGTTCAACATGGCAGCTATTACGGAAAGATAAGTACAGGCTACAAGGAAAGCTTTATTCCCTACAAGGAAAGCTTTATTCCCTACAAGTTGTAAAGAAGAAGATATTTATATGCAATTTTCTTCTTGTATCTACTTTTGTTTTTAATTTCAGGATGTATGGATATGAATGGTAGTTGTACTTTCTGGCGTGTCTGAGGTTTCACGGTAGCTGGAGGAGCTAGGCTGGTAGAGAAGATGTAAGAAATGCAAGCTGCTGAGTCAGCGCCTTTCTTCTCAAATGTGGCCCTGCCCTTTACCAAGGATGGGTCCCCACCGGTGGTGCTGTGGAGATGGAGTTGTCGGCTTCAAAACAGACAAAGTACTTCGTCTTGTCAGCTTGCTGGTAATTCATCAAAGAGAATAAATGGACAGAGTGCCTTGTGTGAATCTCATCTCCCCTAAGCTACCAGACTCAGTTCCCAAGAAGGCAGGAGATGGGCCCCGGACGGGAACAATGGGATGGAAAAGATGAAAGGACCTTTCTGTCCTAACATCTCTGCTTTCTTTTTTTATGAATCCATTTTTAGTCCTTGAACAAATGCACATAAATAATTCCAACCATTAGCAGCTAAAAATGGACAACCATTTCTGGATCAGGAGAGAGACAGGCTAATTATATTAATGCAGAGTAATTATATATATTTATGCTCCGTATCCCTACTGCAGTTCTGAGATAAATGTTTCTTCAGGAGGGACTTGGTGAGGTGAGTGAAGATGTAGGCTACAAGGTGGATGTTTAGGAAATTGCAGCTGTCTGAAAATCAAAGAAGTACCTGCATTTGAGCCTCTGACTTGTACCACATGCTGTGGGAAAAGGGCCCTGGCCACTAAGGAGCCTGCAGCAGCTGATAACTACCAGCTGCTGGGAGAGTCCAGGGGGAGCGCTTTTAATTCATATCTGGCATTAGGTTCTTGGTTCCACACCCACCAGGTACCTGTGTGAGGGTTATTGCCGGAAGAAGATGCTTCAGTAGAATCTCTGGCCATTTATTGCAGTGAGTTCTGGACTGGCTGCCCCAGATTCTCACACAGACTTGAGAATTCAGCCACCAAATGATGACCCCAAGCTTTTACAATCACGGCCAACAGGAGTATGTGACAACTTCAGTTCCTTCCCGAGTCCCCTGTTGATTTGCAGGGGGAGTGTGTGTGCTGAGCTGGGCTCAGCTACAGTCTGCACGAGGACTGTGTGTGTCTCAGGACAGGGGCACTGATCTGCACCTCACTGCCCTGGTGCAGGTGCAGGATGGGCCCCCCAGCTGGGGCTCTACAGACGGGGAAAATTATGCGAGTTGTCCGATGGGTCAGACTTGGGTCAGTCACTGCAGCCAAAGCAACTGGTACTATGACTCACTAGTTCTAGGTCACATGCTAACGAGGTCCGATCTGTCTGGAGGAGGACCAGCCCCACCAGCACCCAAGGAGCAGGGAAGGGCAAGAAGAAGTCTATTTCAGAGCAGCTTGAAGGAAGGGATGTCGGGCAAATACAGCCACTAGGCACCACTCTCGCCGTCTTTCACCGTATGATATGGGCAGCGAATGTAATGTCTTTTAGCTCAAGATAAATGGCGATCATAATTTCTCCGTCATAAGGTTGAAGATTAAATGAGCTAGCATACATAAAAAACAAAGTACTGTGTCTGGCATAGAGTAGGCACGCAATAAATGTTCATTCTTTGGGTACTAAATAAATACCTGCATTTGAATTCTTTTTTAGAGGTCTTGGAGTGCTAATTTGAAAGCTTGGTTCTAATGTTTCTGACTGGGCTGGGAATCAGGGAGGCAACAAGGAGGAGAAATATTTCTTCTGCCAAATTTCCCTATAGAAGTCCCAGTAATTCCAGAATTTCCCTGTGCCCTTCAGCAACCATCTCTGGGGCAAAAACGATGGCTACCCCTTCCTTTACATGCATGCTCTCTGGTTGCTTCTTACCATCTGTCTATCCATCCATCCATCCTTCCTTTCCTTCATGAGGTATTTTTGAGCACCTATGAAAAGCCAGATGCTGAGCTAAGAACTGACTATACAGCCGTGTTTTAAATAAAGTCCCTGCCTTGTGGAGCTATATTCTGAGTAGCCTTTCAGATCTCAAATCCTATTTCAGCGATCTTGTAGACTGGGGGGTGGAGAGGGGAGGAACAGGCAAAAGACCCTCTCTAATGGAAGTCAGTGAAACTTTTCCATGTGTAGTTGCTATAATGCCGTCTTTGGAAAAAAGAAGAAGTCCCAACTCTGAGCACAGGGCAAAGGTTAATGGAATGATTTTGGATACCTCTGCTTGGTAGAGAGAAATTCATGAAGGGAAAAAAAGACAGGAGTTCAGACTTTCCTGGATAGATTTGTAAGATGCCCTGACCATTGAAATCATCTCCAAATAACCCTTTTAAATCTAAAAAGAACAGTCTTGTTAATTAAATGTTTAGTGAATATTATAGCTGGCAGATCAGTTTTAGGTAAAATTTATGAAGCAGTGGGCTGCATTTTATATGCTGCGTTATTTTATGGCGGTCGTGACTATTAATAACAGCGTGCACTCTGTGGTCTCAACGTGGGCTCTTTTCCCGGAACCTATGATGATTCTGTTAACTGCACAGGGCAGAGCGGCCTGTCTTCATGTTACGCATTAGGGAACCAGACTCAGATACCTGGGGCAGGGGTGTTGGGCGAGGAGTCGCAGGGCCAGAACCTTTTGGGCTTAAACTCCACATTGTTTCTTTTTTTTTTTTTTTTTGAATTTTATTTTATTTATTTTTTTATACAGCAGGTTCTTATTAGTCATCAATTTTATATACATCAGTGTATACATGTCAGTCCCACTCTCCCAATTCATCACACCACCACCACCACCCCGCCGCTTTCCCCCCTTGGTGTCCATATGTTTGTTCTCTACATCTGTGTCTTTATTTCTGCCCTGCAAACCTGTTCATCTGTACCATTTTTCTAGGTTCCACGTATATGCATTAATATACAGTATTTGTTTTTCTCTTTCTGACTTACTTCACTCTGTATGACAGTCTCTAGATTCATCCACGTCTCTACAAATGACCCAATTTCGTTCCTTCTTATGGGTGAGTAATATTCCATTGTATATATGTACCACATCTTCTTTATCCATTCGTCTGTCGATGGGCATTTAGGTTGCTTCCATGACCTGGCTATTGTAAATAGTGCTGCGATGAACATTGGGGTGCATGTGTCTTTTTGAATTATGGTTTTCTCTGGGTATATGCCCAATAGTGGGATTGCTGGGTCATATGGTAATTCTATTTTTAGTTTTTTGTGGAGCCTCCATACTGTTCTCCATAGTGGCTGTATCAATTTACATTCTCACCAGTGGTGCAAGAGGGTTCCCTTTTCTCCACACCCTCTCCAGCATTTGTTGTTTGTAGATTTTCTGATGATGCCCATTCTAACTGGTGTGAGGTGATACCTCATTGTAGTTTTGATTTGCATTTCTCTAATAATTAGTGATGTTGAGTAGCTTTTCATGTGCTTCTTGGCCATCTGTATGTCCTCTTTGGAGAAATGTCTATTTAGGTCTTCTTCCCGTTTTTTCATTGGTTTGTTTGTTTTTTTAATATTGAGCTGCATGAGCTGTTTATATATTTTGGAGATTAATCCTTTGTCCGTTGATTCATTTGCAAAAATACCTTTTCCCATTCTGAGGGTTGTCTTTTCGTCTTGTTTGTAGTTTCCTTTGCTTTGCAAAAGGTTTTAAGTTTCATTAGGTCCCATTTGTTTATTTTTGTTTTTATTTCCATTACTCTAGGAGGTGGATCAAAAAAGATCTTGCTGTGATTTATGTCAAAGAGTGTTCTTCCTATGTTTTCCTCTAAGAGTTTTATAGTGTCCAGTCTTACATTTAAGTCTCTAATCCATTTTGAGTTTATTTTTGTGTATGGTGTTAGGGAGTGTTCTAATTTCATTCTTGTACATGTAGCTGTCCAGTTTTCCCAGCACCACTTATTGAAGAGACTGTCTTTTCTCCATTGTATATCCTTGCCTCCTTTGTCATAGATTAGTTGACCATAGGTGCATGGGTTTATCTCTGGGCTGTCTATCCTGTTCCATTGATCTATATTTCTGTTTCTGTGCCAGTACCATATTGTCTTGATTACTGTACCTTTGTAGTATAGTCTGAAGTCAGGGAGTCTGATTCCTCCAGCTCCGCTTTTTTCCCTCGAGATTGCTTTGGCAATTTGGGGTCTTTTGTGTCTCCATTACAAATTTTAAGATTTTTTGTTCTGTTCTGTGAAAAATGCCATTGGTAGTTTGATAGGGATTGCATTGAATCTGTAGATTGCTTGGGGTAGTATAGTCATTTTCACAATACTGATTCTTCCAATCCAAGAACATGGTATGTCTCTCCATCTGTTGGTATCATCTTTAATTTCTTTCAAAGGTGTCTTATAGTTTTCTGCATACAGGTCTTTTGTCTCCTTAGGTAGGTTTATTCCTAGGTATTTTATTCTTTTTGTTGCAGTGGTAAATGGGAGGGTTTCCTTAATTTCTCTTTCAGATTTTTCATCATTAGTGTATAGGCATGCAAGAGATTTCTGTGCATTAATTTTGTATCCTGCAACTTTACCAAATTCATTGATTAGCTCTAGTAGTTTTCTGGTGGCATCTTTAGGATTCTCTATATATAGTATCATGTCATCTGCAAACAGTGACAGTTTTACTTCTTCTTTTCCAGTTTGTATTCCTTTTATTTCTTTTTCTTCTCTGACTGCCGTGGCTAGGACTTCCAAAACTATGTTAAGTAAGAGTGGTGAGAGTGGACATCCTTGTCTCGTTCCTGATCTTAGAGGAAAGGCTTTCAGTTTTTCACCATTGAGAATGATGTTTGCTGTGGGTTTGTCATATATGGCCTTTATTATGCTGAGGTAGGTTCCCTCTATGCCCACTTTCTGGAGAGTTTTTATCATAAATGGGTGTTGAATTTTGTCAGAAGCTTTTTCTGCATCTCTTGAGATGATGATATGGTTTTTATTCTTCAATTTGTTAATATGGTGTATCACATTGATTGATTTGTCTATATTGAAGAATCCTTGCATCCCTGGGATAAATCCCACTTGACCATGGTGTATGATCCTTTTAATGTGTTGTTGGATTCTGTTTGCTAGTATTTTATTGAGGATTTTTGCATCTATATTCATCAGTGATATTGGTCTGTAATTTTCTTTTTTTGTAGTATCTTTGTCTGGTTTTGGTATCAGGGTGGTGGTGGCCTCATAGAATGAATTTGGGAGTGTTCCTTCCCCTGCAAGTTGTTGAAAGAGTTTGAGAAGGATGGGTGTTAGCTCTTCTCTAAATGTTTTTTAGAATTCACCTGTGAAGCCATCTGGTCCTGGACTTTTGTTTGTTGGAAAATTTTTAATCACAGTTTCAATTTCATTACTTGTGCTTGGTCTGTTCATATTTTCTATTTCTTCTGGTTCAGTCTTGGAAGGTTATACCTTTCTAAGAATTTGTCAGTTTTTTCCAGGTTGTCCATTTTATTGGCATAGAGTTGCTTGTAGTAGTCTCTCATGATCCTTTGTATTTCTGCAGTGTCAGTTTTTACTTCTCCTTTTTCATTTCTAATTTTATTGATTTGAGTCCTCTCCCTCTTTTTCTTGATGAGTCTGGCTAATGGTTTATCAATTTTGTTTATCTTCTCAAAGAACCAGCTTTTAGTTTTATTGATTTTCGCTATTGTTTTCTTTGTTTCTATTTCATTTATTTCCGCTCTGATCTTTATGATTTCTTTCCTTCTGCTAACTTTGTGTTTTGTTTGTTCTTCTTTCTCTAGTTCCTTTAGGTGTAAGGTTAGATTGTTTATTTGAGATTTTTCTTGTTTCTTGAGGTAGGCTTGTATAGCTATAAACTTCCCTCTTAGAACTGCTTTTGCTGCATCCCATAGGTTTTGGATCGTCGTGTTTTCATTGTCATTTGTCTCTAGGTATTTTTTGATTTCCTCTTTGATTTCTTCAGTGATCTCTTGGTTATTTAGTAACGTATTGTTTAACCTCCATGTGGTTGTGTTTTTTATGTTTTTTCCCCTGTAATTGATTTCTAATGCGTTTAATGTTGTCCCAGAAGTCTCTTAGGCTGTCTTCATTTCTCTTCATTCTTTTTTCTTTATTCTGTTCCACAGTGGTGAATTCCACCATTCTGTCTTCCAGGTCACTTATCCGTTCTTCTGCCTCAGTTATTCTGCTATTGATTCCTTCTAGTGTATTTTTCATTTCAGTTATTATGTTGTTCATCTCTGTTTGTTTGTTCTTTAATTCCTCTAGGTCTTTGTTAAACATTTCTTGCATCTTCTCGATCTTTACCTCCATTCTTTTTCCGAGGTCCTGGATCATCTTCACTATCATTATTCTGAATTCTTTTTCTGGAAAGTTGCCTATCTCCACTTCATTTAGTTGGTTTTCTGGGGTTTTATCTTGTTCCTTCATCTGGTACATAGCCCTCTGCCTTTTCATCTTGTCTTTCTGTGAATGTGGTTTTTGTTCCACAGGCTGCAGGATTATAGTTCTTCTTGCTTCTGCTGTCTGCCCTCTGCTCCACTGTCCCCATCACAGAAGGAGCCGTGGGTGGATGAGGCTATCTAAGAGGCTTGTGCAGGTTTCCTGATGGGAGGTACTGGTGGTGGGTAGAGCTGGCTGTTGCTCTGGTGGGCAGAGCTCAGTAAAACTTTAATCCGCTTGTCTGCTGATGGGTGGGGCTGGGTTCCCTCCCTGTTGGTTGTTTGGCTTGAGGCGACCCAACACTGGAGCCTACCCGGGCTCTTTGGTGGGACTAATGGCAGACTCTGGGAGAGCTCACGCCAAGGAGTACTTCCCAGAACTTCTGCTGCCAGTGTCCTTGTCCTCACAGTGACACACAGCCACCCCCCGCCTCTGCAAGGGACCCTCCAACACTAGCAGGTAGGTCTGGTTCAGTCTCCCCTGGGGTCACTGCTCCTTCCCCTGGGTCCCGATGCGCACACTACTTTGTGTGTGCCCTCCAATAGTGGAGTCTCTGTTTCCCCCCGTCCTGTCGAAGTCCTACAATCAAATCCCGCTAGCCTTCAAAGTCTGATTCTCTAGGAATTCCTCCTCCCATTGCCGGACTCCCAGATTGGGAATCCTGACGTGGGGCTCAGAACCTTCACTCCAGTGGGTGGACTTCTGTGGTATAAGTGTTCTCCAGTCTGTGAGTCACCCACCGAGCAGTTACGGGATTTGATTTTATTGTGATTGCGCCCCTCCTGCCATCTCATTGTGGCTTCTCCTTTGTCTTTGGATGTGGGGTATCTTTTTTTGGTGAGTTCCAGTGTCTTCCTGTCGATGATTGTCCAGCAGTTAGTTGTGATTCTGGTGTTCTTGCCAGAGGGAGTGAGCGCACGTCCTTCTACTCCGCCGTCTGGAACCCATCTCCTCCACATTATTTCTAATCTGCCATTGTTGCACCTGGGAGTCGGGAGTGGACAGCAGGATGCATGCGATGGGAGCACACATTTCCACGCACTTCGTGGAACTTTGAATGTGGTGCTCTAACCCAGCGTTTCAACGATTTGACTTTGCCTTTGTAGCACCTCGTCAGTGGTGTCTCAGCCGTCTTTAGGGTTGAGACCTTGGTGACGGCCTTACCTGGTGTCGCGTTGCTGTAATAACCAGGAAGTTGGTCTACCCGGGCAGGACTGAGGAAGCCCCACTCCCCAAATCTGCTACTTCTGTGACGGGGACAGTGGAGCAGAGGTCAGGAACCCAGACCAGATCCCAGCGCCTCCTCCTAAGATTACGAGGAAACTGACCAAGGGATTCCTACCCCCACCATATTTCACCTCCTTCCTCTGCAGCAGGAAGGGAACGGTACCCCCTGCTTAGGCTGCTACGGTTGCTGGATGAGCCTTATCCGCTATGTGGGGAGTGGGCGGTGAAGGTGTTCATTCAGGAATGAACACACACACACACACACACACACCCCAAATAACTCACACGCGTATACATATTACAAACAGGCTGTAAACTTTTGTGTCTCACAGGAAGTGATGGGTACACTTGTCAGAATGAATTGAATGATGGAATTTGGATAATTATCTCGGGAAGTTTCACGTGAGCAGAGGAGAGGAGAGCTAGTACCTTGAGGAGTAAGCAGTGTGGAAATTCGTCCTCCCACATTTGTCTTTGCCAGCCTAGCCAGTGCTGGAGATTCCATCACTGGTCCACTGTTCCTTGTGTCTTAGAACTGTTTTCTCTAAAGGACACTTGAGGTGCAACGCTTCTGAGAAAGCAGATTCTCCACAAGTGAACGGTGCTGAATTCAAAGATACGAGTTGCAAAATATCACTGGTTGAGGAAAGATGTGGGAGATTTCACACTCAAAGATCCATTCTTCAAATTTCAGTTTTGTACCTGACGGAGGGGCTAAATCCTCAAGTAGCTCGAAAGTAGCTTTTTCTTTTTTTTTTCTTTTTTAAATTCATGCCCTGAATGTAGGATTTGTAAAAGCATGTTGACGCGTGGTTGAGTTCTGAGTCAGGCTTTATCAGTCTCCCGTCAGCCTCCTTCACACGGGAAAGCTCTCATGGGGATTGAGCTGAGACACACACACCACACCCACACACCCCACGCCCCGTACACCTCACACACACCACACACAATATACCACACATACACCGTGCATGCATACACCACTCCCACGCTCACACTCTGTACACTATATGCTACACACACGTGCCCCCCACACACATACACACAGAGGAAAGAACCCCGCCTCTGTAGACCCTGACTCCACACTGTCGCTTGCTGTGACACCGCACAAGCCACTGGACCCTCTGAGCCTTGCTTTCGTCCTTGAGGCTTTAGTGTGTTATCACCTTTCCTGCCTCTGGCGCAGAATCCATGTAGGGGCGGTTGCTGCGTGGGAAGATGCTCTGTGGCCAGGTGGGGCTCCTCACTGAACGGCCGGCAGGTCTTCCCCTCAGACCCCCACTGGGGTGTCCAGGCCCCTGCCATCTCCCCCCGGGCCGTCTACACCAAAGGCACCTTGTGAGTTAGACACCGTCTAGTCTGCATCATGCTTCCACCAGCAAGTCTGTGCCAGCGCCTTCTTTTAATCTGCACTGAACCTCAGTCATATAATAAGGGAGATGTTACTCAGCTCTTATCCCGAATTATTTCGTAACAGCCACACGTGGAATATACCTTTACTACATCTCCTGCATTCAGTACAGGAGAGGAAATGGCTAGGGTAACCTCAGCTTGCCAGGGACTGAGATTGTTCTAGGAGCACGAGACTTGCAGTCTTAAAACTGTGACACCGTAAAAGTGAGACACAGAGACGCTATGTCACTTTCTCAGGGTCACACAGCTAGGAAGTGGCAGAGCTGGGATTTGAAGCTACCCAAGCATGTCAGCTCTACATCCCTCAGCTTCAGGTTCCCATCTGAGCTCTGTAAACTGGCTCAGCTCTCACCATCCCCACTATGGGGAAAATTTTTCAAGGTTAATGATATGCAAATAAAAATAAAAATGTGTCAAGGTTAATGATGTATCTCATAAATTATGTACATCAGGACATTCTCATATATTTGTCCAAACTACATGTAAAGTAAGAATAGGAAACAGCAAGGTATTAAAAATCTAACAGAAATTTAAAATACAAAGCATAAATACTACATATGCAGGCATAATAGTCCTGAAAAGATAAAACTGATCAGACTACTTAAAATTAATGACCGCTAAACACACAGGAACAGGCAAAGTGGCGAGAGGCAGGTTAGAGAGAGAGCACCGTGGATGTGGGACCTGAGCTGGAAGGAACCTCAGTTTTACCCAGATCAGATTTAGAAAATTGGGAAGGAGAGATTTCTAGGTAGAAAAGCAGCAGGAGAAAAAGCAGGCAGGCAGGCAGGCAGGACAAAACCTACTGATCCAGGCGTTCCAGGGGAGCCTGGGAAAGGCTGGGAAAGGGGATGAGAGCAGGGGTCCAGGGCACCCATGCACATCATTTGTCAGACGCCCACACGCTGGGTGTGGGTTACCCCTCAGACAAGCCAGAACTCCAAGTCCATTTTGACCCCATTTTTTTTATTGGAGTATAGCTGCTTTACAATGGTGTTAGTTTCTGCTGTACAACAAAGTGAATCAGCTATATGTATACATATATCACCTCCCTCTTGGACCTCCCTCCCACCCTCCACATCCCACCCATCTAGGTCGTCACAGAGCACCGAGCTGATCTCCCTGTGCTACACAGCAGGTTCCCACTAGCTCTCTATTTTACACATGGTAGTGTATTTATGTCAAACCTAATCTCCCAATTCATCCCACCCTCCCTTTCCCCCCGTGTCCACATTTTTCACATGTATGTATTTGAGTGTTTGGGGGGAGTCTCTACAATCCACTTCCATAAACTTTATAATTTTTCACCATTATAAAGGCTACTAAAAAATAACAATATTCAGATAGGCAGTATTTCCTGTAAGTTACTATGTGCAACAGACAATTTGAACACATTTGCCCAAACCAGTCAAGTCGTGATGAGGGAAATAATAATACATAATAATAAAAATCAAATTAAAATAGCACAAAAATACCCAAACAACCCCCTGTTTTCCGATTTCCAGTCTTGCTTTCAACTGAGAATCCATGTTCCTGAGAGTCCCTCCTGACTGACATACCAAAGAGTTAAGGCCTGTAAAGTTTGAGTTTCTTAAATGCAGTTATCCAAACTCCACTGGAGCCTCCAGTTGTGGGAGTGCTTTTGCCCAGCAGTGTTTCAAGCCAAGAGACACCACGCTGTATAATCAAGGACTTAATCACAGCCATAATCACCCACGGAAATGCCAGCATTAAAAAGACATTCCTGATACTTGGAGGTGCAATTCACAAGTGAGAAGACTGCATACATTTGCACAAAGAAAAATAATTTACACCTCTGTGAGCTATAGAATAAGTTGCCCCACATTTATGTATGTATGTTTACCGCTGGGCTGTACACTGCAGCTCAATATTCTAATTACTCCCGAATCAATCCCATTTTCCTCTCTATGGAGGGAAAAGAGCTATAGGCTCCTCTGTGCATATTCTTCAGAGAGATCTCAGCTCTTCCGCCTTCAAGTGTATCTTATAGTTGGAGGATGTCCTTCTTCAGAATCATCGGGGTTGTGTATCAAAATGCAGATTCATAGGACCTGAACAGTGCATAAGTTCAGGGATTCAAACACGTAAGATCTGTTCTCCAGGGGTCTTTGTGCACTCTGGTTGGGAGGATCACTGGTATACAGGTGCAAGAAGACAGGTCCTTTTTCTCAGCAGCTCGCCCATGGCAGTGCTAGAACTGAGTCCTGGAAGACTCATTTTGCACTCTAGATCTTTTGCAACACGGCCTCACCAACCCAAGTTCAAATGCAAGAGGGATGGCAAAAATGCAGTGTACAAGCACTATCCCCCAAATCTTTTACTGATGAAATCTCTTCACCACTACCAGAATCGTCCAGGGAAAGTAGGTGACTTGCTTGACATGTTTTGCAAGTTGCAATTAAATATTCACAGAGCAAAAATTCATACGTAGTTCTTTGTCGTACACGAAATACGTGCAAAGGGTCTATCATCGCCGGCAAACAGTGTTTCTTAAACTGTACGTCTTCTTGACTGTGAAATCAAACCCATTCTGCCCCATGAATGTCTGCTCGTCTTCGTTGCATGCATGCTTTACCTGCATTTGCTCCATTTTTACATGTTTGCAGAAGCTTCACCTGCTAATGAGTTAAGACCAGCCGGTGGGTATACTGCTTCACTCTCTCAAAGCAGCTCCTCACTTCCATCAGAAGTTCTCAGCACACTTGCTCCAGTAGCCTTCTCTCACTTTCTCCTCCCCCAGCCAGCCTCCTGGAGTCTCCCTATCCCCTGTCTCCTGTAACACAGCCTGGGGTGCCGCCAGCTTACACGTGCAGGTTTCTGTAACACGTGCTGGTGTGAGTTGGTGTTTGTCTTAGCTTCCCCATGGACCACGCGATCCAAGGCATGGAGGTTCTACCACTTCTTTCCTGAACCCTGGTGCTGCCCACTCAACATTCTGTACACTTAACTCGAGGCCTCTGTTCAGAGCCAGTGCGCCATCAATGCTGCCAAAGGCCAGGCTCTGTGACCCTTCTTCTCCCTTGACCTCCTGATGGGTAGACCGGAAGTGCTTCCTGCCACCCACAGAATGGAACTCGGTTTCCCCAAGTGTTAATTGTATAAACCCAGGAGAACCAAGCTGCTGTGAGTCCATCGGTGCGAGCTAGCCTCTTCGCTCTCACCACACAAACTCATGCAGGCTTTCTGTTTTCCCTTTTTTCCCCCTCACAGCCTATTTTTCAAAACCCTCAGTAAAGACATTTAATAATCAAGTTGGTAGATTAGCATATAAAACCAGTCTTAACTGAATTTGAGTTCAGTCTTTATTTGAGGCGGTGATGGCTGATATTGACTATTTTCTAGAATTATGAGAAACCCCTGAACAGTCAGCTCCAGTGGAGCCCAGATCTATTTTTTAAAACTAGTTATTGATTTCTGCAAATAGGCTTTCCTGGGAGCTCCCGCAGATCATGGTCCTCAGGTGAAGCGTGGAAGGTGATGGATAGGGAGGGCGAGTGCATTTTCCCTTTGTTCATCTACATTCTTATTAATAATAATATCTCTCATTTATAACTCCTTTCATCCTCGGGCATCGTGAAGTGCTTTGCAGACATAATAATGCTGTGTGGAGCGATCCATCTCCGAGCCCGGGGAGAAACACAGCCGTTGTCTGGCTACACTGCTCGGCTGGACCGCAGCTCGGGACCCCGCAGCTGTTTCAGGGAGACAGTTACAGGTGCTGAGACTGGAGTGGGGCTGAGCCCTTTGACCAAACAGCCACCTGTGTGGTGATGGGCTCTGCACCTTCTAGTGGCCCTGAGTCCCCGACCACTGCACCAGGTCCGGGTGGCAGCGGATCCTGTTTTCTCAAAGAGACGACCCATCTAAGAACAGTGTCTACTTTCCCCCTTCCAAAAAAATAGGAGGTAAAACATTAACTAGGCAAGTCTGCTGGGTTGTGCTGTGTCTACAGATGTGTGCTCCCCCTTCATCCATGGGCAACGGGGGCAGAGATAGCATTTTATGTGGTGGTGTGATCATCCAGGCTTGTAAGCATCTCCTCTGCAAAGCTCTCGCTTTGTGTCTCTTAATGGCAAAAAGGCAATATGGAAGAATTACTGTTTGGGCTCAATAGGTCAACCTCTAAGAGGAGGCTGAGGTCAGATGGTCACTTGTCACTTATCAATTGTGTGACCTTGGGCAAGTGGCTTCACCTCTGAGCCGCAGTTCCCTCATCTGTATGAGGAGAATGACAATAGTACCCATCTCTTAGGGCTGTTGGACCACTGAACAAGAGAGTGCAAGCCATGCTTATCACGGCACCTGCCTCACAGGAAGCCCTAAATGCCAGCATTACCGTTACTATTCTATAGATGAGGTCACAACCCCATCCAAAAGTTGGAGAGCCATCTTTGAACCCCTTATGATTAATTTTTATCAGGCTCTTTTCCTCCTCATTGGTGGATAGCACCTTATAAATATTAAAAACATGTTGGTTGGTTAAAAAGCAAAATAAGAGAGCAGAGGAAAGCATGAGAGGGAAAGAATGGTAAGCCTGGAAGTTTCCCTTCCCAGGCGTTTGCCGTCAGGATTTACAGGTGATTTCTTGTAAGTGTGTATTGTATAAAGTAATTTTTCAGATCATTGGGACATTCCAAAATCTACCTTCTCCAGGAAAACTTTCCGTCTCCATCAGCAAGGAAATCGCCGGCCCTTCCAAACCATATCGGGAGGTTCCATGATGAGTCTCTCAGGTCCCACTTCTAATTAGCAGCCCAGATTCCTCCCACCCCAAGCAGCCCATCCACTGTGTCCTCTGCAGGGTGTCAGTGCCTCCCTCTCATTGATGGCTTCGTTCAGTGGTTTTACTTCACTGTGCTTTGAACTATCTGTGTGTATTCAGATCACTGCCTGTGCTTAGAAAGCAGACTCTCAAAGCATAAGCATTCTGCCTGCTTTTTTCCCAAGCACCAGGCCCAGCACGCTGTCCTGTCATGGGCGAGCGGATGCTCACATGTCCCCTGGTGCCCGTGGTTCGGTGTGTGCTATTTTGTTGTGTGCACTGGGTGTAGATTACGTTCCACGAGCTCAGTGGCCGTTGTATGAGCAAGACGCGGGCTTAATTACCTCTCCTGATAGCTGATGAGGATCAGAGGACAGGTGAGCTGGCATGCTGAGTGGCACCAGCTGCCATTTCCCATTTCCTTACTGTCCCCAGCCTTGTCCACGAGAGGCAAGATTAGAAATGACATCCAGTTATCACCGCTTTTCTCCAGTGACATGTGGCTCATACCTGTACGTGGGCGAGAGTCTTTCCTTCCTCCACGTGACAGAGGGAGAAAGCTCTGTGCTCCCCATTCCCCTGGTGACCCTCCGTCCAGCTGCCCTGGTGATCTGGTGACCGCCTGCCCCAGCTCCCCTGGTTACCATCCCTCCAGCTGAGACCCAGGAGCCCAACTGCTGTTGAGCAAATCTTATCTGCAGTCGTGTCCTCAGCTCGCGACCCAGGACCTAGTGCAGAAATTCTGGTCTAGGGACTAACAGATCTTCTTGAACAGAGGGGTATACTGAGGGCTCTCGCTTGGAGTCCCCATTTGCCTCTTGAGGTCATTAATAAAGACAGTCTCTTCGTCCCTGGAGTCACGGGCACCACTCGGAGATGTTGAAGGTTCGATTCCTGACCGCCTCCATAAGGCCAATATCACAATAAAGTGAGTCTCATGGACTTTTTGGTTTCCCAATGCATATGAAAGTTATGTTTACACTGCACTGTAGTCTATTAAGTGTGCAATAGCATATGTCTAAGAAAACAATGTACATACCTTAATTAAAAATACTTTATTCCTAAAAAATGCTAACCATCATCTGAGGCTTCAGCAAGTTGTAATGTTTCTGCAGTAGAAACATCAAAGACCACCGATCACTGATCACCATAACAGATATAATAATAATGTAAAAGTTTGGAATATTGCGAGAATTACCAAAATTTGACACAGAGACACGAAGTGAGCAAAAGCGGTTGGAAAGATAGCGCCCATAGACTTGCTGGACACAGGGTTGCCACAAACCTTCAATTTGTAAAAAATGCAGTATCTGTGAAGTGCGATCAATCCATGCACAACAAAGCGAGGTGTGCCTGTGTGATTATTTCTAAGAAAATATTCTGGCCCAAAAATTCAGGAAAATAATGTATTTCAGCGTCAAAAGTCAATGGCCCGCTCGCTCTTTTGCAGTCGTTCATTTACGCGGACGTACCCTCTTACGTGCCTGTAAGGACCGTGCATTCCCGAAGCCTAGCCTCTGGCCCATGACAGCTGCTGGACGGCTGTTTGCAGGAAGACTGGAGGGGGGCAGTAAGGAGCAGGTGAGTCCACAGTGTGACTCCCTCAGTGAGGCTGCAAGGGTGTGGTCGTTGCTTAGGCTAAGTGTCTGGGATGTCGGTTAGAACAATCCACACAAGGAACATGTGAAGCAGAGGGGAAGGGATTGGGGAAAAAGAGATTAAAATCCATTCCTTGCTCAGGTCCACTAATGCGAAATTTTCTGAAAGATGTAGGAAAAAAGAAAAGGTAAAAGAAGACAATTTCTTAATGGGATTTCTTGAAGTTGGCGTGCATGAACCCAAATCTTAAAAGGAGAGCCTTGCCTCTCCATACTATTAACGAATTTTTTAACTCTGAAGTTGTTTGGTCTCATTCCCTTAGCTCAGAAAAACCACCCTCTAACATTCCCAGGGGCCAGGCAAGAGCTTTGGAGGCTGGTTTGTTTTTATCAGTCGGTCTTGAACGCCACCCTCTGCCCACCCTCTGACGCTGAGTTCCCAGGAAGCAGAGGAGAAGAAAGAACCCCAGCTGCTTGCTCCACGGTGCAGACAGCTCAGGGCAGAGGGAATACTTGCTGGCGTGCTCCCAGGGCTCTGACCACCCAGCCCCTCGTGGGGATGCGGGCTCCTTCTCAGGAGACTCTGATGGGACGGGGCTCTTGAATTAGGACTAAAGCGTAGGAACGAGTCGGGTTAGAGGCAGCCAAAGGGCTTTAAGGGCTTTTCCAGGCAGCCATGTGCAGAGTTTGTGGATGAGACGATGGGAAGTCCTATGGAGAAGAAGGAAAGGCAGGTGGGGCTCAACCCAGGGGGACCGGCCACCTATCTACCCATCCATCTCCCACCTGGCCTGACTCGTGGAGATGGACAGGCTGTTTGTGAGGCCCTCTTCCTGTGTATGTTTACGTGGGACACCCAGCATCCCTGCCAGGCGCTGCGGCTTGTTATTTTGACGGATTGCAGGCCAGTGATTATGTTGCAATGGCGGCGGCCACTCTTTAGCTCGGGCGGGCCAGACAGAAGCTATCAGCTCATTCCGACCACATCCGCCCCTGGAGGTGAATATTCAACAGGAATTGATCTCCTTAATGAGAACACAGCCCGCACCACTTCGATGAACAGCACTGGAATTTTAAACAGTTAATGATGACAGAGTTCAGCAGGTGCCCACGTGCGCACCGGGGGGCACGTGGGTGTGTGAGGACGTTGACACACAGATGGCGGGTGGGCACTAGGCCAGTGCTGGGCCGCGAGCCTTGGGGCACGTCCCGGAGAGCAGCCCTGAGCTGGTGGCTGTAGCAAGAGGGGCCCTGCTCTCAAGGAAATGCCTTAAGGGAAACGCTTGGGGATGTGCCCTTCACTCCATGCCTGTAGGGCTGCCTGGGATGCTCTCCAGGACACTCTGTCCAGAGCCTGCCCAGTGCCCCTTGGCTGTGACAGACAGCCGTGGGACACCACCCCCCTCCCCGGGATGATGAAGATGAATGCTGTGGTCCAGGAGGGCAGATCTGCCTTCCAAACAAAAGAGCTCCTCTTTTCTAAAACTTGGTTGGAAGACCTCCTTCCCCAAACCCAAGGAACATAATTAAGAATAGGCTGAAATGGACAAGAAGACATGATAATTGATTGTGGCCTTTCTGCTTGGCAGCTGCACTTAATTAACCTTTAGATTCAAATATCAAGTGGTGTCTGCATGGGGAGGCTGGGCACAGTGTCTGACCACACTCATCTCCGCTCGCCGAGGGGCTGGTTCAGAGGTCGCCTTGGGGCTGGGCCATCCCCAGTCCCACCCGAACGTTGCTCGTGTACATAGAGTTTCTACGCAGATCCTCAGGGTCACGAGGGCGTCCAGCACAGCGTGACGCTATTGCAGTATTCTCTGTAGCTTTGAGAACTAGCGCCGGCCCGTGGGAGTCCCTCCTTGGAGTCTTCTCAGCCGTGCTTTCAGAAGGCAACCAAGGCACAGGCCAGATGCCCGTGTCCAGACAACGAGGGTGGGATGGTCCTCACTGGTCCTTCTGTCTCACGAGCCTGTGGGTCATAATCGCTCAGAGGAACACCTCCTTTGAGAACAAAGCCCGGCGAGTGTGAGGCCTGCAGGTGGGCACAGGGTTTGGAATGCTGCTCACTCACACTCAGCAAACCGCAGAGGCCGAGGGCCCGGGTGGGGCTCCCGGGAGCTGCACGCAGTCGGGCTTGGTCAGCCCTCCTTCCAGGGCTGACACCGGCGGCATGACTTCAGCTGCCCTGTCTTTGAGGCTTGTTGCTGGGGGACAGAGCAGTGTGCCTCGGGCATACAGGGCCGGGTGATGCCCTGTGTCCCCGGACACTCCCGCCCTTTGGGATCCGGCAGAGGCTCTTTCCGGCACAGGCCCAGTTGGGGCTCTTTACTGTCTGGCTTCTCAGGGGCTGGTGTGGAACCAGCAGCAGCACAATGGACTGTCTGACCTCTAGATACAGTTCGGAGCACAATTTCTGTCTCTCTTCCTCCGATCTCACTGGTAATCTGGCTTCAAAAGAAGGTCAGACTTTTCTGACCTGCAGAAGGGCATGTCTGATTCGACACGCGTTTTGAAGGTTGGTTGTAGTGTTTCTGGCTATGCTCTGTCTACATATCAAAACAAGAAAAGAGAGAGAAAAAAAAGACAGGCAAAAAAGAAAGAAAAGAGGAAAGCACAGAAAAGAAAGAATGCGATTATTCACATTTTTTTTCTCTTATTCCCTGCATGTTCTATTCCTTTTAGAATTTTTTCAAAAGCAACCCTAGTTATTAGACTCTTCAATAAGAGAGTAATTACTTTTACCGAAGACAGTTTTAGCAGGAATACAGTGGGTCCCAAGGAAGCAAGATCTCAGCTCCTCAGGGCCAGCTGGCTCCCCTCCTGTCACAGCTACAGTTGTCAAGAGTCCGGCACCCTTCTCTCCTTTTCTTTGGACCCGTCTTATAGTTTCTGGGAAACGGAAGACTGTTATTCAGGAAGACTCCTGGTCCGTTGTTCATCCGTCGCTCCAGGAGTGGGTATGTTATTCCTCCTTCTTCGGGCAGCGCTGAGACTGGCGGGGTCAGCCGTCCGCGGTGGTCCAGGGATAAAGAAAAGTGGGACGGCGACTGCCCAACTGAGCACTGACTGGTATCATAAATAAGGACTAAAGGAAAAAAGTATCCTCTAAGAGGAGAGGGACCCAGAGGAGAGGGACCAGTGTGGTTCTCAGATACTGAATTCCCTATGAATCACCTGGGAAGCTTATTAAAAACGCCTTTCGCCAGGCGCCACGCGCAGAGATTCTGAGTGATTAGCTCTGAAGTGGAGCCCAGACATCTGCACTTGCACAAGGACACTGCGGTGACTCTTCCCTAAGTGGTTCCCGGGTCCTACCTGGACAGACGTTAGTGACACTCTTCTGAGGACATTTCTCCCACATAGGCCAGCGCGGACCACGACCACGGGCCCAAGTGTAAAGGAGCAGGATGGGCTGTGCTTGCCGGTGTGTCATGGTGTCTGTCGTTGCACGTGACGTGTCTGTGTGTACAGGCGTGGGGCACACGGGGTGTGCAGAAATAGGCTTTAGAGGCTTCCTCTTTCTCCCTTTCCTTTTTATTCACTGTGGCAGATACCGCAGGTGGCAGGGAAAATCTCTAAAATGGCCTCCGTGCGAGGTTTCATCCTAATTCCGGGTACCCGTGAATATGAGGACACACCTAGCACTCCAGTGGTTGTGTTAATGTGACGTGGCACAGCTGACCTAAGATAGGACCAGCATCCTGGGTTTTCCAGATGGGTCCAATGTTATTGCATAAACCCTTAAAGCAGAAAACTTCCTCCAGCTGGTGACAGAAAGAGACGTCAGGGAGATTAGAGGCACCAGGGGAGATTGGCTTTGAGGACGGAGGGTACCAGATGCCAAGGAATGCAGGTGGTCTTTTGGAGCCAGGAGCCCGAGGAATCAGGGACCTCGGTCTCACCTGGACCTGAACTCAGGCAACAGTCGAAGTGAGCATAGTTGCAGATTCTTCCCCAGAGCCTCCAGGTAAGAACCCAGCCTGGTCAACACCTTGATTTGAACCTTGTGAGACCCTGAGCAGAGAAGCTCACCAGCCCACCTGGACTTCTGACCCTCACGACTGTGAGATGACAAACAGCTTTAAGCCACCACATTTTTGGTAATTTGTCAGCAATAGAAAATTACTATACCCAGGGAATATGAAATGAAGAAAATATTGCCTTGTCCTTCAGGATCTCATAAAACCCAAGAGGCCAGCGATACACAACCAACTGCAATATGATGTACTGAGCATTTATTGAAGGAGGAGCCCCAGGAACTACGGAAAGCAGGACGGGGTCCTACGTGCTCAGTGTGGCAGGAGTGAGGCAGGGAGGCAGTGTCACAGAGAAGGTGGTGTAGGGCCTCGGTCTTGGAGGACATTAGTGGGGGAGGACACAGGCAGAGGAGACACAGGACCAAAGGCAGAGTGGTCTGAAAGTACCTGTGAGGAGTGGGAAGGAAGACAGAGCCACCTGCGGCGGGAGCCTGGAACAGGTGGACAGTCACACAGATGCCCTTGGAAGTTAGGCAGTGGTCAGTGGAGAGGTTTTACACATCCTGCCAGAGATGAGGCGGTACCCTGCATTTGCTACGGGGAGCTGGAAGTTGGGAAGCACAGAGTGACCTATCAGGTGTGTCTACTTGGAACTCAGGCACCAGAATTAATTATAACTGTGACCCCTGCCACACTCTCGCAACTGTTAGGGCCATGGCTTTGCCCTCATTCTCCCTCCCTCCCTCCTTCTTTCCTTCTTTCCCACCTTCTTGATACAATGCAAACTTTTGAGCATTCCCCCCAACACAGAAGCCAGAACATTGACCTTGGTCTACCTGTGTGTATCCTCTCCTGTCTTGCAACTTCTATCTATTGATCGATTGATTAATCCATTACTCTATCAATCTATCAATTGATCTATCTTGCAACATATCTACCTGGTTTTGTCCTATCTATGCATGTTTTTCAACTGTATAATATGGTTTAGATTTTTTTCTAATTTAGAAGATGGCATCATCCTCTTTGTAATCTTTTGTGTTTGGAATTGCCATGCTCAGTTTCATCCTATGTGTTGTCTGTAGCTATATACCTCATTCATTTTGATCGCTGCATGTTATTCCATTAAGTGAACACACTGAGATGAATCGATCCATCCTTTTATTCTTCAAGTTCTGGGGATTTGGGAGGTTTAGGCAAGAGTTTTCTTAATAGAAAATATGGCACCAGAACTAGGTTGGGGAAGAGAGGCCAGGCTGGAAACGGACAGATAAATTGGTCGTGATCAGTGTTCAGAATGGCTGGCGTAGGAGACAGTTTCATTCAACTCAGATTGGAATATTAGACTCTTTTCTCCCACTGGACCTCCTGTGCCCATGCAGAAGGAAGCCTCATCTCCCTGAGCCCTGGGGTCCAAGAGAACAGAGCAGAGCCGATATCTCTAAGTACAAGTGCATTCCATGCATCACAGAAGGGAAGCAATGATCTCCTGCATGGAAATACAGACGCCCTCTGCATCCTGCTGGTGGAGGGACGGTGGCATTTGGATGAACGGTGAGGCCCCCAGCGATGCTTCACACCCCCCTCCATGGGAAAGAGGCCTGTGATGGGATAACCGTCTTGAGATGGAGAAGCGGCAGGAACAGAACATTTTGCAGCCTAACAGGCAAGAATTGAATACAGCACTGGGTTTTTCTGACACTGTACTACCAGCTCACCACCTGATGCAGGTGCGGATACCACCTTGCGGTTCCAGAAGGGCCCAGGGCCCCTCACTGACTCCTGAGGGATGCTGCAGAGGCTGACCACGCGCTGCTATGTGAATTTATGAGGTAGACCAGGGGGCATTTCTGACCATCTCTCTTTAAAAATATGTTACAAAAAAGGGTGGTAGAGGAGAGGTTTTTAATTTTTATTAGAAGTTATCCATACATTTAATTTCTTCTGTCAAGTGGACCATTATGCATACAGTGAGTAATTCTCTTTATCATCCTAAAATACTTCATCTTCAAAGAAAATGTTTAAATAAAGCTTTGTTAGAATGCTTAAAGATGATATGCTGTACTGAGTTTCTTTTTAATGAAATTTGGTCTTCTTGTGGGGCTGGCATGAATTGGATGTGTAGCTCATTTAAACTAGGTTTTCGTAATCCATTGCATTATTTTAAACATTTAATTTTTGAGGTATTGTGCACTCACCAAAAAGTGATTTAGCTCATGACAAAAGGGAAGGTTCTTGTATTTTTTCCCAAATTCAAGAGAGGTTTTATCTTGCATAATTGACTGCCTTTTTCTTTGTGCAGCAGGGCCCAAACAGTATGGGGGAAGCAAAGTCAGCTTCACTGGGAAAAATGGTTCTAGTGTCAGTTCTACCACTAAATAGCTATGTGACCAAGAGCCATCGCCTACCCTCTCTGTGCCTGTTCCCTTGTTTGTACAATGAGGGGGTGGATTAGGTAACACTGGTGCAGATTCCTGTGCGAGCTGCCAGCCCAGTTCAGATGCAGATAAACGTGCTGGCCAACAAGAAGTGAGCCATCTGTGAGTCTTGGTCAGGATGCCGAGATGCCCAGGATGCTATGGGAAAGCCCGACTGCAAAATTTCAGGATTAGAAGATCTCTCAATTCCATCTTTATTTTTAATTTAACTAATTTAAACTATGAGTTAGTTTCTGCCATGTGCAACATGCAGCTTTATTAAAGAAAACTCTTCTTTGAGAGATGTTTACATTGAATTGTTTTACATTGAATTGAATTAACAGACAGATTCACATTTCCCCTCTTTGTTTTACAAGTGCTTCCACCCCAAGTCTTCTAGGTTTCTGTAGTCGTGTGGGCTCCAGAAGTCAAGCAGGAGGTTGAGGTTGAGGTTGACGCTGAAGGCCTGAGATAAACACAAAGGATGATGATGATGATGATGATGGTGATGATGGTGATGATGGTGATGATGATTTTGTCTAGACCAGGGTTTCTCAAGCATGACACTATTGTTTTGTTTTTTTGTAATAAATGTTTACTATTTTTTTTTAAATTTTATTTATTTATTTTTGGCTGTGTTGGGTCTTCGTTTCTGTGCAAGGGCTTTCTCTAGTTGCGGCAAGCGGGTGCCACTCTTCATCGCGGTGCGTGGGCCTCTCACTATCGCGGCCTCTCTTGTTGCGGAGC
Source organism: Eubalaena glacialis (assembly GCF_028564815.1). Taxonomy (NCBI): domain Eukaryota; kingdom Metazoa; phylum Chordata; class Mammalia; order Artiodactyla; family Balaenidae; genus Eubalaena; species Eubalaena glacialis. The sequence goes on from NC_083725.1 coordinate 1,692,211, forward strand.
ACAGGCTCCAGACGCGCAGGCTCAGCAATTGTGGCTCACGGGCCTAGTCGCTCCGCGGCATGTGGGATCTTCCCAGACCAGGGCTCGAACCCGTGTCCCCTGCATTGGCAGGCAGATTCTCAACCACTGCGCCACCAGGGAAGCCCTGACTATTCTTTAAGTCACTTTAATTCAAAATAATCAATATGCCAAAGTGGCATATTCTGGGGTGGCCTATTCTGCTTTCCTTCATTTCCATATTTACTCTGCCAGATTCTGGTTTCCTTTAACAGCATGGTTTCAAGAACTCTCTCCATGTTTGGCTGCTCTGTTCTGAACACAACCAGTAGCAGTTTATCTAAAACTTAGATATTTCTAAATTCTGAAATTGTCCAGATACAGCACTACCAGTCATGTTTCCTAAGTTTGCATTGACTTTTTTTTTTTTTTAAAACATCTTTATTGAAGTATAATTGCTTTACAATGGTGTGTTAGTTTCTGCTTTATAACAAAGTGAATCAGTTATACATATACATATGTTCCCACATCTCTTCCCTCTTGCATCTCCCTCCCTCCCACCCTCCCTATCCCACCCCTCTAGGTGGTCACAAAGCACCGAGCTGATCTCCCTGTGCTATGCGGCTGCTTCCCGCTAGCTATCTATTTTACATTTGGTAGTGTATATATGTCCATGACACTCTCTCACCCTGTCACATCTCACCCCTCCCCCTCCCCATATCCTCAAGTCCATTCTCTAGTAGGTCTGTGTCTTTATTCCCGTCTTGCCACTAGGTTCTTCATGACCTTTTTTTTTTTTCTTCCTTAGATTCCATATATATGTGTTAGCATACTGTATTTGTTTTTCTCTTTCTGACTTACTTCACTCTCTATGACAGACTCTAACTCCATCCACCTCATTACAAACACCTCCATTTCATTTCTTTTTATGGCTGAGTAATATTCCATTGTATATATGTGCCACATCTTCTTTATCCATTCATCCGATGATGGACACCTAGGTTGCTTCCATGTCCTGGCTATTGTAAACAGAGCTGCAATGAATATTTTGGTACGTGACTCTTTCTGAATTATGGTTTTCTCAGGGTATATGCCCAGTAGTGGGATTGCTGGGTCGTATGGTAGTTCTATTTTTAGTTTTTTAAGGAACCTCCATACTGTTCTCCATAGTGGCTGTATCAATTTACATTCCCACCAACAGTGCAAGAGTGTTCCCTTTTCTCCACACCCTCTCCAGCATTTATTGTTTCTAGATTTTTTGATGATGGCCATTCTGACCGGTGTGAGATGATACCTCATTGTAGTTTTGATTTGCATTTCTCTAATGATTAATGATGTTGAGCATTCTTTCATGTGTCTGTTGGCAATCTGTATATCTTCTTTGGAGAAATGTCTATTTAGGTCTTCTGCCCATTTTTGGATTGGGTTGTTCGTTACTTTGTTATTGAACTGCATGAGCTGCTTGTAAATCTTGGAGATTAATCCTTTGTCAGTTGCTTCATTTGCAAATATTTTCTCCCATTCTGAGGGTTGTCTTTTGGTCTTGTTTATGGTTTCCTTTGCAGTGCAAAAGCTTTTAAGTTTCATTAGGTCCCATTTGTTTATTTGTGTTTTTATTTCCATTTCTCCAGGAGCTGGGTCAAAAAGGATCTTGCTGTGATTTATGTCATAGAGTGTTCTGCCTATGTTTTCCTCTAAGAGTTTGATAGTGTCTGGCCTTACACTTAGGTCTTTAATCCATTTTGAGTTTATTTTTGTGTATGGTGTCAGGGAGTGTTCTGATTTCATACTTTTACATGTACCTGTCCAATTTTCCCAGCACCACTTATTGAAGAGACTGTCTTTTCTCCACTGTATATGCTTGCCTCCTTTATCAAAGATAAGGTGACCATATGTGCGTGGGCTTATCTCTGGGCTTTCTATCCTGTTCCATTGATCTATATTTCTGTTTTTCTGCCAGTACCAAACTGTCTTGATTACTGTAGCTTTGTAATATAGTCTGAAGTCAGGGAGCCTGATTCCTCCAGCTCCATTTTTCGTTCTCAAGATTGCTTTGGCTATTCGGGGTCTTTTGTGTTTCCATACAAATCGTGAAATTTTTTGTTCTAGTTCTGTGAAAAATGCCAGTGGTAATTTGATAGGGATTGCATTGAATCTGTAGATTGCTTTGGGTAGCAGAGTCATATTCACAATGTTGATTCTTCCAATCCAAGAACACGGTATATCTCTCCATCTATTTGTATCATCTTTAATTTCTTTCATCAGTGTCCTATAATTTTCTGCATACAGGTCTTTTGTCTCCTTAGGTAGGTTTATTCCTAGATATTTTATTCTTTTTGTTGCAATGGTAAACGGGAGTGTTTTCTTAATTTCACTTTCAGATTTTTCATCATTAGTATATTGGAATGCAAGAGATTTCTGTGCATTAATTTTGTATCCTGCTACTTTACCAAATTCATTGATTAGCTCTAGTCGTTTTCTGGTAGCATCTTTTGGATTCTCTATGTATAGTATCATGTCATCTGCAAACAGTGACAGCTTTACTTCATCTTTTCTGATTTGGATTCCTTTTATTTCTTTTTCGTCTCTGATTGCTGTGGCTAACACTTCCAAAACTATGTTGAATAATAGTGGTGAGAGTGGGCAACCTTGTCTTGTTCCTGATCTTAGTGGAAATGGTTTCAGTTTTTCACCATTGAGGACAATATTGGCTGTGGGTTTGTCATATATGGCCTTTATTATGTTGAGGAAAGTTCCCTCTATGCCTACTTTCTGCAGGGCTTTTATCATAAATGGGTGTTGAATTTTGTCAGAAGCTTTCTCTGCATCTATTGAGATGATCATATGGTTTTTCTCCTTCAATTTGTTAATATGATGTATCACGTTGATTGATTTGCTTATATTGAAGAATCCTTGCATTCCTGGAATAAACCCCACTTCATCATGGTGTATAATCCTTTTAATGTGCTGTTGGATTCTGTTTGCTAGTATTTTGTTGAGGATTTTTGCATCTATGTTCATCAGTGATATTGGCCTGTAGTTTTCTTTCTTTGTGACATCTCTGTCTGGTTTTGGTATCAGGGTGATGGTGGCCTCGTAGAAAGAGCTTGGGAGTGTTCCTCCCTCTACAGTTTTTTGGAAGAGTTTGAGAAGGATAGGTGTTAGCTCTTCTCTAAATGTTTGATAGAATTCGCCTGTGAAGCCATCTGGTCCTGGGCTTTTGTGTGTTGGAAGATTTTTAATCACAGTTTCAATTTCAGTGCTTGTGATTGGTCTGTTCATATTTTCTATTTCTTCCTGGTTCAGTCTCGGCAGGTTGTGCATTTCTAAGAATCTGTCCATTTCTTCCAGGTTGTCCATTTTATTGGCATAGAGTTGCTTGTAGTAATCTCTCATGATTGTTTGTATTTCTGCAGTGTCAGTGGTTACTTCTCCTTTTTCATTTCTAATTCTATTAATTTGAGTCTTCTCCTTTTTTCTCTTGATGAGTCTGGCTAATGGTTTATCAATTTTGTTTATCTTCTCAAAGAACCAGCTTTTAGTTTCATTGATTTTTGCTATTGTTTCCTTCATTTCTTTTTCATTTATTTCTGATCTGATCTTTATGATTTCTTTCCTTCTGCTAGCTTTGGGGTTTTTTGGTTCTTCTTTCTCTAATTGCTTTAGGTGCAAGGTTAGGTTGTTTATTCGAGATGTTTCCTGTTTCTTGATGTAGGCTTGTATTGCTATAAACTTCCCTCTTAGAACTGCTTTTGCTGCATCCCATAGGTTTTGGATCGTCGTGTCTCCATTGTCATTTGTTTCTAGGTATTTTTTGATTTCCCCTTTGATTTCTTCAGTGATCACTTCGTTATTAAGTAGTGTATTGTGTAGCCTCCATGTGTTTGTATTTTTTACAGATCTTTTCCTGTAATTGATATCTAGTCTCATAGCATTGTGGTCGGAAAAGATACTTGATACGATTTCAATTTTTTAAAATTTACCAAGGCTTGATTTGTGACCCAAGATATGATCTATCCTGGAGAATGTTCCATGAACACTTGAGAAAAATGTGTATTCTGTTGTTTTTGGGTGGAATGTCCTATAAATATCAATTAAGTCCATCTTGTTTAATGTATCATTTAAAGCTTGTGTTTCCTTATTTATTTTCATTTTGGATGATCTGTCCATTGGTGAAAGTGGGGTGTTAAAGTCCCCTACTATGATTGTGTTACTGTCGATTTCCCCTTTTATGGCTGTTAGTATTTGCCTTATGTATTGAGGTGCTCCTATGTTGGGTGCATAAATATTTACAATTGTTATACCTTCCTCTTGGATCGATCCCTTGATCATTATACAGTGTCCTTCTTTGTCTCTTGTAATAGTCTTTATTTTAAAGTCTATTTTGTCTGATATGAGAATTGCTACTCCAGCTTTCTTTTGATTTCCATTTGCATGGAATATCTTTTTCCATCCCCTCACTTTCAGTCTGTATGTGTCTCTAGGTCTGAAGTGGGTCTCTTGTAGACAGCATATATATGGGTCTTGTTTTTGTATCCATTCAGCCAGTCTGTGTCTTTTGGTGGGAGCATTTAATCCATTTACATTTAAGGTAATTATCGATATGTGTGTTCCTATTCCCATTTTCTCAAATGTTTTGGGTTTGTTATTGTAGGTGTTTTCCTTCTCTTGTGTTTCTTGCCTAGAGAAGTTCCTTTAGCATTTCTTGTAAAGCTGATTTGGTGGTGCTGAACTCTCTCAGCTTTTGCTTGTCTGTAAAGGTTGTAATTTCTCCATCAAATCTGAATGAGATCCTTGCTGGGTAGAGTAATCTTGGTTGTAGGTTTTTCTCCTTCATCACTTTAAGTATATCCTGCCACTCCCTTCTGGCTTGCAGAGTTTCTGCTGAAAGATCAGCTGTTAACCTTATGGGGATGCCCTTGTGTGTTATTTGTTGTTTTTCCCTTGCTGCTTTTAATATGTTTTCTTTATATTTAATTTTTGATAGTTTGATTAATATGTGTCTTGGTGTGTTTCTCCTTGGATTTATCCTGTATGGGACTCTCTGTGCTTCCAGGACTTGATTAACTATTTCCTTTCCCATATTAGGGAAGTTTTCAACTATAATCTCTTCAAATATTTTCTCAGTCTCTTTCTTTTTCTCTTCTTCTTCTGGGACCCCTATAATTCGAATGTTGGTGCGTTTAATGTTGTCCCAGAGGTCTCTGAGACTGTCCTCAGTTCTTTTCATTCTTTTTTCTTTATTCTGCTCTGCAGTAGTTATTTCCACCATTTTATCTTCCAGGTCACTTATCCGTTCTTCTGCCTCAGTTATTCTGCTATTGATCCCATCTAGAGTATTTTTAATTTCATTTATTGTGCTTTTCATCGTTGCTTGGTTCCTCTTTAGTTCTTCTATGTCCTTGTTAAATGTTTCTTGCATTTTGTCTATTCTATTTCCAAGATTTTGGATCATCCTTACTATCATTATTCTGAATTCTTTTTCAGGTAGACTACCTATTTCCTCTTCATTTGTTAGGTCTGGTGTGTTTTGACCCTGCTCCTTCATCTGCTGTGTGTTTTTCTGTCTTCTCATTTTGCTTATCTTACTGTGTTTGGGGGTCTCCTTTTCACAGGTTGCAGGTTCGTAGTTCCCGTTGTTTTTGGTATCTGTCCCCAGTGGCTAAGGTTGGTTCAGTGGGTTGTGTAGGTTTCCTGGTGGAGGGAACTAGTGCCTGTGTTCTGGTGGATGAGGCTGGATCTTGTCTTTCTGGTGGGCACGTCCACGTCTGGTGGTGTGTTTTGGGGTGTCTGTGGCCTTATTATGATTTTAGGCAGCCTCTCTGTTAATGGATGGGGCTGTGTTCCTGTCTTGCTAGTTGTTTAGCATAGGGTGTCCAGCACTGTAGCTTGCTGGTCGTTGAGTGAAGCTGGGTCTTGATGTTGAGATGGAGATCTCTGAGAGATTTTCGCCGTTTGGTATTACGTGGAGCTGGGAGGTCTCTTGTGGACCAGTGTCCTGAAGTTGGCTCTCCCACCTCAGAGGCACAGCCCTGATGCCTGGCTGGAGCACCAAGAGACTTTCATCCACACGGCTCAGAATAAAAGGGAGAAAAAATGGAAAGAAAGAAAGAAAGAGGATAAAATAAAATAAAATAAAGCTATTATAATAAAAAATAAGAAAAAAAATTATTAAGAATAAATTTATTAAGAAAAAAAATTTTTTTAATTTTTCAAAATAGATTTATTAATTTTTTATAATAAAAATAAGAAAAAAATTATTAAGAAAAAAATTATTAAGAAAAAAATTTTTAATTTTTTAAAATAAAAAATATGAAAAAACTTATTAAAAATTTTTTTTTAAATTTTTTTAAAAATAGAAAATAAGGAAAAAATTATTAAGAAAACATTTATTAGGGAAAAAAAATTTTTTTTAAGTAAAAAAAAAAAAACAAAAAAACGGACGGACCTAACCCTAGGACTAACGGTGAGAGCAAAGCTATACAGACAAAATCTCACCCAGAAGCATACACATATACACTCACAAAAAAAGGAAAAGGGGAAAAGTTAATATACCCTGCTCCCAAAGTCAACCTCCTAAATTTGGGATGATTTGTTGTCTATTCAGGTATTCAACAGATGCAGGCACATCAAGTTGTTTGTGGAGCTTTAATCCGCTGCTTCTGAGGCTGCTGGGAGAGATTTCCCTTTCTCTTCTTTGTTCGTACAGCTCCCGGGGTTCAGCTTTGGATTTGGACCCGCCTCTGCATGTAGGTCGCCTGAGGGCGTCTGTTCCCCGCCCAGACAGAACGGGGTTAAAGGAGCAGCTGCTTCGGGGGCTCTGGCTCAGTCAGGCCGGGGGGAGGGCGGGGTACGGAGGAGGCGGGGCGAGCCTGCGACGGCAGAAGCGGCGTGACGTGACGTTGCAGCAGCCCGAGGCGCGCCGTACGTTCTCCCGGGGAAGTTGTCCCCGGATCACGGGAGCCTGGCCGTGGTGGGCTGCACAGGCTCCCGGGAGGGGTGGTGTGGCGAGTGACCTGTGCTCGCCCACAGGCTTTTTGGTGGCGGCAGCAGCAGCCTTAGCGTCTCATGCCCGCCTCTGGGGTCCGCGCTGATCGCCGCGGCTCGCGCCCGTCTCTGGAGCTCGTTTAGGCGGCGCTCTGAATCCCCTCTCCTCGCGCACCAGGAAACAAAGAGGTAAGACAAAGTCTCTTGCCTCTTCGGCAGCTGCAGACTTTTTCTCGGGCTCCCTCCCGGCTAGCTGTGGTGCGCTAGTCTCTTCAGGCTGTGTTCACGCCGCCAACCCCAGTCCTCTCCCTGTGATCCGACCGAAGCCCGCGCCTCAGCTCCCAGCCCCCGCCCGCCCCGGCGGGTGAGCAGACAAGCCTCTCGGGCTGGTGAGTGCTGCTCGGCGCCGAGCCTCTGTGCGGGAATCTCTCCGCTTTGCCCTCTGCGTCCCTGTTGCTGTGGGATCCGCGCTGATAGCCGCGGCTCGCGCCCGTCTCTGGAACTCGTTTAGGCGGCGCTCTGAATCTCCTCTCCTTGCGCGCCGCGAAACAAAGAGGCAAGAAAAAGTCTCTTGCCTCTTCCGCAGCTGCAGTCTTTTTCCTGGACTCCCTCCCGGCTAGCACCGAAGCCCGAGCCCCAGCTCCCAGCCCCCGCCCGCCCCGGCGGGTGAGCAGACAAGCCTGTCGGGCTGGTGAGTGCTGGTCGGCACCGCTCCTCTGTGCGGGAATCTCTCCGCTTTGCCCTCCACACCGCTGTGGCTGTGCTCTCCTCCGTGGCTCCGAAGCTTCCCCCCTCTGCCACCCGCAGTCTCCGCCTGCGAAGGGGCTCCTAGTGTGTGGAAACCTTTCCTCCTTCACGGCTCCCTCCCACTGGTGCAGGTCCCGTCCCTGTTCTTTGTCTCTTTTTTCTTTTGCCCTACCCAGGTACGTGGGGAGTTTCTTGCCTTTTGGGAGGTCTGACGTCTTCTGCCAGCGTTCAGTGGGTGTTCTGTAGGAGCAGTTCCACGTGTAGATGTATTTCTCATGTATCTGTGGGAAGGAAGGTGATCTCTGCGTCTTACTCTTCCGCCATCTTGCCCCTCCCTCCTGCATTGACTTTTTTTAAGTCAATTCAGGATGTGACCTCATTATGAATTTATACTGCACTAAACCCCCTGTGGATTTTTACAAAAGCTGCAGCTTAGCTACTCTTTTCTCTTCTTCTATTTTGCAGTTGTTTTGGATCCTAGGGCTTGGCTTTCTGTTTCCCTCTCTTTCATGTCAACTTAGTAAACTCAGCACATAATTCTCGCCTCTTGAGACATTTTTGGATCCTGTTTTTGTCTTCCTATTTATTTACTATTCCACCCAGCTTTGTGTCATCCACAAATTTTGACAAGTGTGTTTTTTGTATCTTTGTTCAAGACACTAATGAAAGTATTGAATAGGATAAGGCTAGAATCAGAGTCATCACTGGAGACCTCCTTCCAGATTGCCAGTAATTCATTCATCAGAAACTTTTGGTCACAGTTATTAAATTAATAACAGATTCACGCCATTAAATTATGATCCAGCCCGTATTTCTTTACTGTGTTACAAGGATACTTTAATGACTCTTTAAATGTTTGAAGGCTCTTCCACCTCTTACACGTGTGCTTAGACTCTGCTGCTTCTTTGTTTGAGTCAGTCACACGTCTAATCCATTTAGCAAACATCCAAGAATACTTACCCTACATCAGATGCTCCTCTAGATGTGGACCTACAACACAGTGCACTGGCAGCTCTCCTGTCAGTTAGCGTCCCGAGGGGTAGAAGAGGCGTGAGGAAGGCTGTGATGGGGGCCCGGAGAGGGGAACTGCTAACCCCCAGGAGTGGGGGAGTTGGTGCCACCTAGGAGGTGACTTTCAGACTGTCTCTTGCAGAGTGAAAGAGACTATTCCAGGTGGAAAGGGTGGCGTAAATATACAAGAACACTGAAACAGGAGCAAAGCCATGTGAAGCTCTAGTGTGCATTGCAGGATATGAAAAGGGGCTGGTGGGCATTAGTTCTCAAGCACCTGAGTTTCTGGACCTTTTGCCATTCTGGGCATCCTACCCTCAGTGTCCTCGGATGCTGGCATCTGGCCCTGAACCAGCACTTCGTATTGTCCGCCTGGTACAGGACAGAGGGGGCTGATACCTTTCTGGGGCTGGACGTTCCTTGGCTGAAATCAATCACCTGGGTTTTTTGCACTTTGACCATTAAGCCCAGTTCACCGACCTCGTATCAGCACAGTTGACTTTTAGTTTAAGTACCAGACTTCCTTCATGCGCTGCTGGTAGTAGCAAATGGTTGCATTTGGACAGACAGTGAGCATCTTTTTTACTCCAGAATCTAGTGTTTCTCACCTTAACCAGCTCTTCCAAATGTGTATGTACTGTTACATTTTTGACAAGTAAGTCTTTTCTGTTTACTTATAAAATTTGAAGTTTTGTGAGATCAGGGATAGTATCTATATATGGTAGACACAATGTTCCTTTTTTTTTTTTTTTTCAAAGGGTAAAAAGTAAATAAATAGTAACCTAAATCATTGTTCTGTATTAAATAGAACACATCAGAGCATGCTTTTAATCTCATCAGAAACTTCCGGACATGCCGACTCTGGTTAAATAACCAAAACTTTTGATGGAGATGTCCAAATAGCCATCAATCCATTTCAGTAAATAATCCATACCAGTGTCCTTAGCAATGTGGAAATTCATCTAGTCTTCTTGCTGTGACTCCTTAATCAGGCACGTTTGTGTACAGATCATTCATGTTGCAGATATCTTAGGGTGGGTTCTGTGGAACTCTGCAGAAAGTTTATTTGAGAGCGCTCCCGAGAGCAAAACCTGCAGGAAGGGAGGGAATCAGGACTGGCTGAAGAGAAGGATGGATTTTGTTGCATTTGTACAGAGACCCCCATCAATCCTGAAGGAGACCCTGGAGCTGAGATGGCCCTTTGGAGTCACCCGCAGATGAGGGAAGGGTGACAGATCTTTGTGTTCCCACACAGCCCAGGCCCTGGGAGTGGGCCACCCCCTTGAAGGGAGGTGACCTCAGATGAGACAGCATGACCTCAGATGAAGCAAAGCGACCTTGATTGGACGAACTGCTCCGTTCCCCTGGGGCAGTTCCTAGGCAGGGGGCAGCAGGTGGGAAGCTCTACAGCCAGTACTTCTGGCATCTGGGAAATGGCTGTCTCTGTCCTGAAGGGAGACTAACACTTCCTGGCATCCACACACCAGGAAAGAAAATCAGAAAGGGGATATCCTCAGGGCAAGAGCTCATGGAGCTCTTCTGATATCCTGCTCTGCTTTTGATGGGAATTTTTTTTCACCACCTATTTCCCGTTTCCATCTTAATTTTTCACCAGTCAGCGGAGATGGAAGGTAATCAACTGTCAACTCCCTGTGATGCACCCACTCTCTTACCGTGAGTTACAAGTGGCTGATCTATAATCTGACCTTAATTCTGAAGCCAGTGGGATGGCCCAGGGCTTCCTTGGACACTGGTGCTGTTTTTGAGCTGTCTTCCTTCCCAAAGACTGGGAAACTGAAGAGCTTCAGTAGTTGGTGACTCAACACCAGAGAGCATGTGGCCATACTACGGGATCCCAGTGATGTGATAATGAAGCCCTGCAACTCAGATTGGGACTTGAACCTTTTAACTGAGATCACACACCTGGTTTCAGGACTTAATGAAGTTCAGGTTCTTGATGTCTCATTGTGGAAAGAATTCAGTGAGAGACAAAGTGATGGGTAAGAAGTGGATTTATTTAGAGAGAAACACATTCCACAGACAGAGTGTGGACCATCTCAGAAGGCGAGAGGCCTCGAAATACGGCGTGGTTAGTTTTTATGGGCTGGGTAATTTTATAGGCTAATGAGTGGGAGGGTTATTCCAACTATTTCAGGGGGAAAGGGTGGGGATTTCCAGGAATTGGGCCACTGCCCACTTTTTGGCCTTTTATGGTTAGCTCTGAACAGTCATGGCACTGGTAGGTGTGTCATTTAGCTAATGTATTACCATGAGCGTATAATGAGGCTCAAGGTCCACTAGAAGTCGAATCTTTTGCCATCTTGGATCTAGTTAGTTCTAATCAGTTTTTGTCATGTCCTATGGCCATGTCATTCTTTTAAAGCTTGTGCCCTGCCCCTTTCCCTCCTGTTTCAATAACTCTATTGATACAGTGCTCTGTGCACTTGAGGTACACATGGGCACGTATCTGCCCTCGTGGAACGCTCTGCATTGCCACGAAGCTCAAAAGACATACAACTGCAGTAGCTCCCAAGTATGGGACAACATATGCAAAAAACTATAACCCATTTTCCCCAGAATCCTTTGTTCTTGGATAGAATTGCCATCCGTGTACCAATAGGTGAAAATCCGAGAGAAGATCTGGACCTGGGAAGACCTGCTCTGAGCGCTAAAATGTCCGTGCCGAGCACCTCTGCTTCGCTCTGCACGGGCGTGAGTCTGTTTCTATCAGACACTGAATTTTTTTCCAGCCTGATTTCTGTGTCTTTCTGTGTGCCTTTTATTTCAGTAAAAGATGAAAAACACAAAATGAAACAAGCATGTGTGTTGCAGCTTCCCCCAGCAGCTCCAAAATTTTAAGCTTTAGCAATACAAGGGCTCAAACCCCTTCCTTTAAATGCTAAGTTCCCTACTTTGCCTTCCAAAGGAACAGAGAATCTGTCTGCTGGACAGGTTCATTAACAAATTAATAGAATAATCAGCAGGGCTTTGTGTGCATTTTAGAGATAAAAAACTGGTAACAGCATTCTTTGACTCTTTAATGGGCCGATAAGCACCAAGTATCTGCTCTGTGGCTGAGCTAATCACGCAGATAACGGAGGTGAAATCAATCCAGAGTTCTGCTGAGGTCATTTACAGCTGGAGCTGTGCTCTGCAGAGGCTAGAAGGATGCAGGCCTTTTGAATATAATAACAGGGATGAGCTCAAAGTAAGGGAGGAAGGCAGGGCAGGCAGACCCAAACTCTAAAATAAGCTGCGCTGTGCTGTGCGGGGTAAAATCCCCAAGGCCCCCCCATCTGCGGGGCTGCGCCCTTAGAGGCGCCTGATAATTTTGGGAGAAGTGCTTTTGGGATATGTCTGCTCTTGAACTGGTTTGACATCTGATCTGAAAGTTGGGAAAGTGAAGGACTTTTCTTTCCCTGCCTTCCCTCCTCCTGTTTTAAATTAAGTGAATATGATTGCTTTTGAGAGTGAAGGATTAATAGCTGAGCTATTTTTCAGACAATTATTAGGCAGGTCTCCTGCTCAGCCTGCAAGCCCCGCCCCACCCCAGGGCGGCCCCTTGACAGGTAAACGCACGTGCCTGGGGTCCTCCCCTCCCCGCCCCTGTCCAGCGATGTTTGCGCACTTTGTGTTTGGCCACCTGCAGGGCACTGCCCAGGCCTGGGTGGAAGGAAGGACCTGGGGACACGAGTAGCACCCGTGTTGTGCTGTCAGGACAACGCATAGGCTTTCACACTTCATAGTGCAAAGAGATAGAGGGATGATTCTAGTAGAAAAAGCGACACGCAAGGGGAAAGGCCTTGGCCGCCCTATAGATGGCGGGTGTGCCTTTGTTTCACATAGTTGTGTCCAATGAGGCTTGGCAGTCAGTGGCACCCTGTACCAAACCTTATGCGAAACATCAGAGTTTATTCATTCAAATTGGGTTAGCCTGTAACAAAAAAGTTATGATGATAAAGCAAGATAGAACTTTGTTGCTCACTTAAAAGTAAAGAAGTAGCTCATTCAGGGTCTTATGGTGACTCAGAGTCAGAGACCCAGGCTAACTGTTATGCTGTGCCCTCTCCACCCGATGGCACTTTAAGATCCCAAATGGCTAATCTCGGTACATCCACGAAGTTCACATTCCATACAGAAGGAAAGAAGAAGTACAAGGAAAAGGGGGCCCTCGTTGTAAGAACTCGCCCTGGAAGCTGCACATCCCATTAGCCAGGACTGGGTCATTGGGTCACAGCCAGCCCAGTGGATGCCTAGACGTTCTGAGATCTATGATTAAGGGCAGAGATACAAATGTCACTGAGTAACCATCAGTGCTCCCTTCCCCTCAGGGCCAGAGGAATGCCCATCTCCTGAAATGAAGTATACAATGTAATGGGACTTGGAAAAAATTAAAAGGTTACATAAAGATGGGATTCACAGAAGAGATCCATAGGGAAAATCTAGATCAAATGTGCTTAATATAATTAATAAGTATCTATCCATTCTTAACAGTTTATTCTTGGATCACTGAGCCACCAGAAAGAGATGGTGTGAAGGTTTGGAGTACATCTGTAGTCCCTGAGGAAAGGCTTACTCTCTCTATCTCTCTCATTCTCTCTCTCTCTCTCTCTCACACATACACACACACGGGAAAGTATGTCTCGCCACTTGAAATGCAAAGGAGACCAGCTACACTGGTCTTACCCTATATGATCTGTCATGAGTTCCTACAGAAAGAGACAAATATCCAAGTACTATAGAGGTAGAAGTGGTAGAAAAGTAGAAAACAAAGGAATTGGGGTGAAAAAGCATTGATTTAGGCAGAGACCTCATTTGCTGGATGAATCCACATCACATTGCTGTCATGTTATTTCCAGGCAATCTGGGAGAAGACTTTAGCCATTTATTTATCCGTTCATTTGTCCCACAATTAATCTTTTAGAATCTCCTCTCTCCAGGGGCTGTGGTTGGCAGTAGGGATGAGGTAGACAGCAGGGTCCAGAAATACTGGTTGGAGAGGTCAGGGAGCCCCGGAGCGTGCGGAGATCCTTCTGAGTTTGATTTCATTCTAAGCTTCATGGGAAGCCATTGAGGGTTTTAAGCAAGGGGAAGGCATATGTGGAAGGCAGCTCTGCAAGTCATGGATGAGAGAGGAAGGGGGACAGAAGAAGGCAGTGGAGAAGCTCAGCAGTCCAGGCAGGGGGTGAGGGCAGAGTTAGATGACCTCAGAGCAGTGGAGGGAACGGGAAGGACCAGGCATCGCAGAGAGAGCCCATAGACGTTAGTGAGGGCAGAAAGGAGACAGAAACATCACAGCCCCATGACTCCTGCCTCGGGGATGGAATTCAGTCCATCTTTACTCCCAGACAGAGGACGGGTGCAGTGGAACGAAGGAGATGTGGTCTGGGTTCCGAGTGCCTGTCCACTCGAGGGTCCAGCGTGGACCAAATCCACGGAAGGCTAATGTCAGCTAACATCAAGGGGGCCTTGAAGCAAGGCGGGAGCACAGGTGCCCTCACCCGCTGACGGGTGGAGCAGAGCTGACCCTCCGTCCGGCATGAGCCATGCCTGTGTGGCTCCCACAGGAAGGTCCTAGAGAAACTGCGAGGTGCAGGCAGCATGACACGGTCAGGCGTCCGTAGCCACAGAGGGCAATTCCAGCCTGGCCGCCACCTCCCCTCTCTACCTGGCTGGTACTCAGCTGTCAATTGCAAATGATGGACAGGATTCCAGCTACCTCTGTGGAGAGCGCAGAGTCATTAATAAAACATCAACACCACAGGAATCCAAAGGAGCCAAAAAATAAAATAAAAATTAAATAACAAGTCAGAGCTACAGCAAAATCACACTTTGTCGCCTCCCTGGAGTCTCTAAGGAGACAGTTATGTCCCAAGAGGTGTTGACTATGGGGAATGACTTTCAGGAGCGGCAGATGGAGAAGGCTTCAGATTAGACAACAGAGGAGAAGGACCCCCCCGGGGGACACCTGCTCTATGGAAATGCCTGGGCGCCCAACTTCCTTCCAAACCAGAACACCGCTGAGCGCCCCTGCTCTTTTGCCCCTTCATCTTCTCCTCTCCAGCTGGCTTTTCCGCCCAACCACAGTGGGGTGAGGGTTGTGTGCCAGCTTCATCAGGAGGTGAAAGGACGTGGAGTGATCTACTTCCTATGGGGCAGGTAACAGGTGCCACCAACCTGTACGTCCAGAATCCCCACTGGGACGGTGGGGGGATGCTGACACCTGTCAAAGGTGGGGGGCAGGGACACGAAGTGCCTGCAGAGGTCTGCTGTGTTCATTTGTCCATCTCTTGCAGAAGTTTTGTTTTGTAAGCAGAGCAAAGGGCACTCTTCATTGACCCCCTACTCAGACTTCAGTCTCTGCTGTGGCCTCCAGAAACATAGTCAAGAGTTAGAGACCTTCATTCTCTATAAGAAGCAAGAGTGTTCAGTGTTTTCCAAGTTTGCCCCTGAGAAACAAGAGAAGACAGTGGTAGGCTGAAAATGCCCCCCGAAAGATATTCACACCCTAATCCCAGGGACCCAGGGACCTCAGTTTACATGGCAAAGAAGTGTTGCACAAATGTGATTGGAGATTAACCTGGATGACGTGGGCCCTAAACAGAACCACACATCCTTGTAAGAGGGAGCAGAGAGAGATTTTTACGACACAGAGGGGAAGGTGATCTGAAGACAGAGCAGAGAGATTTGAAGATGCTGCTCTTGACGGTTGCAGTGATGTGGCCACAAGCCAAGGAATGTCAGCAGCAAGCAGATGCTCAGAGAGGCCAAGAAAGGATTCTTCCCTGTAGCCCCAGGACAGAGCCTGGACTTACTTGATTCTGGCCCAGTGATGCTGACTTCAGACATCTGGCTTCCAGAACTGTGGGAAAATACATTTCTGTTGTTCTAAGCCACCAAGTATGTGCTCATTTGTTACAGCAGCTCCAGAAAACTAATACAAGAATCAACAGTGACATTTTCCCAATTTAAAGAAAAAATGAGTTAATAGATAAAATTTTCTTTGTTTTCCATTGCATTTTTCTTCTCACATCTTTGGCATGTGCTGGCATCCCCAGATGAATGGAGAAATTGTACTCAATATTTTATGAATATCAAAAAAGGCACTGTGACTTTCAGGTCTCCTTTTCTCCCATGGATGTAGAGAAGATAATACCTGCAACTCTTGGTGGTGTTTTAATTCAGATGAGATCAGGTGTTTGCAAGTACTCGGTCCAGCACCATGCAGTGTCAGCATAAGGTCTTATCAGGTCGGTTAATTTATGGAATAACCTACCATCAACCAATCAGTCTCCCTTCTCCTCCTCCTTCTTCACTTCTTCATCTCCTTCTCTCTCTCTCTCATTCCTCTCTCTCTCATTCTCTCTCTCTCTCTCCACACACATACAATTACCTATGGAAAATAATTTCATATAAAGGTGAACAATGGCATTATAATTATGTCTTATATTTGAATAACATTTTGGAGTTTACTGAGAACTTTCACATCCACCATCTTATCTAATCCTCACAACAAACACCCCTGTGGGCACACAGAACTGCCATCACCATCCTCATTTTGTAGGCGAAGAAAGCAAAGGCCTCCGCCATTGGGGTGTCAGGAGGCTACGTCAGAGTAATGTGGTAAGCCGGGACTCAAACACCAATCTTCGTGAGGACATGAATGAAGGACTGAAAAGGCCCCAATCCAGTGACCCCTGAATGAGCACTTTACATTCCTACAGACCGGAATCGAATCCTTGCCTTCCCTGTGTAGCTGTGTAACGTTGGTCAGTTATTTAACCTCTGTGGCATCTTCCTCCTCTATCAAACTGGGATAATAGTACATACTTCATCAGGCTGAGTGCATATTTGATAGAATAAGTTAAGGGAAAAACCCTGGATCCATTCCTGGTCCCCACAATTCTCCTTTCAAAAATACAAGTTTGTTTGCTTGTTTGTTTGAAAGAGTTCAACCCCAGTCTTAGCATCTGACCTATTTATTTCATCCCTTTCAAACAATTTGTATCAAGTTTTCTCTCTTTCTGTTTGTCGAAAGTAAAGTTGCAATCCCAGCTACTTGTCACTTAAAAGATGGAATTCATTACTTATGACTAAAAAGACTCTCATGACAATGATCGCACCACAATGAAGCAAGAGCATTAGGAACACCCGTGGGCAGATGTTGAGGGTCCCTTCGCGCACGTGAGCCTCCCCCTGGAGGTCAGCTGACACTGGGGGTCAACAGGGTAGTGCCCTGAGGATGAGGTGACCTGTAGACCCCAGGCTCTGATTGCAGTATCCCCGCTGGTCTCTACTTTGGACGATGTTTGATTGAAGCACACCTGGAAGCACACCCGTAGACTTATACTCAAGACGGCCCCGGGCACTTGTTCTTCACTGATGACACTAAGTCCGTGTCGTGGTCACCCTTCCACCCTCCGAGCAAGTGGTATGATGGCTCGGGGTCGGCTAGCAGGGAGAGTTTGTCATGGACTGCTGCTGTTTTCTGTTTGGTTCCAACCAGCGGCCATGGTGTTAGGGAGAGACTGAAGTTTAACCCACACAACAGTGGAGTCCAGGTGAGACACATAGCCCTCCCTTCTACCTTCTGCTGAAACTCCCTTTTGTCAATTCAGCCTAAAAGCCAGTCTGGTTTTCTTGTTATAAAGGTTCACTCTTAGGAAGAAAAAAGGGAGATGTTTCCTCTCAGGAGTATCGGTGTGTGTGTGCATGTGTGCCCCGTGCGTGTGTGTGTGCGTCCGTGTGTAAATGCAGACATGTGTGTACTAAATATTAAAATAAGGATTCCACTGTGTTGATCATAGTCATTAGTTTTTTGTTTTTTTCTTTTTAAGGATCCCTATCTAACGATTCCACCTTCTTTTTCCTCACAAACATTTTTTTAAAATTTTAATTGCATGCCATTGGCTTTTCTTTGAATGAAATGGGATTGTGGTTTTTACATATCTTCATGACTTCTGCTTCTCTTTTCTGGAGTTTTGCATATTTCCTGGAGGATTTTGCTAGTATGAGGAGTGATAAAGCCCCTTGCAATTGTAAATGATGGATGACCCCCCGTAGACACCTTGAGAGTTGACATAGTCCAACATGGGCTACTCTCAAGTACTTACCTTGATCAGGGATATTTTATAGCAAATTTGTAGTTCCAGGTTTGTATCTGGAAGTTCTAGCACACCTTTCTCTTTTGCCAACTTTAGTATTCTTTTTTTGTGTCATTAGTGTTTTTATTTTTTTATTTTTCATTTTTGTTGAAGTATAGTTGATTTACAATGTTTCAGGTGGACAGCAAAGTGATTCAGTTATACATAAATATCTATTCTTTTTCAGAATCTTTTCCATTATAGGTTATTATAACATATTGAATATAGTTCCCTGTGCTATACAGTAAATCCTTGTTGTTTATCTATTTTATACATAGTAGTGTGTATCTGTTAATCCCAAATTGCAAATTTATCCCTCCCCCTCTTTCCCCTTGGGTAACCCTAAGTTTGTCTTCTATGTTTGTGAGTCTATTTCTGTTTTGTAAATAAGTTCATTTGTATCACTTTTTTAGATTCCACATGTAAGTGATGTCATATGGTATTTGTCTTTCTCTGTCTGACTTCATTTAATATGATAATCTCGAGGTGCAACCATGTTGCTGCAAATGGCATTATTTCATCCTTTTTTATGGCTGAGTAATATTCCATTGTGTATATGTACCACATCTTTATCCAGTCATCTGTCGATGGACATTTAGGTTGCTTCCATGTCTTGGCTATTGTAAACAGTGCTGCTATGAACACTGGGGTGCATGTATCTTTTTGAATTAGAGTTTTCCCCAGATATATGCCCAGCAATGGGATTGCTGGATCCTATGGTAGTTCTATTTTTAGTTTTTTAAGAAACCTCAGTACTGTTCTCCATATTGGCTCCACCAATTTACATTCCCAACAGTGTAGGAGGGCTCCCTTTTCTCCACACCCTCTCCAGCATTTGTTATTTGCAGACTTTTTGATGATAGCCATTCTTACGGGTGTGAAGTGGTACCTCATTGTGGTTTTGATTTGCATTTCTCTAATAATGAGCAATGTTGAGCATCTTTTCCTGGGGCTGGCCAACTTCAGTTTTCATCCATCTGGCTTCGTGAAGTACCCGCACAGGAAGGTGGCTCCCCTAGCTGGTGGACTGAGTGCGGTCAGGCTTCCCGAAAGGCTGCATGTGAGTTAGGTGTTCTGTTCTAGGAGGTCAGGATACTTTGAAAGAAGGAGGGAGGGGCTTAGACTTCCCTTATGTCTGCCCAGATATGGACCCCTATCTCCTTTCCACTGTGTTGCCAAGGGAACCACCCTCAAACTCCACTTCTGCTATCTGGTAGCTCTTTCTTTGGGGGACACTCAAGCTGTTTAAAGCCAAGCTGGCAGCCTCCTTGCCTCCCGAGTTCCTGACGTTTCTGATGCCCGCCTCTGGCTGCACCACACTGGCAGGCTCATGGCAGCGTGCAGAGCTATAAGAAAAACCTAAATTTAAATGTTAAAAAGCTTTTGTTCATTACCGGTGGCATCCCCCCCCCCCCCGCCCGCATTTGTCACTTGGAGCGGAGCTGTGACTCTTTTAATATCAAACAAATAATAAGCTCCCTGTAAAGTGATTTTTCTGACAAGGAGCTCAATATATTAAACTTTATCTATATTTTAATAGCCAATTTCACACCAAACTGCCTTCTTAATAATGTATTTACCACCTGGGGATATTATTCCAACCCATCTGGAAAGAACTGGAAATTAACTGTCCCTAAACTGAGTCTGTGTGTGCTTTACACTTGCTGTAGAAAACAGCGGTGCCGTTGCTGGTTGCGGGGAGGATGAGAGGGGTCCTTCCACCTGGGGAGGGTGTGATCTGGAAGAGAAATGATAGTAGGTTTAGAGCCATGAATTCCTTCTCCAGAGGCAAAGCTCATTCCCGTGATGAATTGAGAAGAGCTGCTGCCCGGTAGGGCAGGGCTGGTGGGAGCAAGAAACTATCCCACCGCATTTTAGAGAAATATGGACTTCCTTCACTGCCAACTGGCAGCTAGTTGGCTTGGGACAAGTTTCTTATGGGCTAACCTGTAGTTTCCTCTTCTGTAGAAGGAGGGGGATGGCTGGATGCCTTCAGAGGTCTTTTGTGTATATAAAACTTGTATGCACATGGGCGGTTCGGGGCTCTGTCCTCAAAGTGCTTTATCCTTCCTCACCGTGAAGTGCACCGTTTGGAGGACTGTTGCTTTGCTCTGATGGTTATTAATACCCATGGAAATTGACAAAGACTGAGAGGCTGTGTAGACACTAAGGTGAATGAAGAACCCTTGGAGTAGACAGAAAATCTCCACTGGGGGGCTGTGAACAGGTAGCCATACGGACCAGTAAACACAGGCCCCCTCCAGTGATAAGAGGGAGAAATGACCAACCTGTGTCTAACAAACCATTGAGTGAGTGCCATCAAATCACGTAGAGTTAGCAAGCACTTCCTAACTCACAGCCCGCTGGGGGAGACGTCAACAGGTTGTCCCATGATGATGAGAGAGTTCCGAAAGGGAAGGAAAGTGACAGAGCAGGGATGTGGCATCCTCCTTGGGGACACAGGGAGGATCACCAAGGAGAGTGGATATTTTACCCATGTCTTGAAGGATAGACATGTGGCCACAGGACATTCAGGTCAGAGAGTGGACCTGTGCCCAAGCCCAACTGTGTGGACCCTGACAGTGAAGCAGGAGGAAGGGGCTAACTAGCGGTCACGCAAGGTCTGGGTCCCGACTTGAATAGAGCACGGAGTTCTGGTGTGCGCTAAAACCAGCTAGGTTTCAAAGGGACTGTGGAGAGAAGAACTGTTTTGTTTTGTTGTGAATCTGAAGACACAACGTTTGTGTGCAGGGTCACCCTGGAAACAGTATCTGCTCCAGGATGTGGTGGATGCAGGTCAAGATTTCAGGAGTGAGAGAAGCAAGGACTTCCCTGGCAGTCCAGTGGTTAAGACGCCACACTTCCAATGCAAGGGACACAAGTTTGATCCCTGGTTGGGGAACTAAGATCCCCCATGTCTTGCGGCGCAGCCAAAAAAAAAAAAAAAAAAGAGTGGGAGAAGCAGGAAACTTTGTGGGGGATACACAGGCTCTTTGAAGCAAACAAAACAGGAGGAACCTGATGTGCCTCCAGCGGGCCCGACTGGCCAGGAGTCTCCTGAGATCCCAGGGTGGGATGGTGAGGCGGGTCCCCCCCCACCTCCTGCTGACATCCTGCCTGGCTCCCTGCTGTCTGAGGAGCAGAGAGCCTGGAGGGTCCCTTGCGGATGCCACGTGCACGAGCACAGCACCGGAGTCCCCAGTCAAGCCCGGGCTGTGCTGAGCAGAAGCGGATGAGAAGAACAGTTTTCCCAGGAGGACAGCCACTCACTGGTTCTTCTTAGAGGGAAATGTGTTGATTCACCAGGACAGAACAAGAAGGCTTCCACGGGAAGGGAGAGTCTGATGGACGTTTGTTGGCTTGGGCTGATAGCAAAGCCACAGAAAAGCCAGAAAGTGGTGGTACCAGGGGACTGCCCTGCCTCATCTTGTGTCTGTCGCCTTCCTGGGGCCCTGGGGTCACTCAGGTGCCGGCATGTGTGTGGTGAGAGCACAGGAGTGATAGCTATCTCCCAGGTCCTGGGGACCCAGAGTCCCAAATTAATCAGCAAACAAGAAGACTAACCGTGACAGGCAGGTCAAGGAGGAGAGGGGTGAAAGGCTCCTTTAATCCTGCCATCGGAGGACGTGTACTGCCGACAGTTACCTGGGGACCCTGAGATACCAGATTCCCTAACTTAATCAGACAGATAAAGGCGGCGCCGCGGCTGAGGCCACACCAGGAGGGGAAGGACAACAGGAGCCAGCCCTCCGGCTGCTGCAGAGATAATAAACTATATAAAAATCTGTCACCGAGCGATAAGTGATGAATTAGAATCAATTATATGTTTAAAATAATAGACATCCCGGCTTCTCTACTGCTCTACTGCCAGTGTGATTGTCTGAACTGGCCTCAGCGGTAGTAACAGAAGGATGATTCCGTGATGCCATCTATACGGGTGGACGGGAAGCACGGCCAAGACAGACCTTTCTGGCCAGATTGTCTGCTTTTTGGTGAAAGGGAAGAAAAATACACTGAGGGTCGCAAGCCGAGTTTTCATCTCAACCCCCCTCCCCCCTGGTGAGTTTGTCTTCCCATCCCGTGTGCTGGGACCGAACCAGTTGGATAAGGAGGTCTTGGGCAAGGCATTTCTCCATGCCTTTCTTTTTCCAGGAGTACAACACGCGTAGTTGCCTAATCTATGATGAGGATTGATTGATGTTTGTTAGAAATACGCTAAGGTCCAGGTAGAATCATCCAGAATGAATGTGTAGCAGTGAAGAGAGGTTTGGGGTGTTGGTTGAAGGAACAAACCTAATCCCATTCCTCCGTCTTGTCCCCTCTACTCCCCTACCCTCTTCTTAACCATATGAACACAGCCAACATTTGAAAAAGAGAAAAAAAACCCAAGAGCTTTTAGCTTTTTTAGCATTTTGGATTCCAATTCCAACTTTCCACATTTTCTTGTATTATTATTACTGCTACTGCTACCATTTGGTAAGAGCTTTAGCCCCTAGATCCAAGTTCTGTCTATAAATGTGACAGTCACAGCACATCTGGGTTGCCATTTCCTCCCTCCCCCTACTGTCTACCTAGCAAACTCCTCTTCATGCCTCAATACCCAACTCATCGTTGGTCGCCTTGGCAAGGCTCCCTCTGACCACAATTTCCTGCAAGCATCACGTGCACCAGTAGAC
Organism: Eubalaena glacialis; assembly: GCF_028564815.1. Taxonomy (NCBI): domain Eukaryota; kingdom Metazoa; phylum Chordata; class Mammalia; order Artiodactyla; family Balaenidae; genus Eubalaena; species Eubalaena glacialis. The sequence continues at coordinate 1,714,772 of NC_083725.1, forward strand.
GGTAAAGTGATGCTTACTTAGGGGCTTGGGTCTCATAGGCAGCTACTTACTAACTGTGTGATCTACAGAGAGTTGTCTTCTTAAAGTCTCAGTTTTCTCAGCTGAAAATGGGTATTACAATAACAGCATTCAACTCCCGGGTTTATTGTGCACGGTAAAGGAAATAAGCCATGTAAAGTGCCTGTGTCTATCACGTGCTCAGTGGATAGCGGTTGTTGATGGTATTAAAGCTCTTTCTTACTATGCTCTCTTGGTTTGATCACGTGTCTGTATCATTTACAATAACCTGAGTGTCTCGAGCGCAGGGACCCTGTTCCATTCAGCTGCTGCCGTTCCAGCACGGAGTACAGAGGCTGACGTCAGGTCTCCTCCTTATGTCCCTTGGGGCCATCAGGGATTGCAGGTGCACGTTGACGCAAGAAAATCCCTGCCCCGCCTTTACCGCATAGGGGACCACCCCTCCCCTTCCCCCTCCTTCACACCCCTTCTCCCAAGCAGGGCTCTGGCCATTCTCTCTTCTCTCCTTTGCTCCCCCTCCGTGCACTCAGGCTGACCTGATAGATTTAGTCTTTTGTGTGATTCTGTATCAAAAGTTTAATTAGAAAATCGCGCCTGGGCTTTTTAATAGCCCGAGTTCTGGCCGCACAGCCCTGGCCGCAGTCCCGGGTGCGTGCCGGGCTGCTCATGAAGGAGGACGCCAGCCGCTGGGGAGCGCTGGGACTCCCGCCCTGAATCTTATTTACATTCGGACTAACAATAGCTCTGGAGCCTGGCTATAAATAATTTCTGGGGAAGAGTTGTCTAATTAAACGTGCAGCAGCAAGGAAAGTGCTTTAACCACGAGGCTGGTGTCCTAATGAACGTAATCACTGGATGGGGACAGCTTAGGAATCACATCTAGACATGTCCCTGTGGCGGCAGAGAGATGGAGGGAAAAATACTTGGAGAGAACTTCCAATCAATATTTAATTGCGGAGTGTGTTAAACTCGTTAGAGGGCCTCTTTTTCCTTCTGTTTTCCCACACCCAGAGGTAGAAAGGATTTCCAAATGCAGCTTTGCGGGGTGGCCTCAGCCTCAGATCCAGTGCGAAAATTGTCTGCAGGTTGTCAATACTGAATAAAAATGATCCGAACGTAAAGGTATGAATTAATAAGTCGTGGCATGCAGTCTTGATAGGTGTTGAATTTAAAGATAAAGTTGGGTGCGAAGTTGGATTTCAGTCTTTTTCTGCTAGTCTGCTGTATTTCTAGACTCTAGTCTCCTGGAGAGCAGGGGCTGTATGGGGGTGCTCGGTCCTTTCCTAGTAAGCAGTCGGGACAGGGTGTCTGCTCCCCAGCGTGAATGATGACAGTGGAAGGGCAGCTTCCTGACGGCTGTCTTCGTGGAGGACAGTGCTCCTGGTGGCACCCAAGCTGCCGTCAGCCAACCCAGCCGGGAAGGAAGCAAGCCCAAGGCAGCCATGCTTGCTCTGCTTCATTAGAAATAGACAATAGAGCGTCAGCGTGATGGAAAAGGACAGCATCAGGATGTAGGGTCGTTCTCTCTCCGCGTTCCTGGTAGCATGCGCCTGAGGACAGAAAGAGTTCCATGCCAGGAAGAACAGCAAAGCATCAGACTCGTGTATAGGGAACAGAAGAGATGCACGTACACACAGATCCTCACAGATAGCTGTCAACGTGCACATCTAGAGCACAGACACACATGCACACTCACACTGGGTAACATGCGTGTTGTTGAAACCCGGTCACCCCCGTGTCCTGACTGTGTACGTGGAGCTGGTGAGGGTGGGTGCCTGCAGAGGAGCCCCGCTGAACCGAGGCGTGCTGACAGGCCAGTCCTCGTACCCCACTGTCCTTCCCATGCACGGGGATTAAAAAACAAGTGTGGGCACCAGTGATTAATCTAATTCGCCACTGGATGTCAACGTTGCTCTAGCCAATTAGAGAACAAATAGAAATCCCGATAGCCTCTGTCTGGTAAAAGAAAAGTTTGATGTGCTGAGAGTGTGAGTATACCTGGGGCGGGGGGTGAGGATGGGGGTGGGCGTTGGACACCCATTCTCTGATACAGCCCGAAAGGGAAAATGATCAGATTCTAAATTCGTCTTCCTCTCATCACAAACACCAGCTTCCTCAATGCTCCCTCTTCCCTTTCCCCATTTATTATTCCCCTCAATGAACACTTCCTAATCAGCCACATAATATGCTCATTTGTTTTACTTACTGCCTGCCTCTCCCCCCGACTAGAACATAAACCCCGTGAGGACAGGGAGATTTTATCTTTGTTTCGTATGGTACCCCTGATGCTTAAAAAACTGCTTGGCATAAAGTAGGTATTGGATAAATATTGGTTTGGAATACGTAAATGAATAAGTGAATTAATGAAATTTGTTCAGTAAATACGAATGCAGACAGAGACATTATTTCAATACGGATGGATGTTCTGTTTTCTTTTCTGAGTGATGTCTCTATGGCTAGAGAAAGGGGCATAGAGACAGATGCCTGAACTCACAGAATATCAGGTTTGGCAGAGACTTCGAGGCAAGCCTCTGCGGGTTCATCTAGTTTAATCATAGCTCTGTTTCTACCTTGTTTTGTGAACTTGGAAGAATGGCAACTCCCCAACCCCTGCCCCGGGCCGCAGCTTCCTTGTCAATACAGTAGGATAATTGTGATAATTTTGGCCTCACCCACCCTTTGAGAATTTTATCAGATGAAATGTCAGTGTTAGTTCAAAATGTGTTTTTCCCTGACTCATATATACCAGGCCCTTCCCAGCCCCCCACATACATGCTAGAAACCCTGAAGCTCTATAACCTACTATTGACAATAGAGATATTATAATCCTTTTTCAAATATGAATATGGAATTTATAAACCTTTTCCAAATAATTCACTTAACACAAAGGCCTTAACTGTTAAGGTAAACTACAATGAAAACGGGATCAAAAATCAATCTTGGGGTAGGAAATAAACAGTTTGTCCATCCCAAGACATGAAAGGATTATAAAAAGAGCCTTTCCTTCAGAGGCGTGAGCCTCAGGGTTCCTGCTGTTTCTGTTTCTCCTATTTTAGGCAAATATCGAAGGACCGGGCTGCCAGAGCCGCTTAGCTAGCATCCTTCCAAATCCATATGTTTAATTGTTAATAAATAAATTAAATTAAGCAAAAAATAGGTCTGCAGTATAAAACCCTTTCAAATTATTTACTGTGCTGTCACTTTGGGCTCATTGATGCTTGCTAATATTTCAAATTTAATGATAAGCCCCATTTATAAGCTAACTAAGACATTATTAGCACTCTACTGGCAGGAAGGTACAAGGGCACCGCTAAGGTAAGGCGAAAAATGCATTATTGAATGAAATTTAATAAGCAGATTTTGTTCTATGAGTGGCTTATATATTGCATTTGTGAAAATGAATACAAATATGATCCCGGCAATCTTTGCACTGAGAGAATGTCACTGATCATCTAACTTCACTCCTACTCTTCCAAGCAGATGCCGGACGGAAATTGATGTCTTAGTCTCTTGCCAGTCAAAAGATTTTCTCATCTGTGGTTCTAGTAATAACCAAGTGGTAGAGAGATGACTTCTCTGGAGCTCTGGCAGGTGTGAAGAAGAGTATCTGGTGAGAGTTAATTGTGGCTTTTTCTCTTATGGCAGTCCTTTGCGCGGTGGGTCTCTGGAGCTCTGGCAGGTGTGAAGAAGAGTATCTGGTGAGAGTTAACTGTGGCCTTTTCTCTTACGGCAGTCCTTTGCGCGGTGGGTCTCAGAATTGGGGTGCACGGTGCTCTGCTTACCTGTCTGCATTATGTGTTCCGAGAAAGGGCAGGACTTGGGATCACATACCCATGGGTTCAATCATACTTACACCATTTATAAACTTCGTGCAGTTTATTTGTTTAAACACACCTCATCTCATCATTTCTCCCAATAACTCCAGGATGTTCATTACTCTTGTAGTTTTCATTTTTTAGACAAGGAGATGGAGCTTTGGAGTGCTTGAGGTAGTTGCTCTCGTTCACACAGCTAGTAATGTGGGTTCTCTGTATTCTCCATCTTCCTATCCTTACAAGGGAGATGATGACACTGCCTACCTCCTAGGGGTATTGTAAATATTAAATGAGTTAAAGATTTCAGTGCACAGACATGTATTCAGTACATGTGAGTCTGAGCTCCCTGTTTCAGCCGTTTTCTGTCTGGATGGAATCTTGGAAAGGACATGGCAGGCTGGTGAACAGAATTTTCTTTTCTGGGTCGCCCAAGTAACGTCTCTCCAGACCGCAGCTATTTCCTATGACAATAAGGAAAGAGAAGCAAGCCCACCCTTGCTCCTGAGGCTGTTGAGAGACTCCTGTGAGCAGCATACAGGTGCTGTACAAATACAAAGTGTGGTCCTTAGTACAGGTGATTGTTCCCTGGATTCTGTGCTGAGTTACACTGACAGAAACACGAAGAGAGGAGGTGCCTGAGACCACTGCCGCCAGGGCATTTCTTTGTGGTGAGTTAGGACTTAAAGATGAATGCAGGTGCCTGCACCTACTCTAACCATCCACCCAGCAAACGGTGCCTGAGATTCTTGGACAACATCTCTCTGGAATGCCCCAGCCTGCTTTCAGGGTCTCTTACCTCCAGAGATCCTTAGCCTCAGCTGTTCTAATTCACACACATCCTTTCCTGCTCTTCCTCCTTCTGCCTTTCTTTACTTGCTACGACCTTGGTAAATCAGGAAAGTCATCCAAGGGTAATAAAATGAAGACATTTGTTAAGGAGCGACCGAGAGTCATGATAGAGTGGAAGGATTTTTTTTTTTTTCTTTAAAAACGAACCATGTCAAGAAAAAGATGTTTGATGGCTGAAGTTTTACCTTTTCTAAACGAAACTCAGGTGCACAGAATCGGATTATTTATCACCATTGGTCCCCGAAACCCTCTCATCAGCATTCTGTGAGTGACCAACCTCTTATTTTTCTCTTTTAAACATAATATAATAAGCAAACACATACTCACAACCCTTCCAAAAAACGCAAAGGCTAAGACCTTGTCATCAACCATGTGACCCCCTCAAATTCCTCCTCCCGCCTCCCTCGAGAGGTAACCAGCATCGAGAATTTTGTGTCCATCTCATGCTTTCATTTTTATACAATCTCATCGTGTGTGTGTGTGTATGTGTGTGTGTGTGTGTATATATATATATATATATATATATATATAATGAATTTTTTGTTTTGTTGTTTTACATCTTCATAAAAAGGACATGCATTCTGATATGTGTAATGTTGAAGAAACTTTTTCACTTCTTGTACTTCTGAGATCATATTTTTTGTGTTTTGTTGTCGTTTGTTTGCTTTGACTGCTGTATATTATTCCAACTTGTGAATATACCTCTGTTCATTTACCCACTTAATGCTGATGAGTTTTTATGTTTAATCCATGATTTTTTTCCTATTCATAAACAAGACTACTAGGAACAGATATGCCAAGGAGAGAAATTTCTGGGCCACAGAGTTTGGGAATGTTTAAATATAGAAGGTATTGCCAACCTGCCTACTGAAACACCAGCTTGTACTCCCACCATCAATGTCTAAAGACCTTGAGGAATCACATCTTCCTCAAGTACCGAATAGGGACAGACATTTCATGTTTGCAGATTGATTCTGTATAAAAAGCTATGTAATTTTAGTCTTCATTTATAATTTCTTAATATGTGTTTTCTCCTCTCTACTATGCCTGTTCATTTATTTTGCCCATTTTTCTATTGGTTTGCTGTACTCTTCTCATTGACTTATTGTTAGGAATTTGTTAAAGGTTCTTGACGTTAATTTTGTCAGTTTTATGAATAGCTCCATTTTCAATCCAATTGAGATAACTAGTCCAGAGAACAAAGGAAGCATGAATTTCTTTTATTCTTTGATCAAATAAACCCACTATTCTTGATCTACCTCATCGCCTTTAATCTTCTTCCCAGTGACACGAGCAGATTGAATGGCGTTGAGTCTGAGCTGGAAAGGAGTCGACATTCATTAGCACATTCCAAGAGGAAATGGCAGAGCTGGTCAAACCCAGAACAAAGGCTTCATTTTATTTATTCTAAAAGAAAGGCAGGGCTGCCCTCCCAATGTCTCTCCAGCTTTAAGTAATGGTCCTTCTCGATGCCTTTACCATCTTCTCAGAAAGCAGGCTGTCTTTCTCCAAGATGAGCAAAGCATTACGGATGAGCATGTCTTCCTTCCGTGCTTCCCTTGGCAGAGACAAGGCAGACACTGGAAAAGGCATGTGGGTATTCGTTACTCATGCAGATGAGCCTCACAATTCAATGGAGCTAATTAGGAAAATGATGGAGTAAATTAGCACTTTATGCAAGTGTATTAATATTAATAAAATTGCCATTTTACCCTGAGGTTAAAACAGAAGTGGCGGAGAGCACAGGCCTGACCAGAGTGGAGGCTATGGACGTGGTTGCTTGCTGGGACCATGGCCAGCCTCACCCACCCTGGAAGATCCTGTTCCTTTTCTGTTATCAAAAGTTTCTTAATAGAAAGAGAGGGCGACACATTTCAGTGTCATGGGGGAGCACTCTTTGCTTTATTATTTGGGCTTCTTGAAAGAAAATTCCATCCTTTCCCACATTGTTGATAATAATAACATGGCTGTTCGTATTGCAGTTTCAAATCCGTTATCTTATTCAGGTTTTACAACAAGCTTATGGGGTGAAGTGGTAGTATTGTCCCATTCTTCATTGAATCCTTTGCCCCCATGTCTTCCCATCATTCATTTCTCTCCATGTCCGTTCCATGACCACTGGCTTGGCTCCAGCCACCATCCTCATCTCAACTCTTGGCCCCGAAGATTCATCCTCCAAACTGTGGCCAGAGCAATCACTTGAAACCACACATCTGGTTGTGTTGCCCCAACCCAGCTATAAACCTTTTGGTAGTTCAACCTTGCTTTCAGACTTGACCCAAACTGTCTAGCACACGGGACTCTTTCCCAAACCAACCTCATGGGTCTCTGCATCCTTTCTCAGATCAGCCCCATTTTGACTTTCTATTTCTGCACATTGCAGCCACAGGGAACTACTGGCTGTTGCAGGTGCCTGCAAGGACCTCTGTGCTCCATCACCTGGCTCCTTGGCGTATTTGTGCAGAAGTCGTTCTTTCCCAGATGCCTTCCTTTGACCCTCTCCCCCACAAAAACAGCTTTCAAAAAACTCTCTAATTTTCTTCCCAGAGCCCTCCCAGTATGCTATTGTCCCTCATTTACTAGCCAGTCTTCTACCAGGACATAGAATTCCTAGAGGACAGGGGTCAGTCCTTGTTGACCGTAAGGTTCCCCCTCTCGCACATTAATCGGAATAAAGTGTTGTCAAAAGGATGAATGAACGAGTGAGAGGATGAATGAATGAGTGTGGGTGGATCACACAGTCACTTAGAGAAGCAAGACTTAGAAACCTGTCTTGAAATCCTGTTCTCTCTAATATTCACGTGGTCGTCTGGATTCGTGTTTGGTTCATTACTTTAAGGGTGCTGGTTTGGATGACCTTAAGATTATTCATTAGATGGAGCTTAAGAGGTTCAAATTTTACAAAGCTTGTTATTGGAATTCTTTCTACATCTTCAGTAGATTTGCTTAATTTGCCTCCAGAGGGTCATGGGCTCTATAGGGAATTTTCTATTGTAGTTTACTGGAATTTTCTTTTTCCCTGATCATAATTAACTCTCTATTGCCCATTCTTGTTTTGATATTCCAAATCCTAAACAAGATTCCATTTCCATTTAATAGGAGAAAAACTTCCTAAAGCTATATAGATCCAGAACACTTATAAGCCTAATTACCTATATGATTTCCCAATTCAATTTTTTTTTTTTTTAACGATCCTTGATTTCATTCAAAAACTTTTATCACATGGACACCTTATTGTGACCCAGGCAAAATGCTAGGTATTTGTTCTAATTTGGGGATTGGATTTGGTAATAGTCATGCCAAATTCCTGAATCCATGATCTCAAATGTGCAGTTCTGAATGGCTAGACAGTCCCGAAGTCTGTTGGAGATGTGCTTCTCTTCCCTACTCTGACTCTTACTGAATGCACGATGTTCAGTGGCTTAATTAACCTTAATTATCCTCAGTTTCTCCATCTGTAGAATGATGATTATACTTGAATTCATGTAGAAAGTGTGTAACTCCTGAGGTAGTGAGTTTTTTTAAAATATCAAATAAAATATTGTCTATAATCTCAAAGAATTGAGCCACAGTGATAGGTGAGTCAATGCGTGATTATTTTACAGTGAAAGAAGGGCTGGGTTGGAATCTGCAAGGAATGCTGTGGGAAAAACAGAGGCCAGGAATCTCCATTAGATGGAGGGGAAGTGGAGTCCAAAAGAGTTTCCAGGAAGAGTTGGCATTTAATGAGATTTCTGAAGGATGAATGCAAGTTGACCAGAGGATGAAGAGAGCATGGGAAGGACGTTCCAGGCAGCAATGAACATATGTGTAAATAGTCTGAGATGTGATGTACGATGATCCTTTTGGAAAAAATGGGTTCAGGATTGACTGCCAAAAAGCAAAACCTGTGAAGAAGGTAGAAAAGAAAAGCCATGGAGACAACTGGGAAAAGAAAAGAAAGGATGGTCAGACTAGCAGGGTAAGGTTTTTATTTTGATGAAGAGAGACGAACAGGCCTACTAGGAGAAGCCTTTGGACTTATGGAGGGTGGTAGTCAGAATTCTAAGAGTTCCTCCTGCGCATGCCCCATATATACCCCTCCTCCAGAGGGTGGGTAAGGCTTGTTAATAGGACAGGATTTCATGCTCAGGTTCAGGTTACAGTAAATGGAAAAGGGAAGGGATTTTGTGTATGTAATTAGGGTCCTTAGAATCAGTTGATTTTGAGTTAATCAAATGGGAGATTACCGTGGCTGAGTCTGACCTACTCAAGTGAACCCTTTGAAAGGGGACTCAAAGTGAGAGGTGTCGCCTGCTGGCCTTGAAGAAGCAACCCTCCACCTTGTGAGCTGCATAGGGAGGCTTCTCCCGTAGTCAGCGTCCACATGGTGGGGACCTGAGAGCGTGCTCTAGTGGCTGAGAGGGGTGCCTTGCCCACAGCCTGCAGGAAAATGGGAGCTGCAGTCCCACAACCACAAGGAACTGAATTCTCCCTACAGCCAGTGAGCTTGGAAGAAGACAAAGGCTCACATGAGACTACAGCCCTGGCCAATGCATGCCTTGATTTCGGCTTGGTGTGGCCCTGAGCAGGGGTCACAAATAACTTGTAACAGGACCCCTGATTCACAGGAACTGTGAGAAAACATATGTGTGTTGTTTGAAGTTGCTAAATGTGTGCTTGTTTGTTACACGGCAATAGGAGTCTCATACAGGAGGCCATGGGTGTCCTGTGCCAAGGGAGATTTAGTGGGATGGTGAGAATGGAAACCAGATGATGTGTAATGAGGAGTAAGTGGAAGATGATGAACTTACAGTGGGTGGAGAAGAATAAAAACAAACAGCTTTCCCTGGATAGGATGGAAGGAGCAGGTGTCTAATCGGAAGAACCAGCGACAGGAAGGTGGAGAGATACACGTAATTACGTCAAGCCTATTGGGAGAGTGTTTATTACAGATGCACCATGTACAGAACAAGGGAACAATGGTAAGAGGAGTAGAGGGAATGGGTGGCAGGGTGTCCAGAACACTACGGGGTTGAGACTGTGAAAAAGTATAGATAAAAGGGGTTTTGAAAGTCAGCAATGATGCAAGGTGGCAGAGGTTAGATACTCAGTGATACTAACGGGGCTCTTATTGCAAATATCACATAATGTTTTCAAGCCAGGGTAGGCAGAGGCAATAGGTGATGGCTGAAGCTGGCTCCTGTTCACTGGGGTCCAATCTGTGGTCACTGGCCTAAGAAGCCCACTGGTGTATGTTGGAAGGCAGAATACCTAGTGATGGAGCACCTGGGGCTACGTACTTAGACAACCAGAGTGCCTATTCTGGCTCTAACCAGCTGGTCCCTTTACTCTGGACAACTCACTTAACATTTTAAAGCCATATTTTTCTTATCTATCTATAAAAGGAGAAAATAATGGTTAACAATTGCTAAATATTGTGAGGATTAAATAGGATCATAAATCTTGTGAAGCTTTGTAATACAATTATTTATTAGTATGTATTATTCAGTTGGCCCGTTAATAAGTGTTACATCTTCGTTCCCCAAGGTTCCCACACTGAGGGCTGTAATGGATTTATTGAGATTATATCATAAGTACTTAATAAACTTCTGTGAAATGTATCTTGAATGAATTATAACTGGGTAGCTGTAAGGACTCTAAGAGCTCCATTTCTGAAGAATAGTAAGTGCTCAATAAAACTTGGCTGTCACTTCGAGTTGTTTTGGTGGCTCAGCAGATCTAAGCCCAAGGTGGAGATGGTGGCATCATCCCACCAGAATCCAGGACAATGCAATAGGTACTCAGTTTTCTGCCCATGACACGGGTCACCTAGAGGGGGGCGTTAGACCCACTGGAAGAGCGGCGCTTTCCCGAATTTCAGGTCTCTGCAAAACTCAGCTCTGAGTGAGGCTTTAGTATCCACGCAGGGCCATGGCCCTCCAGGAAATTTCCGAGGAATCCAAAGAATTCCAAGTGCAATGGACAGGAACCCGGGAAGGTGGCTGGTACACAGTAGTCGTATTTATTAAGAAAGCAATTTCTCAGTGCTCACTTTAATCCCTTTCTTTGTTTTCCTTCAAACTGACCAATAGAACAGCAATGGGCAGTCAACATAATTGACTTAGCCTTAGAAATACACATAGCTCTGTGTGGGCAAGAGATGCTATTTTTGTTTTAAAAAATATGTGTGGATATATATAGTGCTTTGTGGAACACTTGGTGTAAACAAAGAATCTTGTTGGTAATACGGGGGGGACCAGGAAGAAGAAATATAAGACACAGGCTTCGCTCTCCAAGTGCTTGAGCTGGTCAGCTATTGCTTGGCGATGAGGTGGTAGAGAAATAAGACGTGATCTCTGCTCTCCAGGGGCTCACACGGTAAATAGGACAGTACAGAGTAACAGGACACGCCGCGCACAGAGCAAGGGCAACGTGTGTTGCAGGCATCACTGGCATCGCCCATCCGACCGCCAGATGAGGCAGGATCCTGGCTTTTTCATCGAGGGTGGCTGCTGCCTGGTGCAGAGCTGGCACAGTGAGAACTCAAAGCTTATTTCTTGAGTAGCTGAGTGACTTCTGTTAAAGTGAAAACTCGACCCAGCAGGCAGCAGGTCTCCCTCAACCCAGAAGGCATCTACCCGGCATTGTTCCTGGGTGCCAGCACTGGCTCTGTTCTGCCTCCAGCACTGTGGTGCTGTCAGAGTCTTTGCTGCGCTGCCTGGGAAAGGTCCCTTGGCAGTGACTTAGCAGAGATTCTGACATGGGGAGATGCCGCCGGATGACTCTCCTTCTTGGAAAAGCAACTTTGGAAGCTGGAGGGAGCTGGTGCCATTCTTCTGGTGTTGACGGAAGACTGAGCAGGACACCAGCAGCTGTTCAGAGACAGGAAAGGCAGCTTCATTCAAAAAGCTATCAGGGTTTGGCAAGGAGCACTCCAATCAGTAGCCTTCCTAATGCGTGTCATTGTTATGCAAATAAGCCACCGAGTTCCCCAGGCTGGGAACAGGAATATCAGCCCTGGGGGCCCGGGAGAACGCTGGCACAGATCCCGCCCTGGGGGTTGGCTGTGCTGTCTTGATGCTGGGCTTCTGGTGAACTGGTTTATTAAAGTTGACCATTGGAGGGAAGCTGATTCTTTAAAAAGTAAGAATATTTGAGTTTAATAAGGTGGTCCAGGCCTGGATTTTTGCTTCCTGCCTGCAAATATCAGAAACGGAATGATAAAATCGGACGCGGTTTAGGGATTGCCATGTGTCCAAATGCCTCATATTTTGGAGGAGAAGTGGGTCCAGAGTGGTAAAGCGATTTGTCCAAAGAACCCAGTGTTCTGGCCTCCAAGTTCAGGGTCATTTTACACCCACCCACCACCCCTTAAACCTGTGTAGCTGCAACCCGGTCTGCAACACGGTCAAGCCCTACGCCTTGTCTTTTGTCCTTTGTCACCTTCTCTCTTTTTCTGTCCATCAAGTTTCTATTCTAAAGGAATCACGAAGATCCCTGGACAGATAAGAGGTCTTATTTTATTCTTAAGAAGCCACAGTCTGTAATTATGGACAAGACAAACACCCAAATACCTGCAGTATTAAGTGGAAGGTAGAGGAGGTTGAGGGGAGAGCGATCAGTTACCTGTGGGAGAAATGGACAACTTCACAGGGTGGAGGACGTTAGGAAACAGGCTTTAAATCTTAAGAGGAAGGGAGCAGAGATACAGGAGCTGGTGGGGATGGTAGCAGCAGTGCAGACCGGGCTTGTGGGAGGGGCTGCAGCATCTGGACGTGCCTGGGACGCAGGGAAGGTGGAGGAGAGGCAGGCAAGCACGAAAGTGTGTACAGAGCGGTGAAATCAGGGCTGACTCTTGGCAGTGCTTCTCGTCATGGAAAGAACCCCCTCCACCAATGCCTGGATAAGTGATCTTGCACGAGTAACTTAAACCTCTAAACCTTCATGTTTTTTTTTTTTTTCTGTTTCTAAGGGTATTGTGAAGATAAAATACGGTAAAAATGCAAAACACGTAACACAGTACCTAGCATCTGACATGTCCTTAAAATAAGAGTTTCTGATTGCTCCTTCTTTACCTTGGCTTGGAAATTAGAGTTAGCTATCATGGTTTTCTGTTGGTTCTTATGTGCTGGTGTCACTTATTTTTACCTTTAACCCTCTTTCTAGAATTGCCAAGTCCAAGTTCACCTCAGAAACCAAGACCGTAATAATTACTGTCTTTTTGGTTCCTTTTTTAAGAATCTCTCTTCTCTAATTATTCTTACATGTAACTGTCAGATTAATTTTCCTGAAGCAGTTCTTCAGCAAATAGTCAATTGTCAACTGTTTATAAATGGGGGAGGGGGGTGGTCCCTGTCTGTGCTCCTTGTACCAAACCCACACTCCTCCCTCAGGGCCCTGTCCCCACTCCCAGCAGCCCACGGCATCCCTCCCAGCTCCCTCAAATGTGTCCTCTAGTGTATGTCAGACGTTTCCAGTTTGTCCTCAGATGTAGTGGACACATGTATATCTATTATCCTCTGCAATCCAGGTAGGACTCAGCCATACAGGACAGGCCATCTCCATCATTTTGGGCGTTGCCATGACCACAGCATGGCCTGTCTGTGTCACAGCTTTACACTATTGGGTATAATAACAAACCACGTCCTGATCATTCCACTGCATTGTATCTGTCTCAGGGCTGCTGCGGGACTGAACATACTTTACAGACGAAAACCTTTTCAGTTCCCTGTGTAGCCTCCCTGTGCCTGGCACTGTGCAAGGCACTAGATAAATGCCTAATAAATGCTTGTGAAATAAAGTCACTGTTGACCTCAACATTCACAGCAGACTCTCCTTTCTTGCCCACAGGGACATGGTAAATTGCGGGGAAACCCTTGGGCCTGTGTTCCCAGCTCATGGCAGAGTTTGGGGATGTGTCATTTACCAGATTCTCTCTTGCCTGTGAACTGAGCAGAGATGGCCCAGACCCCACCGAGGGAAAACAGAGAGGAAAACGTACATTCTTGTTTTAGAATCAATTTTCTGACCATATTATGCACTTAAAAATTAAATTTGCTAAAGGCACTTCAAGTGCATTCCTTGTTAACACTTCATTATAAGGTACTTATCAGTAATAAATCCACAGGGCCCATGTGTTTTAAAGAAAACAAGAAATACTTAGAACAAATAAATACATCTTGCTTTGTTCTCATCCTGGAACTATTTCTCTTCTGGATGAAATATGTCATTTCTAATTGAATTGATAAAAGATGTCAGACTATTATAAATGTAGTATTTTTAATAATCACACAAAATGCCAAACTTCTCTAATTCCTCTTACAGGAATTTAATATAAACTGGTAATTAAGAGAAGAAGGGGAGTTTCTTGCTGACATTCTATGTCAATTTTTGATTATCCCGGTAGGAGCTCTCTCTGGCTTTCTTTTCCTACTTCTGGATGATCGCTAATGGTTGGTGAGACTTCAGGAAATAACCTGTCTGCTCATGGATCTAATCTCTACTCAGCATCCATACTGTTCTCCTTTGTCCTTTCAGAAAGTTCAGGAAAGGGAAGGGCTATCTTTGCCATGCTTATTTCTTTATCTCTCACTCTCATTTCAAGCCTCTCTAATGGGCCCTCTCTGCTCAGTTGAAACACGTTTCCTTAAGGTCGCCAACGTCTTCCCCAAGTCCAGACTCAGTGTTTCATGTTTGACTTTTATCTTACTTAGCCTCTTAATGACATTTGACGAAATGGCTAAGTCTTATGTTTCAAAATTTCACACTTTCACTCTGAATGGCCAGTCTTCCTCCCAGCTTTATAATTGTTCAGTCTCCTTCTCCCTTCCCATTTCTCTTCAGCGTTGGTTTCTCCATCCCTAAGCTTCTCCTGATGAAACACATCCAGTCCCACGGCCTCAAATGTTACTTCCATTCTGATCAAGTCTACATTTCCAACTCCCACAATTTTCTGAGTGTAGTGACCTTAAGCAAGCGTTTGTCCTAGTGGAAGAGACAATACATGCATCAATTCGTAAATACATAAAGGAAAACAGTATGCTAGGTGGCAATATGCACAAGAAAGATAAGGCGGGGAAGGGGTGGGAGACTGTGGGTAGGTGCTTCCCAGTGAGAGAAGCTGATGTGGCCTGGAAACCTCATGACAGCCAGTCATGTGGATGTTTGGCGGACGAGCTTCTCATGCAGGTGAAGCTGCAGCCTTGAGGTAGGAGTGTGCCCAGCGGCCCAGGAACAAGGGGGTGTGGCTAGTCTGGAGTCACATGATGAGAGGAAAGGTCAGAGGGGAGGAGGAGCCAGACCACTGGAGGCTCTGCTTTCAGAGTGGAGGGTCTGGGGCAGAGTTGTGACATCATCTGGCTTGTTTTCAACAGACCATCCCTGTTGCTGTCCTGAGAATCTGATGCAGGGCAGACAGTGCCGAAGCAGGGGGACCACCCAGAGGATTTCATAGTGACCTAGTGAGAGATGCAGGTGGTCTAGTGCAGGTTGGCATGCGTGGAGGTGGGCTGATGGGATGGGATTCTGAATGTATTTTGAAGGTAGATCTGGCATTATTTTCTGATGGGTGGGATGTGAGGTGTGAAAGGATGGGAATCCAGGATGATTCCAAAGTTTTGGTTCTGAACAACTGAAAAGATGAAGTTGACATTTGCCGAGATGTGAAACGTGGGAGATACAAGTTTGAAATACGAGAAAATAAGGAGTTTGGGTTTGGACTCTTCAAATTTGAGATGTTTACTTGAAATCCAAATTGAGAGGGTAAGTGGGCAGAAGAATATTCAATTCTGGAATTCAGAGAAAGATATATATGTGTAATCTGAGTTATTAGCATGGCAATGATACTTAAAGCCAGAGGTCAAGATGAGGTCTCCAGGGGAGAGCAGGTACGTAGAGAATGGAGGTTCAAGGACTGAATCCTTCTCCCTCACCCTGAAAATCTCCGTAGTTACAAAGCCTTGTCAATTCCATCCCAGAAATATCTTTTATTAACACCTTCTTCAGAGATACACGCTTCACACCTCCAGGGGACACCACTCACGTAGCCTGTGTAAAGGGAACCTCCCTGGAACACAACTGCAGGAATGGTATCTATTTTGCAGATGGCTGTGCCTGCTTTACAGCTGGTTTAGTTTAAGCTCTCGTCATTTTAATGGCAAAAGCCTCCTGACTGCTCTCCCTGCTACCAATCCCTTCTCTCTGCTGTGATATCAGAGTGACAATTTTAACCCAAATCTGATCACACCCACCCCTGCTTTCTTAAAAACTGTAGGGGATTCTTGCTTATTAGATGTTAAAGGTCTCATCCTGTTAAAGCCTTCCCAGGCTTGGCCTACCTTCACCTCCGGCCTGACCACTCACGCTCACCAACTACTGCATTTCGTCGTACCGCCTTTGCTGAGTGTGATGGCCCTGCCTGCCGGGTCGGCCAGGAGCCCCAGTTATGCGTCCTGCATCCGGCATTCGCTTCTGCCGCCACCAGCCTGGCAAAGCCATTTCTCCATCCCTTCTGTCTCCTCTGAGACCCTCCGTGTCCACCAAGCATTTGTGGCTCAGCTCAGCTCCCACGTCTTCTGCCAGGACTCCCGTGGGTACCCTGGTCCATTTCAACTCTTAATCAACCGTGTATCATCTCACGATTCCTCCAGTGATTTCCTGTGTGCATCTGTTATCTGTCCAATGCGATTATAAACTCCTTTAGGGCAAGAAACTGTACCATATTTCTTTCTAGGTACCATAGCACTAAGCAGTGGAGAGACATCTTAATAAATACTTCTTTGAACTGAATTACATATATTGAAACGGCTTCCTATTTTAACAAGTTCATAGATCAGGTAGGTCTCCAAAGACTCCTATACATGCACTAAATAATTCTGTCTGCTATTGTTGGGTACAACAGTTCCCATGGCTCCTAAATATCTCTTTTAATACTTACAATTCAAGGACTAGATGGCATAGGTTCTACCAAAGTGTATTTATAAGAATATGAAAAAATATGTCCACATGAGTGTGAGTGTGTGACTTCATGTATAGTGAGAGTGACACGTGATTTCTTGTGATTTGGAAAATGCAGATGAATAGATAGCTATCTATGAGCTAAACTGAGAAGGAAGCTGGCTCAGTTCCAGACTGGGTATTCTGGGGGTATTATTTAGTTGTTATTGACACAGTGGAGAATTCGGCTCAGAGATCCAACAGAGAAAGAGATAGATCTTCCTTAGGAGCCTAGGGCCGGGAGAACAAACAGCTGTAAATAGCTTAGCAATCAGTGCTTCCTATTTTGAATAAGTGTTTCCAACAAGCAAAAAAACAAAACAAAACAAAGCTCTTCATAAGCGGAAATAAGGAACATCCATCAAGCCTGATAATTTCCAAAACACTTTCACATTTATTGTTTTATTAGACCACCAACTACCATGCAAATAGATAAAGGGGAGAGATGAAAATCCCACTTCTACAAATAAGGAAATGAAAACCCTTAGATACTGAAAGATGGGTCCAGCGTCACCCAGGCAGGTTGCAGAAGAGCGGGGATACAGAACAAGTGTCTTCAGACACAACGTCTTCCACGATGCACGACACTGCTCCTGAAACAATGACGGTTTCAAAAAGTTTAGATGGCTTCATGTAAAGATTCTGCCTCTTCTCTCCCTACTCCCTTTTGCAATAGGAATACCATGGAGACACTCACCCATATATTTGACAGCAAAGTGAGAACAATGCTTTATTTTTCCCCTTGAACTTTAAAAGATAATTTAGTAAATAAATGACAAATAAACTGAGAAGAGTAGCTGAACCAGGTCTTCGGTTTCTAATAGAATCATAAATGCCAGAAAGTACTGGGGATGATTTATTATCCTGTTATTATAAGTGACTGGGAAGCTTTCAATGGAGTCCTTGCTAATTTCTAGCAGCTGCATTAAATCAGAAACTCTATTAGCTGTTATAAAACCATCATCCCATTTTCCTGCAAATCAACTTGAACACCTGATGGGAATTTGGAGCCGTTTGTTACTCTCTGTGCTAACCTCATCCTTGGCCTCCAGAAAGGAAATAAACACAAGTCAGAGGTGGCATGCCATTGGCCACATCAACTGTTAGGGATTAATAAATGACTGTCTACTTTTTATAGGAGATACTCTTGATGGGAGAAATAGCTTCCCTCATGAACACCACCTCATTAAGAGACTAGAGACTGAGACATCATCAAATCCCACATTCTGAATTTGAGCACCCCCTCACTCATTCTACCCAGCCTGACGCCTAAATCCAGTACCCATCCCCCCTTGTAAGAGCAGAGCAGAGAAGCAGCTGCATATAAATCAGCTGGAAATTGCTGGCACCTCTTCCCTTTGTCCTGATGTTCACAATAGAATTTACCTCCAAGGATTCACTCTCCCATGACCAGATCAGTAACATCTTATGTTGGACAAGTAGTCGATATCACTAACTCATGTTTCAGGAGACAGCTGGGCAGGCATGGCTTAGGTGCAATCTGATGGGGAAACCAGGAGAGGCCACCACGTAGACGATAAGCCTACTGTGTTTGTGCAGATGCTGGAGTCCGGGAAGCAGAGCAAGCTGCTGGGAACAGGGAATATCTCACCAGGTAGAATAGAGGAGAATTCTCAGAGAAATATATGTTATAGGACTTAGTAATGGGTTGGATATGGAAAGTGTGGTTTCTTGCCTGAAAACTCAGATAGACAGCCAGGCTGGAGGAGTTGAATAAATCAGGGAACTCCTACAGGTTTCATTTTTATGATGAGTTTATATTCCTATATACTTACCTCATATGCTGTCTTTGTTCTCGCTATTTTCTCTGCCCGAAATTATTTTCCACCAAAACGTCACGTGGTTCATCCCCTCACTTTGAGTTTTTGATTGAATGTCTCTTCATCAGAGAGGATTTCCATAAGCACACAATTTAAAATAGGATTTCTATTGCTTGTTATTCCCTTACCTGGCTTTAGTTTTCTTCAGAGCACTTATCACTTGTTATCACTGTATTTTGTTTTTATCTTTTATGTATTGTTTTGTATGCCACACTAGGTTTGATGTGGCAATGCCATTGTGTATTTTGTCCACTTCTGTATAAACAATAACTAGAACAGCACCCGCCTCCTGCTGGGTGCTCGTAACTGTTTGAGAAAATGAGCGGGTTTGTCCCAGAAGCAATGGAGAGAGAGAGAGAGAGAAAGAACTGTAGGCTTAAGAAACCAATTAGTGAGTTATCTTCACATAAGTAACCATTGAAGCCATAGGCTCTGGAGGAAGTATGGAATCAAAAGATAAGAGGGCCTTGAAGAGCTCCAACCTTCAAAAGCCAGGTGGAAGAAGAACTCACAATGAAAACAAAGAAGGAACAGACTTAGAGGAAGGAAGGAAATCAAGGCAAAGTAGAGGGTGTACGAGGAGAAAGTGATGAAAGATACAGAGATATCAAGAAGATGGTTGAAGAGTATCCAGTGGAAATAGTGTTCTTGATGTTCCCAGAGGCCACAGGAAGGACGGTCTGGTGGAGACATCGGTGTGTGTAGGAGTGTGACTGGGAGATGAGAGCAGAGAAAGAGCGTGATTTGAGATACTTGTCTAAAATGGGGCGAGAGTAATAGAGAAATAGCTAGAAGATGAAGGCGCGAGTAATTTTTTTTTTAAGTTTAACTTTTCATGTATTTAAAAGCCAGTGGGGAAGATAAACTCCAGATGGTGAGACTGAACGTACAATAAATTCAGGGAGTGTTCATTAGGATTATTTGCCTGGGAAACCAAGAGGGATGGATGGAAAGCATGGGTAGAGCTATCAGGCAAGACAGGAAGAGGGATAGCACCTTGTCATAACCAGGGGACGGAAGGCCCGGACGCGGATGGGCTTGCGTGCTCAGGTGGCGAACGTCGCACCACTGCTTCTCACCGCCTCTAAGGTGGAAGGCCTGCGCGCTGAGAGCAAGAGGATGTGAGCGGGACTCAAGGGTGGAGATGGATGGAGGGGAGACGGCACCCTGGGGTGGCAGGATGAATGGTAGAAAACGTGCAGGACAGGGTTGTGAGGCCCCTTAGCTTGGGCGAGCATGAGTTTATGGAGAAATCAGCCTGTCCTGTTGTGCTGTTCTTCTCAGCTGAGGCTCAGAGGAGCTGGGTTCTTCTTCCAGGCTTGGAATTTGGTGACAAGGTCGTGACAAAAAGAGTAAAAGGAGCAAAGGAGTTTAAGGCGTTGGACCAAGTGGACAGCAGACCATGAAATACAAGCTGGTTCAGGGGGATGTGAAGAGAATAGAGGTCTTTCTTGAGGAAGTAGAGGAGCCCATAGTGAGGGCCCCAAAGGTGTCGAAGAGACGCTAGTAGTTAGATGAGCACCTGGCAGCAGAGGGTGTCGTTTGATAAGAGCAGGCGTGTTTGAGTTAGTGATTTGCAGGGAGGTGGGCGATTCTACTTCCTGATGAGACTCACCTGCTCAGAGCCAGGCTGGCGTCATGCACAAAATGCATGAAATCCCTTAGAATGAGGGCAACGTTTGTCTTTAAATCTAGGCCAGAACTGAGCCCAAAGCGTGGATGAAGAGGCCTCTTCGAGGAGTAAAAAGCCGTCGCCAAGGCAGGCACTGGCTCTGGCGGACAAGTAATTTAAAAACAAACAAGCAGCAAACACAAAATGGTCATCCTGCTGGCACCGCTTGGGCAGAGGGTCAGCTGAGGGGTGAGTGCCAGGCAAGGGCTGGGAGAGGCTCTCCTTGGACCTGGGGACACCCAGAGGTTCCTGATCCCTGGTTCCAGGTGGCAGGACGCTCTGGGGAGTGAAAGGCGCTCTTTCCCATCATCAAAATTACGTGCAGAGGTGACCAACCTCCAACCTGCGATGTGAGTACTTGGGGCCTTGAGCAGGGCGAGCAGAGGGTCACGGTTTCCACGAAGACTGCAGAGCAACAAGGAAGGGCCTGTTTCTGCTTCTGTTTTTGTTCCGCAGCAAACAGAGCCTCTTGTCCGTTGGGCTGCCCGTGGCCACTGCAGTCATAGTTTGAGAGAGGTTGGAGGGAAAAGGAGGAAAAAGACATTAAGAGGAAAATGTCACCGTTTCCAAACGCCGTATCACTTGACAGTTTCTCTTCGTGGGGCAACAGCTGCTTACCATGACAAACAATGGCTTTAATAAAAACGCACACAAGGAGATGCAGCACCAGAAAATGAATAATGGAGCTTTCTCCCCGACATGTCGTGGGGGGGCATTCACCCAGCGATGAATAGGACCTTGGGAATTGTGCATTGCCAGTGCCTTTCAGACAACCCCTGGTAGGTGGCCAGCCCTTGTGTCAGGCAGGTTCCAGCTGCAAAGAACAGAATACATGGCATCTGGTTGGAGCAGAGGTACCCAGTGTGGGGCATGAAGTGGCGTGCCCATTCATTGAGAGGGATGGCGAAGCAGGTTGAGCGCTCAGAAAGGCACGCTGCAGAACTGGGGCCGCCAACGGATTCTGTTTTACACACAAGAAGCTGTCCCCACTCCCAATCAAAGCCACCAAAATTGGAAAGCCACTGCTGCCAGGAAACTACTGCCTTGGGGAAGCTGCCTTGAATAGGAAGCCACAGCAGCCCTGCCTAGGGGACCAGCACCAACGGGCATGCCCTTTCCCTGTCTCTGGGTACCTGGGGAAGCAAGTACTTGGGCCCTTGAACCCCAGAAAAAGCAAGTGCCTCCACGATAATGCTCACCGGGAGGAACGGCAGCTGCGGTGGTGGCTCTTGTGCGAGAAGTACAGTAAGTCACACGCGGGGTGTGCTTTGGTGGTTTTAGGATCCCACAAATCCGAATTTGGGGACAGATGGCGGTGACTCCTCTATGGGTGTACTTTAGAGGAGGGAGGACACAGTGTAAAAGAGAGGGCGGGGAAAGTGAGAGGACGGTGACGGAGCAGCCTGTCCTCAGCCTGGGGCTGCAGTGGACACAGCCTCCCCGGAGTCTCCATAGCCATGTGTCCTTACGCTTCACTCACTACCTGTCACCTCTGCACAGACACGTAAGGGGGAAAGCTCTTAGCCACTGAAAATTCCACAGAGGGGCCATTTCAAGTCAGAGATAGAAGTGGAAAGTGAAGGCACATAAAAATATTTTATTCATATTATAAAGAGATAGAAGTGGCGAAAGTGAAGAGTGAAGAAAAGCCACGATGCAACATGAACACACAGAAGAACCAGGAATTGCGGTCGGGGGTGAACATATGGAGTCATGTGAAGAAAGGCGGTGTCTACAGGGGGCTTCAAGGATCGCCTAGACACTGATAAAGTCATGAAGGTCTGCTCTCGTTTGTTTTAGCACACTAAGGACATGAGCGTTAGTTAGTGGAAAGGAACAAAATAAAGGGAGAATGGCACAGCAAACTGCATTTCAGCCATTGGGGAGTTTTACCCAATATTCTCTGATCACCTACCATGTGCAGGTTATCAAAATGAGTGAAATAATAGTTTGTCTGTGTCCTCAAGGGAATTAAGACATCCACGGATCTTGTCAGAGCCATTACCAGGAGGAATCTAAAAGATAGAGTTTTTTTAGCTTGCCATCTTTCTCAACATCTGGAAGAAAAGACTTCTTTATTATAGCTGGTCACTATGTGTAAAGGGTTAAAAACCCTATAGCACTGTGATGTAAGGGATAGAAAGAAAAATAAAGACTGTGTCACTGCACCCAAGGAGCTGAGATTCAATTTGAGGAGCTAGAATACACCAAGGCAATAACAGTACACATTTTGATTGGCAAAGACTTAGTAGAATATAGGACACAAAGAAGTGCCTTCCTAACTGCCAAAGGAAAGGTACACAGAGTAAAAGCTATAGCAGCTCAGAGAAGTGAAGGATCCCTTCAGTTTGGAGTGCTGGAGGAAGTTTTTATAGTGGAGGTAAGATTTGAGCTAAATCTTACAGGAAAATGCATATATGGGAGACGTGTGATGTTTGAAGTGAGGGTTTATAGGATACTTATGGGAAAATGATTTCATTAAAAAGAAAACATTTAATAGCTGAGGGGGAGGAAAAAGTTGGGTTTTTATTATAAAGAGCCATGACTGCCAAGATAATTTGAAATATGTTCTGTAGGCATTCCAAAGGAGATCAGCTTGATACTGTCCAGAATCAAGTGTATATGATTGTGGACTTTTCAGGACCATGGTAACCACTTGATCTCTTTTTAAACTGAAGTAAGAGCTAGTTTTTGTTTGTTTGTTTGTTTGTTTGTTTTGCTTTAAATTTCCTCCCCTTTGTATTTTTAACTGTATGATTCTCTATATTAATATTATATTAATTCTCTATTTTAATATTAATATTAAAATTAATAAAGTATGCAGTATACATGACAATAATATATATTATTATATAATAATATTATTATGTAATATTATATATAATATATATAATATATAATAATATTATATAATATTATATATTATTATAAGCACCCCCCCAAAATAGTGCTTCTGTTTTAGGCAAGTCACCTCCAAATATGAATAAAATATTTTTATGTGCCTATATAAACATAAGTCTTGAGAATGTTTCAAAGATAAGATAAATTTGAAAGGAAAAATGTCTTGGAACCATGATGGATGTGAAGAGAAGGTGCTTTGGTACACCTGCCCCTTTAGGATGGAAGGTGAGGGGCACAAAGAACTAGAAACCATAAAGAGGGAAATGGACAAGTCACAAACAAGCAAACAAGAAAATAAAACATGTCCTTGGGGAAATCAGTATCTAAAGTTGCCAAAATGTATTATCTAAAATATCCAGTTATCACCAAAAAAAAATATGAGACATGAAAAGGATCAGCAAAGAGTGGCCCATACAAGGAAAAAAACGTAGGCAACAGAAACTACCTGTGAGTGGGCCCAGGTGTTATATTTAACAAAGACTTCAAAGCAGCCATTATAAACATGTTCAAAGAACTAAAGAAAACCAGGCAAAAAGAAGTAAAGGGAGGTGTTATCACTATGCCTCATCAAATAGAGAAGATAAAATTAAAAATTGTAAAAAAGAGGGCTTACCTGGTGGTGCAGTGGTTAAGAATCCGTCTGACAATGCAGGGGACATGGGTTTGATCCCTGGTCCAGGAAGATCCCACATGCCACGGAGCAACTAAGCCCGTGTGCCACAACTACTGAGCCTGTGCTCTAGAGCCTGCAAGCCACAACTACTGGGCCCACGTGCCGCAACTACTGAAGTCCACGCACCTAGAGCCCACTGTCCACAACGAAGAGTAGCCCCAGATCACCGCAACTAGAGAAAGCCCACGTGAAGCAACAAAGACCCAACGCAGCCAAAAAAATAAATAAAAATAAAAATAAAAAAAGAACCTAATGGTAATTCTGTTGTTGAAAACTATAATAACTGACATTTTTAAAAAAAAATTACTAAAAAAACTCAAATCAAAAATTACTAAAAAAACTTCAAATCTACTGAAACTCAGTAGATTTCAAGTAGAAAAAAAGAAAAAAAAATCATTGCACTTGGACATAGATTGATAAAAATTATGCAATCTGAAAAACAGAGAAAAAGGAATAAAGAAAAATGAACAGAACCTTAAAAATGCCTGGGATACCATGAGGCACACCAACATACATGAAGTGGGAGTCCCAGCAGAGGAGAGAGGAAAAGGAGCAGAACAAAATATTAGAAGAAATAGTGGCTTAAATCTTTTAAAAATGACGAGAACATTTATCTACATACCCAGTGAGCTCAACAAACTCCAAGTACAACAAATACAGAGATCCACACCCATACACACCATAGTAAAAATGTCAAAAGACAAAGAGAAAACAAGAGAAAAATGACTTATCACATGGCTTTTCATTACAAATAATGAAGGTCATGAGGCAGTAGGGTGACATATTCAAAATGCTTTTTTTTTAAAAAAAAGAAAAAAGTCAACCTAGAAACATATCCAGCAAAACTAACATTCAAAAAATAAAGGTGAAATAAAGACAGTGCTAGATATAAAAACTGAGAGACTCATTGCTTGCAGATTAACGTTCTTCAGACTGAAAGCAGGAGACTCCAGGCAGTGAGGCAAATCTACATCAAGAAGCAAACATCACTGATAAAGGTAGTTATATAATTATAAAAGACTGTATAAATGCCTATTCCTTCTTCCTTCTGGTAACTGATTTTAAAAAAATAAAACACTTGTATAAAACAATATGTATGTAATTAAAATGTTGTGCCCATAACATATAGAAATGTAATATACTTGAAAATAATAGCATAAGAGGTGAGTGGGAGCAAAGGTGTATTGGAGTAAGAAAAAGACCCCAGACAGTGACTCAAATCCACAAGAACATAGAAGCAGAACCAGAAATAGTAACTTAGATGGTTGATACAACAAAATGTATAAATATACCTGTGCTCTTTTTCCTCAGCTCTATAAAAGTCATAAAGTTAATTAAAATTATTATTTGTGACAATATGTTGTTGGGTTGTAACATATACAGAAGTAATATGTATAAGACTAATAGCACAAAAAGTGGGAAGAGGGACTAGATCTATACAGAAGTAATGTTTCTATGTCTCACTGGAATTAAGTTAGTATAAATGTGAAGTAGATTCTGATAAGTTAAGGTGTATATGATAAGCTTAGAGCAACCACTAATAAAATATCTAAAAAAAAAAGTAGAGTGGAACTTATTAAAGAAATTGTTATACTAAAAATTATTCACTTAATGTGGAAGAAAGCAGTAAAGGCAAAGTAGAAGAACAAAAAAAGATATAGAGACGTAAAAAACAAAAAAACTAAATCTAAATATATCCATAATAACATTAAATGTGAATAGATTAAACAATCCAATCAAAGGGCAAAGATTGTTAGACTGAATAAAAAACGAGATCCAACTCTATGCTCTCTATGAGAGACACACATTAGAAACAAACGGACTGAAAGTAAAGACATGGAAAAGATATATAATGCAAACAGGAATAAAAAAGCTAGACTGGCTTTACCACAAAATAGACTTTAAAAGAAAACAAATAGTCAAAAAATATAGATTGAGAGACATTTTATGATGATAAAGGGCCAATCCACTAGGAAGATATAAAAATTATAAACATATATGCATCTAACAACAGAGCCACAAAATACCTGAAGAAAAACTGACGTAACTGTTGGAGAAACGAACAGTTCAACAATAATAGTTGGAGACTTCTAACCCACTTTCAATAATAGATATAAAACTAGGCAGAGGATCAACAAAGAGAAGACGTGGACAATACTGTAAACCAACCAGAACCAACGGGTATTTATGGAACACTCAGTTCAGCCACAGAGGAGTACAGATTACTCCCAAATACACCCAGAACATTCTCCAGGATAGATCATACGTGAGCCAGAAAACAAGCCTCTACAGATTTTAAAGGATTGAAATCATGCAAAGTGTGGCATCCACCCATAATGAAATGAAAATAGCAATCAATATGAAGACATAACCAAGAAAAACATACGGGATGCAGCTAACACATTGCTTAGAGAAAAAATGTATAGGTGTAAAAGCCTATGTGTAAAAAGAGGAAAAACATCAAATCAAAAATCTAACCTTCCACCTTAGGACAATGGAAAAGAATAGTAAACTTAACCTCAAGCAAGCAGAAAAAGGAAATAATAAAGATTATAGTAGAAGTTAGTGAAATAAAGGCTAAAAAGAGAAAAATCAATGAGACAAAAAGTTGGTTCTTTAAAAACATTGACAAAATCGACAAACCTTCAGGTAGAGTAAACAAGAAAAAAGCAGAGAATACTGAATTCAGAAATAAAAGAGGGATATAACGAATGGCCTCATAGAAATAAGAATTGTAAGAAAATATTATTAACAATTGTATGCTGATAAATTAGATAACTCAGATGAAATAGACAGCTACCAGACTGTGTAACTGAACTTTGGGAGATGGTGCAGTGTATGTGCTTGTGAATTATTCCCAACAAAGATTAGGAGCTGGTTTACTTATATAGTCGTTTCTGTCAATTATTGATTGAAGGTTGCCCTTGGCACTTTTGACCTGCTACGTGCATTGTGGGAATGGCTTCCTGTCATCCTACAAAGGCCCTCAGGCACAGAGATGCTGAAACTAGAAGCAGGAAGTCATCTAGATCACACTGAAATGGTAGGTGTATGGGTGGGGCAGTAACAATTTCTGCTATGAGGTGAGAGGAAACGTGATGACATAAAATAATTAACACATGGTTTTCCTTTGGACCCTGTATTGAGAACATATGTCTTTTTGGTGTGAGCACTTCATGAAGCTGTTAAAGTCCTGGTGGTCTCCATGGTTGCTGCTTAGAGATTTCTTCTTCTATTAACCATTTAGTACAATTGACAAACACACTTAAATGGAAACACAAACATGCATGAAGCACAAACTCTCATCCCTGTCATGTGGACATCTCCCACTCATATTCCCCAGAGTGCCTCCTCCAAACATGGATTTCCCTTCTCAAGTCCCCTGTGCTTTCTCACATTCTTCAAAAATGACCTAGATTCCCATAACTCCAAAAACAATTGGAGCCACCAAATGTGAATTATTTCCATTTCCATCAGCCTATTTACAAACTCCCTTAATATCAAAGTTTTGAGTTTGTTGGATGTTTGTTTATTAAGGAGTGTCCTTTAGAGGGAAAAAAAGGAAAGGAAGCCATATTAGGCGGAAGAAACTGAGCTACAATGTGGAAGCAGGAGCTTCAGCTGACCTCACCAGGCATTCTAGAGCCTAAATGGCTTGATACATGTCCCATGTTGGGCCAAAATGGCTTGGCCTTTAAACGCTACCTCAACCACTCATTGGTTGAGGGCCTCCCTAAGAAGGGCATGACTTCAGACAAGGCAGTTCCCTGTAGCTGAGTTATCCCTGCAGGGGTTGCTAACACTCCCCATAGCAGGACAACCCTACTAAATCCTCCTTTAAAAGGAGATTTGCACAGCACGTCTCCAAATCCACCATAGCCCACCTTGTGCCACCCAGACCCATTTCTTCCCGTGTCTCCAGGATTCCACTGGGGTGTTCTTCCCAGAGGAGACTTAGTAGAGGAATGTTAGCGGGATGAACTACTGCCCCCAACTCTGCAGCTGGTTTTGGGATCGCAACTGAAACTCAGCCTCTTTTTCCTCCACTCTCCATCTGGATACCCTGCAGCACGCCCCTCTGCTGCCCCCCATGGCGGACCTGGGGGTGTGAGCAAGGCTGTCGTCCCTCTGAGCTTTTCTCAGGCAAGGGCTGCTGCACAGGTATCCATCCGTCATCACCATTGGGCAGGGGCGTGCAAGAGGCACCAAGTGGGTCACCTGGATGCCACGTACGGCTCCCCTGCCCTGCTGCATCACAGCATTATTATTTCATCTTCTTTGTAACTTTCTTCCTGCAAGTCCCAAAATACATTAATATCCAAACACGCAGCCGTGATAGCAGTCACAAACTTCTCCCAGCATCCCTCACTTTCAAGTACTTCTATTTCTTTGTTTCTTTTGTTGTAAAACCCTTGAGCGAGTAGTCTAGATGTTATTCTGTGCTCCATCTCCTGACTTTTTAGCTCATTTGAGACTGGCTTCTCCCTCCAGCACTATCTCCTCTTTCCAAGGTCAAAAATCTGGCCTAACTGCCAACACTCTTTCAGATCTGATTCTGCATCATGGGGCAGAGCTGCCCACGTGTCTTCGACTTTCCCTTCCTCTTGGTTTCTTTGATGCTTCCCCGGTTCCAGGCTCTCCTCCTGAGGCTGCTGCCTCCCTTCCTCACCGGTTCCTGTCTTTGCCTCACTCCCTGGATGCTGCTGCCCTCCAGGGCTTTGTCTCCTACCTCCTCTCTCCCTGCACTTTATTATTAGCAAGGGTGTCATTCATCAGCTACCAGCTCTGATCCCAGGCATCTCCAGACGACCTCTCTGTCTTCACTTCTCTCCTGTTGAAGACAGTTCAGACTCAAGGTGCCATGAACAACCCGCTAAACTCTTTTAAAACCAACTCCTACCATGACTGCCTCCACTCTCCTGTCTGACAGCATCGTCAGCCTTGAACATGGAAGCAATGGATGAGTCGTACTTCTCTCTCTCTCTCCCCCTTGTTGATGATGGAGTCACCTGTCTCTTGTCTCACTCCTTCCCTCAGTTCCCACAGTTTCTGACCCGAGACCGCCGCATTTTGGCTGAGCTCCCATGGATGACGCTGACTGGGTTTCCGTCTGGCTGCTCCGTCCCTGGCAGTGGCTGTGGGGTCGTTCCCATTAGGCAGAGCTCAGAGTCAGCTCAGGCTGTGTGTGGGATCTGGTGGAGTTTTTGCCTTTCCCTTTCATTGTGAAGGTGAGCCGACCTTAAAGAGGCTACATTTCTACCAAGTGGAGACAGGAGGGTTGAGACAAATTGTGAAAAGCTGTCAGGTAAAGTGGGATGAAGTTTGGGTAGGTGTGCACGCCAGGAAATGGGTTTTTCAGATGTGATGTCCTGGAGGGCTGAAATCAGATAGACACATGTGACATCTGTCGCCCAAACCAAGGACCAAGGACCTATTCTGGCCCAATGATTCATTTTCATTCATTTATTCCTGTGCTTCCTCTTTTCACTAAAGCTTTTAGGAAGTATTTAAAACATTGTTCTTGGGATGAGGATATAGTAATAATAGTTTAAAAAAAGCAAACATTTCGGCCATTATTATATTATTACTATTCATTGATTACTATATTATCACATATCATATTCCATAATACTATGTAGTAAAGATAGAAAACCCATGTATGTGAAATAGTTTCAGGATCTTTACAAATATCAATGCACCGCTCGGGGCCTTGAGAGCAAGGAGGCCGCTGTCAAGTGTGGCTTTAAGAGCAAGTGATTCCCGAGACGGTGAGTCCACTGCTGTGGCATCTAGAAAGGCTGGCCGTCACGTGGTCCGTCTCTCAGAGCATCCAAGAGCGTCGCCGCTGCCCGCTGCTCTCTCTAGCCCTTAAGGGCCAACGGGCTGTCAAGTACGCACAGAACCCTCTGCGAGACGTCCGCAGCCGTGTCAGCCCCGTCCCAGGTGTGAGGTGTGCTCTGCCAGGGACCCACACACACCATTTAAAAAGTTCTCACAGCGACCCTGTGAGGCAAGGTTACACGTCAGTAAGAAGAGGCCGGGAAAAGTGTGTGACGGGCTTGATGGTGATGATTACAGCTGTCCTGTGCTGGGTCCTCTGAGGCGGGGTTTGGGGCACAAGGTATTTATTAGGGAAGTCCCTGGGAATCAACAGCTGTGGTGGGGGGAGGGACGGGAACAGGAGCGTCAGAGGTCAAGGTCAAGGGGGTGACACAGCTCAGTCAGGACCCTCTCTCACTGGGTGGAAATGACTAGGCCTTTACTCTGAGCCTTGATGGGTCATTGGAGGTGGGCCGCACTGGGGAGGGATTTCCCTGGGGAGGAACTGGGGGGGATCCCACTTGGGGAGGGGTCTCCCTGCCTTGTGAGGGAGGAGACCCCGGAGGCCGCCGTCTGTCAGCCCTGCCAGCAGCTGGACCAGCGAGCATTCCCTTGAAGAAGGGCAGGAGCAGCTTACCTCTGCATCCACCACAGTCATGGGAAGTAAAACTTATTAAGTGCTTAACAAAGATGAATGAACTTAATCGTAATAGCAACCCTATAAGGTTGGACGGCTAGTCTTTCTGGGTGAGGAAAATGAGGCTGGTGAGGATAAGGAACTCACCTAGTCACACAGGGTCCAAATCTGAGCCGCGATGATCTCCCCTTTCCTGTACTGTCAGCCATGCACGAGCAGTGACAGAGAAAAGTATAGGAAATGCTCATATCCCGAACAAGTTATTTATACAGATAGGAATAACACCTGGGAAAGAAGAATGCAAAACAGAGCACGTTGCCATGTAAAGAGGGCAGGGATTGGAAGGACGTTGACCTGAGTTTGGATCCACCACCGTCTGGCTGTGAGGCTCCTACCAAGCCACACACACCTGCCAGGCCTCAGTCTTCTCATCAAATGGCCTGAGAATACCCTCCTCTCTGGCCTTCAGAAAAGGGGCCGTGGAGTCTGCCCAGCAGATGGTCACGTCACATGACGTTCATGTTAAACTCTGTTGTCCACAGTGTCTTCTGGGGTGTCCCAGGGGACCCTGGTGAGGACGGTGACATCATGGAAGAATGGGAGCTCGGCTGAGCTTTGAAAGTACTGATGGGGGTGAGGAAGGAGGAGAGTGGGGAACAGGGAGGGCTGGCGAGAAGGGCAGAGGCAGGGAAGGGACAGCGGTACTCTTAACAAAGACCCTGATGTTCCCCGCGCCATTGCATGACATCCTCCCACCTCCAAACGGACAGGTGCCATCACCCCCCTCAATTTCCAGATGAGAAACCTGGGCTCTGAGGGCCTATGAGACATGCCTTCAGGGGATACCCTTCCTCAGTGGTGGGACTGTGATTTGGACCCAGTCTGCAGGATTCAAGTCCATGCTCTGACCGTGATGTCATGCTCATGTCTGCTGCATGTGCATCCATAACATGTCTCTGTCGAAGGAGATGGGGAATCCAGGTGTTTCCGGTGATTCTCTTCTTGTTCAAGTCATAGTTCCATGTGTGTTTGGAGTCAGCATTATTCAGACAAGGTCTGTGCAGAAAGGGTTCTTTCCTTTTACCTGTGTTCCCACGTTCTCCAGCTTCATCTGCCATTTGCTGCCCGCCCCGGGGTGTTTCCTGGACTGCACCTTTCCTCTCACAGCTGTATGCATGTGTCTTGCCCTCTGGGCTCAGCGCAGAAAGATTCCTCTGCCAGTTTCTGAAGGCTTCCCTCCCCAACAACTGCTGCTCACGGGATGGGCAGAGCCCTGATCCTGCCATGTACGTTCACTGGCCTGAGCCGACATCCAGGGGGGAAATAACTCGGGTGCAGGTGTGTAACGCCGGAGGGGGTCAACACACAGCTGGTGGCCCTGTAGCTAGGATGGGAACAATGCTCAGGTGGAAAATAATAATAAATAATGATAAAACAGCAACAACAACCATGGCAACAATTAGTAATAATAATATTGTCGTTATGATAGGAAGAAGAACTAATATTTACTGACAACCTTGACCTTGGCATCCTCTCCTGCCTCCCATTTCTCTTCTGCTAGGTCAGAAATTCGAATGAATGGAAATAGGAAGAACATTCTAACAGCAAGAGCTGCCTGTCGATATTGCAAGGCCATCTGTGATGTCGTGATACTCGTGTGCATGGAAGTGCCCCCAAAAAACCTGGGGACCACGAGCCAGGGGTCGCACACAGGATTTTAGCGTTAGCTACAGGTTAGCACAAACAATGTCTGAGATCCCTCCCTAGTCCAAAATTCTAGGACACGGGATCAGGGATTTCCCAAGGAACCTGAAGCTGCCCTGTCGTGCCTGTGAGGTCCTGAGTGTGGGTGGGTGATGCCCCGCCAAGGTCCCATGCTTTTGGCGTGGGGGTCAGGTGAAGTGTCACAGCTGCACGTCCACATTCGTGGTTCCCCGGGCGTTCTGCCGAGCAGGGCTGCTGTTCTGTCTGGCAGATAAGACCGTCTCTTTGTTTCTCGTCTACTCAGGGAAGGCAGACTGGTGGGGACGTGATGTTCTGAGGTCAGAGGTGCTGAAGTGAAAATCTACGTTGGGGGACAGCTCCTGATTTAAAGCAAATCTAGCACAAAATAAGGCAAAGACTCAAAAATCGAACGCAGTTACGTGATTGCCGGTGATTGGATCCACGCAGCAGCTCCCCAGTCTCCCCAATCCCAGCTGGCTGGGTCTTCTCCGGAAGGTGGGCTGGCTTTAAGTTTAGAACCATACAAGTGCAACAGCCCAAGCGAGAGCCAGTGTGAAAAGCCGTTTTAAAGGTGGATTTGCACCTTGAAGGAGCACCTCTAAAGAAACAAATGACCAAATCCTTAACTTGGTGCCCCCTCTATGACAAATATAAGAATAACAGTCAGGGTTTCCTTTGAGCCACCATCTTCCATTCACTCACACTGTGGTCTAGACTCAAAATCTTCTCCTCCAGCTCTGAGTGGAAATCACTGATTAGGAAAACTGCTTATGTACAAGCAAAATGAGCCTGTTTACCATGTGGGAGCTTGCTAATTGCAAAGAAACGTGAGTTCCAGGCTCGCTCCTTTGTCTGGGAAAAGCTGTCTTCGCCGTGACAGAGGAGGGTGTGCAGGCATGGGGAGCCCAGGCCTGGAATCGGGATGATAATTGGCCTAGTTTTTGTGCTTGGCTTTTCTCTTACTGGGTTTTCTTCCTGAGACAATTCATCAAGAAGCATCCTCGGCCGTCTGCTATGCAGTGCTGCACGGTCCAGTTAAAGACAACGGCTGCTAGGAAGATGACCCTCCTGCAGAAAAGTGTCATACCCGTTCACTTAGTAAATGTTTATTGAGCACCTACTTTTTGCCAGGCTTTGTGCTTGGTGCTGAGGATAGAGACAGACTGATCCTCCATCAAACAGAAAAGAGAAAGTGTCCTATACTTACCTAGGCCAACCACACTGCAGTAAGATGACAGTAAGGAAGGATATGATTCTGAGGGGGTGCCGAGGAGGCAGGAATACTTATGCTGGGAAACTGGGGATGTACCCAGAGAAGGTGACTTGTGAGCTGGGTGTAGAGGTAAGCTTGGGAATTGGATGTGTAGAGGAGGGCACTTTGGAAAGGAGAAACAGCACGGGCTGAAGCAGAAAGAGATGCGAATGGAAAGGCCCTTGTTCCCACAATGGGCATGGATCTATG
Organism: Eubalaena glacialis; assembly: GCF_028564815.1. Lineage (NCBI taxonomy): Eukaryota > Metazoa > Chordata > Mammalia > Artiodactyla > Balaenidae > Eubalaena > Eubalaena glacialis. The sequence continues at coordinate 1,748,161 of NC_083725.1, forward strand.
AGCTATTACCTCTGAAACAGGATTTGCAGATCATCTGGTTCAGTGACTTAGTTTTCAGGTGAGGACCTCGAAGGCAGGAGAGTGGAAGTAACTTCTCCAGAGTCTGAAGCTCTGACCTCTTCAGCCCCTTTGCACCAGCCCCCTGTGTGTATTTGTATCTGCTGTTCTTGGGGCATATTTATGCTCTGGAGTTACTTGCATCTCATATCCCTGTGCCTGGCGCTGGCTTTCTTCCCCTCGCCAAGTCTGCAAATAGCATCCTCTTGGCTCTTCTGCCTTAAATGCATCCATCCATCCACCAGTCAATCAGCCTATCTATCAAACACATATATACAGACTAACATGTCTGGCCCTTTCTATGCTGTTTCTTTCTTTTCCTCTTTAGAGCTCCCCATCTCTTGGTGTCGCTCATCTTTAAAATGAACTTGTTCTTGATTGATTTAAGATATGAGGATCTCAGAATCTCTTCTTTAGTGGTTTCAACATGCCTAGAAGCATAGGTATTTCAGAGCTGAAAAGACACCAGGATGTAACTTGGCGTGCTGTATGTGTCTCTTAGTTTCTACACTTCCAAGAAAACTATTTTTAGAACCCCCCTGCCCAGCACCACTGGTTTGTGCTAATTAAAATGAGTACAATGAGGTTCATTTCTGACAGACCCTGCCTCTTGCAGAGGACAGTCACCTGTGCCCTATTTCAGAGTCTGGGCAGCTTATCAACTTCTCCTGCTTCTCCTCCCCGCAGGCCCCCGGCGTCCTCAGCCTCACTCTCATTCAGCCTCACTGCCCGATGACAAGGTTTTCTAGCTGCAGACCTGGCCTCTCTTCTCTGCAGACCCTCAGTGACTGGGGTGGGTGTCAGAGCAAATGACTAAGTCCAGGAGTGGTCGGAAAAACAGTCTGTGGAACAAAATGCACACTTTGCCAGAGGGTGGGGAGGTTAGAAAGCAGCATATCTTGACAGAGAGAGAGAAGTGTTGGAATTAATTCATAAACGTGTTGGATGGAAATTAGCAGATGAAGATTTGCAAGGGGAAAAGAGACAGAGGGGGAGAGAAATGGGAAGAGACAGACAGATGGAGAGGGGGAGGGAGAGGGTGGAAAATAGAGCAGAAGATGCAGCTTTATTTCGCAGTCTTGCTTTACCCTCCGTTGAAGCAGCCTGTGCTTTTGCAGGGATCCTGCCTTGCCTGTGGTTTTTGCTCCCCTTTTTAACCTCTGCCATCCTCAACCCCGGATCCTGGCCTCACCCCAGCTTCCTGCTTCCACAACAGTTGTGCTTTTCACACACATGGGATTCCTGGCTTTTGATGAGGGGACTCTCTCTCTCTGCAGAGAGCACCAAACTTCTGATGTCCCCATGCTAAGAGGAAAGGACTGGGCCTTTAGGGGGAGATGTTCACTCCTGATGCTCTGATCTTGTTCAAGTCACCCTCTTTGAACCTCAGTTTTCCACCTGTAAAATTAGGATTCTTGGGCAGGCTAAATGCAATTATGTGTATAAGTCATTGACCTTAGAATCAGGTGTGCTGTATGCATTCAGTTATTATTATTGTTATTATTATTATTCATAGCAGCAGTACAAGTAGCAGATTCTAAATTCTGTCTCTGGTGTCCTATACCTAGTAGCTCAGTCTTTCTGGTAGAGGTAAGAGGTCCAAGCACTGTGTTTAAGTTCAGCTTTAGGGCCAAGACAGACACACATTACCCTGTTTCCATTCCTTAATTGATGGTTGGAGTCTTGCCACGTGACACAGCATCTGTTGGATGATGTTCCTTTCTGGAACAGACTACAGGCCGTCACCCAATCCCGTTTTGAGAGAACGCTTGAGATCACCATGTGTGAGACCAGACACGGTTGGGTTCATTTTCTTCCCTCTATAATAAGGGTTTGCCCTGAAGTATCTCCTCCCCGCAAGCCCCTTTCTGCCTCCCCAGATTCAAGGTACCATCTCTAAATCAGCACCTGCCTGTAGTCTTACTGTGGGGAGATCCTGAGTTTTTTCCAAAGTAGATCTAGATAAACTGAAGTGTGTGTACACTTAGGATTCTTGCAAGGTTATTTCAGCCTCTCTGCATCCTGATTTCTTTCCCGTCCTCAATGACATCTAACCCCGGGTTTCTGTACCACCTGCTTTAGGACCTCTTCCCCCACCTATGAACGGGAACAACAAAACAAACTTTCCATAAAATCCACTCACACCAATGCACGAACTCTTCCCGAGTGTTTTACAATTTGAATTCTTTAAGCACGAATTGGACTTTGTCTTTTGAGAAGGAAACATTAGGCATTAGCTTGCTTGTGATAAACTACTTGGGGAGAGGGTAGAGAGGTTTTCCTCCCTTCCCTTTTCTAGGATGTTCCTGAAGGAAAGCAGTACCAGTTTAAACTCTTTTAGGAGGATTGCTGCAAAGGGAAATTGAGATGGGTGGTAGTTAATTTTATGTGTCAAAGTGGCAGGGCCACAGCACCCAGGTATTTGGGAAAAATTATTCTAGGTGTTCCTGTGAAGGTATTTTTAGATGAAATTAACATTTAAAATAGTAGACTTTGAGTGAAGCTGATTAACTTCCATCATATGGGTGGGCCTTATCCAAGCAGTTGAAGGTCTTAATGGAAAACCACTGACTTCCAGGAGGAAGAGGGAATTCTGCCAGCACACAGCCTTCAGATGTGAACTGCAGCATGAACTCTCCCCGGGTCTCCTGTCTGCAGGTCTGCCCCGCAGACATGGCACACCACAACTGCAGAGGCCAGGTACTGGAAATAAATCTAGCTAGCTAGATAGGTTAGGTAGGGAGATAGATAGGTAGGTAGATATTGGATTATATATCTTCTCCCTATATATCCTATCTAGCTTCTATCTTCATATATATATATATATCTGTCTGTCTGTCTCTCTGATCCTGCTGGCTCCATTTCTCTGGAGAATTCTAATATAAGATGCTTGGATGCATCTTTCTCTCTCCTGTAATGCTCCCTTCTTTCCTTTTCTTCTACTTTCTTGTTGCCATTTCCTTTCCCATCCTCTTTCCCAAGACTTCCTGATGCTTGGAGGAGGAAGTGTCAGGAGTGGATTCTATTTCCCCCCTTCCCAGTTCTCGGCCTGCATTTCCTGCCACCACGGGCAATGGAGAGCTCATGACCCAGAGTGTGTGTGGTTTCTTTTGTTCGTTTGTTTTGTTTTGTTCTGTTCTGTTTCCCTGTCTTGATCTCTGTGATATTGAATCCATCCAGCAATGTGACTGGGAGCTCAAGCAGCTGGGAGGAGATGAGAGTGAACTTCTGGGATTACATCAGAGAGAAAAATGGGTGTTCAGTTGAGAGGTGGGGGGGGGGCATTAGTGGTGAGGAAAAGAGACTGCTCAGAGACAAATCCCAGATGTCAGTGTGGTGGTGGTGATGATGCTTAGAGGCTAGCAGAATTTTAGAGACTGTCCAGGCCAATGCACCTCAAACTTTTTTGGCCAAAACCCACAATAAAAAGACATGTTAAAATGTGACCAGAGCACAAGTGCCTGTGTGAGAGCTTGAGAACATGTATAAATAAACACATAAGAGCTGGATTCTGTGATGTGATAACATTTTATGAGAGGCTTCCTCTTTACATCACAATGATCATGTCCATCAGAAGCTATGCTTCTGATTAGTATGGTATATCTCATCAATTAGAATACTAATATCTAGAGCCCATACACAGTGTGTGTTAACCCAGCCACCTGCTTTCCCACCATGAGGAACTTCCTCCAGGATAAATACTGGTGTGGTCCAATGTCAGTGCTGTGTGGGCGCAGGGAGTCTGGACAGACACACATTGAACTACTTTAATTCTTCTCCACCTCAAGCTAAATTGTTACCAATGAAATATCATCCAATGTCCAAATGAGGACAAATTTCTTCAATTATCTAACATTTGGAATGTGCATCTTGAATAGCTCTAATATCTATGAAATTGGAGGCTATGAAATGGAGATACATAACTGGTTTTTATTATTAATTGAATAAATATTGATTGAGAATGTGCTATTTGCCCAGAACTGTTATGGTTGCTATTGATATAGCAGTGAACCATGATGGGGACAGGAAAAGATACAGCATTTTCTACTTTGAGTTCTTAGAAATGACTAGAAACAGTCTTTCTTCTCCATGCACTCGTTTCTTAATCTAATAATAATGATACCTTTCTCACAGAGATGTTAAAAAGATGACATGAGGTGATACCTGTGAGGCGTGTACCCTAGCATCCGGCACATAGTGGGATGATGATGGTGGTGATGGTGGTGATGATGATGATGACGGTGGTGGTGGTGATGATGGTGGTGATGGTGATAATGGTGATGATGATGGTGATGGTGATGATGATGGTGATGGTGATGATGGTGGTGACGGTGATGATGGTGATGGTGATGATGATGGTGATGGTGATCGTGGTGATGATGATGGTGATGATGATTATGGTGGTGATGATGATGATGGTGATGACAGCGGTCACTGTAATTGTTTTTTAAATGTTGGTTGATTGGTCTGTCCCTGAGTGGGTCCAGAGATGGAACTTCTGGCCTGAAACAATTCATTCGACATGTACTCGTTACTCATCAGCCACATACAATATGCTGTGATTAGCACATGCAGGTCTCTGACAAGTCCACGAAACTCTTATCTTCAGACACTATATATTAGTATTGAGGGCTGTCAGGCTACAGATGAAATAAAATAAAACCCAATGCCAGCCTCCCTCATACCCACATCTCTGTGCAGTTAGAGTCTCACTTTCTCCCTCCTTATTCTGCCGCGCTCAGCTGCAAAGCCTGGGCGCCGTTTGCTCGTCTCCATCATCCCTCAGCTTACCAACTGACTTCTGCTGCTGCCCCCGCAGTGGAACTTCTTCTGCCAAAGCCACCTTTGTCCCCACTGTGAAGACTGAACGCATGGCAGACCATCCTTCACTGTCCTGAATTCCCTAGCATCAGACACCGTTAACCACTCTCTTCTTAATAGTCTAGGAGGTCACTGATCCCTGATTTCCCTTCTAATTTTCTGGCCACTGCACAGACTCCTTCATGAGATCTCCCCATGCCCCTTCAGCATCTCTGTTGCCCAGACCTCACATCTAAGGCTTCATTCCCCTCCCTGAATCTTGTGCTAAACAACTGCCACAGGACCCAGGGCTTCAGCTCCACCTAAACAAAGATGATTACAAAATCCATAGCTCTAAACATTGTGTCCTTCTCAGACTCAAAACCTAAATATCCAAACGCCAACAGAAAGCTCTCCTTGGATGTTTCACTGGCCTTACCTTCCACATGTACCATTTATGCCCCTCCACTCAGTATCCACTCTCCTTACCATTTCTCTGCGATTGGTTATATCAATCATCCACTCAGTAGCCAACATCAGAAACCCAGCCGCAGCCTAAATCACTCTCAGTCTTTAAAAATGCTCTTAAGAGTAACTTCCTTTGAGTAGCTTTCCAAGAACCCTCACCTAATTTAGATGGTCCAACTCTGAGATGTTGTAGCATCCTTGCATGTTTTTATTTTAAATCTTATCATATTGTATTACAATATCCGATTCATTTGCCCTACTAAATTATAAACTCCTTGTGGGCAGGTGATATATCATGTTCTCTGTATCCCCCAGCCCAGCAAACTGCCTGTATATTCAATGAGTCTTGGTCAGAAAAAAAAAAGAAAGATTGAACGAATTAGTCAACAAAATAAATGAACAATATATTTTTTAAAGCTTGGCAAACGAGATAAGATTTCAAGTCATCAATATATAATATAAAATGCAAGTCCTAGATCCTCTGTAAGACCTAGGGAGCTCGGATTCACTTTAGCAGGAAGGGGAGAGAGGGCAGGTGAAGCATCAGAGCACAAGTCCTATGTGCTGAGCCCTCTGCTGGGGTCTCATATACAACTTGTTCAGTTCTTCAAAGGAAGAAAAAGTACAATGTTGCTAATCTAACCAGTGAGTAGACTTGGGCTCAGAGAAGTCTGGTCCATTGCCCACGGTCCTGGGTGGCAAGTCCAGATTTAGAGCCAGGGAAGTTGGCTCCTGACGGGCATTCTCTCCTCCACACCCTGGTTCTCGGGTGGAACGATCCACTTTCCGCCTGTCATAGTGGAAGCTGTAATGAGACTCGGCAGGGGTAGACTGTAATAACTCCTACTGAGCATTTAAAAAACACATTTTATGGCTTGTAGGTTTCAATATAAAGGTTTTTTTTTTGTCATTTGATTTATAGAAGTATATGTGGTGTGGCTATAAAGTAATGAGGCGGATTTTATTGTATGGTTTGTGGAAACTGGTCTCTTTGCAGGAGTCTCCAGGTTTTCTAGAAGGAGATGTTTGGAGCAGTTGATGTTGATGCCTTATGATGTTCCGCCATTGAGGAGTTTGGGGGCCAGGGAGGAAATGAGAATGGGAAGAAGCAGATTCTCGGCTGTCAGCTTAACTGACATTCTACAGACCGTGGAGAGTGGACATCAGTTCTCTCGTGCAGCAAATATTTTCTGGTATTTACTCTATGCCAGGCTCTAGGCCATGGCAGAGGAATCAGGGGTGAGCAGAAGTGCCTGCTCTCAGGGACCCTGCAATACTAACGCGAGAGAGACAGTTACATGCAGGCACGTGCTCGACACTTTGAAGGGCAGGGTGTAGGATAAGGAGGCTGATGTTACAGCAACTGGATTGTACAGCCATCGGTAGATCACTCCTTCGGTCTTGGGGAATACCTCCTCTGTATCTTTTTACAAAGCGAATCTTGTGTGCCTTATGTTTTGTTTCGTTTCTATTGCGATTTTGTTTGTTTTGGTCAATTTCAGTCATTTTGGCATAGAGAACAGAAGAGGAATTTTATGTTCGTTGATAGCGGTCACTGTGCCAGGCATGGCAAGAGGAGTGAGCTGTCTTAATTCTCAGGGCAGCCTTGCCAAGATGCCCCTGTTAACCCTGTTTACAGATGAGAACATACAGACTCAGAGAGGATAAGAAATGTGCCCCAGGGCTTCCCTGGTAGCGCAGTGGTTGAGAATCTGCCTGCTAATGCAGGGGACACGGGTTCGAGCCCTGGTCTGGGAATATCCCACATGCCACGGAGCAACTAGGCCCGTGAGCCACAATTACTGAGCCTGCGCGTCTGGAGCCTGTGCTCCGCAACAAGAGAGGCCGCGAGAGTGAGAGGCCCGCGAGCCACAATTACTGAGTCTGCGCGTCTGGAGCCTGTGCTCCGCAACAAGAGAGGCCGCGATAGTGAGAGGCCCGCGCACCGCGATGAAGAGTGGGCCCCGCTTGCCGCAACTAGAGAAAGCCCTCGCACAGAAACGAAGACCCAACACAGCCATCCATGAATGAATGAATGAATGAATGAATGAATAAATGAATGAATAAATAAATAAATAAATAAATAAATAAATAAATGTAAGTAAATAAATAAATAAATAAGTAAATGTAAGTAAGTAAATAAATAAATAAATAAATATAAATAAGTAAGTAAATATAAATATATAAATATATATATATATATATATATATATATATATATATCAATCTAACTAACAAAAGTGATTGTTAAAAAAAAAAGAAAGAAAAAGAAATGTGCCCCAGATCACAGAGTTACAAGAGGCAGGGCTGGGATGCCAAGCATGGATTTTAATTGCTGCCCACTACTGGTGTTTCTCACTGGCCAGAGCACATGGGGCCTGACAGAGACGGTGTGATTTGGTCCATGATGGAAGAGGGGGCAGAGCAAGACTCCACTGACCTGAAGTCTGGCCTCAGGTCAGCAGTGGACTAGGAAAACCACTGAACATCTATTTGCCTCAAAAGTCCGCATCACAAGAAAAAACATGGTAACTATGTAGGGACAGATGTTAACCAGACATACTGTGGTGATCATTTTGCAATATATACAAATATCAAATCATTACGTTGTACACCTGAAACTAACATAGCTTTATATGTCAATTATACCTCAATTAAAAAAAAACACATATTTTTGGCTCAGTTATCAAGAGTGCCAAAAGACAAAGAGAAATGAAGTTCCTCGTTCCTTTTTAGCACCGATCTTGTAGGCAGCTATTATACAGGGATTGCTCTGAGTTTTATTTTGAACAGAACTTGTGTCTCATCTGAAGTATTACATTCTGGTATGTGTTTCCATGTCTTGGAACTTCCTTGAGCCTAAAAACTGAAGGCTTTTGGTTCAGTTCGTTTTGAATTCTTACCTCTCTGTTCACTAGCAAACATCTCTAGCTGGTAATACCTGCATGTCCTGAGGGCCTAAGACAGACAACACCCCCCAGCTAAACCACGATGCCTCCTCAATCGTCCCGCCCCACTGGGTCCTCCTGATTTAGGTCGGTTTCTGGAATATAAATATGCATCATGCACAGGCTTCTTATTTTATTTCTTTCTAATGCACACACAGAGCAGCTGGGTACAATCTTCTCTCAGATAAACACAAGCTGTAAGTTTTCCTTATTTATAAATAACACACAGTTTGAAATTGCTTTTACAACTGGATACAAATTTCATTAGATAAATTCAGATATTTCTGTTGGATCCAGAGTTCCCCATAGCCAACCTCATCTAGGCAGCCTCTCCATGGTACAAGGAAACCATATTAATAACCACTTGGATCCTTAGGTGATTCTAGTTCTAAAATTGGCTCTTTAAAATTAGAGAGAGACCTGTTCAGTTTCCCATATTACACACACACACACACACAAAACCTCTGGACAACTTGGAAATTTGCCTGCCCTGCTCTGTACAGCTTATCTGCCCCCAGAGCCACTTCAGAGAAAAAAACCTATGATGGTGGGGGAATTAGGTCTCTTTCTATAGGTAATAAGAAAACATTTATTGGGTCCTTACGGAGGGCCCAGCAGGGTGCTGACAACTTGTATTTCATTTAACACTCACAAATACTGTACACATTCATTACTATCATTGCCTCTATTTACAGATAGGGAAACTAAGGATTATCAAAGTTAAGGATATTGTATAAAATCACCCTGAAGTAGGTTTTAGAGGTGGGATTCAGGTGGACTCCAGTGTCCAAGTTCTGGTCTGACCCACTACCCAATAAAACAAGGGCTTTTGATTGAACTACATCATAGCTGGTAAGTTACAGCAGAAACAAGGACTTAAACCTGGGCCCCCTGGGTTCATTAAGGGTGAGTGAGTAGCATTTTTTAAAAATCATACCGATATAATTCACAGCCTCATCCCCAAACAATTTTAGAATCTACTGTCAAAAGCTAAGATACGGCCGAGCAGAGGAAGTATATTAAGAGACAAATTGAAAACAGTGGAATCACTAAACTTCAGAACAGCTTAGGTTCTACAGTTTATACTGATGGAGTTTATTTCTAATTTACAAACAAAGGCAGAGGGGCCTCTAGATCTGGAGGGAGGGTTCCATGGATAACATCTCCCCGCCACACACACAGAGCAGAAAGAGAAAGACGTTTATCACCGTTTTCCCTTTAACAGTGAGCCGAGGTGAGCTGCTAGGGCTGTCCTCAGCGCTCTGCCATGGCTTCAGCCTCCTTCCTCCTGCTGCCAGCCCATGGCTCCACTTGACCGTCTCCTACAGCACTTCACTCACTCCTTCGACCTCTGCCTCTCTAAACCTATTTCTTCTGGACTCATCCTCATCACAGGGGATTGTGCCACCCCAAACTCAACCCCTTCTTTTTCTCAATCCCAACATCCAGACTCTCAGGAAGCCCTGACCACTGTACTTCCACAACACGCCCCTTACCTTTCCCTGTTTCTCCATCACCATTGTCACCGACATCATTTCTTCCCTCTTCTGCTCCCGACACTCTCCCTGAATCCCACTCTGTGCCCTGGCAACCCCTTCTCTTCATGACAAAGTGATATTTTAAAGCTCATCAGATCAGGTAACCTCCCTGCTTTACGTTTTCTAAAACTACTACATTGCACTGGATCCAACTTGCATTTTCTATTACAAATCGCCCTAAATATCTAGATGTCTGTAGGTCTGAACTGGAGCTTTAGTTGGTACGTAGGGCATTTACATCCTTTCATTTGTAACTTTTTACATGTCACAAGTTGTAATCACTGGAAAGTGGGGATTTTGCTATATAGTCATAATTTATGATTACTAAGCGCTTCCACTGTGCCGAGTCCTTTGACAATTATCTCATTGTCACCCTGTATTAATCAAGTTTTGAGGTTTTCTATTCTGTATTTTAAGATGCTTTGACATCTTGGAGGCTTGCAAATTCTGGAGAGACTGTTTCTCCCAGGGCTAGTAGCTAATTTCTAGAGATAGCGAACAACTTGCCTTCAGCATGTCCTTCATATGCAAACCAACCCAGGAAGAGCCCACATCCCTAACCATTTCCTCTACCCAATGGTCACACACCAAGCCAATGTTTCCCCTGCCCTGAGTCACCCCAGGGCCAGGTACTGGACAACTAGAGACCACATCCAGAGTCCAGGCCTGCCACAATTATTCAAAAAATCCAACCCTAAGTCTGCTCAAGCTTGCCCTCCCCACCTTGCCCATTCCTTCTCCTGGAAACCACCATCAAGTCTCTGGACCTTGCTTTCTCCTTGTCCTTTCTGCTTCCTCTCTCACCCTGGTGCTTCCCCATGTGGCCCTGCATAGTGTGGTGTGCCCCTCCTGTGGGGAACGCCAAGGAATAAACTCCTCTTTCAAGACAGTTTTTTCCATGTCTGCCATCTTACCAGACCTTACAACATAATCTTGGGGACGTTTCACAAAACCCCAAAACACTATGAAATAGGTGAGGCAGGTATTATTAGATACCAGTCACACAGCTGAAGGATCAAGGAGTCAGTATCTGAACGGACAATCCAACTGCAGAACCAATATGCTTAGTACTCTAATCCGTCCTCATTTAATTTGTCTTCATATGTATCATCAAATATCCAAAAGAGGTTTAACCGGGGGTTTCCCTATCATAGTACTCAGTCAAGAATTTCATAGAAATCTCCTGATATAAACTACTTGTTCATTGTTCATTGCAAAGCTCACCCCCTTTTACCTTTCCCATTTCAATCTGGTTTGGCCTTCCAGTCTCTAAATGGATATACTGGTCCCTAGCAATGCCTTACAGATGAATGAAATCTCCCCCACCAAACTGTAGACAGGCATAGATTCACACAAAAATCAGACCTCTGTAGTTATTTCTCTGATTCCCTAGCCCTTAAGTTCAGCCCATGTATTCACCCACAAATATTGAACCAGGAAGCCAACTTACAGAAGAGAAAGATGACAGCCCCATTCTCTAGGACTCCAGATACCTAGAGCTAGGGGAAGTCAGCCCTGCAAAAATAAAAAGTTTATCCTTTTCCCAAGGGCAGGATTTGTTACATGTTATTAAGAATATATAATGCCTCACTTCATCCTATCTCTGCCTCTCTTCTTTTCTTGCCCTGCCTGTTCTCCTCCCACCCGGAATCTCATGTTCTTTCCTGCTTTCTTTTCTTCTCCAGTAACTCTTTCCATCTCAAGTAATCCTTCATGGGCTGATTCAGCCTCTGGCAACAGCCCATCTGCACCTCCTGAGAAGCACTAGACCCAGCAGGTACGTGAGTTGGCCGTGTCATCTGTGTGCCCGGCAACCAAGCAGCAGGAGCTGCGTGACTTGTACGGCAGCCTGACCCATCCCCACGGCTCCCACCCTTGGTGTTCAAGAGACAAACTCTGTCATTGAAGAAAATCATAAGCCCAGCCCCAATTCTCAGCTTTGCACAGATTAAAGCACTAAAAAAGTCTTTCCAGGCTGTTGATAGTGGACAAGAGCATCTCGGAGTTTAGAGGATTATGTACAAGGTGTATACAGAAAACCCAGGTACACTCAGGTCTTAAGGAAAGATGTGTGTCATTAAAACTGGTGCGTGATCCCCAAATAAGTTGTTTGGCTGCTCTCTGAGGCCTTGCCTCTCCTCCCAGCATCATTACCCCTCTCAGCCAGAAGCTCCCTGGAGAGTGTGCTGCTCATGTCTGCATTATTAATGTCTGTATTCTGGGAAGGAGATGCCATGTACTTTCACTCTATTAAAAGTTATAAAACATAGGTGGCATAACTAGTGACAAGTATTCTTTCTTCCTGAGGTACGATGCTCTAATTAAAAACTTTAGACCTAAGATGTATGTGGTTCTCTTTTTACAGGGGCAGGGGATGGGCGGTATTTATTTATATTATAGTATTTATCATAGTATAGTATATAGTGGTACAGTATTTATTTGTGCCCAGCTTTTAAAACTGAGAACAGGTAGCACACTTTTGTGCCCTTCAGCAACGAACACAATTAATGGTATAAGTTTAAAGCTTATTTTTGAATTACACTTCATTGCAACAGTTGTTCAGAGCCCAGGCTAATTTTACAAAAGGATTTGAGAACGAATGCAGTAAAGCAAATGCACGTAGCAACTATTAAATTATGATACAAGGGCAGAAGCCACATAATAAAGGGTGGCTTTTGTCAGGGGGAGCAGAAAGAAAGCCTCTTGACAGGCCCAAGGAAAGCCTGAGCTTTTCAGTTCTTAACCAAAAATGCCTCCATACTCCAAACTGACAGGCTGGGCTCTAAGAATGCCTTATCACCAGGTCCCCTCCAGATACGGTGATGGTGCCACTTTATGTTGTGATCATAAAGCCACAGATGGATTTTATAAGAATCAGTCTTAATACTTTTTAGGATCTCTACGTGTTTTTCCCAGTTTTTGCATTTTTACAATAAGATACTTGGGCAATAAGCGTGGAGTAGGACAGGGACGATTTTGCTCGTGGCGCAATAGGAAGAAATTCTGATTTGCCAGCTGGAGAGCGAGAGCGCGCAACTCAAGGGCCAGGAGTATTTCCAAGGTGGGTCACGGGAGGAGAAAGCGCTCCACCTTCTCGCCAAGGCCCCGAGAGCTCTGCCTGGGATGGGACTGTCTCTCCACGGCCACGTGGAGAGGGGGCTGCCGAGCGGTGGACGCGCACACGGGGTGAGAATCCCGGCGTGGGAAACCTAGTTGAGCTCTCCAGGGCGGGGTTTGGCAACTTCTGCCTTGGCATCCGGCATCCGGGGAAGGAAGGTGCGAGTCAGTTTCCAATTTGCTGCGGTCCCGAGCTCGCTCTCGTGCCCTTCCCTCCCGCCCGCACGCAGGGAAGCCGCCGAGAGGGGCGCAGCGCTCCCGGGCAGGCGCGGTGTCGGGGGAGAGAGGAGCGGGGGAGGTGGCGGCCCGACCCGCGCGGCTCCCGGCGCGAGTGGGCGGTGCGGCGGGGGTTACGGTGCGCGCCCAGCGCCCGCCGCGTGGCGCGCGGTCCGCCCGCTCGCTCGGCGCCGGCCCTGCGGAGAGCGGCGGTCAGCGATGGAGCTGCTGCCATGACAACCCCGGCGGTCTGGGCCCGCGCGCGTTGGAGCTGCTCCCGGGAGGCCGGCGGCGCGGAGGCCGGGGGCGGCCGCTGAGCGTGGCGTCCGCGCGTCCCCGCGCCCCGCGCCGCGTCCCCGGAGAGGCGGGCGCGGCGTCCGCCAGCTCCCCGTGGGCCCCGAGCCTGCGCCGCCGGCGCTCCGCGGGCCGGGCTGGCCGCCAGTCGCCGCGCGAGCTGCGGCGAGGACGCCAGGCACCCACCGCACAGGAGGATCCTCGGGCTCGGCGGCGGCGGCGGCGGCGGCGGCGGGTCCCCGCGGTGGAACTTTTTACCGCCTTTGCGTTCCAGATTGGAGACTCGCGCTGGTTTCTAAATACAACCGTACATATGTGTGATCTAATAAAACATTCTCTCCTCGCCTTGAAGCGGCAGCTTTTTATGACGTCTCCTTTATGTCAGAGACACTTGCCTGGCTTCTTTGGGTTATAAACTTTTGATGCCAGACCTCGGCAGGACGTGCCTAACTGAATGTTAAAGTAGCATCTCGGAGAGAGGCAGAGAAAGAGCAATCCGTGACCTTCATCCCTGCCCCTTCCTCCTTCCTCTCCCTTCCCGGCCGCCTCCCTCCTCCCCAGGGGAGCGTCGAGAAAGCTCTTTTTGGATGCAGGAGGGGGCATCTGGTTCTGCCAGGCTGGAAAGCCGAGGCAGGATTTGAGGAAGAATCATTAGAGTCGGGAGAGCCTGGACTCCGCTTCTGCTTCCCCCTCTCTGCTGCTGGCTGGTTCCAGCCCTTTCCTCCCTCCCCACGCGGCTGCCTGAGACCCGCCGGTGTGCGGGGCGGGGGACGAGGACCGAGCGGCTGCCGGAGTTCTGGGAAGTTGTGGCCGTCGAGGATGGGGGTCTGTGGGTACCTGTTCCTGCCCTGGAAGTGCCTCGTGGTCGTGTCTCTCAGGCTGCTGTTCCTTGTACCCACAGGAGTGCCCGTGCGCAGCGGAGATGCCACCTTCCCCAAAGCGATGGACAACGTGACGGTCCGGCAGGGGGAGAGCGCCACCCTCAGGTAGGGAGCTGTACTTCGGCGGGGGCCTGAGCCCCTCGGATGTGATTCCGTGGGAAGGGGCGAGCGAGAGAACCGGAGACTTGCGTGGGGGATTGGAGCGTGGGAGAGGGCCTTTTGCAGGCCCAAGAGGTGCCCACTTGGCGTTCTGTGGCAGCTAGCACCCATTCTCCTGGACAGCTTTGTCATTTGCTGTGGCTTTTCTGGTTCCGGGTCTTAGGAGTGAGCCCTGAGTCCATGCTTGGGGCTCCATGTATCTGCGAGGCCATGACGTGGCTAGACTCACTTTTGCCTTGGCCCCGGGATGAGAGCCCGGGCATTGAAATATACTGGGGGTTTAGCCCGAGATCACTGGTACCCTGGCGGCCGTCTTACAGCCCAGAAGGTATGTGATGAGGCAGGGTAGTCCGCCCAATGGGCTGGCTGGTCTCTGTCAGAGCGGTACCTGAAATTTCAGGCTCTGGAATTGCTGTTGCTGGGCCGCGTGGCCCTTTATGAGTTTGCTTAAGAGGCAGCCATCCTTGCCAGCCCCGTGTGGTGCTCTGGGGGCCCCTATTATAAATTATGAGGGCAGTTTTATCTTTGCAGGCTCAGGCCAGGGAGAGGAAACATGCAGCTTTTATGCAACAACACTCCTGTGTGAAAAGCACAATACCAAAGCTTTTTGTTTTGCCTGAATGAGTTACAGAGCATCACTTACATGCTCCAGGCAGAGGGGTGGAGCTTCTTGGAATATGAACCTCTGGGGACCAGGCCTGCTGCAGCAGAGACTTTAATAAAAATGCAGCCACGACTTTCCACCAGCTCAGCAGATATCATCTTTTATCCCTTTAATGAGGCAGTTCTGGTCCTCGGAGACCGATTCAGGGACATCCCAGCTGAACTCTGCTCACCGTGTACACAGGGTGAATGCATTTGCCCTGTCTGTGACTTTGATGGTTACGGTGGAAATAAAACATCGTGCCCCAGATTCTGCAACCAAGAAGCCTGGCTTCTCCAAGGAATGCATGAGGGTGGGGCTGCCTTCCTGTTCTTCCCTTGACTTCCTTGGTTGAACCCTCTCCATCTGGACAAGCCTCTCCCCGGGGAAGGAAAGAAAGGCCTCCTGCCTCCTGCTCTTCCTACCTAAGCCCAGGCATTGGGGTTAATTCTTGCCACTTTGGATGGTCCTCAGTTGAGTCTTCTTTTGAGCTCGAGGGCAAGTCCTAGAACTCTGTCTGCTGGTGCATGGGGGCCCCAGGAGGAGAGAGAAAAAAGAGGATGGAGACAGACCTCCTCTCTAGACAGCAGGAGGGAAACCCTCTGGGCATGTGGGCACCCCTCAGCCGGTCCCAGACTAGAGGGAGTGTAACATGCCTACTTCCTTGCCTTAGAGAAATCCTGGGGGTCCATGCCCTGAGAGGCACGTGTGCAGCAGGCCAGTCTGCTCAAAGAGAGGAGTAGCAGCGGGGCTACAGTGCGTGTTAACTAAGGAAATGTGGGGAAATGGTGGTAGGTGTGAAGGGATTTTGATGCTGCCACGCACCTCTCTTCATCCTCCAAACTATTACCAGGGACAGAGAGGCCCAGCATTGAATAAGGCCTCAGTGCGGAACTTTCCAGAATCCTCTGTCCTCTTCTTGCGTCTGAAAGTTAAACCAGAAACTTAAAAACTGGAGCTTTCTGCTGTTGGGATGCAATAAGACAGTTCCACCAGCAGAGGGCCAGCTTTGATCTGCTTTTTTTTTTATTAGCTGCTGGCCTGTTTTCATGATCTTCAGTTCTAATGTTTAGCAGCTGGGCTTCATAATGGGAATGGGAATAAAAAAGGGAAAGCTGAATAGTTGCTTTTTTGTGCTTTGTGGAGAAAAAAAAAAAAGCCTTACGTATTTGAGTATAACTGTTATCTGTTACCTGATGGCATGCTTTATTTTTTAAAAAGTAAGCGCATCTTATGTTGATTTTGCCTCTCAACTTCTGTATAATTTGCCCTGAAATAGAGAAATTCAGTGCATTGTTCCCATTTGAATCCTTCTTTATCCTCTTTCTTTTACCTCTCATGTTCTTCTCTTTTATTACGTTTTCCTTTGTTTTTATCAGATATCTCCATTTTATATATTTTTGTATGCTGTTCATTCTCACCTTTCTGTCTTTGCTTTCATCACTTAATTCTTACTATTTCCTGATTTTTAAGGTTCTGGTTTCACTACTATCACAGTGTTTCTTAAAATAACATAAATAGCTCCTGCAGATCTCTGGGGGTCTCCATCTCTCCCCTTCTGTTTTCTGTGCTCCTTTGGTTTCTTGGCTCCACAGCTGTGTGCCCGTCTCAATGAAAACCTTGTTTGTCAGGACTCAGAGGGGGCGTCCGCTGCTTCCCGTCTCTGGAAGTCCATGACCTCAACCCCCGATAGATGTATCATTTTAGGTTGTTTTTTTGCTTCTAAAAATTGTAATTCTTAACAGTGGCCACTCTTTAGTCTCCTGAAAGGTATACCTTTGGGCATTCAGTGTTTGGGAATTTAGTGTTCTGAATGCATCAAATGTTCAGAAGGCATTGAAAAAATTGAATGATCCCCAGGCTCATCAGCCACAGAAGGTCTTTTCAAATGTGGCTGCCCTGGATCCAGGTATCCCAAGCCTGTTTCTAAATCTTGAATGAAGTCACATAGGAGGCCAAAGACCAACTAGGAGAAGGAAAAGAATTGAGAAAGCTGGGTCCTCCTTTGAAATTCACAGTGAGACGGTTGCCCGGCTTAGAGAAGGATGATCTCCTTCCTTGGAGGCATGATTTGTGGTGCTAGGTCTTTGATTGCATTGAGGGATGCTAGGAAGTGAGGTGCCAGAGACAACACTGAAGTTTTGAATGTGGATGAAACTCATTTTATGTAAATGAGGCAATATTATCTTCCTCATAACTACTTCACAGGACTACTTGAAAAGTAAAAATAATTACGTGACTCTGGAATTATTTGCCTTCTTGGAAGAGAGATGATATGGAAAATGAAGGTGATATTCACAGTGTCTGAATTATAGCTCCTGTGAATCGGATTTGAATTCATTATTATAAATGGGCCCTCTTGGCCAGAATCATTTCATGACAATTATCTGCTGTTGGGTTAAAAATGTTCTGTGCCTTGCCATTAGATTAGATATGACAAGTATCTAGAAGTCCTGTGTCTGAATCATTGCCCACGTCAGGAAAGGAGCCCAGAATGTTCATTGTGGTCAGCTGGTGTCTATTAGGCTATTTCAGTTACACGACGATCATCGGATGTGTTTTCTTCCTGGACCTCAATCTTCTCTAAATGGGCTTTGGTTCCTCAGTGGGACCACATCATGCGTGTCCACGAGCATTCTGAGGGGGGTGCAGTAGGGTGGAGGTGAGAGTTGTTGCTCTAATTGTTCCACTAAATGGGAAAAGTTTCCACCAGCAACCTGGGTGGGGTTTTTTTTTTTCTTTTGATTTTTTTTAGTATGGCAGGATAATCAGTTTTGCCGATCCAGGTTTGCTGATCTGGGATTATGCTTAGGAACTGTCTTCTAAAATACCCTTGCATTTTCATTTGGAATTCTGAGCTAATCCCTTTGGAACCAAGTATTTGAGGGTTAACTACTGCCAAGGAAGAAGCTGAGTAGCAGGATGTTGCCAAAGCCCCTGGGGCGGTCGGGCTCCCAGGGACTGCGTCCTGTCATGTGCCTGCGTGTTTTCCTGTCTTTTGCACTCACCGCCAGCTTTCCTTTTTGTGTAAATTAGAAAATTCAGACTAGCCGCCAGGTTATTCCAAACAAGGCCACAGCATGCGCATTTCAGCATTTAAGTTGCCTAACCTGAATACGGACTTGCATTAGTGCAAAGGCTTCGCTCTTGGCCTGGGAAGATGGAGACACGGACACCGAGCCAAGTGCAAGTCCTTGCGGGGCCCCTCCAGCTGCACTGCTAACCCGGGCTGCCCTGGAGTTACCTGAGATGCTTTTTAGACGTTCCACAGTCAGGATCCCAGACCAATGAAAGCAAAATGTCTGGAGTTGGGCATAGGTGTGGGCATATTAAAGATCTCTTCCACTATTTCTCATGCTAAGAACCACTGCCCCAGAGCCCTTTCCTGACCCAGAGCATCTGAGCAAGGCTGGTCTCCAGTGGCCCTGCCCACACTTACGTGTCCCCTACATGCGTGCGTGGACCTTACCACTCACGGCTGCCGTAGTGCCCGAGAAAGAACAGCGGGCTCAGGGGCCTGGATACTCACCTGGGTTTGATTCTTACTCCATCCCTCACTGGCTACATGATTTTGAGCACTTCACTTCCTCAGTGTACACTTGGAAACAGTATCTGCTCTGTCTGTGGCATCTGGGAGATGGAGTGGATGGCATTATTCTGCTGGCTATAAAGCAAAACACACGTGCAGGTTGTTACAGGAGCCAAAGAGAACCCCAGTGACAACCCGTAATACTCTCCATTCTTTCCAGTTTCCTTTCTCGTCCCCACTCGCCCTGCCCCCATACAGACCTTTAGAATTCTTAGTCCTTTCCCAGTTCCATTCAGCATCCCGCTTCCTGCTCTGGTCAGGATTCACCCTCATCTGAGTCCCAGTAACCCCTGCTGTAGATCTTTGTTCTGACGGGTGCACACTGGACTTGTGACCTATGAGAGGGCGTGGCTGGCCTGTGAGAGTCGGGGGGTCAGCGGCCACGTCCTAGGCATTGGGTACAGACATCGTCCTGCCTACTGAGGATTCAAATAATAAGTCTTGGCTGAACGCTCTAATCCATCAAAAAGGGGCTCAGTCTCTTATAATGGAGTTACCTCTGCAGTGATGAAGTGCTTACAGCTACAGGGTTTCATTTTCTTCAAAATATGGTGCCGGGCATTCAGGTAGGTGGTCAGTTAGAGCCCTTGGAGGCCTGAGGGACTTGAATTCTGCGGAAATCACTTGTCACGGGGAACAGTTGAGTCCACCAGCGGTCCCCATCTGATCTGAAACCATGCGGAAGGTTTCACCATCCCTGAGGGCAAGGCAGGAGTGGGGCGGCAGAGCCAAGGGAGTCTTCTTAGCAGCAGCAGAGTAATGGACTTGGAAGTGAGGGCATTCCTGCGGAGACCTGCCTTCTGCAGACGAGAGGAGACACAGAGCAAGGACGGAGTGGGGCAGACCGGCAGGTGGGCGCGTCCCGGATTGGGAACGGCGGGGGTCAGCAGGCCTGACTGGCTCGGCTGACACTGTCAAGTCACTGATTGGTAGGAATGTGTTTGCCTCCCTGGCACACATGCCACACGCCACGTGCCAGAGCCAGGGATGGGAGGAGGAGTTTTAAAGCAGTCAGGATACATGCTCAGTGACTTTCCGCATTGCTCTAGACCAGCGGTCCCCAACCTTTTTGGCACCAGGGACCAGTTTCGTGGAAGACAGTTATTCCACAGACTGGGGTGGGGGGGGGATGGTTTCGGGATGATTCCAGCGCCTTACATGTATTGTGCACTTTATTTCTATTATTATTACATTGTAATATATAATGAGATAATGATACAACTCGCCATACATACTGCTGACAGGAGGCGGAGCCCAGGCGATAATGCAAGCGATGCGGAGCGGCTGTGGATACAGATGAAGCTTCCCTCGCTCGCCCGCCCGCCGCTCACCTCCTGCCGTGCGGCCCGGTTCCTAACGGGCCATGGACCGGTACCTGTCTGTGGTCTGGGGGTTGGGGACCCCTGCTCTAGACAGCTTAGCGGCTCTTATGTAAGCCCTCTTGTTCATTTTTTGGCCTTTAAGCACATTTGGCCCTTGGGTTGAGTTTAGTCCTGTCATTCTAAAAAGGGGCCGCGCCCTTGGTCTTCCTGCTGTGCTCACCGTACAGCCGCCTCTGGCGGCGTGTGTGTGGGGATTGGGATGAGCAGGGCTGAGCAGCGTGTGTCCCAGACCTGATGGGGTCCAGCGGTGAGATGCAGCGGGCAGGAGGGGCCACCTCGGTCCCACGTGACCTTCCCACGGGAGGACTTTTAACGTTATTATTAATGGGAAGCGTCTTCACGGTCCTGAGGTGAGAAGAGGGAATTATGGAGTGACACGCTTAGGGCTGGCAGAAATGTGCGTTGCCTGTTAAGTTAGGAACTAAGTGTTAACCTTTCTTTATTATTTTTTTTTTTCTTTCAATCTGCTCAAGACAGCCCCAGACTATTTCAGGTTCATTCATTTATTTATTATTTTCCCTGCAGGAAGATGCTTTTGCGTCTTGGGTCCAGATGTTGGGTCCAGATGAGTTGGGGAGGAAGGTGGCATGGCTGTGGGGGGAGGCTGCCCGCTACGTCCCTCCCCACCCCCCAGCAATGACACCTTCCTGGAACTTCTGGTACCACCTGGTGCATCCTTTTTAAGGTGTGAAAACTGAAGTTGTGATGTTTCGGCAGCTCAGCACTTACCCTGCCTCCATCTGTGTGCCATTTCCTTGGTAGAGAAGGTTAGAGAAAGGAGGTGTTTGAGCCTGGTGCCACTTTTCCTACAGGATCACACCACAGACCCTTCAGTAAAATCTGTGGGGCGGCGGGATTGGGGCGGAGGTTTAAACACATAAACTCTATTATCCGTGATTGACTATGTGTCAGGTGCCAGGACAGTTACTTATTGTTTCATGTAATTTTCAGAATATTATGATCCTGTCAGGGAGGAGGAAGACATTTTCTTCTACCCTTCTAGGGTCTTCTGGCTGGTCTAAGAATTAAATTTAAATGAGACAGATGAACAGGATGAAATCAAACAAAAGTTTAATAACATGTATATATGGAAGAGACCCAGGAGAACTGAATAACTCAACAAAATGGCCAAAACCTTCACCCTAAATACCATCTTCAGCTGAAGAGAAAAGAGGGTGTTGGGGGTAGAGGTTTGGGACTTCTAAGTGGAGGAAGGCACTTCACATGGAGATGGAAAAGCAAATGTTTGGTAAATAAATGTTTGCTGGGCCAGGCAGAGATTGACACAGAATGGGCTCTGATCTCTGGGAGTTTCCCCACCACACCTGGCAGACATCTATTGTGATGCTCTATTCCTGTAACAGGCCCTCTATCTATAGATTCTTCAGGCAGTTTGGCAGAATGGCAGAGTTTCTTCCTGAGTCTTTTGGGCCTTGACAGTTTTCAGCTTGACATAATCCACATGCCAGAAACATTGTGGGGTGGCGAATTTTGTTCCCGTTTGATCCCCAATTAATAGACTAGGAGACTGAGGTTTAGAAAGTTAAGATGCTTGCCTTTTGGTCACACGGTCATTATGTGTCAGAGTCTGCATTTGTTCTTAGAATGCTTGTTTTTCTTCTTCTGAGTTTTATAGTACCCCCTCCCAGATAGAGAGAACAGAGAAAGTTTCCATAAGCTGCAAGCAGAAAAAACAAACGCCCCTTCTCTGTTCCTGGGACCTGTATTTGAGCAGAGGTCAGGAAATCCGCATTGGGTTGAGGGCTGTAGCTGTCTGCTGTCCTGCCCTGAGCAGTGCTTCACTCCCCTCACCTGCACGCCAGCAAATGCTGCTCTGTCTCCTGGGGCCGGAAATCATGCACCTGCGAACCTCGAACAAAGTGAAGCCTCAGGAGGGTCCCGCCCACCGTGTGCGCTGTCGGAAGATCATAGTGCCCCTAGCTTTGACCCTGTCCTAAATGCTGCGCCCTCCGGGTGTGTACGTGACCTCTCACAGCACGTGCAGTATCTCCAAGGACCCCGCAGACAAGACAAAGCCAGCAGGTAAATGATGACAAGGACACCAGTGCCAGAACGTTTCTCCGAGAACTGTGAGGAATCGAGTGATCCGCGTGGAAGGATGGAAAGATGAGAAGCCACGTTTTTAAATCCTAAAATGCAAGTCGTTTCGTAATCCCCTCTCCCCATCTTTATGCTCATATTTTAGTTTAAACTGTCAAGCGTGTGGCAACAGCGGGCACAGACCCTCTTGCTCACCTTGCGGTTGACTCATACTCTACAGGAAGCTGCCTGACCCCTTGTGGCTTCCTCTTCCCTGGAGATGGTACATTTTGCTTAAATCAAAGATATGCTGAAGGACTTGACCTGGCTTCCGTAAGAGTGCTGATCAATACAATGTTTAAAACTTAGTTTTGAATGTTAAACATTTCCACTGGGTCTGAAGATTTATGGCATCTCGATTAATCAAGTTTCCATTGCATAATAGAAATACAGCATGTTTTAAGTGGTTGTTAAGTTTTCTGGCTAGCCTACAGAAGGTAACTTAACTCATAATTACCCAAAATACTATAGACCAGCAATGAAGAATAATAGAAAACAATGTTGTTGTAGAAGTAATTACGCAAAAGAGGGGAAAAAAACGAATACTATAATTTTCTATTTATCGCGA
Source organism: Eubalaena glacialis (assembly GCF_028564815.1). NCBI lineage: Eukaryota > Metazoa > Chordata > Mammalia > Artiodactyla > Balaenidae > Eubalaena > Eubalaena glacialis. Next base: position 1,770,921 of record NC_083725.1, read on the forward strand.
ATGCCGGTGCTAAAGAAAAGTAGGCATAATTACAGGAAGATAATATGGAAACATTTTCCCAAAGACATTTCTGAGTACTTTCAAAAGTTTTGGAGTTTGTATTATTGTTTCTGTTGTTGCCAAATTTAATTTTAAGATGCAGAGCTTCCCTTTTATTTGATTTAAGTGTGCATTTGCCTCCTCGCTAATGATTCAGGATAGTTTCATAAGTATTAATAAAGCAAGGAAGACAGATCAAGGAAACGAAAGACAAAAATGGAAAGAAAAGAGGAGAGAGACTTTCCCAAGGTGTCAGGAAGAGTTGAAGGAAGACAAAGGCTCTGCACAGGTGAGGACAAAGTAGCCTAAGGTGGCGTTCCTGACTCCAAGGTAGAGGAAGGAGAGGGGGAAGGAAGTGGCCGTGTCCCACCTGCCAGGCTCTGCTGTGCAAATGTCTCCACCCCTGACTGTCTGGATCACGGGGCCACACACGCACAGGCTTGCAGCGTCCATCCTAAGGCAAGACACAAGCAGCTTAGGGCCCAGGTTCTCTCTTGCTGCTGGAACTGGGCTCTTTCTGACCCTTGGTTCCCACCTTCCCTGCAGCTGGAGACCCGCTTCTTGTCACTGAGCCCTGGTCCATGTCCTGCTCCTCTGTGTTGCCCCTACCCCAGGCCCTGGGTGATCAGGAGTCCCACCTTGTTCTGTAAGAGCCTCTTCTCCAAGAGCCCAGCTCCACCCTTTACCCCACTCCTCTCGGCCTCTGGGTTCAGGAACTTCCCAGAGCTTACTCTTTGCCTGCCCCCCAGCGTGTCCCTTTAGGAGACCACCTCATGTGCAGGCAGCAGGTGAGGGCTCAGCCAAGTCACACTTGCTCTTCTGCTGGTAAACCATTTATTCTTCGTCATTAGGTATATGGGTTGCCCTGTCAGATATCGTCCACCTTGACTGGGACTGATGACAACTGATGCCGTCACAACATAGGGATTCTTGCTTGCTGTTTGGAACTCACCACGATGGATTAAAAAAAAAAGCCAGCATGTGTTTCACAAGGAAATGTGTCAGTCAGGTGTGTTATTGGAGAGGCCATGCTCACGTTCACATACGTGACCGTAAGGCACCTGTGTAGGAGGAGGGAATAATGGGATTCATATTTGTGCTGTCCTGTGCTTTCTAGGCCATCCCTAAAAATACCCCCTCCCTGCTGTTGTTTGTACTGCTTCCATGCCTTTTGTTAAATGTATTAATGTATTAATACCCTCTCCTTATGTTAAATGTATTAATACCCTCTCTCCATCTAACACGTGGTGGGCGCTCCACGTTTGTTGAAAAGATGGATATGTGTCCTTTATCTCTATCTCTCTGTGTGTCCCCCTCTTTCTCTCTCACACACACAAACACACACATACACACGCACACACACCCCTGCTTTTTCTAATGAAGATATTCTCATTTTTAAGAATATCCATTTTTAAGCAATTGGGAAGCCACTGACATTACAGCCAGAGATTCTGGCATTTGAGTCCTAGTTGAGATAATGATCTCTCCCTAGATAGTTGGTATTTAACTTGTCCTGTCTCCTCCTGCTTATTATAATTGCAGTATTTGTGAATTTCACACTATTCTTAAAGCCACTGTCAGGAGATGCTGAGCAGTTACAAGGGAGGTATACCAGCCTCCTCCCTTTTTATTAAGGTTACAAAACAGAGGATGGCATATTCTGGAAGTACATCTGCAAACTCTAGGGAATGGAAGCAAATCAATGAGAGCAGTCTTCTAAAATTGCAGAGGGCATCTCAGGATGAAGGGATTTGTGGACTCATTTCCTTGGCCATGTGAAATGTGGTGGTTTCTGTGATGAGCCCTCACTGTGAGGTCCTTGAATACATCTTGGGAGCATGTATCATGCTGTACGTGTGCGGTGGGAACAGTTTACAGGATCCTCTTGATTATATGCTTAGTTTACAATTGGCTATTCAATGGATGCTTAGTGAAATGTAGGATGAAGTATAACCCCTGTCAAGGGGTTAAGACACAGACTTTGCAGTCAAGAAGACTCTGTTCAAATCCCAGCTCTGGTACTTACTGGCTGAATGTGGTCGGACAAGTGACCAAGTTTCTCTAAGCCTCAATTTCCTGATTTTAAAAAAAAGGGTTGGGATGCTATATGCTCAGTTCGCTGGGTTGTTGGGGAGGAATACATGGCATCAAGTTTGTAAGAGCTTAAAGTCCGATGTAGCAAGTTCATGATAAACATTAGCATGAATGTTTTTAAAAATGTAAGTTACTGAATTCACAATTTAAACAACCAGCTTTTATTGACTTCTCTATGCCAAGCCCTGTTCTAAGTGGCGTGGAAATTATAAAGTTGAATTAATCCCAGAGTCTCCTCTTTAAACACTCACATCTAGTGAATATATTAGCAGAATAAATAGCCCATAGATCAGGAAGTGGGGGAGAAAGGAGAGAGAGGGAGAAGAGGGAGGAGGGGAGGAGGGAATTTACATAGAATGCACTATATTCTGTGTCCACTTAGACAGACTTGGGCATTCGCATTCAACCATGTAACCACCACTCTAAAAGGTATAGAATATTTTTTATCACCCTCAAAGAGTTCCTCTCTTTTTTTGTGGTCAAATGTGCATGACATGAAATTTACCATTTTAACCACTTTTAAGTATACAGTTCTGTGCCATTAAATACATTCACATTACGTGCAGCAGCCGTCCGTCTCCAGACCCTTTTTCATTTTTCTAAACTGAAACTCTGTTCCTATTAAACACCAACACCCCATTCTCCCCCTCCCCATTGCCTCTGGCAGCCACCATTCTACTTTCTGTCTCTATGAATTTGACTGCACTAGAGACCTCATATACGTGGGATCATACAGTATTTGTCCTTTCATGGCTGCCCTATTTCACTTAGCTTAATGTCTTCAAGGTTCATCAGTGTAGCATGTGTCAGGATTTCCTTCCTTCTTAAGGCTGAAACATATTCCACTGTAAGTTTATACCACCATTTATTCGTTTATTTGTCAATGGACGCTTGGGTTGCTACTATGAATAACGCTGCTATGAACATGGATGTACAAATATCTGTTCAAGTCCCTGCTTTCAATTCTTTTGGTATATTCCCAGAAATGGGATTTTATATACCTAGAAATGGATCATGTGGTAATTCTGTATAATTTTGAGGAACCACCATACCATTTTCCATAGTGGCTGCACCATTTTACATCCCCTTCAGCAATGCATAAGGGTTCCAATTTTTCTACATCCTTGCCAACACTTGTTATTTTCAATTTTTTTTATAATAGCCATATTAATGGATGTGAAGTGTTTTATCTCATTGTGGTTTTGATTTGCATTTTCCTAATGATTAGTGATGTGCTTTAATGCCCGTTTATGTATGTTCTTTAGAGAAATGTCTATTCAATTGATTGTCCATATTTAATCAGGTTGTTAGTCTTTTGTGTTGTTGTTGAGTTATAAGAATTCTTGATATATTCTGACTATTAATATTTTATTAGATATGATAGCTTTTCCCCTATTTTTTCTTTGAAGAGTTTTATGTTTTAACCCTTACATTTAGATCTTTGTTCCTTTTTTTTTTTTAAGGTTTATTTATTGATTGATTGATTGCTATGTTGGGTCTTCGTTTCTGTGCTAGGGCTTTCTCTAGTTGCAGCAAGTGGGGGCCACTCTTCATCGCGGTGTGCGGGCCTCTCACTATTGTGGCCTCTCTTGTTGCAGAGCACAGGCTCCAGACGCGCAGGCTCAGTAGTTGTGGCTCACGGGCCTAGTTGCTCCGCGGCATGTGGGATCTTCCCAGACCAGGGCTCGAACCCGTGTCCCCTGCATTAGCAGGCAGATTCTCAACCACTGCGTCACCAGGGAAGCCCCTTTGTTCCTTTTTGAGTTAGTTTTTGTATATGGTGTAAGGAAAGAGTCCAAGTTAATTTTATTGCATGTGGATATGCAGTTTTCCCAGCACCGTTTGTTGAAAAGATTATCTTTTCCTCATTGGGCTTCTCACTCCTTTTGAAATTCTTTTGAACATATATACCTGGTTTATTTCTGTGAGCTCTATTCTATTCCATTGGTCTATGTCTGTCTTTATGCCAGGACCATACTGTTTTGATTATTGCAGCTTTATAGTAGGTTTTGAAATCAGGAGTGTGAGACTTTTTACTTTATTTTTCAAGATTGTTTTAGCTATTTGGGATCCCTTGAGATTTCATATGCATTTTAGGATGAATTTTTCTATTTCTGCAAAAAAAAATCACTGGAGTGTTAATAAGGATTGCACTGAAGGTGTAGATAGCTTAAAGTAATATTGACAGCTTAATAATGTTAAGTCTTTCAGTCCATCAACATGGCATGTCTTTCCATTAATTTTTGTCTTTAATTTCTTTCAGAAACATTTTGTAGTTTCCAGTGTACAAGTCTTTCACCTTGTTTAAGTTTATTCCTAGTATTTTTAATGTTATTATAAATTGAATTGCCTCTTAATTTCCTTTTTGGATTGTTCATTGCTAGTGCACAGAAATACAACTGATTTTTATGTGTTGATTTTTTATTCTATAATTTTGCTGAATTCATTTATTAGTTCTAACAATTTCTTGTGGAATCTTTAGGATTTCTTGAATTTAATATTATGTCATATGCAAACAGAGATGATTTTACTTCTTCCTTTCCAATTTGGATACCTTTTAGATGTTTTTTTTGCCTAATTACCCTGGCTAGGACTTCTAGTACTGTATAAATAGGAGTGATGAAAGCAGGCATCCTTGCCTTGTTCCTGACATTAGAAAGAAATATTTAGTTTTTCAACATTGAGTATGATATTAGATATGGGTATTTCATATATGGCCTTTATTACAGTGATGTAGTTTGCTTCTATTCATAGTTTATTGAGTTTTTATCACAAAAGGGTGTTGAATTTTGTCAAATGCTTTTTCTCCATCAATTAACTAATTTTTTAAAAAAATTTCATCCTGCTAATATGGTATATTCATTGATTGATTTTTATGTATTCAACCATCCTTGTATTCCAGTAATACATTCCACTTGTTTATGCTATATAATCTTTTAATATCGTGTTGAATTCAGTTTGTTAGTACAGTTGACCCTTAAACAACACAGGTTTGAATGCACAAGTCTACTTATATGTGGATTTTTTTTCAATAGTAAATGCTACAGTTACGACATGATTTTTTGTGGGTGGTTGAATCCACAGATGCAAAACCGCAGGTACAGAGGAATCAAACCTTACATGTGGAGGGCTGACTATAAATTATATGCATATTTTCAGCTTCACAGAGGGTCAGCACCCTTAACCCCCTGTTGTTCAAGAGTCAACTGTATATCCTTGAGGGTTGTTGCCTCAATGGTCCTAAGGGATATTGTGTGTAGTTTCCTTTTCTTGTGGTGTCTTTCTCTGGCTTTGCTATTAGGATAATGCTGGCTTCATAGAATGAGTTTAGAAGTGTTCCCAGCTCTCCAATTTTTTTGAAAGGGTTTGAGGATGACTGTTGTTAATTCTTTAAATGCTTGGTAGAATTCATTAGTGAAGCCAGCTGCTCTTGGGCTTTTCATTGTTGGAAGATTTTTGATTACTGATTCAATCTCCTTACTAGTTATATATCTGTTTCAGATTTGCTGTTTCTTCATGATTTAGTTTAAATAGGTTGTGTTTTTCTAGGAATTTATCTCTTTTACCTTGATTATCCAATTTACTTACATACTATTGTTCATAGTACTCTCTTACAATCTTTTCAATTTCTGTAGGTCCCTTCTTTCATTTTTATTTTGAGTCTTCTTTCTTTTTTCTTTTTCTTTTGTTCTTAGTAAACCTAGCTAAAGGTTTGTTAATTTTATTAATTTGTTCTAAACACTAACTTTTGGTTTTGTTGATTTTATTTTTTTCTATTTTCAATATCATTGATCTCTGCTCTAATCTTTATTATTTTCTTCCTTCTGTTGATTTTGTGTCTGGTTTCAATAGAGGTCCAGGCTACTGCTGCCCCAAACTGTACTGTGCTGCAGGTGGGTGGAGTAAAAATACCATGAAATTTATTGTCATTTTAAATGATGCTTTTTTTTTTTTTGGATTGGGCATTTGCTCAGGTTCTGTGATCTTTGATTGATTTACAGAGCCCCTGTAAAGTTATTATTTTCAGTTTCTAGTTGTTTGTTAAGTGTTTCTGTGGGTAAACAAAGGCTTTGAGCCTCCTAGGCTGTCATCTTGCTGACATTTCTGCTGTGCCCTCTTGAAGTCAAGCCTCCAGCCCTAGGCAGACATCTGTCTCCTTTCTGACACCATAGATTAGTTTTGTTTGTTCTATAATTTCATATAAATGGAATAATACCTTATTGCAGAGTACTTCTTTATAGATGACTTTTTTTTCTTCAGGATAATGTATTTGAGATATATGCATGTCATTTCTTGTAGTTCATTCCTTTTGATTGCTCTGTAGTATTCCATTTTATGGATATACCACAGTTTCTTTTCCCATTTATTTGTTGATGGATATTAAGATAGTTTCTCGTTTAATGAATATTTGAGTATAAGTCTTGATAAGGAAATGTATTTTCATTTTTTTAGGAAATACCTAGGAATGGAACTATTGAGTCACATGATATGTGTAGGTTTAACGTTAATGACACAGCCAGACCATTTTCCGGCGTTATTATACCAATTTACATCCCTACCAATGACGTCTCAGAGCTCCAGCAGCTCCACAGTCCCAACATTTGTCTTTGTAGGTCTTTTTAGTTTTTTGTTTTGTTTTTGTTTTTGTTTTTTGCCATTTTAGTGTGTATATGAAGTAGTGTATATTGTGAAATTTTAATTTGCATTTCTGTGGGGATTAATTAACATTCAGCATCTTTTCATTTTTAAAATTTTTTTTTTTTTTTACATTAGCCAGTTATACATCTTCCCTCAGACCATGGGTGATGGATGTGTTTATCCATCCCTTTATTCAACAACTGTTTATTGGACACTATATGCCATGTGCTATTTTCCCGGGAGTGATATAGAAGCAGGTTTACAGTGGTGAGCAAAAGAGACCAAGCCTCTGACATCGTAGAGCTTACATTTCAAGGCAGAAAGACAAATATCAAACATGATAAGCATGTTAAGGTAGGATATAACATCATATCATGATGTGTGCTTTGAAGAATGATAAAGTAAATAAATGAATCCAGACAGACAGGTGGCTCTGTTTCTCCTTACTGTGGTTGAGAACTGCTTGTATGATGAAGTGGCATTTGAGCAGAAAACTGATTACAAAGTGCAGGAGTGATCCAGGCAAATGTCTGGGGGAAGAGTTCCAGGGAAAGGGAACAGTGAGGGCAGAGGGGAAGCATGTGCTTGACACATCCCAGGAACAGTAAGGAGGGGCTGCAGCAGAGAAAGCAAGAGAATGGGGGTAAAGGACAAGAGAGTCATGGATTGAGATTCAGGTTTCTGGTCCAACACATAAGGAGCTTGGAATATCAGTCTCCTCCCAGAAGAAAAGCTGAACAAACTGAAAATCAACAGTGCTTCTTCCATCCATCAGAGAATTGAGACCACAAGCTAAACCACCAGCCTGAAGACTGGAGGCAGGTGAATACAAAGAATCACAGTTTATTGTGAGCACAAACCACAGCCATCATCAGACTCTGCTGGCAACATTTAAATGGAAATTGATCCCTAGAGATGGAGTGTGGACTAACTTGATAAATAAGTCCAGATGGCCGAGCCTTGGGGGTTGGGGGGCTCACGCTTCTGTGTTTCACGTCCAGGAGCCCTAGCAGATTCTCAGGATGAAAATATGAGAACTGGCAGGAGGAGGTAACCATTCTGAGATATACCAGAGCATTCTCCTCTGTTTAACAGAAGGCTGCCCTCAAGGAAAGTATTTTACCAGAGTCAAACCACGGTGGGTTTTGCTGGAGCCTGAACTGCTGGGGCAAGTGAAATGCCCAGCTTCAGCCTCCTTTAGCTGAAAAGCATGAAACACAGTTTGAAGAGAAACTGAGAATCAGAATCAGACTCAGATATGGCAGGAATCTGGAATTATCAGACCAGAAATTTAAAATAACTATGATTCATATGCTAAGAGCTTTAATGGATAAAAGGGACAACATGCCAGAACAGATGGGTAATGTAAGCGTAGAAATGGAAATTCTAAGAGAAAATACAAAAAGAAATGCTACAAAAATTGTTACAGAAATGAAGAATGACTTTGATGTGTTCATTAGTAGAGTGGACACAGCTGAGAAAAGAATCACTGAGCTTGATGATATGTCAATGCAAACTTCCCAAACTGAAAAGGCAAAGAGAAAAAAGACTGGGAAAAGAAAAGAACAGAATATTCAAGAACTATGGGGAAATTATAAAGGTATAATGCACATGTAATGGGAATTACCAGAAGGAAGAGAGAGAAAGGAAGATAAAAAAACAATTGAAACAATAATGACAGAAATTCTCAACATTGTCAGGCACCAAACCACAGAACCAGAAGGCTTACAGATTCCCAAGAAGGATAAATACCCAAATGACTACACCTAGGCATGTGATATTCAAATGAGGAAATCCAAAGGCAAAGATCGTTGAAAGAAGCTGGGGTGGGTTGGGAGAGAGGAACAAGGATAAGAATTATACAGACTTCAGATATCATGCAAGCAAGAAGACAGTGGAATGAAATAGTTACTCCAACCACCAGTCTTTACAGGTATAGCTGACTCTTTGGTACGCAGTTGATTTGTTCACTATTGCACTCTCTCTCTCTCTCTCTCTCTCTCTCACTCACACACACACTTATTTTCAATTGGATGTTAGTTCCTTGAGAGCAGGAATAGGATTTCAATTTAATTGTCTCAAGTACCTCCTGTGACACTCTACAAACAGAGCATGTTAATAAATTCTGCTTGACAGGAGGCAGGTAGATTGCATCTGTCTCTCTGTCCTCATCTCCTTCCTGAGTGTAGATGCAATCAGACATTTATATATCTGTGATCATAGCAAAGGTGACAGTGATAATGAACACAAGCAACTTTTATTTGTGTAGTGATTTGCAATTTGCTCTTTCTCCTCCTGAGAAGTTCTTTTCCAACCTCTTTGTACACATGGCAGGTCTTATGTATCTTCCAGGCCCCACTCCAATGTTACTTCCTCTATCAATCTTTCCCAGTTTTCCTTGGTCCCATTTATCTTAATAGTTTCCAAGCTTGGCAAACCTGGCTGGGGATCATAGTTAGCCAGGAAGATTGTTTAGAATACAGATTCCTGTTCCCAGCCACAGACATACAGAGTTAAGATGCTGAGACATACACTCAAGAATCTGATTCTCATGCAACCAAAACTAGTTCTTTGCCCCATTCTTTGGAAATATTGCATCTGATATTTGCACATGTTTCCTGCAAAACATGCAGAGGGAGTAAACTGGCCCTCTCCCTATTCTCCCATCACTGCTACATCACTAACTGTAACACAGTCTGTCAAGTTCCCTAATAGGGTTTACGTGGATCTCCATTCACAGGACTTAAGTTTCAAGGAGGCAGTGAAAATATTTCATTCATCTCTGTATCTCTAATTCTGAATACAACCTAATTTTTTGCCTTAGTTTTCTTGGTTGTTGTTGTTAAGACTTATAAAAACCCACTCAAACTATTGAACAAAGAAGTAGGCTGTGTTATAAGGACCATGGAACCCAAGAGGAGTGGAGAGGTTGGCTTCTGTAAGGAGGGGAACTAGGCATCCACTCTTGTCATCTGCCTCTTTCCATGTGGCCACATGGTCTTTTATTCTAAAAGTAGGAACCTTTCCAGCACATCTGCTTTCTTTGTCTTTTTACCAATCAGCTCTCTCCATTTCCACAGGGTATAAGAGCCATCCTGGGTCTTCTGAGCTCACTGGTTCTCAGCTCAAGCTAGTTCCCACAGATTTTTTCAATCGCTGTTTCCCATTTCCAAATTTATTTCTAGGAGATAAATATGAGTGTCCCACTTGGGTTGAATGTCTACCCCTAGTCCAATCAAGCCATGGTTGGGAGGAAAAATCATGTATCAGATAGGATGCTTTTAGTTCCAAGTAATAAAACACAACAGTAAAAGTGATGTAAACAGTGGTAACATTTATAGTCTCACTTAATGAGCATGCTAGAGGGATGCAGTTTCAGGGTTGGTTTCCATCAATGAAAGTGCTGAGATCATCACCTGTCATGGCTGCAGCAGCTCCAGACATCAAATCCTCATACAACAAAATCTAAAAGTAGTCATTAAGGGCTGGTGGGTGTCTCTTTTGAAAATATTTTCCAGAAGCTCTCTTACAGCGATTTCCCTGTTGTGTATTGTCCAGGATTGCATTATATGCCCAGTCTCTGGATGGAAGAGTGGGCTTAGAAAGTGGGTTTCTGGCTTTTTTAGCCCCTCTAGTGGGAGGCAGGCTCCATCAGCAACGTCCTGGTGGGCAGTTGCTATTGGGTTGACAAATAGTAATGTACACAGTACCCATGGAATAAACATGGCTTCCTGATGTGGCTGGAGGGATGGTGGAGGTGGAGTGGTCAGAATTCTCAGAGAATAGTAGGTGTGGCCTGAGCAGGTCCCCCAGGTGCTTTCTACAGAAGTTAACCCATGTGGATTAAAGAGTCAAACCAGACAGTGTGTGTCTGATTTGCTCGCTGTGGTCGTCCAGCCTGATAAGAAGGAAAGCACCTTGAAAGGAGCTGACTTTATATGAACACTCATGATGTCTGAATCCGTCCCTGCTTAAAAAACAAAAGCCAAAAGGAGTGTGAGGATGAGAAACAGGAAGAGTCAAACAAAGGAAGTTTAAACAGCTCCACACACTAGAGTCCGGAAGGAAAACAGCCTCGGTGGAAGGAGATGGGGGAAAGGAAAGAGTGATAGAGAGAGAGAACCAGGTCACAGTGAGAAGAAAACCTCCGGGAAAACAATAAACAGCGGGAAGCTTCTGGAGCTGAAGGGGTCAGAGCAGTAACTTCTTAGATCAAGCCAGGCTGGACCAGGAGCCCAGCTGGAGGATAGGAGGGAAGGGTGCTGGGAGGAGATGGCAGAGATTAATGAGGATGGGCCACGCGAGGCTCCCCTCTCTTTCGAGGTCAGTTATTTATTTATTTTGTAACGGAACCGAACAAATTCTAAAACCGGATAAATCCAATTACCCGTGTTTTGCCTTCAGGGAGTGCGAAAGATTAATGGTGGTATTTTGGCAGTGGCATAAAAAGAAATAGGTGGTAATAACAAGGAGGCTCATAAAAGGAGCTGCATCCCAGAAAGGCCCAGCTCGCAGGTAGCTCTGCCCTGGGCCAGGCTGCTGCCTGCGCTGGGGCCCTGCTTGCAGCCTCCAGGTTTGGAGGGAGTGGGATGGACCCCGGAGACCTCCCTCCTCCTCCTCCCCGACCAGTCCTGGAACCAAGGGAGCCGAGCGGGAGCGCAGACCCACCTTAGCCCGGCTCCTTTTCACGCTGTCTCTCTTTCTCCTTTGAACAACTTGGATTGCTTACATTTTAGAATTAACAAAGCATTTCCCCAAGAGCTACTCCATGGATCTGCATACAGCTCCTGGGGGAGGGGTTTGACAGTGATTATTTTCTCCCGTTTCCATACAAGGAGCCTGAATTGGGGGGGAGGTCCTGTAACCACTTCTCCTGACAGCATCTTTGGTCCTGTGCTCTTTTCTGTGCTGCTGGTAGGATAACCATTTTTTTTTAAAGATTTTTTTTTTTTTTGATGTGGACCATTTTTAAAGTCTTTTTGTTGAATTTGTTACAGCGTTGCTTCTGTTCTGTGCCTTGATTTTCTGGCCCCGAGGCATGGGGGGATCCCAGCTCCCCAACCAGGGATCAAACCCACACCCCCTGCACTGGAAGGGGAAGTCCCAACCACTGGACCTCCAGGGACGTCCCCTAGGATAACCATTTTTGTAAACATGAACTTGGGAACAATAATGCATCTTGTGCACTTGCTGCAAACCTGCCAGGAGCCTGGTTGCAGCTGGTGTCTGGGTGCAGTGACTCCTGCATATGGGAGGTGGGGCAGTCCAACTGCTGTGGTCTCGGCTTGTGTCTGCAGTTTTGTCTCCTTAAGTTTCATTGTATGAAACTCCTGATGTCTTCCCAGAATAGATTTTGGCTTGTGAAATGTTTCTTCCAAAACGCTTTGTTTGATATTCACACATTTGGCTTTTTTTAAAAATGTAATTATTTTTATTGAGGTATGATTCACATACCATAAAATTCACCCTTTAAAAGTGTACAATTCAGTCGTTTTAGTATATTCACGGGGTTGTGTAGCCGTTACTACTATATAATCCAGAACATTTGCATCCCCCCCCAAAACGTCATGCCCGTTAGCATCCTCCCCACGCCCTCCACCAGCCCCCAGCAGGTCCAGTCTACAATCTGTCTCCGTGAATCTGCCCATTCTGGACATTTCACATACATGGGTTCATTCAATACACATGCTCCGCTTTTAACTTCTCCTTTACTTATTTTCTCTCGCTCCCTCACTCCCTTCCTCATTCATTCCAGAATCATCTTTTGAGCTTTTGTCTTTTGTTAGGAACTGTGGGTGGAGATGAGTGAGCTTTTAAAAGCTTGGACTTTTGAAACGGGGGAGATAGAAGCAAGCAGTTCAGCGCGTCCTGTCCTCGTGTCCTCTGAAAAGGTGCGTGTATTGTCAGGCTCTACTGGATTCTGTGAGTTCTGTCCGAGCAGTGTCTTCATGCCCAGGGCCAGCCTATACCCTGTGGAGACTTACTTTGTTGAAGCAGCTTCTTGCCCTGGGACTCAGCACTGCTTCCCATAATTGCAGCCCAGCCCTGACACTGCTCCCCAGTGCCAGAGAAGCAGACTCTGCTTAGAACCCTCACGCTCACCTCTGAGACCGCTGGTTCCCACACTTTAGCCAGTATCAGGATCATCCAGAGGGTTTTTTGTTTTGTTTTAATTTATTTTACTCAAGTATAGTTGAGTTACAATGTTGTGTTAATTTCTGCTGTACAGCAAAGTGATTGTTATACATATATATATTCTTTTTCATATTCTTTTCCACGATGGTTCATCACACGATATTGAATATGGTTCCCCGTGCTCTACAGTAGGACCTTGTTGTTTATTCATTCTCTATATAATAGCTTACATCTGCCAACACCAACCTCCCACTCCATCCCTCCCCCTTGGCAACCACAAGTCTGTTCTCTATGTCTGTGAGTCTGTTTCTGTTTCGTAAGTAGGTTCATTTGTGTCATATTTTAGATTCCACGTGTAAGTGATATCTTATGGTATTTGTCTTTCTCTTTCTGACTTACTTCACTTAGTACGATAATCTCTAGGTCCATCCATGTTGCTGCAAATGGCATTATTTCATTCTTTTATGGCTGAGTAATATTCCACTGTATATATGTACCACATCTTCTTTATCCATTCATCTGCTGATGGACATTAAGGTTGCTTCCATGTCTTAGCTATTGTGAATAGTGCTGCTATGAACATTGGGGTGCATGTATGTTTTTGAATTAGAGTTTTGTCCAAATATATGCCCAGGAGTGGGATTGCTGGATCATATGGTAACTCTATTTTCAGTTTTTTGAGGAACCTCCATACTGTTCTCCACAATGGCTGCACCAATTTACATTCCCACCAACAGTGTAGGAGGGTTCCTTTTTTTCCACACCAGAGGGTTTGTTAAAACATATTCCTGGGCCTCATTCCAGAGTTTCTGATTCAGTAGGTGTGGGGAGAGGTCCGAGAATTTGCACTTCTTACAGGTTCCCTGGTGGCGCTGATGATGTCACACTCTGATAATCCGGTCCTAGAACAGTCCTTTTCCTTGTTGGTCTCTGTCCTGGTAGCCTGGCTAGTAAATTAATCCCTCCAGGGCTAAGGCTGTTCTTTCCTCTTGCTCATCTCTTACCAAGGACCCACACCATGCAGTTAAATCCAGGCTCAAGGCTTAAGGCTCTAAGTCCTACCTGCCAGCTTATAGTCTCAAACATTGCCTACTTCTCGGTTTTGTGGTCTTCCCCTGTGCCAGCTACATCAACTCCGAGGTACTGAGTTGTGCCACTGTCCACGTCTACCGAGTCTGTCTATTGTGCATCTTACCGACCTCACCATCACGAACCTCACCATCACCATCATCATCACCAACATCACCACCACCACCATCAGCAACATCATCACCAACATCACCACCACCATCATCAGCCACATCATCACCAACATCACCACCACCATCATCAGCAACATCATCACCAACATCACCACCACCATCATCAGCCACATCATCACCAACATCACCACCACCACCATCATCACCAACATCACCACCACCACCACCACCAGCAGCCACATCATCGCCAACATCACCACCACCATCGTCAGCCACATCATCACCAACATCACCACCACCACCATCATCACCAACATCACCACCACCACCACCAGCAGCCACATCATCACCAACATCACCACCACCATCGTCAGCCACATCATCACCAACATCACCACCACCACCATCAGCCACATCATCACCAACATCACCACCACCACCATCAGCAACATCATCACCAACATCACCACCACCATCATCAGCCACATCATCACCAACATCACCACCACCATCATCAGCAACATCATCACCAACATCACCACCACCATCATCAGCCACATCATCACCAACATCACCACCACCACCACCATCACCAACATCACCACCACCACCACCACCAGCAGCCACATCATCGCCAACATCACCACCACCATCATCAGCAACATCATCACCAACATCACCACCACCATCATCAGCAACATCATCACCAACATCACCACCACCATCATCAGCCACATCATCACCAACATCACCACCACCATCATCAGCAACATCATCACCAACATCACCACCACCATCATCAGCAACATCATCACCAACATCACCACCACCATCATCAGCCACATCATCACCAACATCACCGCCACCACCATCATCACCAACATCACCACCACCACCACCACCAGCAGCCACATCATCGCCAACATCACCACCACCACCATCAGCAACATCATCACCAACATCACCACCACCATCATCAGCCACATCATCACCAACATCACCGCCACCACCACCACCAGCAGCCACATCATCGCCAACATCACCACCACCATCGTCAGCCACATCATCACCAACATCACCACCACCATCATCATCACCAACATCACCACCACCACCACCAGCAGCCACATCATCACCAACATCACCACCACCATCGTCAGCCACATCATCACCAACATCACCACCACCACCATCAGCCACATCATCACCAACATCACCACCACCACCATCAGCAACATCATCACCAACATCACCACCACCATCATCAGCCACATCATCACCAACATCACCACCACCACCATCAGCCACATCATCACCAACATCACCACCACCACCATCAGCAACATCATCACCAACATCACCACCACCATCATCAGCAACATCATCACCAACATCACCACCACCATCATCAGCCACATCATCACCAACATCACCGCCACCACCACCAGCAGCCACATCATCACCAACATCACCACCACCATCGTCAGCCACATCATCACCAACATCACCACCACCACCATCAGCCACATCATCACCAACATCACCACCACCACCATCATCACCAGCATCATCACCGTCACCACCACCACCACCACACAAAACCTGCTCAGTGTGGCAGAGGTTGACGAGAGTAGCCTTGTTCTCCTGCATGGTAAGGCAGTTAGATGGGTCCAGGGCAGAGAGGTAAGCTCTTCACTCACATTCCAGGGAAGGATTATGGCTAACCCAGTCCCAGGTACCATGGCAACACGAAAATCCACAGCTTCTAGACTTAGAAGGTGTTTAGAGGAAACCAGGCCTCTCACAACACTGATGGTGATTTTGTTCTTTCCCACACTCCCCTGGAAGCAGCTCCCCCCTCTGGACTCCATCAGTTGTGATGTTCTTGGTCCAGGCTTACCTGCAGGGGCAGAAAGATGCTCCTTGGTAGCACAGAGAGGAAGGAGAAGTCAGGCTGAGCAGGGAGACATGCTAATTACCCTGTAGTTAACCAGCAGCACACATGTCTGAGGCCCAGCCTTAAACTTTCCTTGATAGTTATTAATTAACAGAGAGAATAATAACTGTCTTATTAAATCAGCAGTGATAAAACAGGTCTGAGCTGCTACTGAATGCTAATTGTCAGTTGATGACTCCACACAGTTTCCAAGGGTAAGCAGCACGTTCCAGGTATAATACAGCATTTCCACTCCATGCCATGATGTTAAATCCTCGTTATGGTGTCTTAATAATCAGTTGGACGTCAGTGTACAATATTTGTCTAATTAACTCCACGTCGGCACTCGGGAGCCAGACTTGCTGGCCACAGATGATGGATTGGTTATGGTACCTTAGACTTGACTATGGAGGTGGGAGTACATTCTCTGTGCACTGGGGACCCATTTCCAGAGTCCAGGGTCAGCAAAACAACTCCGGGGCCTGATGTGCAGCTCGCATCACATTTACAATAAGATATAAGTGAGAAGAGTAACGCTGCCTTAGTCACAATCCAATTTCCCACCTACTGGAAGGGCCTGGTGTCTGGTCTCCCTTGCTGACCACCTCACCCTGAACCTGGACGTGAAGGGCAGAGGCAGGTGGAAGGAGCAGCTCTGCTTTCCCCCCCGCTGCCCTCGGATGCCCCTACACAGTCTCAGGCAGCTGTCCGTGACATTCTCTGCACTCAGCCCGCACAGAGTATATTTCCCCTTCTCTTCTACCAGTTCCCACCTCTTCATCCATCACTTGCCTTCAGCTCCCGAAGGCCTAAGTAGAGGCTGTTTATCCTCATGGTACACCTTTTTTCTGCTTTCTTTTCAGGTGTGTTGTCTTGGATGCTTAGATTGTGTGTTCAAGGTTAGGGACTGAATTTTATTTACCTTTCCCTGTCTTGACAACTATACATAGAGATTCGGTGATGTCCACAACTGTCCAGAATGTTGGTGTGTGAACAGTTGAAGGAGAGCAGCCACGTGATTCTGGTTTTCATGGTTCACATTGGCACGACTGCATAGGCCATAGAAACCCAAAGTTGTGGAGAACAGGGGCCCTGGGGGATTGTCAACACAAACATTTGATAAGAGGCTGTTTTTCTTGGCAGTGATAACATTTGTAAAGATGATTATAGTATCCTTTCTTAAAAAAAGATTTAGGAGTCTTATAAGGATATAAAAATATCATGTTATCATAAATTAAAAGTTGGTAAGACTA
Organism: Eubalaena glacialis; assembly: GCF_028564815.1. Classification (NCBI taxonomy): domain Eukaryota; kingdom Metazoa; phylum Chordata; class Mammalia; order Artiodactyla; family Balaenidae; genus Eubalaena; species Eubalaena glacialis. The sequence continues at coordinate 1,788,218 of NC_083725.1, forward strand.
CACCTCATACTGCAATAAAAAATAAATGGCAGGTGAGTCAGGGAGCTGAGTATTAATATAAATATAAGTATCCTGACAGCATCAGGAAAATAAAGAGTTTTACACATACACATAATCTTGAGAGTGGGGAAACTTTTTGTAATTAAGATGGGAAATCCAAAAGCAATGAAGGAAAAGATAGATATGTTGATAGATTGGTCACATTAAGCCCAAAAGATCCAAACAGAAAAGAAAAGATAACATAAGCAGTTAAAAGGCAAGTAGTAGAGTGGGGGAAACAGATTAGCAATATTTGTGACATTAATATCTGGATTAAATAAAGAACAGCTGCAAATCACCAACAAAAAAGATAAATAACCCAACAGAAAATAGACAAAGAATATGAACCAATTTATTGAAATAAAATAGTGCATACATTTCGGAAAAGGTGCTGAACCTTGCGAGTAATCAGGGAAATACAAATTAAAGCACAAAATACAAATTACCTCTCGAAATCTAATAAAAAAAATATAACAGTTTATGTCAGTGAGGACTTAAGGAAAAGGTAAGTCGTGGACATTATTGGTGAGAGTACAAATTTATGAATCTTTGGTAGAAGGCCATTGAAAATTAGAAAGTGAAAAAGCAACAGTCCCAGCCTGTGGAGGAGGGATTTAGAAAACTCTTCCAGAGGAAACCCAGATGAGCCAACCCCATGTCGAACGAACGGTGGCTGGATACAAATTCGGACACAAGCTAAATGGCTACGTAGGCGGAAGCCTTGCCAGCCATTCTATAACCTGCCTTGCAGCTCTTACAAAGAACGAGGTATCACAGCTCATTAGACATCAGAAACTTACCCGCCTTACTGGGAGGTAAAAAAGCAGAGAGTATAACACTGCATGTAATATGTTTACAAAAGAGGTACCTGTGTAGACACACTCACATCTCTAATGTCGAAATATGGGTTAGGGAGGTCCCCTGAGGAGGAGGAGGTAAGGTAAAGTCAGGTCCCTATGTCCTGCATGCTTCTCTATTGTGTGACTCTCCTAGATTTCATCTAGCGATGTCTTTAGAAAGGAAGGTGAATGGATAGTCACAGAAAGAGAAGGTAGGAACAAAGCCGACATACAGACCGTGTGCTTGTCCAGCCCAGAGGGCCACGTGAGCAGCTGTATCCTTCTTCGCAGTGTCTGTCTCATAAAGAGACATCAGTCTGTGGGGAGAAGCTCACTGTTTCTCAGACCACGACCACAGCCCAGGCGGTGGCTGCTCTGGGTTTGCACATGGATCAGCCAGACCACAAGTACTTAGTTGTCCTGCTTTTGCAGGGACTCTGGGTGAGGTAGGACCTGGCTGGCAGTCTCCTGAGGTCCAGTGGGGCACCCGCCTTCCCGAACAGCAGCTCCTGCTCTCAAGTTCAAAGATCAGGACGATGGATACAGACACTGAGGCCGTGGTGATAACTGAGTTGAATTTCATTTCATTCTTCCACCCACAGAAGCAAAAAATTGGGTAGCATTTAGTATAGGTAAACAGTAACATGAACATTATACTGGAACAGGAAACTTATGGTCACGTAAATAATGTGGTAAACAACCAATGTTTTGTTCAGAAGAATTTCAAAAATTATGAGGATGTGCAGTCAGATGTGCACACTTAGCCACAGCGAGGTGTCACCAAGTTCAGAAGGGATAAAACGGTGTTTCCTTATACCTGGGAGGACACTAAGGGTGTGGAAGTGTGGATGAGCCCCCGTGTGGACCTGGAGCAGGGTCCAGGGTGCCTGCAGGTTGCCCAGGGTCGTCCCTCTCACCTGCTTGCAGGAGAGACTGTTGGGAACTTGCTTCCTGGGAGCAGTGAGATGCTTGCTATGGCCTCGGGCTCTTGGAGACAATCAGGTCGTCCTTCACACTCCAAGTGGATGTAATTAACTGCACTGATAGGATGTTATGCCAATAGCAATGCAGAAAACACCGGAAAATGAGTCCAAAGGATGCCTGGTGAAATGGAGGAGAGGCGGGGTGGGGGACTGGCCGAGGGTGCTTGGTGACTCGCCCTCTGGTGTAGCTTAGAGAATGGCTCAGGTCCCATGACTTCCTAAAGCAGACGTGGGTTTTTGCTGTCGCCAAAGAAAAGATAAAGAGAGAAGATGTCTGTCCTTGGGTCTTCTCTCTGAGTTGTGGGTTATTTCAAGAGGGAACCATGGTCAGAGAAGGATGCCAGGAGCTTTGGGATTCTTGCCCCAGGGCCACCTGCTATCATCTGGGCAGCCCGAGACAGCCCCCTTAACCACACTGAGCCGGAAAGTCTCCCCCATGGAGTGAGGAGGGGGACCGGCACCCTCAGCCCATCTTTCAGTTCTCAAGGTCTCTGGTTCTTCACAATAGTAACTCAGAGGGCGACAGAAAGGGGGGGATGGTAAGTGAACCAAATTACTTTCAATGATATAACGTTAGTCATTCTGTCTCCTGATGAACCATAATCAGAAGTGATATTTGTAAGCAAAATGTACAAATGTTTACTAATGGATCATCATTTTAAGTAATTAAATGCAAGTTAATTGATTTCCTGAATAATAAATTTGCTTTCCAGTAATTGTCCTCCATTAATGGATGTGCTCCTATAAGTGTTTTTACTATAATAAGTCATTAAGATTTCCTGAATAATTTCTCTCCAAACCATTGATTTTAAGTTACTTTTGCTAACACAAATGCATAAAATCTCATAATGTTGCCATGTATCAATTTCAATCAATGTAGCTATGACAATTTGTAACATGTGTATGTTTTACTTTTAAATAATAAAAGAAAGGATAGAAAAAAAAAGAGATTACGGTAATAGGTAGAACATTTTCCAAGTTGCATGAAGCATTTTTCAAATTGTATCTTTAGGCAACTCTAACTGCATTGGTACCTCTTCTAAAGAATTACTCTAAGGATCAGTTAAGATTATAAACATGAAATCATCCAATAGTCCCTGACATGTATTTGGCATGTGGTGAAATGATGTCTAATTTATTCGTTTCCAGAAGGCCCTAGGAAGATGTGGCATGGATTTTATCCTCTGGGGAGTTACTGAAAGGTTTTAAGCAAAGTCGTGATGTTTTAACAGATCACTCTGGCAGCAGCATAAGGAAGACAGAGTGATGTGGGCTGAGATGAGAGTGAAAAGCAAAAGCAAACAACCCACCCCAGCAGGGTTGTCCAAATAGATGATGCAAGAGATAAAGGCGTAAACTTGAGGAGCGTCTTAGTGTGTATAAGTAAAAGATGATTGTTTTGAAAGCTGTCCTAGGGGTTGATTTACCAATCTGGCTCTCAGACTGGGTCTACCTGTAAAGAGAGAACCCAACCCATCTTGTGGCCAGCAACTGGTCTGATACTGGTTCTGATACTTAACCTCCGAAGTGTCTGTAATACAGTTCAGTAGAATCTCTTCTCTTGATTTTTCTTCTCTCCATCTCCCTCACCATTCCCAGAAATCGCTTCTTACATTTCAGCTTTAGGAATGATATACACAATGGAAGTTATTAAAATAAATGAAGAAGGATGGAGGGAGGGAGAGAAGGCAAGAGAGAAGGAAGAAGGGAGGGAGGCTATGGAGACAAATAAGTATCCTGAACAAGATTATGATGAAGGATTATTGGCTTCACTGAGTCTTAGAGGATCCAAACATAATATTTAAAGAGTGATGGAATACGTTTTTTTTTTCTTGGCAGTACCTGAAAATACTAATCCAGCCGACTTATTATTGTCTTGGAGATGATTTTTTAAATCAACTTTAGTTTTGTGGGGTTTTTTTTTTAATTTTTAATTTTTAAAAGTATATTGATTACTAGTTTCCAAAGATTTATTTAATTTGTTTTGTGGAAGTGCTTTATAAAAATATGCATTTTTATAATAATGACATTGATAATGGTGTTGATGATGAAGTGAATTACCACTTGTGCTTCACTGATCTCATAACCAAGATGTGGAAAGAAGTTCATCACATCCTGGTGACTTAGGTATATTGGTCTAAATATAATGATTCCGTTATTAGTCAAAACTATATTGCTTATCTGCCGAGTTCATAACTTACCATATTATGTAAATATTTTCCTACTGATACTTTACCATTGTAGTTTCGAGCTTTATGAAGTAAAGTCAGAATTTTATTTTACAGCTGAGAACCCTGCAGTCTTACCCATTTGTCCTTCTGTTTATTTGTTGTAGCTTTGGGGTCCTCTATTTCTTCTAGGTGTGAAAAAGACTCCTTGGCTTTGGGGGGGATGGTGAAGATCCCAAGGTTCTAATGGCCCTCAGAGCTGATCCATGGTGCCTAACTGGTGCGTCTCAGTGTGTTCTAGCTTTTCAAGCCGATTCAGCTCTACAACCTCCATTTACTGTGTCCCAAAGAGGAACCAAGGATAGCTCACCAGATGCCTTCAGCTCTGTACATTCTGAGCCCACGATCCTGTGTGGTGAGAGGGTAGACAGCTTACCTTCTAAAAAAGTACAGAAATATTAAACATGCTCAATATTTGAGTGAACAGAGACAACTGCTTACGTTATCCTTCTTGGACACTGAGAGGAGAAAGGGGAAGGCTTTCTGTCAACAGTCTTTGTGCCGTAGTTCTGCCCTTTGGATGGCCTTGTGGCTAGGAGGCCACGGAGTGTGAGCACGGAGGTGGTGGGTCCCACGTCGTACACAGGACCCCCAGGCTCCTGGTCCCCTGTATGGCTGGACAGTCACTTGACCTGGTGTCTTTGCTGCCCAGTGGCACCCACTCATCTCTGGATTTGGCTCTCTTTGTGTATCATTTCTGCTTACTCTTAGGAGAGGTACCAAAATAATCAGGAGAACTCTCCTGGATGTCTTGCTGAATGTGTGAATCATCAGGACAGTTTGCCCACTGTGCCTTGGTGAGGAGGTCCTAGGTTCCAACCTTCTGTCGCTTCCCTTCCTGCACCGTCTCCTGGTTACGTGTCGGACAAGAGAGGAGACACATATCGTTGCTCAAGTGACTGATACCCAGCTGGGCAGGGTTGGGGAGGGGGGGTGGTCATCAGAATTGCCCTGTAATTGTCCACGAAGGCTGAGCCCTTTCATGATCGATGGTGCTGGTTTCAGAATGAGGGTAGAAGTGAGGATGTCTTTTCCATGCAGAAGTCTGTTTCCATGCAGTCTTCTCTAAGAACTGGTGGAAGACTCTTAGAGAGAAATGTGGGGTTTCTGGAGTCAGAGATACAGGTTCCTGGTGCAGCTCTAATATCCAGATGTATAATCTTGGATAGTTGCTTAACATTCTTGGCTTCAGTTTTATCATCTTTGAAATTAGGGGTTTGCCCTGGATGATCTCCGCCTTTACATTGCTACATCCTTCTATGTTTCCCGGAGTTAGCCTGGCTTTTTGTCCATTTATTACTGTTATCCGCTGCTGCCATGCAGCTACAATAGTCCTGAGGTGCATGGAGATAGTGGGTGATAGAATATATGGTAGGAACGGCAATGAACTGCAAGTATAAAGCTGTCAGTTTTCCATTAAGCTCCATCATAGTAAAAATGAGCTTTGTCTTCTCCATGTGTGCATATATTTATATTTAAAGCTGTCGTCATCATCATACCCAATTCCGACTTCATAAAATACCTCTAAAAGGGGATCACGTGATGAGGAGATAATCTCTCACTCACACAGGAGGGATTGGTCCCCTAGAGACATGCTTAAAGGGTAGTGATGGAGGAATTTGAATAAAAAGGAGGGAAGTGACATCCTCCCTGCCACACCAGGGGGCTGCTCTCTCTCCCAAGGGTGGACATTTTGGAATCTCCAAGTTTTATTCTGTAATATCCTTGCACTCGGCTCGGCCTCCAGTGGTGTGAAATTCCAAGACCGCAGGCCGTGTAGTTAACATCACACCTGAAAAGTCGCTGCTCGGTAGAGCTCAGGTCCCGGCCACTGCTTCAGGCAGCTCGGGGGCCAGGCCGGCCCACGTGGAGCAGAACGGCCAGGAGACCGTTCCAAGGTCCCCGCGGCCCGTCCCCCTGCCAGGCCCAGCGCCCGCAGGCTGCATCAGGAGTGCGGCTGAGGCTTACCTTTGTCCTGTGGTTGCTTTAATTGCAGTGAAAAGAGCTCATTGAAAGCACTGCTCCAAGGAGGGCCGTCTCCATCAGGATTTCTCGGGCAGGACTGGTTTCTATTTTCAGAAGCAACTCTCCCGCTCGCTGGAAATCTCTCTCCCTTGCTCGCTCCCTGTCTGCTGCATAAAAATCCACCACACGGTGATGGTTAAAAACATCAATTAACTCTAAAACAATTATTATTTTTTGAAATGCCATTTTATAAATGTAATAACGCGACACAATAATCCAGGGTTATTTAACAGAGCATTTACCCTGAAAACAGTCATTACGCTGTAAACGCAGTAGACTCTAGAAGCCTCTTAACATTAGATGGCAAGTGAGGCAGAAGCAATATTGTCACAAACGCCACATCTGCTGCATACATTAGTGCGAGAAGGCTGGCGATGGCCCTGCCCACTGGCCGCCATCTCCCTGGCATTCCTTGGGCCCCAAGGCTTTCCTGTCCCCAGTGACAACAGGCAACCCTGATGTGACAAGCTGACAGTTGAAAGAAATGTCCTGTGAAGCATTTCCCTCCTAGGGTCACCCCTCACTGTCCCACGAGGGATTGAAGTGGGACTTGGTCGTCAGCAGGGAGGCGCTTCCTGCGAATTCCGTGGAACAAACGTCGGTTGGCAATGATGGAGGGCTGGTGACCTTGCTGCCAGATGTCCCGAGGGGTTACAGGGGTGCGGCTATCTCCATTAACCTTTGGGGTGCAGATACTCTCCTGGCCCAACACGCTTCTTTCTTAAAACATGCCTCCTCCTAGATTTTTTTTTTTTTTTTTTTTTTTTTTTTGGCTGTGTTGGGTCTTTGTTGCTGCGTGTGGGCCCTCTCCAGTTGCGGCGAGTGGGGGCCAGTCTTCATTGTGGTGGGCGGGCTTCTCATTGCAGTGACTTCTCTTGTGGAGCACGGGCTTTAGGCACACGGGCTTCAGTAGCTGTGGCTTGCGGGCTCCAGAGTACAGGCTCAGTAGTTGTGGCGCACGGGCTTCGTTGCTCCACGGCATGTGGGATCTTCCCGGACCAGGGCTCGAACCCGTGTCCCCTGCGTTGGCAGGCGGATTCTTAACCACTGCGTCACCAGGGAAGCCCCTCCTCCTAGATTTTTAACTAAACCTGAACTTCACTACTATTTTGGACCTAAAGAACACAGGGAAGGGCTTTGACCTCCATGAAGTTTCTATGACACTCAGCACTTGGGGTCTAGGGTTGCACCCGGAATCATTAACAAACTGGCTGTTTCTTAAAAAGCATAGGTGTGTGAGAGGTGGGGAGACGTGCCCCCAGGTAGGGCTCCCTGCTGTGACAGGTCGCATGGTGCAGCCGAGAGGGGCTCCAAAGGGTTTCGGCTAAAGGGATGCGTGTCTGGACTCTGGTGTGTGGCTGGCAGGCGTCTTGCACGACCTTTCTCTCTCTGAGGCGAGTTTGCTCTTTTGAAGAACGTCTTATGGTGACACCAGAGTGATATTCTAGTGGAGTGATGGGCTCAGGAAACCCGCGATTCCCGTGGCAGGGAGTGCGTGAGGCTGGGATTCTGCAGGTTGGCCCCCATGGTGGGCGTCAGGCACCAGGCCCCTTCCCTCCTGAGGCTGAGCTTTCTAAGCTGGGTCCCCAAAGTGTGATGTCTAGACCGTCCAAGCAGATCCTGGTCTAAGAGGCTCCACTATCTTCGTTTATTGATACGAATGTGCAAAATCAGGTGCAATTTTACTGTATGTACAGAGCAATGAGTTAAGTCTTTCAAACCCAGAGCAGCATCCTGTGTCTGTGTTTACAGTAAAGAAGACAGACTGGCTGGTGGGACTGGATGGGACTGTGTTCAGATGAGAGACAGTGAGCACAGGGGTCACTCTGACCCTCAGGCTACGTAACCTGAACAAGCACAGGGCCTTTTATTGAAGAGTCTAGAAGGCTGACGGGAAAACCTTGGGAGAGGGACTGCAAGCATAGACTTTTACAGCAAGAATGAAACTGAGATTCATATACACTTAGTTTTTTGAACTCTGAAATCATGTATATACCAGGGCCCAGAGGGGTCAAGTGACTTTCCCAAGGTTAAACAGCTAATTCGTGTCCGGGAGCCCCAGATGTGTGTGGGGCTTCTGGCCTCAGGCTGTGTGTGTGTGTGTCTGTGTGTGTGTGTGTGTGTGTCTGTGTCTGTGTAACTGTATGTTTCTTGGGAGAGGGTTACTTTTTTTTCATTTTTGTTTTTGGTAACACCAGGGCCCTCTTGTCATCTCCTGGTTACACTTGAAGGACAGGCCTCCATCCTCTTTCTAAAAGTCCTCTTGTTTTTCCTCCCATGGTTGCATTTTTTTTTTTTTAACTTAATTAATTATTTATTTGTTTTTCCCTGTATTGCCGTTTTATTTTTTATTTATTTATTTTTTTATATTGGAGAATAGTTGATGAACAATGTTGTGTTAGTTTCAGGTGTACAGCAAAGTGAATCAGTTATACATATACACGTATCCACGCTTTTTTAGATCCTTTTCCCATATAGGCCATTACAGAGCACTGAGTAGAGTTCCCTGTGCTATACAGCAGGTTCTTATTAGTTATCTATTTTATATATAGTAGTGTATGTGTCAATCCCAATGGCTGGGATGGGAAATGATCATTAGTTCTAGGAAGCAGACATATTCGAGGTGTCATATATAGAACTGTTATTGTTGTTATTGCTTAAGTAAATGTGAATATCTTTTAACATCCTGTCCATTTGCTTCAGTCCTCATTCCTCCCTATTGCATGATGCCAGTCTCACTCTGGCTTCTGGGTTTCAACCGAGGAGATTTTAGTGTGGATGCCTAGGAAAGCAATCTTTGCCACCACAAGAGGTATTTATAAAAGAGGCAGCATGCTCCTTTCTGGAAATATCTGGCTCAGTTTTAAGCCTTCCCCTGAGTCCCCCCAGCCCTATAACCAGGGCCCTGCCTTACTCTCTTTACCATAGACTTACTGACCTTTTTGATGGTGTTTGGAGGCTAGTGCTTGCCCCTCAAGGGTATGGATTAACCAGCTGCTTCCTCTGAAGCGATTCCTAATGGTACATGAGCCTGATGCAATGGTATTCCTTCCCCTGGTCCTGTGCTGCCACCAAACAAAGCACTCACGTCACCCAGACTGGACTTCAGCAACACAGAGACCCCCCCCCAGGAAGCCGTGCGCTGAGGCAGGCTTTCCTAGAAAACACTTTCGGGGCTGCACTTGGGGGAACCATGGCCCCAAGGCTGACTGAACACAGAGCCCTAAAGATAAAACAAAATAACTTTATTTAAAGATTTATTTAAGATGTTTTGAAAATTCCGTAGAACATACATTTTTAATACTGATTGATATTATTGCAAAGCATTCTAATGCAAGTCTGCCCTACGGGCCCTTGTGGGCTACACAGACAGCATATCCCTTTTCATGCCTAACATGAGTCATATTTCATCCATGGATGGATTTGTTGATGAAAGGTGCCCCTGCTATGGGAGGGGCAGAGGGAAAGATCGTGTGGAAAGGCAGCAGGAAGGAGAAAGAGGGGAACAGTGGTGTGAAAATGTCACGCTTTAGGTTGCATTGCAAGAACCCTCCCCAAATACAGAGGCCCCTTTCTGAGACATATCTTGTAGTTGAGAAAATGTGTGCCCTTGAAGAGCTGTTGAAGGCTGTGAATGCTTTAATCAAATCATACTTCCCTTTTATTGAGCACCGGCTCTGTACCAGGCAACGACTTCCTGCTTTTACACACACTGATTGATTTAATTCTCAAAACAACCATGATATTATTCCCATCGTACAGGTGTCACAAATAAGGCTTAGAAACATTTGCTAGCTTATCCAAGCTTATATTACAAGAAAGTGCTGGAACTAGGATTTATCAAAAGTCATTTTGACCCAAGGACGCACTTTTTTTTTTTTTAACCTCGAGGTTATCTTGCCTCTATTCAAGTCTTCCTAAGACAAAATCAGTCTCCTATTTTTTTTCTGTGTTCTCCCACTGTACCTTTATATATATATATACACACACACACATTTTTATTGGAGTAGAGTTGATTTCCAATGTTGTGTTAGTTTCAGGTGTACAGCAAAGCGTATCAGTTATACACACACATGTATCCACTCTGTTTTAGAGTCTTTCCCATAGAGGCCATTGCAGAGCACTGAGTAGAGTTCCCTCGGCTCTACAGCGGGTCCTTAGTAGCAGTCTCCTCATTTTGCATCACGAAGGTCCGTATGTCTCATTGATGCTCAGCCTTCCATCTCTGGAAGCTATTTACATAGCATGATGGTTAAACTTTGGGCTTAGGAGTCCAGTCCCAGCTCTGCCCTGGGCTCTGTGAGACACTGGACAAGTTAGATCATGTCTCTGGGCCTCAGGGATTATAAACTGGGTGTGGCATTATCACCGGCTCCATAGCAGTGTTGTTAAAACTAGGAGAAATGGTCCATCTAGCACTCACCCGGTGCAAAGCAGCACGGCTCAGTAAATGCACATGAAGCCGTAGCTGAAGTTCTGAACAGAAAGGGAACCAGCTTGATACAGCACATGCCCTGTGTTTCTGAATGCACCTGGAGCTCTGTCAGGTCTCCAAAAAGTTTTGTCTGATTGTTGAACCTTTTGGCAAACTCAGTCTAAGTTTTAGGTCCACAGAAAAACTCCAATTCAAAGAAATTTGCCACCTCCGAAGGGGTTTCATTAGACGAGTTTCCCACACGCAGCTCTAATTGCCAGCACTCAGATGGCCCAGGGCAGCAGCCTGCTAAGTGGGTCAGGATCCTCGGAGTCGTGCCAGCTGTGTGTGGGCAGCTGCCGCCCAGGGGTCTCTGGCTCCCAAGTGCACAGCCTTCTGCGGACCTGTGTGGTATTTCTTGCTTTTGAATTTATAGAACCATTAGCCTGCAATCCAAACAAAACACCCAGTTTTAATAGCTTAGGCAGTAGGTGGTTCCACAACAATTTCAAAAACTAGAAGCAATAGTAAGCTCCTAGAGGAGCAGTAGTTGTTTGGAAATAATTCTCCAAATTGCATTTATCTCACAGCGGTCGAAGGTCACAAATTCAAGAGCAATGAGAACGCTATTCAGTTAGACACCTTGATCAAAAGAGATCTATCAGGATGACATTCCATCTGAAGAATCAGTTGAGATGGAGAAATCATTTAGCTGTGGCTGTTGTTATTCAGGCTTTTTATTATTATTTCACCATTGGTTGGAGTCAGGGAGCTGGCTGTGGAATGCTGGGCAGTTCAAGGCATTTGTCACTCAATCCAATAGAAATGCATCCTCCTCGGTCAGATGATGTATTAATGGCCAAATGGGTGAAAAATGTTTCCCGAATGGGTAGGTAGATTACTGCTGGGGTCAGCTGTCCAAGATTTTGTCCAGCTGTGTGTGGGCCCACCTCTTCTCCCTTCTCCTCCCTCCCCACCCTGTTCAGGAGGCCCAATCTGTGTTTGTCAGCCAAAGGCAGGACTTCCAAGACTCACCGGGACATACTGACCCCTGGTCCAGTCACCTAGGATTATAGATTGGCATTGGAGTGTTATAAGATACTATATTTCCTGAAGCCACACAACCAATTTCTGATTTCAGATGGAGGGTACCATCTATCAGAGACACATCTTTGAGCTGCAGTTCAACACTGCTTTCATCAGCCACTGCCAGTGGAAACTACACACACACACACACACACACACACACACACAC